>NC_060125.1:527439762-528065477 GCF_021461395.2 Schistocerca americana | reverse complement strand
GACAGACACTGCTCCACACTGTCACGTCTATGGCCAGCCATCAGGCGAAGGCGCCGAGGGATTCTCGATCTCAACAACGTGATTCTGCTCCACGACAGTGGGAGACCACATGTGGCAATCAGAACTGCCGAAAAGCTCTGGCAATTTCACTGGAAGATGCTGGACCACCCACAATGCATTCCAGACCTCGCCCCCCCCCCCCTCTCCACCAGTGACTTCCATGTTTTCGGACTGCCGAAGAAGTTCCTGGCAGGACAACGATTCACAAGTAACGATGAAGCCAAGACAGCAGTCCAACAATGGTTCTGTAGTAAGCTGGACGAATTCAACTGCAGGGGCATCTCAAATTTAGCGCTGTGATGGGATAAATGCGTGAATCGGCAAGCGAACTATGTGGAAAAATAATGTAAGGTACATAGAATAGGGATGCAATAGGGCTCCTATGAATCTTGGGAGAAAGGTTTATTGAAAAAGGAAGAGACCTATATATGTGTTTCATCGATCTAGAAAAGGCATTTGACAATGTGGCTTGGTACAAGCTGGCGACTATAATGAGGGAAAAAGAGAGTGGACTGGAAAACCAAAAGACTTGTAAACTCATATCTTAATTAAAAAGTTTGTTACAGTGAGAAGAGAAAGTACAAACTGGATCGGACTAAGGAAATGAGTAAGACAAGGATGCTGTCTATCCCCTACTCTTTTCAACCTCTACCTGGAAAATATGACTGACCAATGCTCATTAGATGACAAAGGCGCAGAAATGAGGTTTGCTGATGACATGGTCCTTCTAGCCACAGGGGAAAAAGAATTACAGGATTTGGTGGACACCATTAAAACTAACGGAAAAAAATATGGAATGAAAATTAACACAAATAAAACAAAAGTATTGGCATTA
This sequence comes from Schistocerca americana, assembly GCF_021461395.2. Lineage (NCBI taxonomy): Eukaryota > Metazoa > Arthropoda > Insecta > Orthoptera > Acrididae > Schistocerca > Schistocerca americana. Next base: position 528,064,582 of record NC_060125.1, on the reverse strand, counting down.
GGAGGAAATAAGGAAATAAAAATTATGCTGAATGGAGAAATACTAGAACAGGTGCAAAATTTTAAGTATCTTGGAAGCAGGATAGACACCGACTGGAAGTGCACCACAGAAATTAAAACAAGGATAGCAATGACAAAACAGGCGTTATATAAGAAAAGGAGAATTTTCTTCAGCGGTCTGGACAGAGAACTCAGGAAGAGACTCATAAAATGTCTTGTGTGGGGTGTTGTTCTACATTGCGCTGAAACATGGACTATGGGGAAGAAAGACAGAGAAAGGCTGGAGGCTTTTGAGATCTGGACATGGCGGAAGATGGAAAGAATAAGTTGGATGGACAGAGTAAAAAATGAAGAGGTATTGAGAAGAGTGGGAGAAAAGAGACAGTTACTAGATGTAATAAAGAGAAGAAAAAGAAATTGGATTGAGCATATATTAAGAAAGAATGACGGACTGATCAAAACAGTTTCAGAAGGTTATGTAGAAGGGAAAAGGAAGCGAGGAAGGAAGAGATTCGAGATACTGGAGGACAGGTTGGACGGTACAACATACAGCAGTCTTAAGAAGGAAGCAATGGCTCCCAGAAAATGGAGAAGCAAAGGACCTGCTAATATAGCAAATAACTGATGATGACATAGAACAGTATGTATATTTGTCATTACTTGCATGTATCTTACTTTGGCCAACAAAAAATACGGGCAAAGTCTTTCTGATTTGCCCTCATGATTTTCTGATTCGGGTTTTTACATTTAGCACACACGCGATTTTGCAACGTGCCTTCTCTAGCTTACGGCAGAGTTTTGCCACCCACTGTGTGGAGAGGAGTCCCGCATAGAGCTCGGCCTACCTGCAGCCGGCCGTCGCCGGAGTGGCCCGTGACGAAGAGCAGGCGGCTGGAGTCGCGCAGCGCACGCCCCCACGTCGCGCGCACGGCGTCGCGGCGCTCGCGGTTGGCCACGGCGGACGGGACGGCGAGCAGCAGCTGCGGGGGCGGGCTGCCGGCGCACAGTCCGGCCGGCGGCGGCAGCAGCGCCGTGGGCTGGCCCGGCCGCACGTAGCGCGCCGCGTCGCGCGCCCCCTGCCCCCGCAGCCACTCCATACGGGCGCCAGTCCCCGCCCCAGCCCCCGGCCCCCAGTTCTCGGCCTCCGTCTGGCGCAGTGTGTTCACCGCCACCACAAGCAGCATTGTGGACACCGTGATCATTCCTAAGACAAAAAGAGGTCGTAAATTTGTGCAACATGTTCGAATTTCACAAACGGATAATTCACAAACGGATAATTCACAAACGGATAATCTCCCACCACATCTCATCAAATTATACCATAATAGTATACTCACATCAATAGTGGGTTACGGTTCGGGAGTCTGGGCACACAGACTCACGAGGGTGGTGCCTGCCATGACAGTGAGAAGAGTCGAGAAGAACGTGATAATGAGATCAGTGGGAGCATACAGGACTACGCCGGGAGGATCCCTGTTAGTCATAATGGGGCTTTGCCCCCTGGACATCAAAATTCGGGAACAGGCCGCTTGGGCCAAGAAGGGGAACATAAAGAAAACAGAAGAGATTTTAGGCATCAGGGCTGGGAACAGGGTTGAGATCGGAGTAAGAGGAGACCAGTTATGGCAAGAATCCTGGGAAGCTGAAGAAACCAGAAGTAGAACTTTTGATCTTCTTCCGAATATTGGGGAACGGATGGGAATGAAATACTTCCAACCAACCCGGGGACTATTCCACTTTCTCACTGGTCATGGACCCTACCCGACATATTTATGTCGATTCGGAAAAAAAGGCTACACCCGCGTGTGACTGTGGTGTTCCGGAGGGTACTCCTGACCATGTCGTTTACGAGTGCCCCTTTTCAATGATGTAGCTTCAATGTTACGTGACCAACTGTCACACCACACCACAACATAAACAGCTTACTTAGACAACACGACACTTTTCAGACCATCAACAAATTGGCAAACGTGGTATCACAGAAAGTTTTCAAGGAGTATCTGAGAGACTTGAATTAGCAAGAATTTGAGAAATATTTAAACACCTATAGAGTCTGGTACCCTATTCCCATACCATCTGAGCGTGGACAGGCCGACTTCTACCGTCTGGAAATTCGCCGCGTTCGAGACTTAGGGGGAGTGGGGTGCAACGTTACCGATTATGGACAAGCACCGAACTTGACTTTGGGATAGGATTAGTTGTAGGACTTAGATTTAGGTACTATGTCTAGGAACCTGCAGCGACTAACATCTTGGCCTGCCCAGTGTCAGGGGACGCTCATTGGGTTTAGCTCAATGAGCAAGGCTCTATAAGTAGGTTTATACTTTTGAGTGACACATATGTAACGCTGTAGGCATTAGTAACTAGTTAATAGTTAGGTTTATTAAGTAATTCACATACAATCAAATTCAACTAGCTTTGCCCATTGCAATTATCCTGTAGCTCACTTTACTAGTTAGTTACTTAAATATAACAACATTTAGCTCCAATTGTAAACATTGTATCACCACGTGGACCCACTAATCATATAAGGTAGTGGTTAAAAATTGTATAATTATTGAGATTTGGAAATACAGATTTAAAAAAAAAAAAAAGATAATCTACACTGCTACACATGCCTAACATCATGTAAGGCCCCCGCGAGCACGTAGAAGTGCCGCAGTACGAAGTGGTATGGACTTGACTACTGTCTGAAATAGGCTGTCCATAAATCAGTAACAGTATGAAGGGATGGACATCTCTTCTGAACAGCACACCGCAAGGCATCCCAGATATGCTCAATAATGGTCGTATTTGGGGAGTTTGGTGGCTAGCGGAAGTTTTTAAACTCAGAAGAGTGTTCCAGGAGCCACTCTGCAGCAGTTCTGGGCTTGTCAAGTGTCACATTGTCCTGCTGGAACTGCCGAGTCCTTTGGAATGAACAATGGACATGAATGGATGCAGGTGATCAGACAGGATGCTTACGTACGTGTCACCCGTCAGAGTCGTATCAAGACGTATCAGGGGTCACACATCACTCCAACAGCACACGCCCCCACACCATTATAGAGACTCCACCAGTTTCAATAGTCCTATGCTGACACACGGGGTCCATGGACTCACGAGGTTGTCTCCATACCTGTACACGTCCATCCGCACGATACAATTTGAAACGAGACTCATCCGACCAGGAACATCTTTCCAGTCATAAACAGACCAATATCGGTGTTGACGGGCCCAGGAGAGGCGTAAAGCTTTGTGTCGTGCAGTCATCGAGGGTACAAGAGTGGGCCTTCGGCTCCGAAAGCCCATATCGATGATGGTTCGGACGTCGACACTTGTCGATGGCCTAGCATCGATGTCTGCAACAATTTGCGCAAGGGTTGCATTTCTGTCACGGTGAATGATTCTCTCCAGTCGTCGTTGGTCCCGTTCTTGCAGGATCTTTCTCTGGCCGCAGCGATGTCAGAGGTTTGATATTGTACCGGATTCCTGATAATCACGGTACGGGGGGGGGGGGTGGGGGCCAAACGGGGGGGGGTGGGGGCCAAAGGGGGGGGTGGGGGCCAAAGGGGGGGGTGGGGGCCAAAGGGGGGGGTGGGGGCCAAAGGGGGGGGGTGGGGGCCAAAGGGGGGGGGGTGGGGGCCAAAGGGGGGGGTGGGGGCCAAAGGGGGGGGGTGGGGGCCAAAGGGGGGGGGGTGGGGGCCAAAGGGGGGGGGGTGGGGGCCAAAGGGGGGGGGGGGGTGGGGGGCCAAAGGGGCAAAATAACTCCACTTCATCGCTACCTGGTAGACGCTGTGTCCCATCGCTTGGGCGCCGACCGTAACACCACGTTCAAACTCACTTTAATCTTGATAACCTGGCATCGTTGCAGCAGTAACCGATCTATCAACTGCACCAGACACTTGTTATCTCATATAGGCGTTGCCGACTGTAGCGCCGTATTGTGCTTGTTTACGTATCTCTGTATTTGAATACGCATGCCTACACCAGTTTCTTTGGTGTTTTAGTGTATACTACTTGTTAGCAACATTCTCGGAAATTTCTTGGCCGCTTTACTTCTAATTTTTAAACGATAGTTTAATAAACTTTCAGACAGACATAGGGCACTTTTTTTCAAGTGTTCAAGTGTCTGTGTGGAAACTTTTCAGAATACGATATGTCGTAAACAACTCACATTATAAGCCTCCAACAATAGCCCTAACATTTTATTTTACCCTACTTTTAGTTTCTTAATGTCTACAGGCATTGCACCATTTGAAAAAAGTGTATGTTCCACAAAAATACGCTTTATAAGTATTATTACAATCTGCTGATTGACAATACGAACCACTGAAAACCATACATGACAAACATTACGAACCACTCAAAACCGTACATCAATAGCTCTTTCCATTTCCACAATATCTGCTGTCTAAGTTTTAAGTGGTTCAGCCTATACATAGGGGGTGGACCATTTTAATCCATAATGGGGAATAACGCGGCATAGAGATGAGATACACCAAAATGTTTTAGATAATAGCTTTAGACGGCATGGAGTGTCACGCACTGCTGCTGATGGCCGTGACCTGGAACATGAAGATTTTCAAGGTGATTTCGTAGTTAGTGTTTTTTTTTTAATGGGGACCATAACATTTTAGTTAAATCTGAAATGAGCGGCCCATTTTACATATAAAATGATGCTTTCTGAACAGAAAGAAAGTTCTTGTAGAACAAGTTCAGTTCAAGAAGCAATGAAAATGGGTGAAAAACATTTTTGAAGGTGGCCATCAACAGCCATCAAGTAATGTATAAAATGCATGTTCGACCATCAGCTGTTTTCATTTTAAACCAAAATATCAACCAGTTTCAGTCTTGGACCATCTTTTCACGGATAAGGGTTAAAGTGTTTCAGTTGATCTTCTCTTCAGTACTGCTCTGTGTACATTTAGTATTGGTATGTTTGCTTGTAAGTCCTGTGTCGTATACTAATATTCATGACATGCTCTACAAATTATTTAAGTAATGACAAATGTAGTGTGCTAGCTTAAACCATATTAACCGTTATCCGTGAAGATGGTCCAAGACTGAAACCGGCTGATATTTGAGCGTAAAATAAAAACAGCTTACAGACAAAAACGCATTTTATACACAGGAAATGGATGCGGTGCCGGCGTTATATTGTAACAATTTATGTGAATAACAAGTTTACTTATTAAATTTGAAGCAGATGGCGTAACTATTAATTATCATTACGTATTGGTATTGCGACAGATCGTCGCACAGTCTGTTCTGGTGCTCTTGTCCAGCGCCTCTGGCAGAGCTAATGAGAGGGGCGGTCGTGTAGAGCCAAACGATGGAGAGGTGTCGCCCACGTCTGCGTGCTGGAACGCTGGTCTTGTTTCGCCGCTAATTTGAGAGATCGTTCGTCAAGACTGCGACGCTATTTCCCTTTATTTTATTCACATAGCTACAATGGCTGGCTGCACTCCAAAGGAAATCGTAGACGTGATTACCATTTTAGCAGACTGTCAGGGTGTTTACGTCCATGCGCCCACAATTTATGCTGAACGCTTTCCCAACAGATGACGGCGAAGTAACGTCACCATTCGCGATCTCACTGATACTGCCCGGCATGGACGGCTAGATTGTGTATGTCGACGTCATGAATGCAGGGAAAATGATAATCACGTCGTGGCCGTTCTTTCAGTGGTCCAGCTAAATCCTCACATCCGCTCACGGCAAACTGGATTATCGAAGTCAACGGCTCTCAGAATCATAAAGGCGAGGAGATTTCATGCGTACCACACCACGTATAGAAATAACGCTTCGGGTGTTGGAAAAAAAGCTTTGCATTTTACCGCTGGGCCCTGCGTTATCAAGAGTAGTTCACATCAGTGGTGTTTTCTGACGACGCCACATTTACAAATACTGGTGAATAAACAGGCACAACTGTAATTACTGGTCGGATGTCCATCCACACCGGTACACACGTCCTGACAATCAACATCGTTGAGCCTTAACGTCTGTTGCGGAATTGTGAATGGCTATCTGACTGGTCTATTTTTTTTTAATAACGTAAATCAACAATTTTTTAGAAATGTTGACTGACCATTTACCTGGTTTTCATGAGGACGTTGATTTATGGACTTGTCAAACAATGTGGGTGACACTGGATGGTGCACCGCTACATTAGTCATGAATAAGGACATTTTCAAACGAAAAATATACACACCAGTAGATTGGCCATGATGGTCCCAATCCGTGGCCCGCTTCTTCACCCTATCTAACTTCAGATTTTTATCTTTAACGATATTTGAAAAATAGTTATGAGCAACGGCTGACGAGAGAAAACGTGATGGGACAAACCAGGAGAGCTTATGCAGGCATTCCACGAGATTTCCAGCTTTTCATTGTCACACGTTTCCTTACGAGAGTTAATTTGTCCATTGAAGAAAATTATGGTCATTTTGAGCACATGCTCAATGGTTAGTTGCGAGGTACAAAGTGAATCAAGCAGCGTGAGGAATGAGAGGCGTAGCGACTCACTCAGCGACTTTTAAAGCAATGATCAAAGCATTATTTATGTTTGTTCAGTTTTGCAGATATCAAAATTGTTGTAACGTATTTATTTTTGCCAATAAACTCGTTAGTAAAAACTTAGAAGTTCAAATTTCTCTTCGCTCTGTCGAAATCCGAAGTAATAAATAGGCGTTTCCATGAAACAAAACTCACGCTTCGAATGAGCTTCGATGATTGCCTTTAAGATCACGGTTGTTGGTAGTGATAACCGACCCCTTATCCCCTGCTGGAATTGCCAAGTCCGTCGGAATGCACAATGGACATGAATGGATGCAGGTGATCAGACAGGATGCTTACGTACGTGCCACCCGTCAGCGTCGTATCTAGGCGTATCAGGGGCCCTTTATCACTCCCAATGGCACATGCCCCACACCATTACAGAGTCTCCACCACCTTGAACAGTCCCCTGCTAACTTGGAGAGTCCGTGGATTCATGAGGTCTCCATACCCGTAAACGCCTATCCGCTCGATACAATTTGAAATGAGACTCGTCCGACCAGGGAACATGTTTCTAGTCATCAACAGTCCAATGTCGATGCTGACGGGCCCAGGCGAGGCGTAAAGCTTTGTGTAGTGCAGTCATCAAGTGTACACAAGTGGGCCTTCGGCTCCGAAACCCATATCGACGATGTTCTGTTGAATGGTTCGCACGCTGACACTTGATGGCCCAGCATTGAAATCTGCAACAATTTGCAATACGGTTGCGCTTCAGTCTCGTTGGAAGATTCTCTTAGCCTTATTTTACCGGGTTCCTGTTATCGTGAAATGGTTGTAAGGGAAAATGCCCACGTCTTCGCTACGTCGGAGATGCTGTGTCCCATCACTCGTGCGCCGACTATGACACCACGTTCAAACTCACTTAAATCTTGAAACTTCCTGGCAGATTATAACTGTGTGCCGGACCTTTGCCTTTCGCGGGCAAGTGCTCTACCAACTGAGCTACCCAGGCACGACTCATGCCCCGTCCTCACAGCTTCACTTCTGCCAATACCTCATCTCATTCTGGCACTTAAATCTTGATGACCTGCCATTGTTGGAGCAGTAATCGATCTAACAACTGCGCCAGACACTTGCTGTCTTATATAGGCGTTGCCGACGGCACCGACGTATCCTGCCCGTTTAAATATCCATCTATTTGAATACTCATGCCTATGCCACTTTCTTTGGCGTTACAGTGTGTATTTAGCGATTGCGAAGCATTGCTGGGTTCGCTAATACACAGTATGTACAAGAAAGAAGAGGAGGAAGTAAGAATCTAATACCAAGAAATAAGTTCTTGGATGAAAAAGAGTGTAATACTTATTTTGAAGAGATGCAAATTAAGTAAATGAAGTAGCTGTCGTGGTGGTTACAGTTTTCCTCGTAGCAGATAAAAGAATTCCTACCTGCCAATCTTCTGCCCACAAATCGTGGACACATCGGACTCTTGTTTTCGTACTGCAGATATTTCTGCTGCAATAATAAATGGTATTAGAAAGGGATAGATACAAACAAATACCATACAGGCAGTTAAAGGTCTCACTATGAACTGATCATCAATAATAGTTGAAATGCAAGGCAGTCTTATTATATTAGTCGGTGAGCTGCTGTTCTGCAGGAAAATTTAATGACTTAAAAAAAGAAAACCAGTACACGGGGATGGGGGTGGAGGTGGAGAGATGAATACGTTCCCAGGAGCTTTTGACCGGCTGGGTGGAAAGACTTACTGATGTCGAGGTTGGTTACCCTGTAGTGGCACCAGAACGACCGTCTGAGAGAACTGTCTCCATCCGCATGTCGGCAGCTCAAATTGAAATGCAGCGGTTCGGAGACTTACCGATTTACGCCGTATTGTAACTTTTTTAACTTTACTTATTGATTGATATTAAAACTAATCCTCTCCCATTATCTGATGGTTCTGTACCTGGTCAACACAATGGTGGCTGTAGGTGGTTGAGGAAATTTTATTACCATTAATACTATAAAAGTGTATTTATGTATGTTCCAAATCTCCTCCTAAACCACTGGGTCTTGTCAGTCAAACCTGGTGCAAATATAACTTACTGTCTAGGAATAACCATTGTGGCCTTGAGAACCTTCCCTGTCTCACAGGGGTGGGAGTTGAGAAGTATAGTACCTCACGAAGCGCAAACAGCCCGACTATATTCATCGACTATTTGAAAATAAGAGCACTTTGTGACTTACAGCGAAGTTTACATGTAATTTCAAACCTTTACGATACTTTCTCGCTGACACATCCCATCTAACGATGTAAGGACAAAAAAAAAAAAAAAAAAAAAGAAAAAAAGAGTTGTCAATATAGTTTGCTGCTCATGCAGTACAATTGCCACCTCAGGCATGACGTTTTACGTTGTTACATCTTTACTGCTAACTCTATCCTGAACACATTTTTTCAGACAGTATCAACATATACCACTGAATGTATGAACGTACCGGTGAAATTTATATGATTGTAGGACACGTAGTTCAGGAGATATGACGTTATAACATTGAGGTGCATGGAAAAGTAATAGAAAGGCCAAATTCGCTAGAGATACAGGTGAAATATGCGTACAAAAATGAGTGAAATACGTTAAATATATGTGAAATATATGTGACAAGTGCGTATGTGGGGAAAGTCGCAGGTACGAAGTTCCTCCTGAACCCCTGGATCGATTTCAACCAAACTTCGCACACATATCACACATTACTTAGTATCTAGACAGAAATACTGTGCAGTAAGAACCAGCAACCTCCTATTGGGGTGAGGCTGATAAAGTGCAGGGAGAGGCGGAGATGGACAGATGGTGGGAGAAATGGACAGAGAAAGGGGGTAGGACGAGATGAACAGAGAGAGAGAGAGAGAGAGAGAGAGGGAGGGATGAGATGGACAGAGAGAGAGGGGGAGAGAGAGAGGGAGGGAGGGATGAGATGGACAGAGAGGGAGGGAGGGGGGGGAGAGGGAGGGAGAGAGAGAGAGAGAGAGAGAGAGAGAGAGAGAGAGAGAGAGAGAGAGAGAGAGAGAGAGAGAGAGAGAGAGAGGGGAGGAGCATATAGTTATATAGAAGATTGGAATACAGAATTCCCACTCTTTTCCTGATCTGATAGTTAGGGCCTGTGAACACACGCATTCTAAAGAGAAAACTTAAGGAGCTGCAAATTTAATATAAAGTAAAATATTCACTAGTTCCACACAATTTTGCTTTATATACTCACCATACCACTATCTATACACACACATTAATTATAATTATATATTCTAATTTACTTTCATTTCTTTCAGTATGAGTTCATTCCTCTTAAATATTTTCTTTTTTCTTTTGCTTAGTTGATGATCTAAAACTGCCTGATTGGAAAATACAGCGTGTTACAAAAAGGTACGGCCAAACTTTCAGGAAATATTCCTCACACACAAATAAAGAAAAGATGTTATGTGGACATGTGTTCGGAAACGCTTAATTTCCATATTAGAGCTCATTTTAGTTTCGTCCACCTACGCTCAATGGAGCACGTTATCATGATTTCATACGGGATACTCTACCTGTGCTGCTAGAACATGCGCCTTTACAAGTACGACACAACATGTGGTTCATGCACAATGGAGCTCCTGCACATTTCAGTCGAAGTGTTCGTACGCTTCTCAACAACAGATTCGGTGACCGATGGATTGGTAGAGGCGGACCAATTCCATGGCCTCCACGCTCTCCTGACCTCAACCCTCTTGACTTTCATTTACGGGGGCATTTGAAAGCTCTTGTCTACGCAACCCCAGTATCAAATGTAGAGGCTCTTCGTGCTCGTATTGTGGACGGCTGTGATACAATACGCCATTCTGCAGGGCTGCATCAGCGCATCAGGGATTCGATGCGACGGAGGGTGGATGCATGTATCCTCGCTAACGAAGGACATTTTGAACATTTCCTGTAACAAAGTGTTTGAAGTCACGCTGGTACGTTCTGTTGCTGTGTGTTTCCATTCCATGATTAATATTATTTGAAGAGAAGTAATTTGAGCTCTAACATGGAAAATAAGCGTTTCAGGACACATGTCCTCATAACATATTTTCTTTCTTTGTGTGTGAGGAATGTTACCAGAAAGTTTGGCCATACCTTTTTGTAACACCCTGAATATTTCATATCTCCCACATTTTCAGCTTTCATTGACAAATCATCAGCACACTTCTCTAGTTTGGCAACTGCATCTTCCTATCTCCTGTTTTTGGTTTTTTAATCTTTCTATTTCATCTTCTAACGCTTTTCTTTTAGAACATTGCATTTCTGTTTGTCTCAGTTTTTTTGTTCTTCTAGATATATTGTATATTTTTGCCTGACATTAACAGCAGATAAACGAAGTTCCTTGCTCACTTCAAAATTAATCCCCAGTATGCTTAAGGTGATCAGTTATTACACTCTGGGCAATAAATGTTTCACTTTTCGTATTCTCCACTTCTATTAATGTGTTTGAAGAGAAACGACATTCTACCTCTGCTTGACCATGAAATAGCTTTGAAAGCTTTGGAGTCAAGAACTTACTTAACGAAGAATCAAGTCTTTCCTCTGAAGGACTGAAAACTTTAAAAAGAAAACAGATTACAGTAAACTTCTATGTGAGCAAGTATCATCTATCAATAGCCCTTCACACTCGCCTCTCTAATAACTTTAGCCTTCATGAAGTTTCTTAGTGTCAATTCCATTTTAGCATAACGATCAAAGCAATTTAATGTAATTTGCCTTGGATCTAAAGAAAGTAATCTTCAGACCATTAGAGAGTTAATTCGAGATTTTTTTAACGAGATTTTAACTAGTGAAATCCAAAAATTGTGAGCATCCACATGATCTTAAGGAGATCTTTCTCTGAGACTTTTTTCTCAAAAAGTAAAATTTCTGCTATCAAGTTCCCTGAAAAGACTGAACTAATTTTATTAATTTCTGTATGGATAGATTTATCTTCCAAATCAAGTTCTTATAGTTAGTTTGCACAGGTCAGTTTATCCGTGCATTCTTCTTTTATTACATTAAATTTTATTACATTAAAATTTATAAAATGGTCAAAAAAAAAAGTCTGCTTAGATCCTCAGCACAAAAGGCAACATTGGATTACTACTTTGATACTTTTCTAAGAATGGAGTTAGCACTCTGGCAATACAAAAGAAAAAATTACGTTTCACAGTAATCAAATTATCTTTGGTAGCTTTTTCTACTGTCTCATAAGACTCTGAACCTGGTTTGTTAAATTGATTGTTTTCCACACAAGAAACAAAATGTTTCAAATCCTGCCATATCTATAACGTCGTCTCTGCTGGTGGAACATTTTCAAGCCACTTATGGCCACAAAATTTACATGGCTTTTTCTTACTGGTTGAAATTTTTAAGAAGCCCTTTCTATGTGATGGAGAATCCTTTAACAGCCAGTAAAGTGATGAAAAAAAGAAATTATCTAAATTCAACCCCCCTCCCCGTCCCCACTGTCGTTCTGAAGGTGACTAGAGGGGTGGTGCATTACTTAAGGTATTGGGTCCAAATCTTGTCCACCTGACCATTTAGTTTTAATGGCATTCAGCTGATTCGCTTACGGTAAATGCTGATAGGATGTCTTGTCGAAAACTGTGGTTGTTTTCCGTCCACATTTTCGCTGCACACTATCTTCTTCCTCGTTTCTAAGGACCTCGTCGTCAACAGAATTTAAAACCCTTATCTTCCTGGAGTCACATTACCACTTCTAGGACGTTCTCGCGCTGACCTAACAGACCTCTCATGAATTATGTAACTCTTCTTTGATATCAGTTCTTTTTAATCCAACTCAGAACGGGTTTTCTACGAGCAGTAGACAATATTGAGGGCGGTTATTTTATAGGTAACCTGCGTCGTTGCTGAACTATAGTTGTGATGACATGATACCAATTAATAAGTGGCCTTCCTTGGACTTCCTTTGTGGGTGGTGAAGGTGTAATTTTACCTTTATTACAATCCTGATAATGGCACTGGGCTGCTTGTCCTTTGGCCTTTACAGCATGTTGGAGGACAGCTACTGTGGTACTTCAATAATCGCCTGAGAGACACGGACCCGGTGCCAACGCTCAGGAGCTACTGATCCAACATATTCTAGCTGATGTGGTGCGGGTCCTAGGGTTTCTGTTTTGTCCATGAGCTTACACGTGTGTTGGATGATTATTTCCTGGATGGTTGGTTGCTTAAGTTCTTCATGTAGGTCACCGGTTCTTGCCCACCTGTTGTTCGTCTCACGCTGCTGTTTGTAGCCGAGTTAAATTCCTGGCACCCGCTACGCTCTTTGATGCTCTTTTGTTTTTCACACCTGTCACTAATATTCCGTGAAAGCAAATTCTCACCGTTTGGATGTGGTGGCCGATGAGATTTTAATAAACGGATTGCCGGACCTCAAGCGTTATTTAAATTGAAACAGCTGTCACAGTTGAATAGGTTTTATGACATCTTAACTTCGATACATTTCATAACTACGCAGTCCTTGAAACTTGGCGTTTGCACCACGGTTACTGATCTGATAGTACACACATCAAAAAAGTTTTGCATCACCTCGGTTCCAAGAGTTCCGGAACCTGTACAGAAAATTGCAATAGAGATGAACACAAACATCACTTCCGCCCTTTTTATTGCTCATGAAAACGACACACTGCCTGTTGTACCACCATACAGCGAGACCTTCAGAGGTAGTGGTCCAGATTGTTGTACACATCGGTACCTTCAATATCCAGCAGCACGTCCTCTTGCATTGATGCATACCTGTATTCATCGTGGCATACTATCCACAAGTTCATCAAGGCACTGTTGGTCCAGATTGTTCCACTCCTCAACGGCGATGCAGCGTAGATCCTTCAGAGTGGTTGGTGGGTCACGTCGTCCATAAACAACCCTTTCAATCTATCCCACGAATGTTCGATAGGGTTCATGTCTGGAGAACATGCTGACCACTCTGGTCGAGCGATGTCGTTATCCTAAAGGAAGTCATTCATAAGATGTGCACGATGGGGGCGCGAATTGTCGTCCATGAAGACGAATGCCTTGCCAGTATGCTGCCGATATTGTTGCAGTATCGGTCGGAGGATGGCATTCACGTATCGTACAGCCGTTACGGCGCCATCCATGACCACCAGCGGCGTATGTCGGCCCCACATAATGCCATCCGAAAACAGCAGGGAATATCCACCTTACTGCACTCGCTGGACAGTGTGACTAAGGCATTCAGCCTGACCGGGTTACCTCCAAACACGTCTCCGACGTTTGTCTGGTTGAAGGCAAATGCGTCACTCATCGGTGAAGAGAATGTGATGCCAATCCTGACGGTCCATTCGGCATGTTGTTGGGTCCATCTGTACCGCGTTGCATGGTGTTGTTGCAAAGATCGACCTCGCCATATACGTCGAGAGTGAAGTTGCACATCATGGAGCATAATGCGCACAGTTTGAGTCGTAACACGACGTCCTGTGGCTGCACGAAAAGCATTATTCAACTTGGTGGCGTTGCTATCAGGGTTCCTCAGAGCCATAATCCGTAGATAGCGGTCATCCACTGCAGTAGTAGCCCTTGAGCGGCCTGAGCGAGACATGTCATCGATAGTTCCGGTCTCTCTGTATCTCCTCCATGTGCGAAGAACATCGCTTTGGTTGACTCTGAGACGCCTGGACACTTGAGAGAGCCTTTCCTGACACAATGTAACAATGCGGACGCGATCGAACCGCGATATTGACCGTCTAGGTGTGTTTGAACTACACGAGCCGTGTACCTCCTTCCTGGTAGAGTGACTGGAACTGACCGGCTGTCGGACCCCCTCCGTCTAATAGGCGCTGCTCATGCATGGTTGTTTACATCTTGGGGCCGGTTTAGTGACATCTCTGAACAGTCAAGAGGACTGTCTCTGTGATACAACATCCACAGTCAACGTCTGTCTTCAGGAGTTCTGGGAACAGGGGTGATGCAACCTTTTTTGATGTGTGTTCCATTTCATGACTGTATTCGAGACAGTGCTCGGCAACAACTGATTTGCTTACAACTAGACGGCTGTCGTAGATGTAATACACACGAGTTAAATGCAGCGGTTCGAAGCCTTACTGATTTACGCCATATTGCGACTTTCTTAATTTAAGTGATCGGTTGATGTTAGCACTAATCCGCCCCACTGTCCGATCGTCCCATATTTATTCAACAAATTGGTGGCTGCAGATGGTTGAGGAAACTTTATTACTATACATATTACAGAACTGTATTTTATGTGCTTCAGAAAGATGTGCGCTACAGTATGAACTTATTTTGGAAAAATAGATTTTTAAAATTTTTGAAATCCTATCTCAAACGCTCGAGGAGGAGGAGGAGGAGGAGGAGGAGGAGGAGGGGGGGGGGGGGCGCTATGAAGTTTTTGCTCCAGTTCGGAAATATCGTAGATTCGGGCCTGTCTATCGTCACGAATCTTCGCGCTATCATACGATACACCCAAATGTAACCAACTATTGTCGGCTATAGTCGCGATTATTTGGGCTACGCGTACCAGCTATCGCCCTGCTGGCGGTAACTTTAGTGGGTGGCTTAGCACCCTAAGTATTCTGCTACGTGGACGGATTAGCGTTGCTCATATCGACCGTTGTGATCGGACCGATTACACATTCTCACAAGGGAACCTCCCCATCACACCCCCCTCAGATTTAGTTATAAGTTGGCACAGTGGATAGGCCTTGATAAACTGAACACAGATCAATTGAGAAAACAGGAAGAAGTTGTGTGGAACTGTGAAAAAATGAGCAAAATATACAAACTGAATAGTTCATGGGCCACATAGGCAACATCATGGACAATATGTGCTCAGGAGCACCGTGGTCTCGTGGTAGCGTGAGCAGCTGCAGAACGAGAGGTCCTTGGTTCAAGTCTTCCCTCTAGTAAGAATTTTACTTTATTTTTGCATAGTTATTATCTGTCCGTTCGTTCATTGACGTCTCTGTTCACTGTAATAAGTTTAGTGTCTGTGTTTTGCGACCGCATCGCAAAACCGTGCGATTAGTAGACGAAAGGACGTGCCTCTCCAATGGGAACCGAAAACATTTGATCGCAAGGTCATAGGTCAACCGATTCCTCCACAGGAAAACACATCTGATATATTCTATACGACACTGGTAACGGCATGTGCGTCACATGACAGGAATATGTTGGCGAATGGGTAAAAAGATTCTTCTACCTTGCCCGTTTAGGTTTTCTTGTGGATGTGATAATCACTTCCAAAAAAGTGATGAAAACATAAGAGTTTGTCACATAAACTGAAAATAAAAAAATTAAAACTTTCACTCGATGGAAGAATTGAAACAAGGACCTCTCGTTCCGCAGCTGCTCACGTTACCAAGAGACCACGGTGCTCCTTCCTTCCTAGTGTCCTTGATGTTGCCTGTCTTACCATGAACTACTCAGTTTGTATGTTTTGCTTATTTTTTCACAGTTCCGAGGTCGGCTTCTACTAGTTTTTCCATTCGTCTGTAAAGAATTCGTGTTAGTATTTTGCATCCGTGGCTTATTAAACTGATAGTTCGGTAATTTTCGTATCTATCAATACCTGCTTTCTTTGAGATTGGAATTATTATATTCTTCTTGAAGTCTGACGGTATTTCGCCTGTCTGATACATCTTGCTCACTAGATGGTAGAGGTCTGTTACGCCTGGCTCTTCCAAGGCTGTCAGAAGTTCTAATGGAATATTGTCTACTCCCGGGGCCTTATTTCGACTCAGGTCTTTCAGTGCTCTGTCAAACTATTCCCGCAGTATCGTATCTCCCATTTCATATTCATCTACATCCTCTTCCATTTCCATAATATTGTCCTCAAGTACATCGCCCTTGTACAGACCCTCTATATGCGCTGATGACCTCGATGTTGAGGTCCCCCCCCCCCCCCCCAACCCTCTATATACTCTTTCCACCTTTCTGCTTTCGCTCCTTTGCTCAGAACTGGGTTTCCATCTGACCTCTTTGTATTCATGCAAGTGGTTCTCTTTTCTCCAAAGGTCTCTCTAATTTTCCTCTAGGCAGTATCTATCCTACCCCTAGTGATATACGCCTCTACATTCTTACTTTTGTCCTCTAGCCATCCCTGCTTAGCCATTTTGCACTTCCTGTATCTCATTTTTTAGACGTTTGTATTCCTTTTTGCCTGCTTCATTTAAGGCATTTTTATATTTTCTCCTTTCATCAGTTACATTCAGTATCTGTTCTGTGACCCAAGGATTTCTATTAGCCCTCATCTTTTTACCTACTTGATCCTCTGCTACCTTCACTATTTCATCTCTCAAAGCTACCCACTCTTCTTCTACTGTATTTCTTTCCCTCCCCCCCACCCCAATTTTTGTTATTAATCGTTCCCTAATGCTCTCCCTGAAGCTGTGTACAACCTCTGGTTCTTTCATTTTATCCGGGTCCCATCTCCTCTAATTCTCACCTTTTTGCAGTTTCTTCGGTTTTAATCTACATTTCGTAACCAATAGATTGTGGTCAGAGTCCACATCTGCCCCTGGAAATGTCTTACAATTTAAAACCTGGTTCCTGAATCTCTGACTTACCATTATATAATCTATCTGAGACCTTCCAGTATCTCCAGGCTTCTTCCATGTATACAACCTTCGTTTATGATTATTGAATTAAGTCTTAGCTCTGATTAAGTTATGCTCTGTGCAAAATTCTATCAGGCGGCTTCCTCTTTCATTTCTTAGGCCCAATCCATATTCACCTACTATGTCCCCTTCTCTCCCTTTTCCTACTCTTGAATTCCAGTCACACATGACTATAAAACTTTCGTCTCCCTTCACTACCTGAATAATTTCTTTTATCTCATCATACATTTCATCAATTTCTTCATCATCCGCAGAGCTAGTTGGCATATAAAACTTGTACTACTGTGGTAGGCGTGGGCTTCGTATCTATCTTGGCCACAACAATGCGTTCACTATGCTGTTTGTAGTAGATTACCCGCATTCCTATTTTCCTATTCATTATTATACCTACTACTGCATTACCCCTATTTGATTTTGTATTTATAACCCTACACTACTAACAATGCTAATCCGGCAGCACACTGCCTTAACAATTTCTATAAGTTAGGTATCCATACAGTAAATAGTTTTCCGGATACTCTGGCTCAAGTAGTGAAAGTTTAATTATGACCGCCATGTGTTGCTTATTCCCTATCTCTCGTGAAACGGCAGCCGATCTTCCCACGCACCATACGCATCTGCCGAGCGGATGTCCTGCAGAGCACAGATAAAATGGAGAACACGGAAAGTGCCATCACCCGACTTCCCACAAACTTCGCTCACTGGAAGAGGAGCCAAAATAAACGAACACGTGTTTCGGCTTAACCGTAGATATTCGACAGTTTCTGAGAAAAGTTTTCGACGTAATTTAGATGCCCTTTAGATAGCAATAATATCGGCTGAAAGAGCGGCATAGTAACTAGCGTCGCGGTAAACAGTTACCTTTTCTACCGTTGAAAGTTACTACACGAATGTTTATCAAGATAGGGGATACAAGAACATTATATTAATCTAAAATTAAAACTGGGTTTCATCCTAAGTGTTACACATTGATTATGTAGTACAGTGTGTCAAACTCGAAAGAGGCCCCACAAACATGTGTAGTTATTCCGCTGAAATTTCGACGTGTAATTTGTGGCGTTTAACGTGGCAGCACCGCACCCTGTAACATTTTTTAACGCTAGTGTGTTCCCGCGCGTCGCTGTGGCTGAAACTCAAAGTGTTCAGTGTTTAGTGACAATGTATCGCTACTCTAAGACCGCAGGTTTCTTGTGAAACGATGTTGGGTAACTGGTTCCAATAAGTATGTCAGCAAATATATGTTGAACGTTTTGGTGACGCATATAACGCCTAAACGCTGGATACAAAGGTCACTGAACAATATGGAGAGCAGTGGAACGGTACTGGATCTGCACGACGGGGGACGGCAGCCATTATCGGAAGTAAAAGTGACTGACGTGGAACGACGATTGTTGGCTTCTCCTGCAAAGTCTGTTCGACATTTATCACAGAGCTGCGTACGAAGCCGGCATGTATCCCTACAGATCTGCAGGAACTGAATGTCAATGACAAACTCATTACATTTTGCCTTTGGTTTCAGTAATTTATTGCCCAGAGGAGAGGAATATTGCAGTAACATGGCTCAGTGATGAGGTGTGGTTCCATCTCTCTGGCTACGTAAACTCTCAGAATACACGTTTGCTGTGTAACGAAAGCCCACATGGATGTTCGAGTAGCCCCTACATTCATTCACAGAAGATTGCCGTGTTCTGTGCAGTATCACAGCGTCGCATCATCGAACCAATTTTTTTTTTTTTTTTTCGAGCCTACTGTAACAAGTGCAGTTTACATCGAAATGTTTCGGTAATTTGTGAACCAGACAGGCGATGAAAAACTTACCCTCGGCTGGTACCAACAGAATGGCGCCACATTCCACAGGTCTCGAGTGACCGTGGCTGATGTCGAATCATTTTTCCCCACTGGAGTAGTTTCGGAAGGAATCTGCCCCCCCCCCCCCCCCCCCCTCCAAGGACATCTGATGTAACACCACTTGACTTTTGCCTCTGGGGTGGCCTAAAAGTGGTTCAAATGGCTCTGAGCACTATGGGACTTAACATCTGAGGTCATCAGTCCCCTAGAACTTAGAACCACTTAAACCTAACTAACCTAAGGACATCACACATTTCGAGTGGGGCACCCTATATATATTTTGTGTTTGTGTGTGTGTGTGTGTGTGTGTGTGTGTGTGTGTGTGTGTGGTATTTTCAGCGGTTGCAATATTTTTTGAATTCTCGTAGTAATTCTATTTTATTCTTACCGTTATTCTACAGGAAGATTCGATGCATTCCCTTGGATGATACCGATCGTAGAAATATTCGAAACACAGAAATTACGACCATTATAAGCATCGTGCTACGGCAGGTTCGCCACAGTGACATTTCTTCGTACGAATCGTACTCTGGGAAGAAAAGTCGTTAATATTGCTGAAGATTTCCCGCGTTGGCAGTAATGTCGCGGCGATCCACACATAACGGAGCGCTTTGCCGAAAACTTGCGCTGGTAGTTGATTATGAATCGAAACAAACTACAGGAATTTCAGTGTAAACAATTTGAAATAATTTTCTCATTCATGTATTTTGTTTTTAAAATATTTAATCACCAGACATACAGGTAGTAGATGAATAAGGGCAACGTTATTTCAATATACATTGGAAAACATTCGTGGAGTAATCTTCAAAGGACATGCGTGGATAAATGAAAAACAGAAATGAAAATAATCATCGGGTTTCGAACATGGGAGGCAAAAGCGTGAAGACACGACGCTAGCGACTATGCCACTGCTTGAGCTGCACATTTGCGTATTTTCTCGTTAAAAGGCACACAAACTATCTCAAAAAAATTAACCGGCGTTTTCTCAGAAACTGTCTAATATCTGCGGATAAGCCTGGACTAGTGTCCGCTTAATTTGACCCTTCTTCCACTGAGCGAAGTTTCTAGGGAATCGTGTTATGGCACTTGTGTTCTCGTTGTAAGTGGCGAAGATACACGTTTCCGTCGGACACAGTAAGGGGAGAAGCTCATGCGAGGTAATGAACAAGTAAAGGAAAGCTCCGTGTTCTGATCCTGATACGCCAACCGGGACCAACCGACCGACATGTCATCCTCTGCCAACGGTGTAACTGGATTCTTTATGGAGGGGCCTGCGGTCAGCGAGATAGAAGTAGATCACTGAAGGGCGCGACCGCGCGAAAGCACGCAGTTGTTCGCCACGGACTTTTCCTAACGTTTTGCGTGCGACAGAGCAGACTGCTACATGACGTGGCGCAATGCCCATCGATTTTCCAACACAGTGCGCTGGCAGTGACGACGCTTTTGAGTCCGAGAGGACAAACGGCGGACCACTCCAGACACCTTTTTGTAGTGAGATAACGCGTAATTCATTCCCAAGCAGTCAGAGGTACTATACTTCGTTCATAGTACGAATACATCTGATGTAAACAAACACAAACGCGATCATTAGTCAGCTGCTGTAGCACTCTTACACTGATGGTACTACCCTCTTTGAAGTAGGTCTTATTATTATGTTAGTGCAAAGTAAATTTTAAGATATCTTAATGTATTAACAGCCATCAACGCTTTTCTTTATCACAATTTAGGCATGTAATTTTTATTTCAACATTCACAGTCTAAACAATAGCTGTGGTCTGGTTACTGGTGCTGTTAATACGTTCTGAGACATGGCTGGCGCTGCTTGCTGCACTGCAATGAAAAACGCACGTGGAACATTTAGAACGAGCTTTTATTGTTTTTTTTTGCGTGTTTATAGAGAAAATCCGCTTTGGGGTTTTCCGAGAAACTTCATACTGAATTTAGAGAATTTTTTGTTAATGAGGTATGTGGCTTAATTGGCAGCGTTGGAGAACGGTATTCTGATATTGTGGGGATTGCTGGTTTGAATCTCGCTGTGGTATATTTTTTATTCGAATTTTTCGTGCAGCTCTAATACCCACATCATTTAAATTGTAAGGTGTGTGTCAGAACTCCCAAGACACTGATTAAATATCACATTGAGTACCGAAAACATTATAGCCTACTTAAGGCTCAGATATCAATACTAACAATCTGAGGGCGAAACAAGAGAGCGCGCTTCTAAGCATTGTTGTGAGACGAGGTGTGTCTGCGTGAGTAAAATTTCAGTAGTATTGGTCGTGAGCTCGGAGACAGTGTGTCACACGCTGCCGTCACGTCGGTGATGGCAGATTTTACCACACTCAAGGCCTGATTTCATTTATATGGTCAGGAGAGATTTAGATGGCTTAACTACGGTTGAAGATGGAATTCAAGGTAAAACGCGCAAGCATAGCGTAAAGCGCAATTGCAGGGTTAGGTTCGTGACTAAGTCCGAGTTTGCAATAATGCCATGTTTGCTTGCTCCTCATCCTCCAAATAATAATAATTATTATTCTCCACATCTAATTCATATATATGCTGCAGTTATTAAATGTTAATGTATCGTTGAAATTTAAATAATTTGTTAATCTGGCACTCAGCCATTATTGATACTTACAAGGTCATTGTCAGGCGTTTCGCCATCGTTAATACTTGTCAAACTATTATTGGTCATGATGATTTCTGAAGTTTTAAAACAGACTTAATTTATGAAATCCCTTCTGACAAGCTATTTAGTAGTTAACAGGACCCAAGCTAACTCCATTTTATTAAATTCATTCTTAGTGACAATAAGCTTTAGCCTCTGCTGCTGCGAATTGCTGTAAACCACTTGGAAAAAGGCAGTCATCTAAAGAGGTGAGTGTAAAACTTCCAAAAGGGAGACACTGACACGCAACATGTCATGTACCCTAATCCAGTAAATTCCACTGCAAAAGTCAGATAGTTTAACCAAATGTTAAAAATTTTTTCATGTAACGATCCGTTGAGGGCTTAAATGGCAGTGAACACACACACACACACACACACACACACACACACACACACACACACACACACACAGTGTTCTGCAGGCTAGATTCCCATTAGTGATAGCTCAGGTTGCTTATGTAGTCCAATTTCACAGCAAATCTATTATGTTGTATGAAAAAGCACGTCTTTTTGTTTCTAATTACATATTGCACCCAAAATTCCAGTTTTCATTGCAAATAAAAATTCTTGATTAGCGATCTTTTGATTCTGTTGTTGATCGCCTCCTTATCAACGTAGCAGATGACAGTTCCGGAACTCAAATTTATTCCTTGGATTTCGGTATGGAAGAGTTCAGAGATTACTATGATTAAGTAATACCTTTAGTAGGTGCAATATTTGACCATTCGGTGAAATCCCTGCAATACGCTTTTACGTCACAAATAGCTCACGTGGAAAATTTAAGTTACGCATTTACATAACTCTTGTTTTTAATTACAGCGCTATGTTATCTAAGAACGATAACATGTTTTCCGTTTGGTCCTCTAACAAGCATACTGCCGTTGTTCTACCGGCAATTATTTCACTGAGTATAAAAATTAAATGACATTCGAAGCTATACTGTTTCTCTGCTCATCTCTTTTTACGTCATAACTGCAGGTGTTCCTATCACCGGAAATTAGGTGGTCTAGCTGGCTGGCCACTGATATCGAAGTTGAATGCACCGGTGAAGCTGTTGTCCCGCTACATTATCGCAGAGTCGATGTGCGTGTAAAGCATATCATAAAACGTTTTATTATCGTACTTAACTGTACTCTTTGCCATTTATCGTTGCCTTCAATTGTGTAACTATTCTGTCGCGGAAATTCGCGTACGTTTAGCGATTGATTCTAGTCTTACCCGACGGGAGTGCGCTTCTTCAACCTAGCAGACACCTTCACTAAAATTTTTTGCGAAAATTTTCTTAGTTTCAACCGAATTCTTGTGCCTCTTTACGCTTTCAAATTCACATTTATGTAATTTTCATGTCAGGAACAGGATTGCAATCATCTAAAACTACCGGAAACACAAGGAAATTGCCGTTAACAAGAGAACAGCCCAGCGGAAGCCATTCACTAGATTAGTGGTTAAGTCCTGGTGATTGCCACACTTAAAATATTTGGGTAACAGTGCACTGTGATACAAAATGGAATATGTGACAACGGTTCTAAAAAGGTCGGATAGGAAGATAATTAATAAAGATTATAATAAAGGCAAAATCCATGACTGATCATGATGATGAAGTTAGTAATAACAAATGATATCTTTCATAGTCAAGCAGGAGGATGGCGATTGTCAAATTCTGATAATTTAGAGAACATACAGGTAGCGTTAATTATCGTTTCTCTACTGTTTCCTTCTCATCGCTTGCTGCTGGACTGAAGAACGAATTTATATCATTTACCCTCCGAGATGTGAACTGTTGCCTTAGGTGGCTTAGGCTTCAGACAGTGCCCGTGTTATCACTGAGTTAAATCTACACCCGCGTAAATACTCCACAAGCCACAGTATGGTGCACGGTGGAGGGCATCTTGTACCACTCAACAGCTAGGGGGAATGACAGTTAACTCGAATTTGCATTCCAGCCGTAATTTTTTTTATCAATACTATTTCTGTAAAATTAGTGAGTAGTGTTCCGTCTGTAAAATTTGTGAATAGTGTTCCGTCTGTAAAATTTGTGAATAGTGTTCCGCGAGAAGAATGTCGACTTCTGAGTTGCTACGATGTCTTCCTCTAATCCAACCTGAGTAGGATCCCAGACACTGGTACAGTACTCTGGAATGGATCTAAAGCAGATGAAGCTGTCTTCCCAAAATTCACCCAACAAACCAAGGTAGACCACTCGCCTTTGGTACTATCGTCCTACAGCTTTGCCACATTACTCCCAGATATTTAATAAAAACGCGACTGTGACAAGCAGCAGACTGCTAATGCTGTATTCGAAAATTAAATGTTTTTCTTACTCCTGAATTAACTGACATTTTTATGGATTCTCAGCTGGCTGCCGTTCATCACACCAACTAGAAATTTCGTCGTCATCTTGTATTCTGAAACCATTCAACAACCATGATCTTTCCGTACATCACAGCGTCATCAGCAAATGCTGCTCACCCTGTCCGTTATATCATTTGTGTATAAACATAGCAAAAGTGGTACACTCACAATGCCCTGGGTCTCTCCTGACTATATCCTTGTCTGATGAATTCTCGCCGTTGAGGGCAACGTACTTTTCTATTACTTAAGAAATCTTCGAGAGACTCGCATATCTGGGAAACGAGTCGGTGTACCTTAACCTTCATGAACAGTTCGGAGTGGCGCACCGTGTCAAATGCTTTTCGGAAATCTGGAAATATTTAATCTACCTGTTGCCCTTCATCCATAGTTCCCAATATATAATGTGAAAAAAGAGCAAGCTTAATTTCGCACAAGCGGTGTTTTCTAAATTCGTGCTGACTTGACAGAATCTTTTCTGGTTCAAGGAAATCTATTACAGTCGAACTGGGATTATGTTTAAGAATTCTGCAACAAACACATGTTAAGAATATTGGTTTGTGATTTTGAGGATCTGTTCTTTTACTCTTCTTCTATACAGGAGTCACCTGCGCTTTTTTCCAGTCGCTCGGAACTAGGCTCTTGCCCAGAGATTCGCTATAAATGCAAGCTAAGAAGCAAGTGGCTAACAGCGTGAAGTATTCTCTGTAAAACCGAACTGGGATTCCATTCGGACCTGGCAACTTATTTGTTTTCAGTTCCTTAAGCTGCTTCTCTTGTCTATTATTACGTCGTCCACGTGGGACTCCGTAGAACTGTTAACTATAGTACGTTTGTACGCTTTTACTGCGTGAATGATTACTTACTCACGAAATTTAAAAATTTAGCTTCGTTTCGCTGTCTTCCATTGCTACACCAGACTGTTCAACGAGTTACAGGATGGAAGCCTTTGGAGCACTTTGCGATTTTACGTAGGACCAGAATTAGAATTTTCTCAGACTATTGGCAGGTGTCTCATTGTCACAGTGAGACCTAAGGAAGGTAACTTACGAAGTGAAAAATGGGGATAGTTGTAGCTAATCTGTGGAATGATCTCCATGGCACCAATATTTGAGTTGACTGTCAGGTATTAAGTGTCGGATTATTTTACTGAGATGACAAGGTTTTGATACCAAGAAGTTTCATTTTCCACATTGTTGTCAAGTTTATTGTCAGAGAGAGTATGCTTCGGTAGCCAAACTTTGTTTGGAACGTCTCATACTTGAGTGTCAAACGTTGCATTTCATAGTCCCCAGTTTGACGAAACGCTAGAATTCTAAAACAATAGAGCAATCAACTTTATTCTCATCTACGTAACTGAGGTAAAAGACTATACCGTAGTTACAGATGCACCAACTGAAAACTGAGCACCAAAGGTTAATGACTGGGGGATTTCATTTGGGTGACCCTCTTCCTCAAGTTGCTTTCATTTTTATTTTATCTTACATAAGCATACAACCCGAAAGGCTTATTTTTCGGAGTATAGCGTGTGGTTGTACAGTATATATTAGGAGAACATAATACTTTGTGTTCTCTTCTTGTTGTAAAAGTAGAAATGTTTTTCTTAAGGATTTCGTCATTGGCTTTTCCCTTAAAACACAGATAAGAACCGTATAGACGGTAACACAGTTCTGATTAGGAAAGCCAGGAAGAATGCTCGAAAACATGGGTTTAAAAACCCGTGAAGGAAAGTAACCAATGTATGTGTGCAGTACAAGCTCGATTCCATCCACAGCTGACAACAGGGACAGCAGTTCAAAAAAATGGTTCAAATGGCTCTGAGCACTATGGGACTTAACATCTGAAGTCAGTCTCCTAGAAATTAGAACTAATTAAACCTAACTAACCTAAGGACATCACACACATCCATGCCCGAGGCAGGATTCGAACCTGCGACCGTAGCGGTCACGCGGTTCCAGACTGAAGCGCCTCACTCTGCCACAGCGGCCGGCAACAGCAGTTCACAACACAGCGTGAAACAAGGAAACCTAATTATTCACACACATTTAGTTATTATGTTAAAGCTAGCCAGTCACTACACTAGTTACATAATCTTTTATGAAAATTGCAAATATAGAAATTTTTTATTTCACTAATCTAACAGAGAAGTCCACTTTAAGAACAACAAACTATTAGTTATTGTAGTACATACATTCTTTGTTAAGCAAGGACTATGCCATTTATTTTTTCATTCATACAGACGCATGTATTAGGTTTTAAGGTTGGAAATAAGTAAGCCTATAAACATAATTGACTTCAAAAGTAGCTTGTGAATTCCTGGCAGGTTTGAACACTCTGCCAGAGTGGGACCTGAAGCCGCAAATGCTCGATGAACTGACCTGTTCCAGGCACACGGCTTGACCTAACAGCGTAACTTCCACCAGTATCTCCCTCCTACATTGCAAATCCACAGAACTTATCCTTACACACGTAAGATAACGAACTTGGGTAGAAAGGATACTGCGAAGAAATGGCAGATCAATAGCATAGTGGATTTTTTTTTCCAAAATAAATTTTTACTCTGCATGAGAATGTATGATAATCTAAAATTTTATGGTGAATTAAAACTGGGTTCTGGGCCGGAAATCGAACCCGGAACATCGTCTTTCACGGGAAGGAAGAAAGTACACTTACCCAGAACATTCAATGGCGGAAAGAGGTTTCCGGAAAGGAGATTGGTACAATAGAAAGTGGAAAATTGAAAGTTAGAAGCGGCGACAGCAGTACGTAACATGTGCTGGTGGTAATAGTTTTATTCATTGTCAGAAATCTTTTACAAGCATATTGGACACGTCTTGGTATTGTAATCTAGGAATAAAATTAAAGTAAGAACCATGCTGGCATTTACCTTTAGTAATTTAAGGAAACAGAGAAAACGTAAATCAGGATAGCTGGAAGATTGGAGTCTCGACCCTCCCTAATACAGTGCTGCTCTGTTTAAAACAGTGTAGCCTTATTCTGTTTGTTCGTAGTGTACAGTACAGTTTTGCTAGTAATTTAATAATGTTAAATGGTAGTGCTACACTTTTCTTTCATTTGTAACTGCCCGTCACTGTACACACTATACACCCATTGTTTCGTGATTTAACACTAGATACACTACCAGTTGACTTCAGGGCCATGGCGGCGATGTCTTGTTTCCGTTTTGTGTGCCGCAACGTCCCATTCGCTAGCCTGAAATATGAGTCAGACGTCGAGCTCAGAAAGACGATCTTAGTACTACACATTGCATTACGAGTAAGTATTTTTTCCAGAAAAAATAACGAAAAAATGTAATGTTAAAGTGTTAGTAGAATGACAAATGTTTTATAATATTTATTTATTTGTGTGTGTTATACTTTTTATGAAAGCCCGTGTTATCTCAGTAATCCTTCAACATAGAATTTATTGCCTAAGAAGCCCTTTCTAAGTATGTTCGTTTTAGCAATTTCTTTAATCTCCTACGGCATTTTAATGCACATTTATTCCTTGGTACGAAATGTTGTTTTGAATGTTATGTTTATTCTCCCTTGGCAAATTGAAGTTCAGTCTAAAACTTGTTCCACGGTCATGGACAGGGCTGTTTGCGCAGTGGTTATCAACGGTGCCGTTAAAATTCACAGTGCTTTAAACATTTGAACAGCTATTTACAGTGAGCTAGACTACTGTTTTTGGTTATTTTTCTTATGGCCGTTTTACTGCAGTTTGAAAATTATGTTCATATTTTGTGCATTTGTTCCGCGGAAAAGAATGTCATAGCTAAGAACTGAGTGCACATATTAGTAGTATGCAACTAAAAGACACTAGCTGCTACACAGTGATGGCAAGATTCAAAGGGCGTAACACGCTGATGACATTCTGTCTGGAAGGTATATTTGTGTGTTCACACCACTTCAGCTGAGAATCAGTATTCATTCCTAGAAATTTTGGATTTGTTTCACAGTGAATAGTGGTGACAGATATATTTTATTTCCTTCTTCAAAATGAAATTCATGGCACTGGTTTTCGTTATGCTCAATATCACTTTACTGCTTAATGACCAATTGCAAAATTCTTTGAGGTATTATTTGTTTTCTATGCAGTGAGTTAGTTTCTTTCCCCAGTGACTATAACACTGTCACCCGCGAAGAAAATTTTTTCTTCATAACTAATACTACTGGGAAAGTCACTGATGTGCAACGTGCCCGCAGTTAAGAGTTCCAGTTTCAAAACACTTTTGAAAGAGAGCAACAGTTCAGAATGCAGCCAAATTTGAACAGCATATTGCTGACGCAAGGAGAAACGGCAAGGAACAAAAATAAAATAAAAAATAAAGTAACGATAATTTTAACAATAGATGGTACTCTAAATGTGTAAACGTAAATTATGTCGACTATAAATGACCGATTAATCACAATACGACGGCTACAGTTTGAGTTGCACATTACACCATCTCCGTACTGTTTAATATGAATGACCGCACAAGTTAAGCAGTCAACAATTGTATTATTGTTTCTTAGGTCAGCCGATCCACCATGTACCACATCATATGGGAAAAAATCGGTCATTTGTCTCGAGGTCAAAAACTTACATCCAGTTTTTAATTTGTCCTCGGGCAAAAAACGCATAGAAAATTACGTCCGCTTCTAATTGTCGTGAGACTGGCGCAAGACATGTACAGTGTATTCTCCACCGTTTTTGCCCCAAGTGTAAATGGAGAAACAACATGCTCCACAACAGATCAGGGTGTCTCTGGAGGTCAGGTTCAGAATGCGCTGCGCAATGCGTACCTTCAATTCAGCTACATTCATAATCGGAGCATTGTGCGCAACGGCTTTCATACAACCTCCCAGCTGCACGTCACACGGGTTAAGATTAGTTGATCCGGACGGCTATACTGTAGGGAAATGATGGCTGACAATTCTAGCATTTTCGACATGCCTATGCAGCAGACGCTGCACTGGCTATGCAACGTGCGAAGGAGCGTCATCTTGCATAAAAAGATCCTACCCACACATCCACGGTACTGAAAGGTTGGAATGACGCTGACTCGAAACGGAATCTCATAATAATTACCAATGGCGGTACAGGTAATAGGACCCGCAGAACTCCTCCTCCCCAAGTAAATGGCGTTCTAAGTTAAACCATCCCGTCAACTCACTGCACCGTCACGTTTTTAGAATGAAGTGGTACTGGTTGATGTGTGTGCGGATTTTCCGTTGCCCTTATTCTGCAATTCTGCGTATTGCCATGTTCTTGGAGAATGAAATGGGTTTCCCGGCCGGAGTGGCCGAGCGGTTCTAGGCGCTTCAGTCTGGAACCGTGCGACCGCTACGGTCGCAAGTTCGAATCCTGCCTCGGGTATGGATGTGTGGGATGTCTTTAGGGTAGTCAGGTTTAAGTAGTTCTAAGTTCTAGGGGACTGATGACCTCCGATGTTAAGTCCCACAGTGCTCAGAGCCATGGAAACCATTTTTTTAATGGATTTCGTCTGTCCATGGAAAGCTACATGGCATTCATTGACTACTTCCGTACCAGGAAGAAATTACAGAGCTAACGTTTGTCTTGCTGGCAGGTCAGCAGGAAACAAACAACATCGTGTTCTGCCTTACGGCATGTCTGGCCATCATGGGGGAAGCCCCGTCACAGAGGTCCGCCGCATTAGCGCCTAGGGAAGTGATTCCAGTGGTGGAAGCAATTACTTGCTTGATATTGCATGGATAGCAAGGCAGGATGTTTCGTACGATTTTATGCACAGTGCTCGCAAGCATGTCCAACGTTTGGGCAATTCTACATCAGCTCGATGTTTATACACCACCGCTCAACCCTACCTCCAATGCAGTCGCCACATTTTTGACAGACGTCGGATCAACTGCTTTCCTCCCTCTGCCATAATGCACTTCAAAAGAACCTGTCATTTCGAATTTTGTAATCGTTATCTCCTGACTCAGACATTGGACCATCGCCTTTTCTCATACCCTTGAGTGTCCGCAACTTCTGCAGGACTACTGTTGCAGTCATCGTTCTTGTATAAGATCTTTACCAGCAGCGCGCTATCCTTCATGGAGCCAGTCATGTCGGGCATCTATGACGCAAATTGAGGAACACCTGTGTGTCACGCATCTGTTGGTGTGCATATTTTGATGTTTACGGTGTCATCCATTGGTCGAATTTCCGTTAAAAAAAATCTGTTCCATGTCGTTTCCCCATGCGTCAATAATATACTATTCCAGTTCCGACATCATTCCGAGCGGTTGTTAACTTTCAACTTCGTTCTGAAACTGGAAATTCTGTTACGGACACCCTGCGTATCAGGAAAAATACTGAGCCTAATACGCAACCCTAACGAACTGATGCTAACGTGTAAAGCGTTTCATATATACTCCTGGAAATGGAAAAAAGAACACATTGACACCGGTGTGTCAGACCCACCATACTTGCTCCGGACACTGCGAGAGGGCTGTACAAGCAATGATCACACGCACGGCACAGCGGACACACCAGGAACCGCGGTGTTGGCCGTCGAATGGCGCTAGCTGCGCAGCATTTGTGCACCGCCGCCGTCAGTGTCAGCCAGTTTGCCGTGGCATACGGAGCTCCATCGCAGTCTTTAACACTGGTAGCATGCCGCGACAGCGTGGACGTGAACCGTATGTGCAGTTGACGGACTTTGAGCGAGGGCGTATAGTGGGCATGCGGGATGGTGGTGGTTGTTGGATGTTTAAGGGGGACTAAACAGCGAAGGTCATCAGTCCCCCATTCCAAAAATCAGGCGAGCCGATAATCTACGAAGCAGATAAAAACCAAAGGGGGAGGAGACGTCCCCCCAGGCGCTAAAAGCACACAAATGCAGCAACAAACACTACAGACAAGAACAGGACAGAGGAACACCAGACAGAAAGAAACAGAAGAAAGGAAGATGGCCGGAGACTGGTTGACTGACCACGAGAACAAAAATGGGAAAGAGTCAACCATCTCACGGCACACCAGAACAGCAACAGACACAAGGACAATAGACACAGAAAGGGAAAGGCGCAGGACCTCCCTAAATCGAACCATAAAACGGACTACCACGGATAAAATTTAAAACGGTATCAGCCATGGAGGCATCGTCGGATAAAACCAAAGCCAAAGTGCCCGGGAGATTAAAAGATTGCCGGAGTGTGCTCAGTCGAGGACACTCCAGCAAAATGTGGCCGACCGTCAGCCGGGACCCACACCAACACAAGGGGGGATCCTCCTGACGCAACAGATGGCCGTGCGTCAGGTATGTATGGCCGATGCGCAGCCGACACAGGACTACCGAGTCCCTGCGAGAAGCCCGCAGGGAGGAACGCCACACATCGGTCGTCTCCTTGACAGCCCGCAGTTTATTCGGGGCTGTCATGCCACGCCACTCAGCAGCCCACATCCCAATCAGCTTACGGCGCAACACCAGCTGCTGGTCGCGAGCCGTAAGGCCGATCTCCAAAGCCGGGGCGTCGATCGCCAATTTGGCCAGCCTGTCTACACGTTCGTTCCCTGGGATGCCAACATGACCGGGCGTCCAAACCAGGACCACTGAACCACCAGAACGGGCAATGGCGGAAACAGCCTCCTGAATGGAGGACACCAGAGGAGAGGAGGGATAGCAGCGGTCGATGGCCTGAAGGCTGCTCAGGGAGTCACTGCAGATCACGACGGACCTACCTGAGCAGAAACGCATATGGTCAAGAGCGCGCAATATGGCCACCAGCTCTGCAGTAAAAATACTGCAGCCAGCCGGCAAGGAGCGCTGCTCAACATGGTCGGAGTGAGCAAAGGCGTAGGCAGTGCGACCATCAACCAGGGAACCATCAGTGTAGACAGTCTCACAGTCCGAAAATGAGGCGAGGAGAGCAAGAAAACGGCGACGGAGAGCCACAGGCGGAACCGAGTCCTTGGGTCCCTGTGCCAAGTCCAGACGGACGGACGGCCGGGACAAACACCAGGGAGGCGTAGGTGTACGGACCCGGAAGGGAGGCAGAAGAGGGAATGACCCCAGTTCTGACAGCAGGGACTGGACACGGACAGCTACGGAAAGCCCAGACCTAGGTCGCCGTTCGGGCAGATGGAGGACCATAGCAGGGAGAAGCAGGCGACGATTGGGATGATCTGGCGAGCAATGAACGTGGACTGCATAGTCGGCGAGCAGACGATTTCGGCGAATCCGCAGCGGGGGAACCCCGGCCTCCACCAGTAGACTATCCACGGGGCTGGTGCGAAAAGCGCCAGTGGCAAGCCTAACCCCACAGTGGTGTATGGGGTCTAACAACTGCAACACTGAGGGGGACGCAGACCCATAGGCCAGGCTCCCATAATCAAGCCGGGACTGCACAAGGGCTCTGTACAACCGCAGCAGCGTGCAGCGATCTGCACCCCAAGACGTGTGGCTAAGGCAGCGGAGGGCGTTGAGGTGCCGCCAGCATTTTTGCTTCAGCTGAGTAACATGAGGAACCCATGTGAGCCGGGCATCAAACACGAGTCCCAAGAAGCGGCAAGTGTCCACCACTTCAAGCAGGTGGCCGTCGAGGTAAAGGTCAGGATGAGGGTGGACCGTCCGACGCCTGCAGAAGTGCATAACCCGAGTCTTGGCAGCAGAGAACTGAAAACCATGAGCCAGAGCCCATGATGCTGCCTTGCGAACGGCGACTTGCAACCTGCGTTCGGCGACTCCCGTAGTCGTGGAGCTAAATGAGATGCAGAAGTCGTCGGCATACAAAGAAGGAGACACCGACGACCCCACTGCTGCAGCCAGACCATTAATGGCCACTAGAAATAACGAGACGCTCAACACCGAGCCCTGCGGGACCCCATTTTCCTGTATATAAGAGGAACTAGAGGTGGCACCGACTTGCACCCGGAAAGAGCGGCGCAATAAAAAGCTTTGAAGAAAAGCTGGGAGCCGACCACGAAGACCCCACCCATGCAACGTGGCGAGGATGTGATGCCTCCATGTGGTGTCATACGCCTTCCGCAGATCGAAAAATACAGCAACAAGGTGCTGACGTCGGGCAAAAGCCGTACGGACAGCAGATTCCAGCCGCACCAAATTGTCCACCGCAGACCGGCCCCGACGGAAGCCACCCTGAGATGGAGCGAGGAGACCGCGCGACTCAAGGACCCAACACAAACGCCGCCCCACCATACGTTCGAGCAATTTGCACAAAACGTTGGTGAGGGTAATGGGACGATAGCTGTCCACCGCCAGTGGGTCCGCACCGGGCTTCACGATAGGGACAATAAGACCCTCTCGCCATTGCGACGGGAACACGCCCTCGCTCCAAATGCGATTAAAGATGGTGAGGATGTGTCTCTGGCAGTCCCTGGAGAGATGCTTCAGCATCTGCGCGTGGATGCAGTCCGGTCCTGGTGCTGTATCAGGGCAATCGGCGAGGGCAGCGAGGAATTCCCTCTCGCTGAAAGGAGCATTGTATGTTTCATAATGACGCGTGTGGAATGAGAACGGCGTCCGCTCGGCTCGCTCCTTTAGAGAGCGAAAGGCGGGGGGATAGGATGCAGTCGCAGAGCTCTGAGCAAAGTGCGCGGCTAGCCGTTCAGCAATGGCGGCAGCGTCCGTGCAGACAGCGCCGTCCAAGGAGAGCCCAGGGACACCCACAGGGGTCTGGGAGCCATAAATCCGCCGGATCCGGGACCACACGTGCGAGGACGAGACACGGGAGCCCAGGGAGGAGACGTACCTCTCCCAGCACTCCTGCTTACGCCGTGCAATAAGTCGACGGGCGAAGGCACGGAGCCTCTTAAAGGCGATGAGGGTCTCCAGAGACGGGTGCCGCCTATGACGCTGGAGAGCCCGCCTACGGTCGCGAATAGCCTCAGCAATCTCCGGCGACCACCAGGGGACAGCCTTCCGCCGAGGGAAGCCAGACGAACGGGGGATGGTAGCCTCGGCCGCTGAAATGATGGACGTGGTTAAAACACGGACCACCTCGTCAATGTCACCCTGTGGGGGAGACGCTATGGTTACAGCGGAAGTAAAAGCTGGCCAGTCAGCCCTGTGGAAAGCCCAGCGGGGCAAGCGCCCAGAAGAATGACACTGTGGCAGTGACAAATAGATGGGAAAATGGTCACTACCACACAGGTCAGGATGCACCCTCCAGTGGAGGGATGGGACAAGTCCAGGGCTGCAAATAGAGAGATCGATGGCCGAGAACGAGCCATGGGCCACACTGAAATGCGTGGGAGCACCGGTGTTTAAGAGGCTAAGGTCGAGCTGAGCCAACACATGCTCCACGGCCCGACCACGATCATCGGAGACAGTCCCACCCCATAGAGGGTTGTGGGCATTGAAATCGCCTAGCAGCAAAAAAGGTGGCGGCAGTTGTGCGATCAGAGCAGCCAGGACATGCTGCGCGACAGTACCATCAGGTGGAAGGTAAATACTGCAGACGGTGATAGCCTGTGGCGTCCACACCCGAACAGCGACAGCCTCTAAAGCTGTTTGTAGAGGTACAAACTCGCTGTGAAGAGAGTTCAGGACATATATGCAGACGCCACCAGACACCCTTTCGTAAGTTGCCCGGTTCTTAAAATAACCCCGATAGCCACGGAGGGCGGGGGTTCGCATTGCTGGAAACCAAGTTTCCTGCAGAGCAATGCAAAGGAAAGGATGACGGCTGATAAGTTGGCGGAGCTCAGCTAAATGGTGGAAGAAACCGCTGCAGTTCCACTGGAGGATGGTACTGGCCATTGCTGGGAAAGGCGTGACGGGACGGGGAAGGCAGATTACGCCACTGGGTCACCTGCTGCCTCCAAGTGAGCACCTGTGCCAGTGCTTTCCATGGCGTCGGAGGGACTGGCGAGATCGAGGTCCTCAGCGGACGCCAGGATCTCCACCTCGTCCTCAGACGCAGAGGTTGAAGGTTGCGGTGGGACAGGTGCCACTGCAATGTCAGGATGCTTGGGAGCCTTTTTCTTCAAAGGCTTCGCACGCTGTGCCTTGGGAGGGTCTGGCTGGGAGGGCCCCACTGGGTCAGTCTCAGGGACGGACGACGACCGTGAAGCCCTATGACCAGCGACCGGTTGTTGCTTCAAAACTTTGCGGGTATCCGCTTTGACACTGGGCAAAGCCTGGGAAGGGAGGGCCCCAAGGGACCCCTTCCTGGCTGGAGTGGCCGAAGAAGCCTTACGCTTCTCCGGCTGGGAAGGGGGGACGAATGTCCCCGATGGTTGGGGTGGTGTTGCTCCTGGAGTAGATGGAGCAACAGAGGGCGAAGTGCTCCCCACAACCAAGGGGGCCGGGTCATTTTGACAGAGCTGAGAGGCAACAGTACGTGACGACACGGGAGAGGATCGGACCGCTGTTGCAGCAGCGGCATAGGTGGATGTCATGGGCACAGGATGGAGCCGCTCATATTTCCGCCGTGCCTCTGTGTAGGTCAGACGGTCCAGGGTCTTATATTCCATTATCTTCCTTTCCTTCTGGAAGATCCGACAGTCCGGTGAGCAGGGGGAATGGTGTTCTCCACAGTTAACACAGACGGGAGGCGGAGCACATGGAGTATCAGGATGCGAAGGACGTCCGCAATCCCGACACGTGATGCTGGAAGTACAGCGAGATGACATGTGCCCGAACTTCCAGCATTTAAAACACCGCATCGGAGGAGGGATATATGGTTTCACATCACAACGGTAAACCATCACCTTAACCTTTTCGGGTAAGACATCACCCTCAAAGGCCAAGATGAAGGCACCGGTGGCCACCTGATTATCCCTCGGACCCCGATGGACGCGTCGGACGAAGTGAACACCTCGTCGTTCGAGGTTGGCGCGTAATTCATCGTCGGACTGCAGAAGAAGATCCCTATGGAATATAATACCCTGGACCATGTTGAGACTCTTATGCGGCGTGATGGTAACGGAAACATTCCCCAACTTGTCACAATTGAGCAACCTCCGTGACTGGGCAGAGGATGCCGTTTTGATGAGCACAGAGCCAGAGCGCATCTTGGACAAGCCCTCCACCTCCCCGAACTTGTCCTCTAAATGCTCCACAAAAAACTGGGGCTTGGTTGACACGAACGATTCTCCATCAACCCGCGTACACACAAGGTACCGGGGTGAATATTCGCCACTGCCTTCTTTAGCAAGACGTCCCTCCCATGGAGTAGCTAGGGAGGGAAACGATCTCTGATCCAATTTCTTCCCGTTGAGGTTAGACCTCGATCGCTTAGAGACTGCTGGTGGAGGCCCACCAGCGATAGATGATGTACCACGCTTCATTGCGGGTCATCCGCCCTGATGCCACCTACGCCGACCAAGGGCCCTCCCCACGGGCGCCACCCAGCCACAGCAAAGGCCACCTGGCAGGATGGCCGTTGCCGGGAGTCCCGATGCCCCAGGGAGATGGGCATCTACTCCTTGGCATACGTGGGGAGTGAACGGCGCAGGCATCAGTAGAGCGATCCCTGTGTTGTCAGGGGGCTACAACCAAGAGGGTACATGGCGACCCCACCACAACGGACTGGCTACCGTGCTGGATCTTAGGTGCAAAAATGGCCAAGTTCGTCGTCACAGTTAAAAGAAACACTGCAGAGTGCAGCGTGGTAATCGCCCAAGAGATCGAAAACGAGCGGGACACCATTGCAACGACGAGAAAGACTGCTATAGGTCTAATTGCACGAAGGATACAGTGCACCATGTAAGGTGCCCTTCCCCAATTGGCTCGCTCTTCGGAATAATTTAGATAGATGGAGGTCAAACCCGAGAGGGGACCATCACATAAGGCCGAAACGTTTGAGACTCCTTTTAGTCGCCTCTTACGACAGGCAGGAATACCGCGGGCCTATTCTAACCCCCGAACCCGCAGGGGGAGGCATGCGGGAGGCCGGGTGGATGCACCGCCGAATTGCTCAACACGTGGGGCGTGAGGTCTCCACAGTACATCGATGTTGTCGCCAGTGGTCGGCGGAAGGTGCACGTGCCCGTCGACCTGGGACCGGACCGCAGCGACGCACGGATGCACGCCAAGACCGTAGGATCCTACGCAGTGCCGTAGGGGACCGCACCGCCACTTCCCAGCAAATTAGGGGCACTGTTGCTCCTGGGGTATCGGCGAGGACCATTCGCAACCGTCTCCATGAAGCTGGGCTACGGTCCCGCACACCGTTAGGCCTTCTTCCGCTCACGCCCCAACATCGTGCAGCCCGCCTCCAGTGGTGTCGCGACAGGCGTGAATGGAGGGACGAATGGAGACGTGTCGTCTTCAGCGATGAGAGTCGCTTCTGCCTTGGTGCCAATGATGGTCGTATGCGTGTTTGGCGCGGTGCAGGTGAGCGCCACAATCAGGACTGCATACGACCGAGGCACACAGGGCCAACACCCGGCATCATGGTGTGGGGAGCGATCTCCTACACTGGCCGTACACCACTGGTGATCGTCGAGGGGACACTGAATAGTGCACGGTACATCCAAACCGTCATCGAACCCATCGCTCTACCATTCCTAGACCGGCAAGGGAACTTGCTGTTCCAACAGGACAATGCACGTCCGCATGTATCCCGTGCCACCCAACGTGCTCTAGAAGGTGTAAGTCAACTACCCTGGCCAGCAAGATCTCCGGATCTGTCCCCCATTGAGCATGTTTGGGACTGGATGAAGCGTCGTCTCACGCGGTCTGCACGTCCAGCACGAACGCTGGTCCAACTGAGGCGCCAGGTGGAAATGGCATGGCAAGCCGTTCCACAGGACTACATCCAGCATCTCTACGATCGTCTCCATGGGAGAATAGCAGCCTGCATTGCTGCGAAAGGTGGATATACACTGTACTAGTGCCGACATTGTGCATGCTCTGTTGCCTGTGTCTGTGTGTCTGTGGTTCTGTCAGTGTGATCATGTGATGTATCTGACCCCAGGAATGTGTCAATAAATTTTCCCCTTCCTGGGACAATGAATTCACGGTGTTCTTATTTCAATTTCCAGGAGTGTATTAATATGCGGATCGGCGGAAGCAGAATTTGTTCCGTCTCTAAGACAGCGCCATCTCGTAGTGCGGAGACGGACAAGGGCTGCGCCTGCGCTGTTGTGCTTAGCGGGGCGCGCTCTAGTGGGAACGTTGTGTACGTGCTGACTACGCGGAACTATGTACACAACAGCTTTATTAGTTGATGACCAAAAGGTATAATTTTAAGTTAAATAAATGCACGCCGTATCGCTTCCAGCATAGTGCAAGTCTTTCGATTGGGCTGCTTGTCTACTAATTTCGCTGCATATTTACTCCAGTAACTTGTCAACTTTCCTCGTGAGAGCTTTTCGTCCCACGGAAATCTGAAACGGTCTTCAAGAATCGAAACCCAGATCTTCGCGTCAGTAGCACGGCATGGAATTGGTCACCTCTGAGATGTTATCCCCTAGTAAAGTTATTTTTATGAAGAATTTGAGTAACAACTATCCTGTAGCTAGTAGAATATGCATTCGTGCAATAAACGTACTGATATATTACGGCAGTACAAATGAATGAGAAGATTTCGTTTACTGAGTGAATGCGTGTGCAGCAGCTGGAAAGCACTGGAACGCTTTTGGATCAGATTTTGGAAATGGGTCATCCCTAGCAAGAGGGCTGATGTCCTGACTCTCGAATCAGGGTCTACTATTTTGAAGTGAAGGCACGTAAGCGATTCGTGTAATGTGCAGCAATGCGTTGTAAGAGTCGTGTAGCCGGCCGCGGTGGTCTAGCGGTTCTAGGCGCGCAGTCCGGAACCGCGCGACTGCTACGGTCGCAGGTTCGAATCCTGCCTCGGGCATGGATGTGTGTGTTGTCCTTAGGTTAGTTAGGTTTAAGTAGTTCTAAGTTCTAGGGGACTGATGACCACAGATGTTAAGTCGCATAGTGCTCATAGCCATTTGAACCATTTTTTAAGGGTCGCGTAACTGAATTTTACGACTGTCTGCGAGAAAACTAGTATGTCCTCTAAACAGGGACTTGGTCTTCCAGCGGTTGTTGCCATTAGTGTTTAGCATATCGCCGGCGTAAATTTTTTTTTAAAAAAGAACGAACTTGACGTCCTCTGCGAAAGAAATACTGCAAAGTCGGTGTTATCGCGGGGCTTACCTGCAGAAACCCGCTCCGAGACTGTGCAGCAGGTTTCATATCGGCGACCGGTTGGCTATCAGCGAAAGCCAGCTAGGCCACACACGCCATGACGCACGACAGCCGCTAACCAGTCCCTGCTCTGCGAGGCAACGCGGCTTTCATAATTTAAAGCACGACTTACCACACGCAGAAAACGCATAAACTCGCCGAACGTAAACGACAGATTAAAACAATTATCTGTGTCCATCCCTTTTCTTCCGGGACGTGATTCGAAGGCATACACCCTCATTTTCAAGTGGATCAGTGCATTACATTAAAACTTATTTCTCTTGATGTACCAATTGTCTGTCTTAGCCTTCATTTCAGTACAAATAAGTTACGAGACGATTTCAAAACTTAAGCTACACATGTTGTTCTACGCTGCGACCATTGCCCAACAAGATTTGTGCACTGTCGGGAGACAGTACATGTCCCGCTTTCCCTGCAGACACACAACAGGTGCTTCCGAGCGTGCGAGTAATACGTCGCGGCAATTCTAAATGTACTACAAAGTTGGAATACGTGGGACATTACGATTCTGGTGGGCAAATCGTCTAAATTGCAAACAGACTCACCGTGAAATTATGGTAGTATATGGACAATACGCAGTGTCATGACCTTTCGTAGTGAAATGGTGCCAACAATTCTACCAAGTCTGCACAGACGTGGGTAGACGTCCACACAGCGGTTATCGAATGGTTCTCAGACTAAGAAATGGATTTCTATCGTCGAGGAATTGAAGGATTGGCAGAATGTTCCCACCATTATTTATATCGATACTTAGTGGCTTTGTGGTAAAGTAGTATGATCTATATGCGTCACTTTGAATTGTAGTCAGAATTCAATATTGAAGTTACTTCGCTTGCCACAATACTGTATAACTTACTCTTCGCAGTCCTTTCTCATTATGTGTCGCTAATAATCATAATGAAGTACTGATGTCATAAGTTGCGAACACTAATCAAGCTGCGTAAGAAATATTCCAGCAGAAAGAACATTCAAGGTCGTTCTTTTTGCTGAAATATCTCGTCAGTAACTTTTTTATTGTCCATAACGTAGGGCTCCAGTGCCCTGTTTTGATAACAAGTGGTATGTAATTATTGGTTTGTAGCGAAAATAAATTATGACGTAATCCACACAACATCTGAAAATCAGAATGTTAGCTCACGATACACGTATTGGAAGAAACGACGTCTGACAACAGATTAGAGTTTTAATAGGTCTTTGATACCATAAGCAGCCAAAGTTTCCAAATGACTATCCAACATGGACGACATAGAGGTTAACTCATGGAATGTATCCACTGGACGCTTGAAAGCAAAGAACACTGTTCTTTCATTGATCATTTACAATTTGTAGTTATCTTCTAAGTCTGGCTCTCTTACTAAGTAGTAAGTTTAAAACTAGATTCACCTATGCACATTGATATTGGATGTGCCCACACTCCGCCTTTATGACGATTTCATCTGTGCTGGGGGACAAATTCAAATGAAGTGTGTCAATGTCTGTGTTGGAATGGCATCCCACTCTTCCTCAGGATCCGAAACCAGAGAGGGAAATAATGTTGGACACTAGGATCTGGAGCAAAGTCGACGTTCTAACTAATCGTAAAGGTGTTCCTGTGGATATCTTTCGGGACACTGGGCAGACCAGTCCACTTCAGGAGTGTTATTGTCCACAGATCATTGCCTCACAGATGCTCCATTTTGACGGGTTGCATTGCCATCTTGATACAGTCAATTACCGCCTCCGAAGGAAGAAGATAAGGGTTAAACATCTTGCATCGTCTCCGAACCCTTCCTCTTCTGTACACACTACCCAATTTTATAAAATTTAATATTTTCCGCATTTAGCGTTCCCTTAAGCACAATAAGGGGACCACACCCTAACCACGTAAAACACCATCTTCTCCATGCTTCACTGCTGGTACTACACTTGATGGCATGGAATACTCTCCAGGCATTTACCAAACCCAAACTCCCTCATCCGACGGCCACAGGGCACAGCGTGATTCATCACTCCCAATCATTCGTTTCCAGTGCCCATTGGCCAATGGCGTCGGCCTTTACACCACCTCAAGCATTGCTTAGCGTTGACTACAGAAATGTGTGATTTATGAGGAGCTACTCGACAATTATACCTCATTCTTTTTAACTCCGTGCTCATAGTCATTGTGTTTGCTGCGCTGCTGATGGCGCTTTGGAACTCACGAATGATGCCTTCCACTGTTTCCATGCGATTTTTTACAACCACACTCAGCAATGCTCGATGGTTGTTGCTTGTCAATAGTTGAGGTCTGCCTGGGTCTCGTTTAGCTGATAGTTATGGTTGTTCCTTCGCGTTTACACTTCACAAGCACATCACCAGCGGTCGACCTAGAGACCTTTAGAAGGGTTAAAATTTCCCCGATGGATTTGTTAGGTAACCTCCCATTTCGAAGTCACTGAGTCCTCCTGGCCGATCCACGTTGCTGTTATTGCTTCTCTACTCATTACAGAATACTCCATGCCTCATTTTCTGCAGGTGTGTCCGTTTCTAGTGATGTTTAGTGTTCAATTCCGCGTTACACATCGGTCTCTGTATACTTCCAATTACACAGTGGACCTGTACGTTTATGGATCAACCCTCTGCTTAGGCCTAGAATTTTTCAGCTTATATACCAACCGTAGTTGGTGCTACTGGTGCCAGTAATAGCAGCTTGTTTAAAAGATTCGTAATTTGAAAAATGCAATCAGATTTGTGCTCATAAAAGGTTATTTTCAAGTAAGAACATGTACATGATTCTTAGAATTGCATTCTCTGTGTAGTTAACGTTGTTGAACATGTGCTCGATTACTTGGTGACTTTTGAAAATGACCTGAAGGTGGTGATGTCGTTCGAATATTGCACTGGTTCAGGCGTGCTCGTGTGACTTTCATGGGGAAACATTTGTTTGTAGGCGGTTCGGTGCCATCTACATTAGTTTTGATAAAATTGTTACTTAGTAAACTGTGTTTTTAAGTGTTTGACTGTTTCGTGAACTCAGTTTAAAGAACGAGGGAGATAAAACTGGATGTTCCTTCGTGACTTTATAGATGTGGACCGCCCTCTCCACCCTCCCAGTTAAAATTTTTACTCCTCTCAGAGTTTTGGTGAGACACTAGCATAAAAAATGCAGATTGATTTCTGGATTCCTTTCACTTATTAACCTCTAAACGTATAAGACATATAGACGCTTCACCGAGAATATTTGTTGTTATTGTGCTGCACGCTAGGAAGCTCGTAAGTTAAGGGCAGTGGACGACATTTTGGGAGTGCCAATCGGAACATACTTGCAGGGGACCACAGAAATATACAATTAAATTTGTTTGTGCTATAGACATTCTCCATTCTAAAAATGATACTTCTTACTAGCTGTCGTTAGTAGCAAATAAGGAAGTGTGCGTATCAGATAATTTCTTTGAAAAGAAAATATGGACACTATGTCTCGAGATAAAATTTTCGTAGTTAAAATAGCTAGGAGTCGCCTCCGTCACGAAATAAAGGAGGTGGAATCGTGAACTTTATTTAAAATACTGCACACACAGTTCTGGGAAGAGACAAACAATCGACAGCGTTATGATCGCTTCTTACTAAATCCTGTGACTTTAGCGCGATAAACAAAAATACTGAACAATATTTAGCTGTATTATATAACTAATTTATTAATAATTGTCTCACGATTGTTGTTCCCTCAACAGTGGTGTTACTAATATCTGCTGATGAGGTTAATTTTTTGCTCCTTTTCGGAAGAAAAAAAAAGAGAAAAAACCGCGACATTAATTACTTCATCCTGCCCAGGATAGTATTTATTTAGGAATCTCACTACCATTTTATATTTTCCATATATGTATGGTATTATTTTAATTACATCCGGTGGAAATGAGTCGTTGGTTTATGAAGTTTCTGTAGAAAGCTTGTGTTGCTGCTATTTCAATCAGTATACCCCGCGACGTGTAGGCAACAGAAGTTTCTTCTTTGTCGTGCTGGTTGCGTAAGCAGCAAGGGGCATATTGCTGTCTCCATACCTTCACGTTTAACAGCGGCCATGTGACTGAGATTGTGTTTCGATCACCACACTCATCTGTTAATTGTTAGTTTCATACTAATTACACACTCAACGGAAATGAATGAAATGTAGCATTAGAGAGAGTTTGTCTCATCAAGTCAGTCATTTCGTAATAATTTCAGGCGGCAGAAGTCGGGTACGGGAATTACCGTAGGATTTCTTAGAGATTCGGACAGACGTATTCTTTCTCAAATAAAGATTATTTACAATGGCGCTAGCTGCGCAGCATTTGTGCACCGCCGCCGTCAGTGTCAGCCAGTTTGCCGTGGCATACGGAGCTCCATCGCAGTCTTTAACACTGGTAGCATGCCGCGACAGCGTGGACGTGAACCGTATGTGCAGTTGACGGACTTTGAGCGAGGGCGTATAGTGGGCATGCGGGAGGCCGGGTGGATGTACCGCCGAATTGCTCAACACGTGGGGCGTGAGGTCTCCACAGTACATCGATGTTGTCGCCAGTGGTCGGCGGAAGGTGCACGTGCCCGTCGACCTGGGACCGGACCGCAGCGACGCACGGATGCACGCCAAGACCGTAGGATCCTACGCAGTGCCGTAGGGGACCGCACCGCCACTTCCCAGCAAATTAGGGGCACTGTTGCTCCTGGGGTATCGGCGAGGACCATTCGCAACCGTCTCCATGAAGCACACCGTTAGGCCTTCTTCCGCTCACGCCCCAACATCGTGCAGCCCGCCTCCAGTGGTGTCGCGACAGGCGTGAATGGAGGGACGAATGGAGACGTGTCGTCTTCAGCGATGAGAGTCGCTTCTGCCTTGGTGCCAATGATGGTCGTATGCGTGTTTGGCGCGGTGCAGGTGAGCGCCACAATCAGGACTGCATACGACCGAGGCACACAGGGCCAACACCCGGCATCATGGTGTGGGGAGCGATCTCCTACACTGGCCGTACACCACTGGTGATCGTCGAGGGGACACTGAATAGTGCACGGTACATCCAAACCGTCATCGAACCCATCGCTCTACCATTCCTAGACCGGCAAGGGAACTTGCTGTTCCAACAGGACAATGCACGTCCGCATGTATCCCGTGCCACCCAACGTGCTCTAGAAGGTGTAAGTCAACTACCCTGGCCAGCAAGATCTCCGGATCTGTCCCCCATTGAGCATGTTTGGGACTGGATGAAGCGTCGTCTCACGCGGTCTGCACGTCCAGCACGAACGCTGGTCCAACTGAGGCGCCAGGTGGAAATGGCATGGCAAGCCGTTCCACAGGACTACATCCAGCATCTCTACGATCGTCTCCATGGGAGAATAGCAGCCTGCATTGCTGCGAAAGGTGGATATACACTGTACTAGTGCCGACATTGTGCATGCTCTGTTGCCTGTG
This sequence comes from Schistocerca americana, assembly GCF_021461395.2. Lineage (NCBI taxonomy): Eukaryota > Metazoa > Arthropoda > Insecta > Orthoptera > Acrididae > Schistocerca > Schistocerca americana. The sequence continues at coordinate 528,020,045 of NC_060125.1, read as the reverse complement.
TGTCTGTGGTTCTGTCAGTGTGATCATGTGATGTATCTGACCCCAGGAATGTGTCAATAAATTTTCCCCTTCCTGGGACAATGAATTCACGGTGTTCTTATTTCAATTTCCAGGAGTATATATATATATATATATATATATATATATATATATATATATATATATATATATATATATATATATATATATATATAGGGTGTTTCAAAAATGACCGGTATATTTGAAACGGCAATACAAACTCAACGAGCAGCGATAGAAATACACCGTTTGTTGCAATATGCTTGGGACAACAGTACATTTTCAGGCAGACAAACTTTCGAAATTACAGTAGTTACAATTGTCAACAACAGATGGCGCTGCGGTCTGGGAAACTATCGTACGATATTTTCCACATATCCACCATGCGTAGCAATAATATGGCGTAGTCTCTGAATGAAATTACCCGAAACCTTTGACAACGGGTCTGGCGGAATGGCTTCACATGCAGATGAAATGTACTGCTTCAGCTGTTCAATTGTTTCTGGATTCTGGCGGTACACCTGGTCTTTCAAGTGTCCCCACAGAAAGAAGTCACAGGGGTTCATGTCTGGCGAATAGGGAGGCCAATCCACGCCGCCTCCTGTATTTTTCGGATAGCCCAAAGCAATCACACGATCACCGAAATATTCATTCAGGAAATTAAAGACGTCGGCCGTGCGATGTGGCCGGGCACCATCTTGCATAAACCACGAGGTGTTCGCAGTGTCGTCTAAGGCAGTTTGTACCGCCACAAATTCACGAAGAATGTCCAGATAGGGTGATGCAGTAATCGTTTCGGATCTGAAAAATGGGCCAATGATTCCTTTGGAAGAAATGGCGGCCCAGACCAGTACTTTTTGAGGATGCAGAGACGATGGAACTGCAACATGGGGCTTTTCGGTTCCCCATATGCGCCAGTTCTGTTTATTGACGAAGCCGTCCAGGTAAAATTAAGCTTCGTCAGTAAACCAAATGCTGCCCACATGCATATCGCCGTCATCAATCCTGTGCACTATATCGTTAGCGAATGTCTCTCGTGCAGCAATGGTAGCGGCGCTGAGGGGTTACCGCGTTTGAATTTTGTGTGGATAGAGGTGTAAACTCTGGCGCATGAGACGATACGTGGACGTTGGCGTCATTTGGACCGCAGCTGCAACACGGCGAACGGAAACCCGAGGCCGCTGTTGGATCACCTGCTGCACTAGCTGCGCGTTGCCCTCTGTGGTTGCCGTACGCTGTCGCCCTACCTTTCCAGCACGTTCATCCGTCACGTTCCCAGTCCGTTGAAATTTTTCAAACAGATCCTTTATTGTATCGCTTTCCGGTCCGTTGGTTACATTAAACCTCCGTTGAAAACTTCGTCTTGTTGCAACAACGCTGTGTTCTAGGCGGTGGAATTCCAACACCAGAAAAATCCTCTGTTCTAAGGAATAGACCACGTTGTCCATAGCACACTTGCATGTTGTGAACAGCACACGCTTACAGCAGAAAGACGACGTACAGAATGGCGCACCCACAGACTGCGTTGTCTTCTATATCTTTCACATCACTTGCAGTGCCATCTGTTGTTGAAAATTGTAACTACTGTAATTTCGAAAGTTTGTCCGCCTGAAAATGTACTGTTGTCCCAAGCATATTGCAACAAACGGTGTATTTCTATCGCTGCTCGTTGAGTTTGTATTGCCGTTTCAAATATACCGGTCATTTTTGAAACACCGTGTGTGTGTGTGTGTGTGTGTGTGTGTGTGTGTGTGTGTCAATCGTCATCCACTTTACATATAAACCTATGGCAGCGTAACTATTAGTCTGAGTCTGTAATTATCTCCTGTTGACTACTAGGTATTATTCTTTGTTGTTTTCAGTTGGATTCTGTGACAGTTTGTAAAATGCCAGATTCTTAACTTCAATCAAGATAACTATTTATTCATTCCACAAATTTATGCTTTCATTTCCTTTCCTGCACACAGATGCTGTTTGTACAGCGTGACACAGAATAACGGGAATGTCTGAAAGTAGTAGTGGCAGCCATGGGCAGGCGACAGCAATGCGTGTTCGTGACAACGAGTGAGCAGTCCGCCATTTCAGTAATAATGGATCAGTGGAACGGGCAAAAGCGTGCTTTAGCCATAAAAATGTTTTATAAAAACAATGATAGTTTGGCAGCGGCGCAGAGTGAGTTCCGACGTTTTTATAATCGTCGAAACACGCAATAAAATGTTGCATTACTAACTTTGAAGAGACTGGACCTGCCCTCAAGAAGAAACCAACAGGACGACCAAGAAGTGTGCGTTCTCCAGCGAACATTGATGTTGTACGGGAGTCTGTATTATGGAGCAAGCAGCAGTGGCTGGAATGTCCCGGGAGGGTGTTCGCAGAATTCATCATCTTGATTTAAAATTTCACCCGTAGAAACTACAGATGGGGTAACAACTGAAGGACAACGATAACCGGTTACGATCAGGCTTCTGTCAACAAATGATAACGAAAATAAACAATGACGATGAATTTATAAACAAGTTGATTTCAGCTGAGGCACATTTTCATCTCATAGGTTATGTGAACTACCGTTACTGGGCAAACACAAATCCTAATGACTTTCATTAGCGCCCTTTACACGCTAGTTAAGTGACAGTATGGTCATGGGATTATCGGACCGTAGTTTTTCGCAAAGGAGCGGGGAAACGCAGTAACTGTCGATGCCGATCGTTAAGTGGAGATGTTACAAACTTTTGTTACACCTGCATTGAACAACTTTCCAAACGTTCAAGAAGCCTGGTTTCAACAGGACGGAGCGACATCACACACTGCACGGCAATCAATGGCATGTGCGAGAATTGTTTGGAAACTGTGTGATCTCACGATTCCATTCCCTGGCCCCCTAGATCGCCAGTTTTATCCGTTTGTCATTTTTTTCCTGTGCGGCTGCCTCAAGAGCAAATTCTACACGACTCGACGAAGACCCCTGGATGAGTTAAAACAGAGAATTCGGTATGCAATTCACAGTATCACATCTGAGATGTTGCAACGATTAATGAGGAATCTCAACAGCAGATTTCACGAATGTATTCGTACTGGAGGACGCCATATAAATAACGTAATTTTTTAAACATGATAAATGCCATCAATGTTTCGTAAACGGCAAAGTTGTAAGACTTAAATTACTATGAATGCAATTTCTTTCTTTCGTCGCTTCTAGTTTTACTGGATTTTGGAAATGTTCCAGTTTTTCTGTCACCCTGTATAAAGCTTATCATGTTATCTCATTCTTAGTTTATATCTTCAGTATCTTGACTGTCACTAGTACACATTTTATCTGTTTTGGTGTAATTTCTTTGCTGAAGTGTCTTATAACAAATGGACTTTCCACTGAAGTTTCGTCTTTAATTTCCTAGATCGGTGTTTCACTCATGGTGTTTTGACATTCTACATCTACATGGATACTCTGCAAATCACATTTAAGTGCCTGGCAGAGGAATAATCGAAACACCTTCACAATTCTCTATTATTCCAATCTCGTATAGTGGGCGGAAAGAACTAACGCCTATATCTTTCCGTACGAGCTCTGATTTCCCTTATTTTATCGTGGTGATCGTTTCTCCCCACGTAGGTCGGTGTCAACAAAATATTTTTGCATTCTGAGGAGAAAGTTGGTGACTGAATTTTCGTGAGAAGATTCCGTAGCAACGGAAAACGCCATTCTTTTAATGATGTCCAGCCCAAATCCTGTATCATTTCTGTGACACACTGCCATACTTTGCGATATTACAAAACGTGCTGCCCTTCTTTGAACTTTTTCGATGTACTCCGTCTGTCCTATCTGGTAAGGATACCACACCGCGCAGCAGTATTCTAAAAGAGGATGGACAAGCGTAGTGTAGGCGGTCTTAGTAGGTCTGTTATATTGTCCAAGTGTCCTGCCAATAAAACGCAGTCTTTGGTTAGCCTTACCCACAACATTTTGTGTGTGTTCCTTCCAATTTAAGTTGTTCGTAACAGTAATACCTAGATATTTAGCTGAATTTACAGCTTTTAGATTAGACTGATTTAACATGTACCCGTAGTTGAACGAATTCCTATTAGCACTCATATTGATGACCTCACACTTTTCATTATTCAGGGTCAACTGCCAATTTTCGCACCATTCAGATATCTTTTCTAAATCGTTTTACAATTTGTTTTGATCTTCTGATGACTTCGTTAGTCGATAAACAACGGCGTCATCTGCAAACAACCTAAGACGGCTGCTCATATTGTCTCCCAAATCGTTTATATAGATAAGGAACAGCAAAGGGCCTATAACACTACCTTGGGGAACGCCAGAAATCACTTCTGTTTTACTCGATGACTTTCCATCAGTTATTACGAACTGTGACCTCTCTAACAAAATCACAAATCCAGTCACATAACTGAGACGATATTCCATAAGCACGCAATTTCACTACAAGCCGCTTGTGTGGTACAGTGTCAAAAGCCTTCCGGAAATCCAGAAATACGGAATCGATCTGAAATCCCTTGTCAATAGCAATCAACACTTCATGTGAAATATGAGCTAGTTGTGTTTCACAGGAACGATGTTTTCTAAACCTATGTCGACTGTGTGTCAATAGACCCTTTTCTTGGAGGTAATTCATAATGTTTGAACACAATATACAGGGTGTCCCAGCTATCTTGTCCACCCAAAATATCTCTGGAACAATAACAGCTATTGGAAAACTACTTTCACCGGTATCAATGTAGGGCTGGGGCCCATGAATGTACATGTTTGGAAACAGTCTAAAACGAAAGCATATGTGTTTTTTAACACAAACTTATGTTTTTTAAAATGGACTTCCTATATTTTTTCTTCAGAAATCCATAGCATGACAAAGCACACACACAATGGCGTTGATTGCATCGTAATATTACCATTACATCCAGAGATATTAAGACGCGAAGTTGACGCTTGAAACACCCGACATGCAATGCTAGCGCACATCCTGAGGCTCAGGCGTGAACCCCATGCTGCCTGTAATCGCGATGTGATTGACATGCGTAATCACACTTCCATACTTATCAAGAGGGAATATTGCGATGCAATCAGCGCCATTGTGTATGTGCTTTGTCATGCTATGGATTGCTGAAGAAAAGATATAGGAGGTCCATTTAAAAAAAAACGTAAGTTTGTATTAAAAAAACATATGCTTTCGTTTTAGGATGTTTCCAAATATGTACATTCATGGGCCCCAGCCCTACATTGATACCGGTGAAAGTCGTTTTCCAATAGCTGTTATTGTTCCAGAGATATTTTGGGTGGACAAAATAGCTGGGACTCCTGTATATTCCATAATCCTGCTGCATATCGATGTTAACGATATGGGCCTGCAATTTAGTAGATTACTGCTACTACCTTTCTCGAATATTGGTGTCACCTGTGCAACTTTCCAGTCTTTAGGTACGGATCTTTCGTCGAGCGAACGGTTGTACATGATTGTTAAGTATGGAGCTAATGCATCAGCATACTCCGAAAGGAACATAATTGGTATACAGTCTTGGCCAGAAGACTTGATTTTATAAAGTGATTTAACTTGCTTCACTACTCCGAGGATATTTACTTTACGTTACTCATGCTGGCAGCTGTTCTTGACTCGAATTCTGGAATATTTACTTCGTCTTCTTTTGTGAAGGCATTCCGGAAGGCTGTGTTTAGTAGATCTGCTTTGGCAGCACTGTCTTCGATAGTATCTCCATTGCTATTGCGCAGAGAAGACATTGATTGTTTCTTGCCGCTAACATACTTCACATACGACCAGAATCCCTTTGGATTTTCTGCCCTTAAGTTGTGCCTGTTAACAGAAAATAGTCGGGATTTATATCGGCGCATTCATTTACCTGTGTGTGTGTTATCGATGTGCCCGAGAGAGAGAGAGAGAGAGAGAGAGAGAGAGAGAGAGAGAGAGAACCTCACTTACCCGAGTCATGCATTAAGATATCAGTTGATTAAGGTTTTTGGTTTTTGTGGAAATTCTCCGTTCGCGTTTTTGCCTTTTCGAATGATTGTTCATTTTGTGAAGCATAGCATTGTTCGGACCAATGTTACGGGTGAAGATCGCGAAATTTTATTCTGTCCTTTTGAATACATATTTCATTCTAAAATCGTTGCCTTGACGTATCATTTCATAGGAACATTTACACTCCTCGTCCCACTGTTAGAAGAATACCACATTACACCGTGTGGTATGCAATGGTTTAATTATAGATTGGAAATTTTATTTAAAAAACAGAGGTCTAGCATAGCCACTACCTGTTTGCTGTTGTGCTTCCGAGAAATCTGCTACAATGTTGTCAAGACGCGAGGTAAGTGGATTTTTTGATTAGGGCTAGATAGTTGTTTTACGTCAATTGCTCATTGAATATGAAGACAAGTTATATTCAGGCAAGTTAAAAGTTCAATCCACATTAGGTTCTGTTTAGTCAAAGGTTAGCATACGAGCTTAAGTTGGACAGAAGTTTGAGAGTACATAGTTTTAGTAAAGCGTAGACTTTTTATAGAATGGGAGGTAATTCTGGGTGAAATTTCATACAGAAACACACAGAGGGAAGCTTACACATGCAACGTCTTTAGAAAATATTGTGCTTAGCTATGAAGTCTATTATTTATTAATATCCTGTTGCAGTAGTCCACTGTATATCATTCTTTAGTTTTATAAAGTCGTTGATCTGTCTTATCTTTGTTTCAGTGATTATAACAATAGTTTTTTTCTTTCTTTTAAAACTTTAATGCCGGGTTACTGGTGTTAGTCTTTTATTCCAAATATGTTCCCTCTTTTTTCCATTTGCCGTTCATTGGCAACTGGTCCATCCTGTTGGAGTGTCTGTGTGGAGTCCAATAACAAGTACATTTATCCATACCGTTGGTGATATGCTCATTTTGAGCTCTTCTCTTCGTTGAGGCATTTTAATTCTGCTCGCCTCGGTACTGTGTTGCCTCCTGTACTTCGCTCGCCATCGATCCATGTCCAACGTCGACGTTTCACGAACATCGGAAGTCGCTTTACGTGGACACTGTCACCTCTGTTTCCTTATCAACGCCAGAAAATTTAATAACGGTAATGGCAAGTCGTCATGCATGTCTGAAGACATTTTTCCATTAAAAGTCTTCATGTTCGGAAAAGGAACAATGGGTACTGCTTTTAACGCGGATGTCGCTGGAATGATCGATTTAGCACTACATTCCATTTCATTTATTTCAAGACTCATTTAGTCACGCACTATAGCGGGTGATCCTGATAACTAAATGGAAAAACATCGAAGAGGCTTAGAGTTTACGTGTACAAGCAGAGCATCAGCAGAACCATCTGGAGAATGATTTCAGTACGGAAACAGCGTGGAGGAAGCCTCATCGGACATACTAAGTTCGGAGAGAGATAAAGATAATGCGCAACTGTTCGAGCCACTTATCAAAAAACGATTAGACTGTTTCCTGAATGCTTCCACGAACACGTGGCAGTAGGCAAGTGTACGGATAAACACATATGTAGAGAAATGCATGCTAAGCAATCTTGAGTAATCCAAGATTCCTTGCTGATTACCACTGGAACAGAATACTTAGTCCGCCTCTGTAGCTGCGGGTTCGATCCCCGGCTAGGCCGGAGATTTTCTCCGGCCATGGACTGAGTGTTGTGTTTTTCATAAGTTCGTATTGTCATAATTGACATTCCACTATTGAGATGGCTGTCTGCACAAATCCAGAAGGCCAATAAATTAAAAACAGAATATGTACAAGGGCCCCATGGCGCTGTGTTTTTCTTTCACTTTTATTCCACTCGTCTTGATTTCTATCATTTCTACATTTTTCTGCTGTTGATAAGATTTTAGAATTTAGAAGTAGATGTTTAATACTGTAACTTCAATGTCACGTTGAAAGGAATAGAGAACATATGGAACTGAATGTCCTATCTTGGAATCACCAGACGGGGGAGTTACTTGTATCAGCAATCACTAAATGATGTAATCTGAGATCTTAAAATTTTATCTCCAACATCAACCAAGAATCAGACTCGTTTCGATTACGAGCATATTATAGCCAAAGGGAAAAATCCTCACATCTGAAAACAAAGTAAAAACGATGTGGAAAATTAATTACGGAAAATCAGCCAAGGTGTGTGACCAGACGGAAAATCAGTCAAGGTGTGTGACCGGAAAGATTGTAGAACTCTTCACAACAAAACACACATTCCGCTATTGCAGATATAGTACGGCCCCTGATCAACGGTAGAGACTAACATAGAATTTTTGGTTTCTCCAACGAAACTTCTCCGTGCGACGATCACGCACTCGTATCTCCAAATTAGACAACTAAAGTTGAATGACATTGAGATCTGATGACCTTGGTGAACTATGCGAGCTGTCTGAATAGGGTTCTTGTTTTGGAACACAGCATGTACCGTATCTATCTATCTATCTATCTTCATTCGTCCAAGGATCATGTACAGCGTTTGTGAAGGTAATACAATGGAAATCAATAGGTCAAAATATACGACACGCAGCAGATGTAACATGCCTTTTGAGGATAGGGTAGATAGTCAAGGCCTTGGCAGACTAAGGCTTAGTGATCTACGAAAACAACGGAAAATCCAAGTTAGAATGACCGGACAGAGCAACTCCATACTCTAGAATTTGATATCCTCTAGAATTTGATGTCGCTTTCTTAACAGATACACTGCCTCATTCGGGAAGTCCTTGTTGTATAGTATTCCTTGACTTAAACGGTTTCAGTGACCATTGAGGGAACGAACATTGTACTATGTGATGAGTCTGATCAGCCAAAATGGTTACATAATCCTTTGCAGTGATTTAGTGTTGTCGGGTAGCATGGAGCCCATGAAATTCGACGATATGGATGCTCAAATCACCATCGAACCCGCGCCATGTTTCACTATTGGACGTAAACTCTGCTAGAAGTTCCGTCTGTTAGTGGCACAGACGACTAGCTGTGTAATGGTTCATATATTTTTGTATTTACAAAATTGTGAACGTTGTTTCTCATTATTTGTATGAATCATTTCACAGAAAGCTCTAATAACCACAAAACGTTGACTGTGTAGTGTGAAATAAAACGCATATATAAAAAATTTTTGCGAAGATGGCAGAGCTGTAGTGGGTAGACCAAAGTGTGTAGGGCATCGACTAATTAGTTATACAAAAATCTGCTTTAATTGTGACAAGGGTAAATAACTTACGGACTTGTTTGATACAGCAGTGAATGCTCTATATCTTCAAGTGTTATTCCCGCCTAACACTTTTAGTTCCCAACGTTCCCGATAGGTGGTATGCGCGTATGAATTCATCGTTCATCATTCAGTATTATAACGGCGCAGAGCGTGCGTAGTGTTTTATACGGTTTCATGAATCAAAATCCGCTACTGCAGTTTAGAGACAATTCAGGACTAAGTATCAGAAGCGAACACATCAAAAACGAAATGTTATTAACTGGTACAATCGTTAGACCGAAATGGCTGTGTATCATGTATGAGACGCCGGATCAGGGTCGGCCAGCAGTCTCTGACGCAGTAATTGAAAAAGTTCGACAGTCTTACATTCGTCGTCAACGAGGGGTGCTAGCTCAGAACTGGATATGCCTAGCTTTACAGAAGCACCTGTGTCTCAAACCCTCCAAATGGGAACTGTTGCAAGCTTTAAGAGAAAGTGACAAAGAAAAACGACCTGAGTTTGTGTAGATATGCTTAACAAAATGTAAACTGAAGATTTTTTTAGTGCAATTGTGCTCAGTGACAGAGCCACTTTCCATGCCTCCTGTAAGGTGAATCTGCATGATGTTCGGATATGGAAAGAGCTGAAATCACGTCACTTAATCGAATATGAGAGTGTCTCGTCGAAGGTAAAGGTTTTTATTTACGCTGTAAGCTGTAATAATATTGAGAGTCCTTTCTTTTTTGGGGGAGTCAACTGAATCGTATCTGGACATACATGAAAATTATCTAGTGCCTCAGTTACAAAGGATATTGACACAGAGCTTATTTTCCAACAAGATGGCGCGCCACCACATTATCCTCGTGAAGTTGTCGCGTATCTCGGTAGGAGTGCCGGCCGCTGTGGCCGAGCGCTTCTAGGTGCTTCAGTCCGGAGCCGCGCTGCTGCTACGGTCGCAGGTTCGAATCCTGCCTTGGGAATAGACGTATTTGATGTCCTTAGGTTAGCTAGGTTTAAGTAGTTCCTTAGGACTGATGACTTCAGATGATAAGACCCATAGTCCTTAGAACCATTTGAACAATTTTTTCGGTAGGAGTGCCCCAGGGAAGTGTGATAGGACCGACGTTTTCCTCTGTATACATAAATGATTTGGCAGACAGTGTGGGCAGCAATCTGCGCTTGTTTGCTAATGATACCGTGGTGTTTGCTAAAATGTCGAAGACGACAGACAAAATTTCCACTTGGTCTGATGAATGGCAGCTAGCACTAAATGTGGAAAAATATAAGTTAATGAGGATGAATAGGAAGAACAAACCTGCAATGATCGGTTACAGTGTTGCCAGTGTCCTGCTTGACGAGGGTCAAGTGGTTTAAATAACTGGGCGTACCGTTGCAAAGTGATATGAGGTGGAAAGAGCACGTGAAAGCTGTGGTAGGGAAGGCAAATGGTCGATTTCGGATTATTGGGAGAATTTTAGGAAAGAGTGGTCCACCTGTAAGGAAGACCGCATATAGGACGCTGGTGTCACCTATTCTTGTGTACTGCTGGAGTGTTTGGTCGGGTTGAAGGAAGATATCGAAACAATTCAAGGCGGGCTGCTAGATTTGTTACCAGTAGGTTCGAACAATACGTTAGTGTTACGGAACTGCTTCGGGAACTGAAATGGGAATCCTGGGGGGAAGGTGACACTTTTTGAGAAACAATGTTGACAAAATTTAAAGAACCGGCATTTAAAGCTAGCTGCCTAATGATTGTACACCCGCCAACATACATTGCGCCTAAGGACCACGAAGATACGCTACGAGAAAGTATGACTATACGGAGGCATATAGATAGTCGTTTTTCTCTCGCTCTATTTGGAAATGGGAGGAGAAATGACAAGTAGTCGTACAGGATATCCTTTGCCACGCACGACATGGTTGCTTTCGGAGTATCTATGTAGATATAGATAGTACCGATTTGGAGTGGGCTTGACAAAACAACCTGGCCACCATGTTCACCTGATTTAACCCCAGCGAACTTCTGTGTACGGGATACATTAAAAATGGTGTTTGTTCCTCTGCTTCCGGGAAACGTCGACGAGTTGCTACAACGAATAACACAAGCAGTTGTCACCATACATCAAGACTTGCTTTGTAGGATTTAGATTAAAGATTGGGCGTTTCTCGTGTTACAAAATGTAGCCACACTGAACATTTGTAAATGAAACTTGAAGATATACTGCATTCAGTACTGGTATCAAACATTTCAGTAAGTTATATACCTTTCTCACAATTAAAGCTTACTTTTGTGTAACTACTTTATAAACATCCTATATTACTGTTAGAAGAGTATATGTAGTCTGTGGATGAAGGTCGTGTGAAGAAGAGCGCGCGGTGCAATGCTTTGAGGACAGCACGTATTTTGTGTTTCTAATGGTTATTCCTTGGGATATCAGAAAGAGAGATTTGCCACTAAGAATTGTTTAACACGAAAGTACCACTGGTACACCGAGGAAGGGAATTGGAAAATGTCCGTCTACCACTACAGTTACAACGTCCCTGACAACAGCCCAGCTAAGTTCGACATCTTGTAACCTGCAGCTTATCAATAACCATTTCCATACTTCTTCCGACACAATTTGGCTACAAGATATCCAATGAACTTTCTTTTTATTGACAATTTTATTTTCCATTATCATAAAGTAATGTTGGTCATTACTTGATGTTTCTCACTTTAAGATGTATGAAGTGGCTTCAGAAGAATGGCTGGCCATTGAAGTAGTATAGTAGATTTCATTATCTGTACGTTATCAGTTTTATTAATATCAAAGTTGCTTAATGAATGATTAATAGTGTAGTTCCCCTGAATATTAATGTGAGTCGTAATAATAATAATAATAATAATAATAGTAATAATAATAATAATAATAATAATAAAAATAATAAACAATTATGATTATACCATACTGTCGTTCCGTAATTCAGTGCTACTGTATATTAGCAACACTCACGTCAATGTTCAAATTAACATTGATATTCTTTTTATTTCAGTTTCTCATTTCCGTGCACGTAAAACTACCGCGTATACTTAAAAATTTCTGTTGTAACACGGCACTGAATATCCGATGCTCGCAGTTAATTTTCCATTTAAAGAGGATAATTAAATAGCAAATCATGACGCCCGCGCTTCAAAGCCAGCACACAAAGAAACAGACATAAAATAGCGAAAACCGAAGTGTTCAAGTAAGTAATAGGATGGATAGAATTGACCATTGCTGGCAAAGAAGCCGTCACAGCTAGAATGAAGACTGTAGTGGTGGCCTGCTAGCTGACCAGAGGTTTTTCCAACATAAGGAGCCGTCCGAGTTGTTAGCGAAGATCATTCTTTGTCTGGCCCTTCGAATTGAGGCACCGCGTACAATAGAATGACTCGCGATGTTCAGGAAAGGTCTGAACGAGAAGTTAAAATCCAAGGAAGTAAAGATCATAGGCCCAGGAATGGAGATGATGAGTTTAAAAGGCGGCGTAACAACAAACTGCACTGGCGTTCGGAAAAGATACAGCTCCGCGACCCTCGAAAAGACGTTTGTATTCAACAGACGCAAAACGAGAATGATCCCGAATGCACTACTCAAATGGAGTGGGACCTGTTTTCTGATACGATGGAGATACGGTCAAGGCCCCGGTGTCAGCAGAGAGAGAGAGAGAGAGAGAGAGAGAGAGAGAGAGGTTTCGTCCTCCAAATACTATGGCCTGTCTGATATTTTGTAATTTACTCATGGCTGGATAAATAAGGAACGAACTAATAAAAAGAGCCTTGGTTCATTCAAATTTATTAGAATTTTCAAGAAATGAGGATCACTAATGCAGACATCCAGGATCGTGACAGAAGTTTAAACGCGTAGACGTTTGCAAGGAATGCCAAAACTGAAGAGATTGGGCTGAAGAAAGAAAGCAGGTGCGCAGAAAAACGAACGACATACTGGACGAAGGTTGAAGAGAGAGACGCCTGAAAGAACTGTGTCCTCAGCTGACCAAAGCTAAGGAAATAGATTTCAGCTTTTTCATAGTACAGGGTGAGGCAGTGAAACGGCACGATTTCGATAGTGGTTGTCGGGCGCGGAGGGGGGTTGCGAGAGTGGGGGAAGTGACCTTGGGCGTCTAGAGTGGTGGAAGTTTCAGTAGCCATGGAGCGTTGGTCGAGTGCGCAACGTGCATATGCCGTAAAGGCATATTACAAAAACGCGGATAGTGTGGTTGGTGCTCAACGCGCCTTTCGTCGTGAATTCAACCTCCCGCCACGGGCTCCCGTGCCATCAAGGAAAGCCATTCTCCTTTGGGTTAAAACCTTTGAAGCTACTGCTAGCACAACAAAGAAAAGAGGCGGCAGCACAAAAACAATCCAGACACCCGAGAACATTAATCGTGTGCGCGAAGCGTTGGGACGAAGTCCGCGAAAATCCGCGAGACGGCACAGCGCAGAACTTGGTCTCAGCAATCGATCAGTAAGACGGATTTTGAAGAGTGACCTTCACTATCATCCATACAAAATTCAGGTAGTGCAAGCCCTTAAACCTAATGACTACAATAACCGTATACGCTTTTGCCAGTCAATGCTTAACGTTATTGAACGAAATGAAGAAAGAGTGCATAACTTATGGATGAGTGATGAAGCCCACTTTCATCTTAGTGGGTACGTAAATAAGCAAAACTTCAGATATTGGTCCTCAGATAACCCGCACAAACTTCATGAAAACCCTCTCCATTCTGAAAAAGTAACAGTCTGGTGCGCAATGTCATCTCGTGGAATCGTGGGGCCCTATTTTTTTGAAGATGAAGATGGCAACACAGTGACGGTAAACTCTGGACGTTATGCTGACATGTTGACCATTTTTGGTCTGCCTGGAATTGATCGACATGATCCAGATGCTGAAACACTCTTCCAGCAAGATGGTGCAACAAGCCATACTGCTAATGTCTCAATGGAATTGCTCAGACTTGCATTTCCACGACGTCTAATCAGCAGGAATGGCAATTTCCCCTGGCCTGCCCGTTCACCAGATCTGACGGCACCAGACTTTTTTCTTTGGGGCTACCTCAAGTGCAAAGTCTTCCAGGAAAATCCACCAAGAACAAAGGAAGACCTGAAGGAGCGAATTCGACAGGAAATTAACAACATTCCAGTACAGATGCTACGAAACGTCATGGGACAATTTCATCTCAGGCTTAGACAATGTGTGCAAAACGAAGGATCACACCTCACTGACACCATATTTAAAAAATGATTGTTTTTAAGTTAAATCTTTAATTTCCACTCTTGTACTTGAGATCCATGTTCAACTATTATGATTTTACTTGTAAATAAATCTTTGGTGGTTTTACAAAATCGTGCCGTTTCACTGCCTCACCCTGTACTTACTTAATATTTTAATTAGTGTTACTATGTTTTTTTCCCCCACTACTGAAATTTCTCTGGGTTTGTAAAGAAATCCTTTCGGCTACAGCGTAGCGTCATTATCTCGTGAAAAGCGTACAGGCCGTCGACATAAGCTGCAGCGTTGGTGTAAACAAATTTAGAGCGAATTTATTTGAATATTTTAAGTGAACTTTGGCAAACATTATCATGTAATAAATTACATGATGCAGTAAGCCTCAACCTGCTATAAATAATGGCGATAAATTGGCGTACCTTGAAATATAGTTTATTGGTGAACAAATATTTGAAGAAAATGAATCTTCGATTGGTTGCTGCTTGCACTGAAGTCATTCTAGATTTTCTGACAGTCGCAGTATTCACCTACGTGCAGAATAGAAAGGGCAGAGGGATCAACACCTCAGAGGTGGATTGTTCGAGTAGACCTCGAGCAGTCTTAGCTTAGCTGCTTGAAGGAAGTATGAACAGAGCAACCTCAGGTTCTGCGAACAGGTCGCAACGCCATTCCAGACTAAGCGGAGACGAAGTCTCCAACCGCATTGGCGTAATGCCAGTAGCAAGGTTTCCTCGTGTCAGGGAAGAATGGCAGCATAATTTTTTCACGGTACAGTCAGTACTTACAAACATAAGTCTTTGAGAACATGTTACACAACATGCCACTCACGAAGAACAGACCGAGAAGTTTGCTTAGCAACATTACCAGACAACCCATGTCATGAGACCCATTAAGCAACACCAAAGCACGTGTGTAATAGTTCAGAATGGCCATAGTGTTGTTACTACGGTTCCTTACACAGCAACCGAGTGTTTAAATAGCAGAAAACACAACGAAATAATTTCAAATCCAAAATAAGTGAAAATCATTTGGATAATACGTTCACTATGCTACAAAGCTTGTTGAGAAGAATCAGTCAGTTCGAAAATAATAGCAGAACTCTTCAATGTAACACCGGGCTCAGAAGCAGCCTCGAGTATCCGCCCTTGCACAAGTAGCAGCGTAGCAAGCATGCTAGAAATATTTGACGACATCCCTGTGAATGTAAGGTGCTAATAGATAATTTAAATTTAAAAAGCCAACTGCATTTATTTCTCCTTGACATCTCCTAATCCATAGCCAACATTCTGAACAGATTATAAATGTACATGGTTGCATTACGTTTATTAAATTTTATTGAAGATTAGTATTGAAGTAGAAATCCACGAACGTAAATGGCCACCATGTACCCATATTTTCGCATAGAAAATGTATTTTAATTTGTAGACCTAATTGCACATTTCGTACAGCAGCGAGTTATCGAAAAACATCAACGATGAAACACGCAGATATTGAGTTAACATGAAAAAGATAACATATCGTAGTCGTAGATAACAAGAGACAAAAGTGTGTATAGTCCTATAACAGAAAGTCAAAACGAGGCCGATGGAAAAAAGTAATTCGCTTTTATTTCGAAGGTAATCGCCTTAGCTGTTAACACATTTATTCCACTGTGAGACAAGATGATCAATGCCGTCATGGAAAAACGTTTGCGGTTGCCTGTGGAACTGTAAGTGCACTACATCGTCGGAAGCAAATCTACAGTCAGAAACGTCTTTCTTCAAGGCTCCAAAAATATGAAAATCGCACAGGGAGAGGTCATTACTGTATGGAGGTTGCTTACACTACGCTGCAGAAGTTTCGCTGGGGAGTACTTACACATCCTCCCGATGCCTGTCTCTGCAGTTTACATATTTTTGAGATCTTGAAGAATGACATTCTTGGAGTCGCTATGCACTGGACGTAGAGGTGCATCCCATGGATTCAATCATGGTTTCGTAGGCAACCGCAAATATTTTTCCGCAAAAGGCACTGACCGTACTGTATCACAGTTGGATCAAACAGTTAAGGCGATTACTTATGATATAATGAACAGTTTACTTACTTTTTTCGAACTATAATTTTCATTTGACTGCCGCTTTTAAATTAAAACAACAGCTAGTTTTATGTAAAATAGCTAAAATATTCTCCTCTTTTCTTTCTAGAAATAGTCTCCAAGGTCTAATTTTGTTAACTAACTACAAAACCAGATGATTTTATTTGTGCAGGTTAACACCAAACATCCGCCACAGGTTCTGCATTTAACAAAATTTTCAGGCAGAAAGTAAATTATTGGATCTAGCACTCAATGTTCTGAAACATATCTGCGAGATGGAAAAATAAATCAACTGGTTTCCTTAAGGCTGAACTTCTACGCCAATTTCCATGCAAGTGCAGAGCTAAAAGGAGGGGCGTTTTGAAATCCACTCTACTGAGGCGAATTTTCAGACACTACTGCAACTTCGGCAAGAGGTTTCCTTGTTAGTCTGCACACCTGATAATACTTCCATAAAGGAGTTCCTAACACTTTATATACTATGTTAAATTTCTCGTTTTCACAAACGATTTTCTTGCTATCGCCCGTCTGCTTTTTATATTCTCCCTACTTCGGTCTTTGTCCACTATTTAGCTGGACAGGTAACAAAATTCATCTACTATTCTTACTCACATCTCCAAATTTAATTCTCTCAGCATGGTCTGATTAATTCCACTACGTTCAATAACCCTTGTTTCACTTTCATTGGTAGTCATCTGATAAACTCTTTTCAAGCTACAATCCATTCTGTACAAATGATCTCCCAACTCCTTTTCCATCTCTGACTGAATCGCAATGCCATCGGCAAAACGCAAAGTTTTTGTGTTTTCTCCCTGTACTTTAATCACCTATGACAATCCTTTGTTTCTTTTAATGCTTGCTCATTGTGCACATTGAGTAAAAGTGGGATTAGTTTACAACCCTTTCGCACTCCCTCCTCTTCTACTGCTTCTCTTTTATGCCTTTCGACTCCTATAACTGTAGTCCGGTTTCAATCTAAGTGGGAAGTAACCTTTTCGCTCCCTGAATTTTATCTCGCATACCTTCGGAGTTTCAAAGAATGTATTTCAGCCAACATTATCAAAAAGCTTCATCTAAATCTACAAATTTCATAAACTAAGATTTGCCTTTCTTTAACCTAGCTCCAGTATCATTCGGAGGATCAGTAATGCGTAGCGTATTCCTACATTTCTCATGAACTCAAACTCAACGCTGTAACGTTGCATTATACAATAATTATATTACTTCACATGTAACCGAGACTTTCATATTCCAGAATAAATAACAGTGATCGTACATCATACTGCAGGAAAGATTGTATCAGTCGTGGGGACGCATATAGCATTTCGTGCGACGAAGGCGTTAGTGCTATGCAAATACCGCTTTAGCCATATAACGCACGCACATGGCGTGTTAAGCGAAACAACTCAGAAACGCCTAACTGAAAAAAGTACTGTCGGAATCGAATTACTTCCATTTACTTACATCACCTACGTACTTTCCATTACCTGCGAAAGTGTTACACCCAAAATTATACTACGTTCGGTGTACACTGAATATGTAGATTGTGTGTGGAGTTATTGCACACATTACTTAGAGTAGTGTTATTAGCGAAATTAAAGTTTAGGAAGGAAAGTCATGTGACTCATCGTCGTTGTCATGCACGAACAGTAATGTCACGTTCCATCAAGCACTGTTCATTTCGTTAACAACACTATCATAAGAAGTGCGTGCTTTACAGCCCCGCCTAGTCTGTTTGTTTGCATCGTAAAATAAATGTAAGCTTGCTATCGTTCTGCATGTATAAATATCGCTTTGGTACGTTATTCATCTGTGACAGATGCACATGTACACAATAGCATTATGACTCCTTCCATCCGACACCAATTAAGTTCAGGCCAATTGAAATAGTGATTACGGTCTATTTCGTTACGCAAAAGAAAAGTGTCATAAACCGTTTGAATGTGTGATATACTTGCCACTAATTTAGTTTGTTTGGTGTGCCGTTGACCTACTTTTGTGACAATATATTAAGGAGGGAGGAGGAGTAAATTTTTCACATTTATTCCTGGTATACTTCACTAAATTGCCGCCTGCCGCTGGTGGCCGAGCGGTTCTAGGTGCTTCAGACTCGAACCGCGCGACCGCTACGGGCTGCCTCGGGCACGGATGTGTGTGATGTCCTCAGGTTAGTTAGGTTGAAGTAGTTCTGAGTTCTAGGGGACTGATGACCTCAAATGTTAAGTCCCATAGTGCTCAGAGCCATTTTTGAACTAAATTGCGATCTTTACTTGGCTGGTGCTCCAAAGTACTGATGACCCAACTTGTCCGTAATTAGAAGTATCACTACAGTTCTCTCTCTCTCTCTCTCTCTCTCTCTCTCTCTCTCTCTCTCTCTCTCTCTCTCTCTCTCTCTCTCCTTGTGATGTCGCTCCATTGACTAGCGTGATAATGCCGCTGTTGACTGATTCTATGCCTTTCCGCTAGCATAACACTGCCCAGAGTTGCACATCACTGCTGAAGTTAATTTTTGGTCTATAATAGCTCTCCCTTTTAATACAGTTAAGACTGATAGGAAACAGTTATTTCATGAAACTTCAGGAAGTTTAGCCCCTGTATGTACAAAGCAGCCACTTTTTGGCAAAAAAGACTTGTCATCAAGGTATACTTTGCTTTGTTCGCTAGTTTAGAGGAAGTAGTATGTTATCTTTTAGCTGCTTCTCAGTTCATGTACTTGCTGTTACCAAAACCGTCGTAACACTATCTTATTGCTCTCACTGATTCTGGTGGTGATGAAATAAGTTGTCTGATAAAAAGATCTCGACACTTCTATGTTACGTGAAGTCTAACGACAAAATGTAACGAGAGGCGGACGCACCAGTATCTAAGGATGCAGGAAGTAGTGTGTTGTCAGTAGAGAACAGTACCAGCAGAATGCGTGGGTCAACACGGCACTGTGACTTCAAACATGGTGTAGTCATTGGATGTCACCTGAGTGGTGGTGGTGGTGGTGGTGGTGGTGGTGGTGGTGGTGGTGGTGAGTGGTTTGTGGGGTGGTGGTGGTGAGTGGTTTGTGGGGCGCTCAGCTGCTCGGTCAATCAGCGCCCGTACAAAGTCCCAATTTTTTCACACTCCAATCTAGCCACTATCACGAATGATGATGATGATTGTGAAATGATAAGGACAACACAAACACCCAGTCCTCGGGCAGAGAAAATCCCGAACCCGGCCGTGAATCGAACCCGGGACCCCGTGATCCAGGGGCAGCAATGCTAGCCACATCACCTGAGTAGAAAACATGATGTGTCCGCCGACGGCGGTACAGGATATGTCCAGGTACCAAGGACTGAAAAAGTTTATTTATCAAAGAATAATAGCACGTCTACTCCGACACGGACAGAAACATAGCATAAAGTAAGTCACTTCTTGAAACAGAACAGCAATCCTTTTGGCGGCTGAAGGCCAGTTAGACTGTCACAGAATATAAGTTCATTAAACACACGCGTTATAAAAGTATAAGTCCCGTAGTAAAAACAGTGTTAAAGTGCAAACCGAATGAAAAAATTGTATGTCCAATACGGAGCATGTAGCCGTTCGAAACTTAATAATTCACAACTCTGCCACAACAATAGAGTCCCCGCCTTTTTAGGCGAGGCGTCCACGAACACTATATCCACAGCTGGCAGCTCCTGGGGTGCAAAATCAGACGTGAACGGCAGCCACGTTGTGGAGGCAGCTCTCAAGTGAGAATCCTGAGTGATGAAATCTTTGCGGAATCGGCACCTGGCCCAGGAAATGCGCTCGGAGCGAAATGGTCTGGTCTCACCCGAGCGCAGCCCTGAATACCACTCGGCACTAGGATAGACCCAGGTCTATTTTCGAGCAGTTGTCTTGCGGGGGAAAATAGGTCAGTGCGACCTGGCTCTAGCAACCATCGGTCGACTTCTGGCGGACGCTAAGAGCATGGCCGTCTGTCTTCTGGAAAATTGTTCCCTGTGTGTAAGGCACCTTCGCAGCACTGGTGTGATGTTTGTTGCTGACACCATGGGCATCAAGCCTCGCTACAGCAAAATCTAGTAGGGAAACTTCAATCTTTCCAAGGCTGCCAAAGTCTACTACTAAGTACAGGGTCGTCTAGGAGTAGCGTCTTTGACTAACAAACAGAACAGTTTTGGTCTCAGATTCGCCAGCGCTGCTTAAACTCTGAACAACAGTCATTATCAATGGTGGCCGAAGACTTCCCGCCAAAGAATTCACCCTTGTCCTGCCAACGGCCTTGTCAAAGATGGCAGAGAGGCAGACAATGGTTCAGGGCACTCTCTTGCCCTCGGGGTGGAAAACTGCCTCAAAGAAGTGGAATGGCACACAAGCTGTATGCACAGGACGTGTGGAGAGTAACTGAAAAAGCGTCATGATATTCTCTCCATTGGCAAAGTGTTCTAGAGTAGTCCCACATTCGGATCTCTAGGAGGGAACGGCCAGGTGGGAGGTCATCACGAGAAAAACATGGAATAACCAACGTCGGAATACCATTCCACGAATCGGAGCATGGAATGCCAGAAGTTTCATCGTAGTAGGAAAGCTAGAAAATCTAAGAAGGGAAATGAACAAGTTCAGTTTAGATATAGTTAGTGTCATTGAAGTAAAAGGAAAGATGGTAAGGATTTCTGGTCAGATAAATACAGAGTAATATCAACGGCAGCAGAAAATGGTGGATTAGAACGCTGTTGAAGGAGAAGAAATCGAAGGAAGGGTTTCGGGAGAATATTGGCTTGGAAATAGTGATGAGGGAGGGGAAAGACTAATTGAGTTTAATAATAAATTTTTATATGGGAATAGCGAATATTCTGTTCAAGATTCACAAGTGGAGCAGGTATACGTGGGAAAGAGCGCGAGACATAGGAAGATTACAGTTGATAACATCTTTCAAATGGTTCAAATGGCTCTGAGCACTATGGGACTTAACATCTATGGCCATCAGTCCCATAGAACTTAGAACTATTTAAACGTAACTAACTTAAGGGCATCACACAACACCCAGTCATCACGAGGCAGAGAAAATCCCTGACCCCGCCGGGAGATAACATCTTTGTCGAAGAGATTTCAAAATCAGATATTGGACCGTAAGGCGTATCCAGGTGCAGATATACACTTGGGTAGTACACTCCTGGAAATTGAAATAAGAACACCGTGAATTCATTGTCCCAGGAAGGGGAAAATTTATTGACACATTCCTGGGGTCAGATACATCACATGATCACACTGACAGAACCACAGGCACATAGACACAGGCAACAGAGCATGCACAATGTCGGCACTATTACAGTGTATATCCACCTTTCGCAGCAATGCAGGCTGCTATTCTCCCATGGAGACGATCGTAGAGATGCTGGATGTAGTCCTGTGGAACGGCTTGCCATGCCATTTCCACCTGGCGCCTCAGTTGGACCAGCGTTCGTGCTGGACGTGCAGACCGCGTGAGACGACGCTTCATCCAGTCCCAAACATGCTCAATGGGGGACAGATCCGGAGATCTTGCTGGCCAGGGTAGTTGACTTACACCTTCTAGAGCACGTTGGGTGCCACGGGATACATGCGGACGTGCATTGTCCTGTTGGAACAGCAAGTTCCCTTGCCGGTCTAGGAATGGTAGAACGATGGGTTCGATGACGGTTTGGATGTACCGTGCAATATTCATGTCCCCTCGACGATCACCAGTGGTGTACGGCCAGTGTAGGAGATCGCTCCCCACACCATGATGCCGGGTGTTGGCCCTGTGTGCCTCGGTCGTATGCAGTCGTGATTGTGGCGCTCACCTGCACAGCGCCAAACACGCATACGACCATCATTGGCACCAAGGCAGAAGCGACTCTCATCGCTGAAGACGACACGTCTCCATTCGTCCCTCCATTCACGCCTGTCGCGACACCACTGGAGGCGGGCTGCACGATGTTGGGGCGTGAGCGGAAGACGGCCTAACGGTGTGCGGGACCGTAGCCCAGCTTCATGGAGACGGTTGCGAATGGTCCTCGCCGATACCCCAGAAGCTACAGTGTTCCTAATTTGCTGGGAAGTGGCGGTGCGGTCCCCTACGGCACTGCGTAGGATCCTACGGTCTTGGCGTGCATCCGTGCGTCGCTGCGGTCCGGTCCCAGGTCGACGGGCACGTGCACCTTCCTCCGACCACTGGCGACAACATCGATGTACTGTGGAGACCTCACGCCCCACGTGTTGAGCAATTCGGCGGTACGTCCACCCGGCCTCCCGCATGCCCACTATACGCCCTCGCTCAAAGTCCGTCAACTGCACATACGGTTCACGTCCACGCTGTCGCGGCATGCTACCAGTGTTAAAGACAGCGATGGAGCTCCGTATGCCACGGCAAACTGGCTGACACTGACGGCGGCGGTGCACAAATGCTGCGCAGCTAGCGCCATTCGACGGCCAACACCGCGGTTCCTGGTGTGTCCGCTGTGCCGTGCGTGTGATCATTGCTTGTACAGCCCTCTCGCAGTGTCCGGAGCAAGTATGGTGGGTCTGACACATCGGTGTCAATGTGTTCTTTTTTCTATTTCCAGGAGTGTATTTTAGTCATGATGAAGAGTAGACTGAAGGTCCAGAGACTCACTGGAAGAATCAGCAAGGAATGAAATGGGATACTGCGGTCCTGAAGAATGATTACAACGCCTTTGAAATTCGCTAAGGATGTGAATACTGCGATAAGGAATAAGGAGTAGGCAGTTCTGTTAAAAAGGAGTGATCGTCTTTGAAAAGGGCAACCACATATGCTGGACAGACAAATGTAGGTACAAGGAAGGTAACTGCGAAGAAACCTTGCTAACAGAAGCAAGACTTCAACTAATCGACGAAAGAAGAAACTACAAAACGTTCAGGGTTAGTTGGTTGTTTGAGGTTTAAGGGACCAAACAGCAAGGTCATCAGTCCCTTGTTTCAAATATACTCCATTCCGCTAATGGGACATCTCAGTAAAGTCAGAACAATAAAACGGAAAAAGGGAAAACGTAAAAGGGCAGTCACGTTGTCATTGGTAAAAAAAACAAAATGAGGGAAGTCGGCAAGAGAACGAACCCAACACTATGCTGAAGCAGCATAGGCAAGACCACCTGTGACTTAAAAGGTACAACTGCTATAATGTAGAAAGTACGTATGGGAATAGAAAGAGTAACCAAGCCTTTAAAAAAAAAAAAAAAAATAAAAAAAAGGTAAAAACAGAGTAAACGGGGAAGAAAAGAGGATTTCGGTCAGGGAGGTGAATCGGGAATCTCCGAATACTGCCTACAGTGGGAGACACCCAAACACTCACCACCCTGCCCCAACACCAGAGAGAGATTAAAAACCTTAAAACTGAGAATAAAAACCACTCTCCCGGAGGAAGAAGGGGGCATTCAACCAAAATGTGGGCTACTGACTGGAAGGCTCCACAACCACATAGTGGGGGTGACTAATCACGCAAAAGAAAACCATGGGTCAGCCTGGTATGACCAATGCGGAGACGACACAATGTGTTCGAGTCCTTTCGGGAGAGGCGAAAGGAAGAACGCCACGGGCCTGGTGTCACCTTAATTGCACGAAGTTTATTAGACAGGGGAGTAGCCTCCCAAGAATTGGCCAATGACTGTACGAAGTGAGATCTGATGTGAAGCCGTACATCCGCTGCAGGAGGGGTTACAGAAAACGGGGGGTAAATAACTGCTCCCCCAGGCAAACGATCAGCGAACTCATTACCTGGGATACCCACATGGCCAGGGACCCAAATGAAGTCAATAGAACAAGCAGCACGGTGAATATCAGCGAGATGGTCATGGATGGCAGAGACCAAGGGATGGCGCGAGAAACACCGGTCAATACCAAGAAGGCCACTCATCGAGTCCGTACATAACAAAACGCGGTTGTGTTGGGATTGTTTAATAAAGGTAAGGACCTGGGAAATTGCCATCAATTCCGCAGTAAACATCCCACATGTAGGTGGCAGCAGATGACTTTCCGTTCCAACAGAGGACGTGAAGGCATACCCAACATGATCAGCAGATTTAGAGCCATCAGTGTAAAAAACAACAGCATCCCGAAACTCCCATAAAATTTGGCGGAAAAAGGAATGGAACACCACCGGGGGGATGGAATCTTTCGGACCTCGGCGGAGATCCATCCGAATTCGCGGCCGAGGAACTAACCAAGGAGGGGTGGAGGGGAGGGAGCGAGGAAGACAGGACAAAGAAGGAAGCTGAAAATCGTGGCAAAGAGACGCAAGGCGCAGCCCAACCGGTAAACCCGCCCGAGGGCGGGAGTCGGGTGGGCGACGTCCATGGTCTGGGAACAGGATAGAATAGGAAGGATGAGTGGGAGAAGAACGGATAGTGAGGGCATAAGACACCAGAAGCTGGGACCGCCGAACAGAAAGGGGGGGGGGGGGGGGATCCCAGCTTCAACCAGGCGACTATCAACAGGGCTAGTAGGGAAGGCACCGGTGGCTAAACGGATACCACGATGGTGGACTGGATCCAGCACGTGCAGTGTGGAAGGAGCAGCTGAACGATAAACTTGACAACCATAGTCCAAGCGAGACAGAACTAGAGCACGATAAAGACGGAGGAGGAGGGAACGGTCCGCACCCCAAGAAGAGTGGGCAAGGAAGTGAAGGACATTGAGTTTACGGAAACATCCTACCTTCAGGAGTCTGATATGGGGCAGCCAAGTGAGGTTGTTGTCAAAAAGAAGACCCAGGAAACGAAACTGTGGGACCACAGGCAATCGTTGTGCAGCGAGCTAGAGCTCTGGATCAGGGTGGATTGTAGTACGGCGACAGAAGTGGACCACCCGCGATTTTAAAGGAGAGAATTGAAACCTGTGTGAGAGGGTCCATGCAGAGGCACGCCGTATAGCTCCCTGGAGCTGCCGTTCTGCAGATGCCATCGAGGATGAACTAACCCAAATGCAGGAATCATCCACATACAGGCAGGGGCGACCAAGGGACCGACAGAGGCCACAAGTCCCTCGATAGCAATGAGGAAAAGAAGGACACTCAAGACAGAACCCTGTGGGATGCCCGTCTCCTGGGTCCGTGGAGAACTAAAAGCAATACCAACTCGAACTCTGAATGACCGATGGATCAGGAACTGGCGGATAAAAATCGGGAGTGGGCCCCGAAGACCCACTGATGAAGGCTTAGTAAGATGTGATGGCGCCAGGCCGTGTCATAGGCCTTGCGAAGGTCAAAAAACACTGCAACCAAATGGCGGCGCTGGGAAAAAGCCTGTCGAACTGCTATTCCCAGCGAAGTAAATGATCGATTGGAGATCGTCCCTCTCGAAAGCCACACTGGTAAGGGGACAATAGATCCCAAGATTCGAGGACCCAATTGAGCCGACGGGCTACCATCCATTCAAGTAACTTACAAACAACATTGGTCAGACTAATTGGCCGATAGCTGTCAACAGACAGGGGGTTCTTACCAGGCTTAAGGACAGGAACCACAATGCTATCCCTCCACTGAGAAGGGAAGTCACCCTGGAGCCAGATACGCTTAAACACCCGAAGAAGATGTTGCTGTTGTGGAGCACTGAGATGTTGAAGCAGTTGGTTATGAATGGAATCTGGGCCAGGGGCCGTATCATGAGAAGAAGATAGAGCAGAAAGAAATTCCCATTCAGTAAGAGGATCGTTGTAAGATTCTGACTCACAAGTGGTGAAAAATAAGGGGGGAGCTTCAGCCCGCTGCAGCTGGTTAGGAGGCTGACGCTGATGCCACTGCAAAATGGGTCGCAAGATGTTCTGCAAGAACTAATGGGTCCATACAAATGCCATCTGGGAGGTGAAGGCCTGGGAGGGTGGACTGCCGATGGCAACCTTGGAGAGAGCGAAGTGTAGCCCATACCCGTAAAAGAGGGACAGTAGAACCAAGGGAAGAAACGAATCATTCCCAACATATCCGCTTGCTCTGTTTGATTAAATAACGGGCTTTAGCGCGAAGGCGTTTAAAGGTAGTAAGGCTGGCTACGGATGGGTGCCTCTTAAAGTGTTGCAAAGCTCGACGGCGATCACGGATGGCAATGGCCGTACTCCACCACGGGACTCGCCGACGACGAAATGGTCCAGATGAGCGCGGGACAGCAAGGCTAGCAGCGCGAACAATCGCGTCAGACACGTCACGTAGGACGTCATCAATACAACCCGACAAAGAGGGAGAAAACACGACCTGTGCAGTGTATAGAGGCCAATCGGCGCGTTGGAAAGACCAATGAGGCAACCTGTCCATCGGGGAGCGGGAAGGGAGCGTGATAATCAACGGGAAGTGGTCACTATCACAAAGGTCGTCGTGTGGCGACCAGTGTAATGAAGGGAGGAGAGAGGGAGAAGAAAGAGAAAGATCAATGGCAGAAAAGGTACCATGACCGGCACTGAAATGAGTAGGGGAGCCATCATTAAGAAGGCACAGGTCGTGGTCAGCAATAAATTGGTCTATAAGAAGACCTCGTCTAGATGGAAAGGCACTGCCCCACAAGGGATGAGGAGCATTAAAATCCCCAAGGAGGAGGAAGTTGCTGAAGAAGGGCGGTGAAGGCAGCAGGTGTAAGAGTCCTGTCAGGAGGGAGATAAAGATTGCAAACTGTGACTGCAGAGTCTAGGTGGACCCTACCTGCAACCGCTTCCAATGTAGTTTGAAGAGGAATCCACATGCTAGCAATGTCTGTACGGACCAACGTACAAACGCCATCAGAAGCCTGAAGGGGTCCGACCCGATTTCGACAGAAAACACGGAACCCACGGAGAGTCGGTGAGAGCATCAGTAAAATGAGATTCCTGGAGAACCACACAAGCTGCAGAGTAGGACGAAAGAAGGGATTTCAATTCCGGAAGGTGACGATAGTATCCATTACAATTCCATTGGAGAACCACAGAACGATGGTTTAAATGGGGGCTGAACACGCTAAATCCAGTCATACCGCCAGGTCCCCACCCGTCACCGATAAGGAGGGGGCGACATCCATGAACGACAGGTCAGAATCCGGTTGTGAAGTCGGGGGAGGGACCTCCGGTGACACCAGAGGCTCTTTGTCCTGGGACTTATGTTTCTTCTTCTTTTCAGGCTGAGATCGAGGAGGGCTGTGTAGCATAAAGGAGCCAGATGCAGCAAGATCAGGAACAGAAAGAGACCGGGTGACCTGGGGGCCGACAGACCGCGGCTCGCGCGGTCGTCGCGCGGCAGCAGACCTTTGGCCTGGAAGGTGCCGGGAAGGGGCACCCCGGGAGAGGCGCCCTTGACCGGCAGACGCCGAAGGAGTGGGACACTTCTCCGGCTGGGGAGGGGGAGCGGCGCCCATAGGAGAAGGTGTGGGAGCCGCAGGGGAGGGGGGGAGGAGAGGGGTCAGGGATGGGGGTAAGGAAGGGAGAGGAAGGGGTTAAGATGTAACCAAGGCGTAACTAGATGTCATGGACACAGGGTGAAGTCTTGCATTTTTCTTACGGGCCTCTGTGTAGGTTAAACGATCGAGGGACTTATACTCCTGTATCTTTTTTTCCTTCTGATATACTGGGCAATCTGGTGAACGTGGAGAATGACTACCATGACAATTTACACATACAGGAGGGGGAACACAGGGACTCCCCTCATGGAGTGGACGTCCACAGTCACCACAGAGTGGGCCTGGGAACAGTGGGAAGACATGTGACCAAAACGTAAGCACTTAAAACACCTCATAGGAGGTGGGATGTACGGCTTCACATCACAGCGATAGACCATAATCTTAACTTTCTCAGGGAGGGTATCCCCTTCAAAGGCCAGGATAAAGGCACCAGTATCAATACGATTGTCTTTAGGACCCTTCTGAACACGCCAAACAAAGTGAACACCCCGCCGTCCGAGATTGTCCCGAAGTTCCTCATCAGTTTGAAGGATGAGGTCCCTGTGAAAAATCACACCTTGTGCCGTATTTAGAGACTGGTGGGGGGTAATGGACACAGGAATTGTGCCAAGATGGGTACAGGCACAAAGGGCCGCAGATTGGGCAGCTGAAGCAGTTTTTATCAGCAACGAACCCGACCGCATCTTGTTCAGGGAGTCCACTTCGCCAAACTTGTCTTCAATGTGTTCCACAAAGAATAAAGGTTTGACACTGGTGAAAGTATCTCCATCAGTCCTGGTGCAAACTAGATAATGTGGGACAGGTTTTGCCCCTAGACGACGGGCCTGACCCTCTTCCCAGGGGGTAGCCATGGAAGGGAAGGCCTAAGGGGCAAGAGAAGCAGCACTTGAGGAATCAGTTCCACGCAGAGAGATGGCCGCAGAAGAACAGCCAGAGTTCTGGACCCGTATGCGTTTCATTTGCATAGCGTCCGCCCTGATACCACCCACTCCGATCAGGGACTCTCCTCACGGGCGCCACCCAGCCACAGCAAGAGCCGTCTGGCATGGCGGCCATTGCCGGGAGTTCCGATGTTCCAGGATGACGAGCAACCACTCCAAGGCATGCATGAGGTGGTCACAGCTCAGGTATCAGAAGTGTGATCCCTGTGTGTTCAGGGGGCTCAACCAAAAGGGTACATAGCGACCCCACCACATGGGCTGGCTACCATGCTGGCTATGCACCCTAGTATCAGACAACTAGGAGGGCGCACGTCGGAGACACTAGGTAAGGTGCTCTTCCCCAGATGGCTCACACAGCGGAGGAGAAATTTTGTAATGGAGGTCAAACCCCAGAGGGGGACCAAGGAATGCCAAAAGGAGGAGATGATTACGCAACAAAGCCGAATTGGAAAACCAACAGAACCAGGAGGATAGCGGTGCCAACATAAGCAGGTACACCAAGAGAGGGAAAGGAGAGGGCGAGGGGCGAGGGGAAGGGAGCAAGGAGGGGAAAGGAGCAAGGAGGGGAAAGGAGCAAGGAGGGGAAGGGAAAGGAAATGCAGCCCTGGAGAGAAAGAAGGCTGCAATGGCTCGGGGCCCCGTGCTCGCCACGCACGTATCCACAAAAGAGTTGTGGACCCCCTGGGGGGGGGGGGGGGGGGAGAAAGGAATCCAGCGATTTAAATTACAGAGTGAAATAAATAGAAAGTTCAAGGCGGGCAAAGTGAAATGGCTGCAGGAAAAATTTGAACAAATCGAAAAAGAAATCATCAGACTGAGGACTGACTCAGCATACAGAGAAGCAAAACGATCCTCAGACACATTAAAAGCAAGGGCAGTACCATTAATAGTGGAATTCCATTGTTAAACGCAGAAGAGAGGGCGGATAGGTGGAAAAAGTACACTCAAGTCCTCTATGAGGGGAGGACTTGATGTATTAGAAGAAATTGAGGTCCAAATGGAAGACATAGGAGATCAAGTATTTGAGTCTGAGTTGAAAACAGTTCTGGAATGCTTAAGATCGAAAAAGGCAGAACGAATACATGACCTATAGGAATTTCTAAAATTAGGCAGGGGTGGGGAGTGGCAACAATACTACTATTCAAGTTCGTGTGTAAAATCTATGAGACTGGCGACATACCATCGGATTTTCAAAAAGATATCATCCACATAATTCGAAGAATACGAAGGGTAGGTAAGTGTGAGGACTATGGCACAACCGGTTTAACATTTCATACATTCAACTGCAGACAAGAGTAATACACAAAAAAAACGGAAAAGAAAATTGTTTAACTGTTAGATGTATGCTACCTTGGATTTAGGAAAGGTGAAGGCACCACAGACGCAGTTCTGACATTCCACTTGTAAATGATAGCAAAACTGAAGAAAAATCAAATTCATTGGAATTGCTGGAAAGACGGGTAATACATAATATGTACCAGAACCAAGTAGGAATAATAAGACAGGAAGACTGACAACGAAGTGCTGGGATTAAAAATGGTGTAAGACAGTGATGCAGGCTTTCGGCCCTACTGTCCAATACATATATCGAAGAAACAGTGGTGGAAATAAGAAGATTGAAGAGTGGTATTAAAATTCGTGGTGAACGGGTATCAGTGATAAGATTCGCTGATGACACTGCTATCCTCAATGAAAGCGAAGATTACAGGATCTGCTGAATGAAATGAACAGCCTAATGAGTACAAAATGTGGATTGAGAATAAACCTAAAGAAGACAAAAGAAATGAGTAGTAGCAGATATGAGAATACTTTGAGACTTAACATCAAAATAAATGGTCAAGAAGTAGATTAAGTTTAGAAATTCTGCCACCTTGGAATCAAAGTAACACGTGACGACCGAAGCAAGGAGGACGTACAAAAGCAGACCTGTATAGCCATGACTGCATTCCTGGCCAAGAGAAGTCTACTGGTATCAAACATAGGTCTTGATTTGAGTAAGAATCTTCTGAGACTGAACGTATGGTAGAGAATCACAAAAAGTGCGAAGACCGTAGCACAAGAGAATCGATGATTTGAGATGTGGTGCTACTGGAAAATCTTGAAAGTTAGGTGGACTGGTAAGGTAAAGAATGAGTAAGTTCTCCGCAGAATCGGAGAAGAGAGGAATAGATGAAAAACACTGGAATGAAGAAAGGGCAGGATGATACCACATTCGTTAAGACAACAGGAAATAACCTTCATAATACTAGAGAGAGCTGTTGAAGATAAAAACTGTGGAGGAAGACCGAGACTGGGATATATCCAACAAATAATTGAGAACGTAGGTTGCAACTGATACTTTGAAATGAAGGGGTTAGTGCACCAGAGGAATTCGTGGTGGGCCGTATCAGACCAGTCGGACGACAGATGACTCAAAGCAAAAAGAAAAGGGGCCGGCATGCATGCATACGACAGCATTAGTTCATAAACGGTTACTTAGGAAACTCCAAAAGAAAAAAGGTTTATTACCATTTTTAGTACCAAAAGCTGAGGCGCGGATTTCAAGAGGGCTGTGCTGAGTAAATGGCTGTAATTTTTACGACATATTCGTAAGATCGGTCTCTAACAGTCTTTAATATTGTCCACATAAGTTATCCGTTTCCGAGATACGGAGGCTAAAAGTTAGCCTACTTGTACACGCAAGATACAGACGTGAAATCCGATATGAGCCGAAAACTTAGTTTATAAAGTGACGTAGCACAGAGAACTATTCAGAAAAGTGTGCCTGTTATCAGAAGGGTTCTGAGGAACTCTTAATACTGAAGCAGATGTACAACTTTTTATGCCTGTAAAACTCTGCCTGAGGTGTAAAATTAGTTTTGCGTTACTTTAATTTCATGTAAGTGAGCTATCGAAATTTTACTGACACATAAGTTCTTTTCATTTGAGTAACATGCCTTGCTGTAGCAGAAACAGAAGAGAACCAGTGGAAAAATATTCGTATCGGAGCACAAGAGACAAATGTGCTCCTGTTTAGAAGACTGGCTGCTGAAAAGTGGCGTCGCAGATGTCACATTCTATCTTCCTCAGCACCTTTAAAATTTTCCCAAAAATTTCGGCATACAAATATATTCGCGTTTTTTATGATGGAGGAGGAGGTGGTAGTGGTACTGGGAAAGAGTCTGAAAGTAATAAATACTGGACGGTTGTAGATAGTAGTAGCAAAGAGGACACCGGCAGTGTGGTCGGAAGAGAGGGACACAGTGTGTAATGTCCCCATAGCAAATACCCTCTACCACGCACCAAATAATCATTTTCAATCAAACCTTCCACATTCATTCACTTTGGAAAAGTTATCTGATCTGATTTTCTCGTAATATATGCGGCGACAGCTCGTCGACGCCAAAGTATTTTCTAGTGCGTTTATTCTTTGAAATAACAGAGATGCATATATGCATTCTCCATGGTTGTTAGAGGGTAACTAGGACAGCTTCTGGAGTATCTGTGGAGGGATCGACGTGTTTCTGAGAGATACACTCCTGGAAATTGAAATAAGAACACCGTGAATTCATTGTCCCAGGAAGGGGAACTTTATTGACACATTCCTGGGGTCAGATACATCACATGATCACACTGACAGAACCACAGGCACATAGACACAGGCAACAGAGCATGCACAATGTCGGCACTAGTACAGTGTATATCCACCTTTCGCAGCAATGCAGGCTGCTATTCTCCCATGGAGACGATCGTAGAGATGCTGGATGTAGTCCTGTGGAACGGCTTGCCATGCCATTTCCACCTGGCGCCTCAGTTGGACCAGCGTTCGTGCTGGACGTGCAGACCGCGTGAGACGACGCTTCATCCAGTCCCAAACATGCTCAATGGGGGACAGATCCGGATATCTTGCTGGCCAGAGTAGTTGACTTACACCTTCTAGAGCACGTTGGGTGGCACGGGATACACGCGGAAGTGCAGTGTCCTGTTGGAACAGCAAGTTCCCGTGCCGGTCTAGGAATGGTAGAACGATGGGTTCGATGACGGTTTGGATGTACTGTGCACTATTCAGTGTCCCCTCGACGATCACCAGTGGTGTACGGCCAGTGTAGGAGATCGCTCCCCACACCATGATGCCGGGTGTTGGCCCTGTGTGCCTCGGTCGTATGCAGTCCTGATTGTGGCGCTCACCTGCACGGCGCCAAACACGCATGCGACCATCATTGGCACCAAGGCAGAAGCGACTCTCATCGCTGAAGACGACACGTCTCCATTCGTCCCTCCATTCACGCCTGTCGCGACACCACTGGAGGCGGGCTGCACGATGTTGGGGCGTGAGCGGAAGACGGCCTAACGGTGTGTGGGACCGTAGCCCAGCTTCATGGAGACGGTTGCGAATGGTCCTCGCCGATACCCCAGGAGCAACAGTGTCCCTAATTTGCTGGGAAGTGGCGGTGCGGTCCCCTACGGCACTGCGTAGGATCCTACGGTCTTGGCGTGCATCCGTGCGTCGCTGCGGTCCGGTCCCAGGTTGACGGGCACGTGCACCTTCCGCCGACCACTGGCGACAACATCGATGTACTGTGGAGACCTCACGCCCCACGTGTTGAGCAATTCGGCGGTACGTCCACCCGGCCTCCCGCATGCCCACTATACGCCCTCGCTCAAAGTCCGTCAACTGCACATACGGTTCACGTCCACGCTGTCGCGGCATGCTACCAGTGTTAAAGACTGCGATGGAGCTCCGTAGGCCACGGCAAACTGGCTGACACTGACGGCGGCGGTGCACAAATGCTGCGCAGCTAGCGCCATTCGACGGCCAACACCGCGGTTCCTGGTGTGTCCGCTGTGCCGTGCGTGTGATCATTGCTTGTACAGCCCTCTCGCAGTGTCCGGAGCAAGTATGGTGGGTCTGACACACCGGTGTCAATGTGTTCTTTTTTCCATTTCCAGGAGTGTACATATTCTGCTTTTCTTCTCGCAAAAGCGAGCCAATTAACATTTGTGCCGCTAGCGGTTTGTTTTGAAGATAAAGAGATTGTAAAAGGAAAATAATTAAGGCGTGGAATCACCGGAGATCTGGACATGTAATGGAGATGGATTTAATACAAGATTTCCTTCATAAATAAGGTTTGTGACTTTTTTGTTCTGGAGTGAATGAACGAATGAGTATTTTCTGAATCATTTGTTGATCACGTTGGCCCTGTAATTAGTGGCGAAGTTTCAGCTGTGTCGAAGAGAGCCTGCAATCATTGAGTCAGTGTTAAATCGTCCAAAAAGGCTTCGTACACATCTGGAATTCGCAATCTTTCGTGAAAGGAACAAATTGTCCAAACGATTGATTCTCCCGACTGACTGCAGTGTTTAACAGTAGTAATAAATGTAAGGATCACTTACAGCAAGCAAGCCGCTGATTACCAAGACGAAGGACTCCACCAAAGATTCTATTTGGCTGATTCCTTTTATCCGCATACCACGTAATGAAATCTTTTATTAAAAACTATACATAGATAAAGGAGAGAAAGAGAGAGCGAATGAAAAGAGAGATAATACTAATAATCCTCCATTAGTCTTAATTTTTCGCCTGTCTTATCATGGATCAGCCGAGAACTGTAGTTTAAGTAAAGGATAGTGTAGGTCTTTCGTTTCTCTGGTATTGGAATCATGAATGTCGCTCTTGATTTTAAACTGTTCCATGTTGTTGAGAAAAAAATTCATTACTGAGTAAATGTACTGTGAAGCAGTTGTAAGAATTCCTAACCTTTTAAACGGATGTCTATAAGATGTGCGACTATGAATCCCGCACATTATTCTGACTACTTTATTTTGAGCAGTGAATATCTTTTGCCTAAGTGTTGAGTTGCCCCAGAATATTATTCTGTATGACATCAGGGAGTGGAAGTATGCAAAGTATGATAGCTTACTAATTTCTACATCCTCAAAATGGGCAATTATTGTGATTGCAAAAGTTGCTGAACGTAGTTGCTTTAGGAGATCAAAAATATTAATTTTCAAATTCAGATACTCATCTATATGTACACCCAAAAACTTAGTATGCTCTACCCTGGCTACTGACTTCTTTTGATGTGTTATGTTTATTGAAGGAATTATACTTTTTGCAGCAGAAAATTGGATGTACTGTGTTTTTTCAAAGTTCAGAGCAAGCCCATTCGCTGAAAACCAATTAATAACTTTTCCAAAGACCTTATTTGTATCATTTTCTATCTGATTTTCTTTTACTGGATTAATAATTATGCTTGTATCATCAGTAAACAGTGTCGGTTCAGCATCTTGTTTCACATAAGGGGGTCATTCACATATATCAAGAACAGGGGGGGGACCCATGATCGAACCTTGTGGAGCACCTAATGTAATTTCACCCCACGTAGATAAAGTGGCAAACTCCTTTTAATCACTTGAAGCATATAAAGAGACTTTTGCCTCCTGTTCTGGAGATATAACAAACTACTCATATGGTGTTCCATTTATACCATATAATTGTAATTTCTCTAACATAATTCTTTGTCCTACATATCGCTGTCCACGATTAATGGAAAGAAAAATATTTATTTTTCGATGAAATGGTGCAAAAAATTTAGTTCTAAAATTCAGATTGTTACATACGATTGCACGTATTATTCAACCTGTGTGGAGTTGGTTTTATGAATTACTAAAAAATAAAGGAAAGCCAAATTTAATTCTGAATTATCTTAGTAAAACTTTTATAAGATTGTTGAAACCGTATTTCTCCACATTATAAAATGACGCTCAGCATTTGAAAATATAAAATAAAGTTGTTTTATTTAGTTTTTTGTCATTCTCCTCCTGCAAATGAGGCAACATTTTTTCAGAGCAGCGGCGATCCCTGCTTGCATACAAGCTGAATGACCAAATGATGAAGTTGTTTAAACTGCTGGACCAGGAGTGGGACTGAGGGGTCTGCTTTCTGTATTTACACCCTTAAGGATTCTATTTTGACGCCATTTTTATCGATGAGCCTTCCGTTCCTGATGAAAACTTTTTCAGATGCTGCGACTTTAATCGAGGTTTTAAGTTTAAGGTGTTACCAGAGATTTGGAGTACCTTCCAACAATAATTGTATTTTTATCATCGTTTGATTTAATATGCTGCCACACTTGACTTTTGAGAGTAGTTTCCTTTTTTTCTTCACACTGCAAACTCACTAATATAAACACACAACGAAACGAACAATACAAACAAAAGAGGTTGTGAGAATTACACTTCAAACATTTCTATCAACCATGCTTTTAAATGAGACGAGGTTGCAAATATACGGATCTGACAATGCCCAAAATTTCTCTACGAACAGGAAAGTAAGAAACTACGTACCCTTCTTATGTTGTAAATATTTCAATATTAAAAGAAAGTAGGCTTGAGTTTTCTCTATTGTAAATTAGATAATGATAACATTATTAGTCGGTTACATCGCCACAATATAACCAAGTTACCGATACATCAACTGGATAAAATATCCATTAAAACATCGGGTAACTGATTTCGATACATCGATCTTTCGATACGTTTCTGTCTGACATTCCAACCCTCAGTTGGAGTCGAGCGTGCGACGTGGTTGGGTCACCACGCACTTACCAGTGGCTATGCGTTTCGGTGTAGGCAATGCCGCACAGGTAACACCTGATTACCTCTCCTCGCACAATGCAGAGCAAATAGTGTGAGCAGGAGTTATTGTATTGCGTGTTATATATTAAGTTTCGTTAACTGTTTCGACATTGTTACGTGTACGAACAACAACATGTGGCTCTGTAGTCCTACACTTAACATCGATTGTAAGCAGTGTACAGCTTTGTCCGCTAACTTATTCCGTTTAAATATAGCTGATAGCACCCCTGAGCATTAAAGTGGGCTTTTTATTCGGTTGTTAGAGTCTTAACACGCTCACTAGTAACTTACTTTATAGCCTCACGTCAAGAACAGCTAGACATCACGATCTACGTGCGGTCACTGTACCATGTTGGTAGAGAATAATTAGAACTTATGTGTGTTCTACAGTGATGCAGTAGAATACACGTAGGGTCCCTCTGCATTCAAAGTACAAATTTGGACATGTGCGTGTAATCGATAGTAATATCGAGGAGGGAACATGCAGGACCAGCGCTAAGACACTTACTGTGAAAAGCATTACCGCATGTTTCCATTAGGTTGCAAAGGTTAACTAGTTTCCAAAACAATTAGAGCCCACCATAAATGCTACCTCTTATCACCTATGTACATTTTGTGAAAGACACGCTCTCAAATGTATTGAAAATATTATTACTAGTCGCTCTTACTAAATGTAGTATGTACGTTTAACGTCTCCATGTTGGTAATTTTCGTAATTATTTATTTTATCTGATTTTTACTGTTTATGAATATTTCTAAGATGCCTGAGTAATAACTATTATGTTCAACATTTTAAAAAAATTATTTATAGTATGTATCGTTTAACAAAATAATGTATTCTACAGCATTTTTCGGCAGATCGAAATTAGAAAATTAAAAAAATAGGTCTAGGCCCGGAATCAAACTCTACAATTCGAGTATACTAAAGCAAAACTGTGCTCACCACTGAACTTGGGCAACAAGGCTGTATTCGTTAAATTAAGATTCTTGTCGGACATGCGATTCCGGTGTTGCCAAATGATCATTCCTTGACATCCATTTCTGCCAAAAATATGCACAGGATGTAATTTTATAAGACGTTTTTCTACCGTTAGCATCAAGGAGTAGGGCTACGGCTTCTAGGCAGGTCTTTGTTCACTTTTATTCAGTTGAAACAGTGTTCCCATAACTATCAGAAGGTATGGTTCAAATGGCTGAGCACTGTGGGACTTAACATCTATGGTCATCATCAGTTCCCTAGAACTTACAACTACTTAAACCTAACTAACCTAAGGACATCACACAACACCCAGTCATCACGAGGCAGAGGAAATCCCTGACCCCGCCGGGAATCGAACCCGGGAACCCAGGCGTGGGAAGCGAGAACGCTACCGCACGACCACGAGCTGCGGACTCAGAAGGTATGTTCGGGTGGAAAAATATCGGTCCAATAATGCTTGTGGCACTAGTTGCACACCGCGCTCTTGTTTTCACATCATCTTGAGTAGTGGTTCCATGCCCGGACAGGGAGGGAGGGGGGGGGGTTATTATCCCCTGAGAGGTAAAACGAAGTATTTCGAAGAATAAAAACAAAATGGTACGATTGTGTTCCGGTATCGAAACTCAATTATTTCTAAAACGTTTTTACTATGATCACTATTTCGTAAGACCAATACTGATTACATGAGATACCAATAATTAAATTTTTCCAAACACTAGCATTAACAACGTGGTGGAGGTTTCAGCTTTTGAAATGAATGTATAAACAATGTCTTTTATACATCATGTAGTCCATCTACAACACACATACTTTATACTTAGTGTCGTGTGTACGATAGTAGTGTGTTGGGCTCCTTACTTCTGAACTCACAGAAGACTTGAGGCTGCGAACGATGTGTGTCTGACCACCACCACCACCAATAATAATAATAATAATAATAATAATAATAATAATAATAATAATAATAATACTCTGTAGGCCTCTACAGCAATGTAGCCATTACATTTTTACACACATACGTC
This sequence comes from Schistocerca americana, assembly GCF_021461395.2. Classification (NCBI taxonomy): domain Eukaryota; kingdom Metazoa; phylum Arthropoda; class Insecta; order Orthoptera; family Acrididae; genus Schistocerca; species Schistocerca americana. The sequence goes on along the minus strand of NC_060125.1, from coordinate 527,981,593 downwards.
ACAATTTTACTATCGTACACACATGACACAAAGTATGAAGTATGTGTGTTGTAGATGGACTACGTGATGTATAAAGATGATGATGTTCATACATTCATTTCAAAAGCTCAGACTTCCACCACGTTGTTGATGCTAGTGTTTGGAAAAATTTAATTATTGGAATCTCATGAGCGTTCAGCAGCATGTTGAACTGTATACACTCAACGTTGACGTTCGAATGCACGGTCCGTGTTCCGATGGCTTAACAATGCGCTGAGCTTGAAGGAATTAGAGTGAGGATTCACCAGGTGTTAACGACTACAATGCCGCCGCGGTGGCGCGTCGTCGCGGCCAAGGTTGGAACAGCTGTCACGGATATCTTTATCAGCGAGCTGGGCGTGGGGGTGTGTCAACGGAGAGGCGGTGACTACAGCGACCTCCGGAAGCAGCAGTGACTAACGGTGGACAGTCAAGTGAAGTTGACACCCGACTTTCGAGAAATGTGTACAGTGAAGAGAGCCAGTGGCTGGTATACGTGTTGTGGATGTGTTGCAAGCTCCGATATTACTCGGTGTGGCCGTATGAGTGCAAGGGAGTGCTGTTGTATTGTCTCTTGTCTCCATGCTGAAAGTGTGTTCAACTGTTGTACATAGCTGTAAGTTTTCCGAGTTTTATGTTGTTGTCATAGTCTTAGTCGTCGTCGTCGTTCGTAGGCTTGTAGCCCTGTTAACTGTAGCAGCAGTAAGATGCTGGTGGAGATCCTCGGTACGAGAGGTAGACCATGTTGTGATTTTATTCATTTACTAGCTTAGCACCCGCTGCTTCGCTTGTGTAGACTGTATGGTATGCAGATTCTTTATTGTTTTTCTTTAATCGAATTTTTACGCTGTTCACAAATTGCACCACCATCCAAGCTTTTCGCGGTAATTAGTCATAGAGGCATAGACTTTTCCGAATGTACTTCTGACCAAAAAGCGATTCTGCCAGCTGGAGTCGGAGGTCCTTATTAACTGTCTTTTGAGTTCTTGTGGTGAAATTTCCAAAGAAATTTTCATCTCTGTTTCTTTTAGAGTCAAATACAAATTTTCAAAGATTTAGCTTTAAAAATGTTTGAATGACATTTCATAAAAATTGTCATCTCCTAATCGCACCCTTAGGGGTTGAACTTCCTAAAAAACAACTTTTAAAATTTCTGGCCGAGAAACCAAATAATTTTCGCAGTTCTAACTACAAAATAGCCTTAACAGCGACCCATTTTCTAAAAACTTTTCAGCTCCTATTTCACTGGAATTCAGAAAAAACCTTACGGCATAAGCTCAACCACGTTCCAAATTTGACGTTTCTATCCTTAGCGGTTTTAGCTGGGCGATGAAGTGTCACTTAGGATACTTCCTTTTATGTATAGAAAATGAGGATTGTACAGTGCTGATACGATTGCCCGATTGTAATGCACCGAAGAGGGAGAGAGTGAATATTTATTCTGTTGTTCTTGGTTGATGTCTGCTTGTGTGCCTAGGAGTTGAAACACATTTGAGTTGTGTATATTTAGGTATTATACTACTTAAGATCTTTCTATTTATAATATTACTGTGTTATGCCAACTCTTACATATGTCTTAGCTCTGGGTAGAATATTTTTGATTTACTGTTAATTACCCAACATTCTATTTATGCTATAGTTTGTGAGAAAAACTTTTGTTCATAAATGTTCTAATAACGAAACGAAAAAATGAACGATTAAATGTTTTGTAAAATCATTTATCTAAAAGTGAGAAATAAAATAATTAGAGAAACATTTTACGCGTATTTCATTGATGTTCGGAATCATGCCCCTTTTTAATTAGAAAAAGTGCGTGAGCCAGAACAATGACGACGGCAGCACTTTTAAGGTAGACGTTACTTCTTGCGCTACTATCATTCTCTCTCCTGATATTTGAAGGATTCTCTATTGAAACATTAAGATTGATAAATTCTTTGAATTTTTTTACACCTTCGGGCATAGAAAATATCAATATGTCAAGGCCACATAGCAGCAGACTGCTCGGTCTACATTGCCCCCTGAGAAAAAAACCCCAGTACACTTTAAAATTGTAAGACTGTAAGTCATACATTCAACTTTAAATGCTCAGTCGGCACGTCATTTGCTGTACATGGTTTGAAACAACATTCAAAGCCACACGAAATGATGTTCTAATTGCAACCTTACAAGCACTCGTCTACATAATTTGCTGTGATCTGCAACCATAATTAGGTATCATTTGATAGGTTGTACATCGTTTATATGAATATTTAAAGAGACTGACACTGTCACATACACCTTGTAAGTAAGTGTTAACGCTTTTTCATGAAAGGCGACGGAGTGTATTTATTATCATAACGGCGTAATGAATGAATGCCTATACTAATAGAAGTTGGAACGCCAGTGGAGATGAAACGGCAGGCGGAACTCACGCCCTGGGTGGAAAGCCCGCACAGGTGTGTTGGTCCTGCTTAAACACAGGAAGTAGAAAGACAGACGTTGGGGCACCTGAGAGCTGAAGCACAATAGAGCTGTGGCCCTTGTAGCGGGCCCACATGGATAACCGGGATCTCTGCAAATCTTGGATACAGCTGAGAGGAACAAGGAAGTGTCACCTTGGAAATAATGCAGGCTGGGTTATTTCCGAAGATTTTTACTCAGAAGCGTACCATTGTACAAGTAAGGGTATTCCCTCACAAACTTTCCGCGCTGGCCGATAAAAGACTAGAATATGGGTCGTCGACATTCGGAAGAATCTCGAGAGAGGGAGAATATTCCAGGGTTTCGAGAATATGATTCGCCTTCTGCTGTTACGAGAGAGAGGAGCAGAGTCTTGCTGGGAAGCCAGTGGTGGAGAGGAAGGGGTCTTCGGTTTTGAGCGCCCTTGTGTGATGTTCGCTCAGTATCAGCTTTGTTGGTACAGACGGACTTGCTGTCTTTGCTCTCAGGAGAGTTTATAGTTAGAATGGTAGGAACTGTACTGTTGCGAACTTATATGATTTTGGACTTCGGCCCCAGGTTGGAAGTCGTCGTTGAGTGCGCAGTGTTCAGTGATAGAGAGCACTACTACTGCCTATACTTACGTTGAGACATTATTTGAGCTCCATCCTTGTGGCTGGGAGTTCACGTTCCTCGTCTGTAGAACACAGAGAGGAGAAGACAGTATTAGAGTATATTAGTCAGAGAACCGCTTTCTGCCGTCCTAGTGTTTGAAAGAGTTTTATTTTGTGGCTGGAGTTCTTCCATCGTCACAGACATGTACGAGAACCATCACTACAACGAACCAGACGCAATACAGTGATATTGCTAATTGCTTCAGTTTATTAGGAATATAAAGCTAAACAGTTTTGGTCACGCTAGTTTATTTCCACTGAGTTTCACACCACCGTAGATCATCTCTGAAAGTAGTGTCTTCTAGTGTTTGGTATGTAGATGATGTCAGTCATTTCGCGTTTATGTTAGATCGCGTGGCCATAAAAAGGGGCAGAGTTGGGCAAATGATCAATTTTTAGTCAGGAAATATAGATAATTGTAATATAAAGGGTTGCTTTTTAATCTATAATAAATGTATAATAAGAAACAACGTTTTTATCATTTAGTAGTATTAGTTCATTTATGTTGACGTTGTAATTTATATGTTAAAGAGCATTAAGAGAGCCTAATATCTGCTTCAGGGGGTAGTCAAATACGGCCAAATCTTCATTTTAGTGTTCAATGCGCACATGCATTTTAAAATATTTTATTTCTTACTTTTAGACAAATGATTTCACAAAACATTTGATTTTTCTTTTCAAATTTTATGTTTTTTCAAGTTTTGTTTAGAAAACATAAGATACAATATATTTAAAGATTTATTATCATCATAATATCATATCATGTAATATATATCATCATCATCATCATCATCATCATCATCATCATCATCATCATCATCATCATCTTCTCTATCTTTTCTCAGACGTTATGTCTGGTCAAAAATGGAAAGTGACGCAGACCTTGATCAAGCAGGACTTCCTTTTAACTGTACGGTATATGTTATATTGCATTTAGGAACTTTCGGGTAATTGAACATGCATCAATAATTACGGATTTCTGTAGTTGTAGGTCTGGAACAATTAAAGGAGTTTATAGTAGCAAATAAAGTACGTAGTTAATGTAATACTTAAGTTTAATCCATAATTGGTGTACATCGCTCTTGACGGTACATTAATAACAATCGCAACATAAACTGGTAATGGCGCCTTGCTAGGTCGTAGCAAATGACGTAGCTGAAGGCTATACTAATTATCGTCTCGGCAAATGAGAGCGTATTTGTCAGTGAACCATTCCTAGCAAAGTCGGCTGTACAACTGGGGCGAGTGTTAGGACGTCTCTAGACATGCCGTGTGGCGGCGCTCGGTCTGCAATCACTGACAGTGGCGACACGCGGGTCTGACGTATACTACCTGACGCGGCCGATTTAAAGGCTACCACCTAGCAAGTGTGGTGTCTGGCGGTGACACCACAGTTAGCTATCCAATGACTTTTCTCAGTTTTTCTATTCTTATCTGTAGCCTGTGTTGCCATGCTGGTTTTGTGGGTTTCTTCTGTGTGTTGGTTGGTTCTGATCTTTGCCTGGTGTGTATATTTAGTGTAGTAAGTGCTCCTATATAAATCAGTAGTTGTAACTCTTCCATAGTTGTATTTTAATTTATTTTGTTGTGTATGATTGTGTTGATAATTGTTGTTGTTTCGACTTGTGGGTTATTTGGTGGTCTATGCAAGAATGGTCTAATGTCTGTATTTGTGTCTTTGTATTCTATATATGTCAGCTGAAATTTTTCTTCTATATCTAACATGCGTGTCACTTCGTGTTCTATTTGTGCTTTTTCTGGTGGCTGTCTTAAGATTTCATTTTCCTCTGATTGTTTAACTGATGCGTGCTCTGAGATGTTTGAGTCCATTACTGTATTTTCTTCTTCTTCTGATTGCACATTATTTTGTTCCAGTATTTGTTGTACTTGTTGTTTGATGTTTTCTAATTCTGACTGGGGTATCCTGTTATTTTTTATTATTACACGGATATGATCAGCTAGTCGTTCTGTTAAAAAATTTAATTCTGGGTATCTGGTAATAAATGTTGTGTATACGTGTGATCTGTATCCAGTTGTGTTGGTTCCTAAGTTTGTTGCTTGGGAATAACAGAACATGTGGTGTTGGTTAACTTCAGCTGACCATCTCATCCCCTGTCTTTGTTTTCCTTCTAGAGTGGTTGCAGGAAGCATATCCTGCAAGACACCTCTATTTGCATTTAAATCATTTTCTGTGTGGCTAGCAGTGTCGTTACAATTGTGGACGGGCATAGGGTTCAAGCGTCGTCTCCGACCACGACAGCAGTTGTCCGAGGCATCATTAGTTCTGTCCTGAACCAACTAATCACACTAAAAGGGGGGTTAGCCCTAATAGTGGTTTGTTCTTTTCGTCGCCTTTTACGACTGGCAGAACATACCGGAGGCCTATTCTTTTCCGGGCCTCCACGTGGTTTATTATTATTATTATCTTTCCTTTCTCAGACCTTAGGTCTGGTTCGGAATGAAAGTGACGCGGACCCTGATCAAGCGTCACTTCCTTTTAACTGTACGGTATATGTTACATTGCGTTTAGGAACTTTCGGGTAATTGGACATGTATTAATAATTACGGATTTCTGAAGTTGTATATATAAGTTTGGATGTAGCTGTATTGCATTGATGTACTGGTGGATATTGCGTGGTATGACTCCTGTAGTTGAAAGTATAATTGGTATAATGTCAACTTTATCCTGATGCCACATGTCCTTGACTTCCTCAGCCAGTTGGATGTATTTTTCAATTTTTTCTCCTGTTTTCTTCTGTATATTTGCTGTATTGGGTATGGATATTTCAATTAGTTGTGTTAATTTCTTCTTTTTATTGGTGAGTATGATGTCAGGTTTGTTATGTGGCGTTGTTTTATCTGTTATAATGGTTCTGTTCCAGTATAATTTGTATTCATCATTCTCCAGTACATTTTGTGGTGTATACTTATATGTAGGAACGTGTTGTTTTAAAAGTTTATGTTGTAAGGCAAGCTGTTGATGTATTATTTTTGCGACGTTGTCATGTCGTCTGGGGTATTCTGTATTTGCTAGTATTGTACATCCGCTTGTGATGTGATCTACTGTTTCTATTTGTTGTTTGCAAAGTCTGCATTTATCTGTTGTGGTATTGGGATCTTTAATAATATGCTTGCTGTAATATCTGGTGTTTATTGTTTGATCCTGTATTGCAATCATGAATCCTTCTGTCTCACTGTATATATTGCCTCTTCTTAGCCATGTGTTGGATGCGTCTTGATCGATGTGTGGCTGTGTTAGATGATACGGGTGCTTGCCATGTAGTGTTTTCTTTTTCCAATTTACTTTCTTTGTATCTGTTGATGTTATGTGATCTAAAGGGTTGTAGAGGTGGTTATGAAATTGTAGTGGTGTAGCCGATGTATTTATGTGGGTGATTGCTTTGTGTATTTTGCTAGTTTCTGCTCGTTCTAGAAACAATTTTCTTAAATTGTCTACCTGTCCATAATGTAGGTTTTTTATGTCGATAAATCCCCTTCCTCCTTCCTTTCTGCTTAATGTGAATCTTTCTGTTGCTGAATGTATGTGATGTATTCTATATTTGTGGCATTGTGATCGTGTAAGTGTATTGAGTGCTTCTAGGTCTGTGTTACTCCATTTCACTACTCCAAATGAGTAGGTCAATATTGGTATAGCATAGGTATTTATAGCTTTTGTCTTGTTTCTTGCTGTCAATTCTGTTTTCAGTATTTTTGTTAGTCTTTGTCTATATTTTTCTTTTAGCTCTTACTTAATATTTCTATCATCTATTCCTATTTTTTGTCTGTATCCTAGATATTTATAGGCATCTGTTTTTTCCATCGCTTCTATGCAGTCGCTGTGGTTATCCAATATGTAATCTTCTTGTTTAGTGTGTTTTCCCTTGACTATGCTATTTTTCTTACATTTGTCTGTTCCAAAAGCCATATTTATGTCATTGCTAAATACTTCTGTTATCTTTAGTAATTGGTTGAGTTGTTGATTTGTTGCTGCCAGTAGTTTTAGATCATCCATGTATAGCAAATGTGTGATTTTGTGTGGGTATGTTCCAGTAATATTGTATCCATAATTTGTATTATTTAGCATGTTGGATAGTGGGTTCAGAGCAAGGCAGAACCAGAAAGGACTTAATGAGTCTCCTTGGTATATTCCACGCTTAATCTGTATTGGCTGTGATGTGATATTATTTGAATTTGTTTGGATATTAAGTGTAGTTTTCCAGTTTTTCATTACTGTGTTTAGGAACTGTATCAATTTAGGATCTACTTTATATATTTCCAATATTTGTAGTAACCATGAGTGGGGTACACTATCAAAAGCTTTTTGGTAATCGATGTATGCGTAGTGTAGCGACCTTTGTTTAGTTTTAGCTTGATATGTCACCTCTGCATCTATTATCAGTTGCTCTTTACATCCTCGTGCTCCTTTGCAACAGCCTTTTTGTTCTTCATTTATAATTTTGTTCTGTGTTGTATGTGTCACTAGTTTCTGTTTAATGACTGAAGTTAATATTTTGTATATTGTTGTTAGGCATGTTATGGGGCGATATTTAGCTGGGTTCGCTGTGTCTGCTTGATCTTTAGGTTTCAGATAAGTTATTCCATGTGTAAGTGTATCAGGGAATGTGTATGGGTCTGCAATGTAACTGTTAAATAATTTAGTTAGATGTGAATGTGTTGAGGTGAACTTCTTTAACCAGAAATTTGCTATTTTATCATTTCCAGGGGCTTTCCAATTGTGAGTAGAATTAATTGCTTGGGTGACTTCATGTTGTAAAATTGTCACTTCAGGCATTTGTGGTATCATCTTGTATGTGTCTGTTTCTGCTTGTATCCACCGTGCATGCCTGTTATGTTGTACCGGGTTTGACCATATGTTGCTCCAGAAGTGTTCCATGTCTGTTATGTTTGGTGGATTGTTTATTTCAATGTGTGTGTTATCTATTGTCTGGTAAAATTTCTTTTGGTTTGTGTTGAATGTTTGGTTTTGTTTCCTTCTATTTTCACTTTTTTTGTATCTTCTGAGTCGTTTGGCGAATGCTTGTAATTTCTGCTTCTTTTCGTCTAATTGCTCTGTCGCTTCTTGTTGTGAGATTTTACCTAACCTTTTTCGTTTTTTTTCCGAGATTTCATTTCTTATAAATTGTGTTAGCTGTCCGATGTCTTTTCTCAGTTTTTCTATTTTGATCTGTAGCCTGTGTTGCCATGCTGGTTTTGTGGGTTTCTTCTGTGTGTTGGTTGGTTCTGATCTCTGCCTAGTGTGTATATTTAGTGTAGTGAGTGCTCCTATATATACCAGTAGTTGTAACTCTTCCATAGTTGTGTTTTCATTTATTTTGTTGTGTATGATTGTGTTGATAGTTTTTATTGTTGTTTCGACTTGTGGGTTATTTGGTGGTCTATGCAAGAATGGTCTAATGTCTGTATTTGTGTCTTTGTATTCTATATATGTTAGCTGAAATTTTTCTTCTATATCTAATATCTGTGTCACTTTGTGTTCTATTTGTGCTTGTTCTGGTGGCTGCCTTAAGATTTCGTTTTCCTCTGATTGTTTAATTGGTGCGTGTTGTTCTTTGTTTGTTTGCTCTGGGATGTTTGAGTCCATTACTGTATTTTCTTCTTCTTCTGATTGGACATTATTTTGTTCCAGTATTTGTTGTACTTGTTGTTTGATGTTATCTAATTCTGACTGGGGTATCCTGTTATTTTTTATTATTACACGGATCTGATCAGCTAGTCGTTGTTCTGTTAAAAATTTTAATTCTGGGTATCTGGTAATAAATGTTGTGTATACTTGTGATCTGTATCCCGTTGTGTTGGTTCCTAGGTTTGTTGCTTGGTAATAACAGAACATGAGGTGTCGATTAACTTCATCTGACCATCTCATCCTCTGTCTTTGTTTTCCTTCTAGGGTGGTTGCAGGAAGCATATCCTGCAAAACACCTCTATTTGGATTTAAATCATTTTCCAGTTGGCTAGCAGTGTCGTTACCATTGTGGGCGGGCATAGGGTTCAAGCGTCGTCCCCGACCATGACGGCGCTTGTCCGAGGCTTCTTTAGTTCTGTCCTGAACCAACTAATCACACTAAAAGGGGGGTTAGCCCTATTAGTGGTTTGTTCTTTTCGTCGCCTTTTACGACTGGCAGAACATACCGGAGGCTGATTCTTTTCCCGGGCCTCCACGGGGTTTATTATTATTAATTATTATTATTATTATTATTATTATTATTGTTATTATATTGAGTATACAGATGAAGAGAAAGCAGAGGTTTCTATTTAGATTGTGATCTGATATTTAGTTTCTTTTTTTTCAACACGAAAGAAAGACACAATTTCTTAAGTAATAAAAAGTGGAATTCCAACTATTTCAGCTCGAGATCGCGACACCTTCATGGTCACGTATCATCTAAGAGCAGATCGATCGTAGCTGTACGAAGTCCTTCCGTTCTGAAGGGCTGTTCTCCGCCTAATGGCTGATGGCATCTCAAACGCGACTACTCTTAGATAATTTCTGGCGAAGGGCAGCCATGGAACAGTTGATCTTCGTCATCGAAAATCACGAATGTAGGCCAAATATCAAAACCTGCTTAAAGTCACAAACATTTGACTAGTTACGAATATTCGTTTGCTCAAGTAAATTACACCTGTAGACAAACTAAGCCCTTGTGACTTTCGAGCATTTAATCGCACAGCTCGAGTAGTCGCTGGAATTTCGTGCTGAATTTACCATTGTAATTGCAGCTGATCTGCATTCTATGTTTACCAGGCATCACTGCTGATCGGCCAAGCTTGCACACCTCAGGTGATGCTCGAAACATTCTTTAGACTCTACCTAAGATAATCTCTGATATAGCAGTGCTATTGCTAGATACCGACAGCTAAGCACGTTAAAAATCACACCAAAGCAAATTTTCATGAGTGAAACGGCTAGGTTTTAAAAAGAGCAACTTTTTGCCACTGATTTGTATTCTTAGCGTCTTCTCGAAACGTTCTAAATTTAGGACTTCATATCGAAGGAAGCCTTTTTGACAGTTGAATGCCACAATAAAGTAACTTTTTATGTGCAAAATGGCTAGATCTCCAAGGTATGAACCTTATGACAGTTTACTTACGCGGGCAGTAGCAATTGTTCGTGAAGTATTTCAATTTTCCGTGGAGTCACTAAGTTTTTGTTAATTAACTTTAATTCTTTCAAGTAATTAAATCTTTTACCAAAAACTACGCGTCGCGCTCATAGATCACGCTCATAGGTCATCAGGTATACATTTTATAGCCCAAGTTTACTGGACTTTTTTCCTTGTTTTGGTCCATACCACCACTTCTGAAAGTCGCCTACCCGACAATTTTAGCAACAACAGTAGCAGTACGTATATTCCGCTGTCAGAGGTATCAGAACGGTTTTCGCTAATAACTTTCAATTCGTTAGTTTGCGGTACAGAGACCCTTACCTCAAATTAATACATTTATCCTTAACCGTCATCCTAGAAAGTTTGTTACACAATCATCGGATTACACTGTATATACGGGGGACACGAGAGAAGCCTCCGCGAAGGATGTGTCATTAATAGCACATTCGAGCGTCCCCTGGGCAGCGGCTCTAAGCCGGCAGATTCTCTCACACCGGAAGCATCACAGTATACGATGCTTCTGACACGATTAAATAAATTAAAACTGTATACACACACATATTTACAGGCGCCAGTGCCCATGATTTTGACGATCTGTAGTGTCATTGGATGAGGTTTCCGGACACGTGTTCCTATGCAGAACTTAATCTGCTAAGCCCCTCCACAACCTGGAAGTGTTTAATATGAATTGTGAAACACCTGTATATTACTGCCTGACAGGAAAAGTTAAGCGCATAGTCGAATGTCAGTATACCTTCGTACACCTCATCGGGGGTGTATGTAAATGAAAAAGTTGCAATTATCAGAAACAGCTAGAACGGCCACCAGACTGCATTAGTGCTGGTAGTTTTTAGTGCTGTTAGGCCTGGTAGGATATACAACGGGCCTCATAGCCGCCATATGTTGGGTCATCACTTTGAAGAATACAGAGTGTTTCAAAGGGTCTAATTGTGGGTCTGCAACTGGCCCGCTGGTTGAATTGAGAGATATAGACTTGTGAGTCATTTGGGTGTGACCGTGGCTGAATGCCGGGCTGCAAGGGAACGTGAGAGCAGATATACTTGTCAAACTTCCAGTCGATCGTATGTGACGGCCACAATGGAGGACTGCCGTATTGTGCACCAAACACATGGTGTAACTTTACGAGTATGTGGGCGAGTTATTCGTGCAGCTACGCCTGGTATTGAGGAGAGATGAATTTGTTGCTCGACTGAACGGTAGCTGGCCAAGGGCACAGCGTGCGCCGCGGCCACCCTGACTAGTTGACAGTTTCCGCCCCAGGCGAGCTCATGAGCAGAGGCAACAAGTGCATCGCCGGAAACGGGAAAGTCCTAGAGGTGGAAATTTGGACGGCTCATGCTCGCATTGGCTTTGCGCGGCGTATGCTCCAGGAAATGCAGTATCAGACACTCTTGAAGATCACCGAGTTACAGCTCAACAATGTAGGGAAAGAAATTGCTACTTACCCTACAGAAGACACGTTAAGTTGCATACAGACACAATTCAAAGGCAACTTTCGGCCACAGCCTTCATCAGTAAAAAGAGAGAGAGACACCATGCATACACACAAGCAAGCACACCTCATGCATACATGACACCTAACTCCAGCATCTCGGGCGGAATATAACTATCACGTGTGAGCAAGCAGCAATACGGATGGGGCGGGGAAGGTGAAGGGAGAGTGGTGTACGGGTGGTGAGACTGGGTTGATTTGGCGGAAGAGACCAAACAGTGAGGTCAACGGTCTCACTGGATTAGGGAAGGATGGGGAAGGAAGTCGGCCATGCCCTTCCAAAGGAGCTCCACTGGTATTTGCTGAATCGATTCAGGGAAATCACGGGAAACCTAAATCAGGATGGCCGGACGTGGAATTGAACCATCGTCCTCCCGAATGAGAGTCCAATGTGCTAACCACTGAGCCACATCGCTGGGTCGGGAGGCAAGAGAAACTAACGCTGTCTAGTGGAGTAAGTAAGTCTCTTAAAAGTGTAACCGAATGTTTATGACATTTCTTTATTGAAGTATTGTTGTAATACGTTATTTTAGTCCAGGAAGTGGTCAACTTGAATCAAGTCATGTCTGTAGAGCTTAAGGACGACGTGGGGATGGCCCTCACCCAATGAGTCAAGTGGAGATCGGGACTTTCAGAGTGATGAGCTCAAAGAAGCTATTCTGGTCATTTTACGTCGAGCTCTTGAGGAAGGTAGACCTGCCTCAGGTAACGTGCGTGGTTCAGTCTCATAGGTGATTGATTATGGCCGGTGAACAGCCACCACCAAACCTTAGCTTCTGATGGGACTTTATATATCGAGAGGTCTGAATGCGTTCCGTTTGATTCATGGAACTGAGAATAGAGTATGAGTTGTGTATTGTGTATGGAACGGGGGACCTAGAAACGACGGAGAGGCTTCGTCCCCGCCGTAGCCCTCAGTGCTACTGCAGTCCACACCGAAGAGAGAGAGTGTGTGTGTGTGTGTGTGTGTGTGTGTGTGTGTGTGTGTGTGTGTGTGTGCGCGCGCGCGCCGCCCCCTCATCACTAAGTGTGCTTCTAAGATAAAAATAGTTTTCAGTTTTATATTTAGTCGCAGAGACAGACCTCGCGTATTAACAAGACATTCATAACAAGAGAGCTCCGTGCTTGGACAAGATTCATGACAGCAGCTCGCGTCGTCTTTTATGCTGTCCAGACGTGCTGTAATGTTGCCTTTGGAGCATCGTGTTCTGGGTAGCGGACTGAGGACTGCCGCGGATGTCGCAAAAGCTGGCTTGCCAACTCGGCACGTCTTCTGCGGAGACGCCGCGCAGAACCGGTTGTGTGTGCACGCGAGGCCTTGACGGTCGGAGAAACTGACCGAATGGCACATCTCGAGGAACCTACGGCATCGTCTTAAAACGATAACCACTGTGCAGCACATGGCGCGGAGAGGTTCACTACAGTTGCTTTAATTTATGAAAGCATTAATCACGAAGGTTAGAAATATCTTTCCAGTTTTCTCCGCGAAGCTAGTAACCCCTACTTTTCAGAATTTCCCGCCGCGTTACAGTCATTTTCCTCTCTACATTACGAGATCTTCAGGTGTCTCGAGTGCAAATCTAGATTTTCTCACTGTCCGGATTCCTACAAAACTGGACAGACCGCAGCATTGTTCGAGTGCACACAGTGAGAAAAATGAAGATTTTTGCTGGACACTTGACAGGAAAGCTGCTAAAAAATCGTGACCGCAAATTCAGAAATCTGAGAATAACGTTAAAAAGAATTTCCCACAGTCCCAGCATATAAACAAGAATAAAGCTGCTTTATTTAAAACTAGCACCAGTATCGGCTACTTATGCCCATATTCATGTAAGTGTCATTTTGCACTGCGACTAGAGATTTTCGAGCTGAACAGGGCCCTAGAAGGTAGTTAAAACGACATTCTCCGGACGATAATAGAAAGTTTCGGTTGGTCGCTTTGTCAGAGGGGTCTCAGCTGTCCATACGGTGTTCGGAAATTACCGTTAGAAACTACTAAGACTTGTAGAGGGGAGTGACTACAAAATATTTTTAACTGGAACCCATGTCCGGATACTTATTGTTTCCGTTCTATGGCCGTTTCAGTAGTAGTAGTAGTAGTAGAGGGGTTTTTGGGCGCACGACAGCAAGGTCTTCAGCGCCGGCCGTTTCGGGTCTGTGGCCGTTTCAGGTCAGATGTGTAACGTGTCCACGTCTTCTGAGGGAAAGAGAAAAAATGTCAGAGTTGCTTGTCCCGGTACGCAACAGGGCAGACAGAATGGCATGTACTATGTCAGAAGGTCACCTGATGTCACTTAACGTCGGAATTGCAAATTTTAACTTACGAGACTCTTGTAGAGACAGGGGAAGATCTGCTGGCACGAGTTCTGAGCGCTGTAATAGAAACTGAAGAGACACCAGGTGGTATGACGAGGGTGTACCAGAGCTTGCTTCGTAGGTGCAATTTCTGTAACAACACTGGTGGTCGCCACATCGAGCCACTGTTATAATGTGTCAGTACTGTTCTGTACGTACGGTCTGCTGTGTTCTTTTTGTTTTGGAATAATGTAAGCATTTTATGTTTAAGTGTTAATACAAACAAATATACTTAGGTGATAAAAGGATTTTTCGTTATGTTTCGTTTCGAATTTTTACCTAATTAGTTATACTGCTTCACGCCAAATCAAATGTCTCAAGCAGAAGCGGATGAGAAACATCTGGACTGAAATTGTGGTAGAAGGGAAACGGCACGTTTCGGGACATCATCATTAATCATCATCTAACAGTTCCAGTTTCCCAGGTACTAGTAATGAGCCTCTTTCACTTCGTCCTGTCCAAATACACCTGTTCACGGAGATCATCATCCACTGTCCATCTTCTGATCACTAGATCAGCCTCAAGTCCATCCATCGGGTTCAAGGTCTTCCATGAAGTCTTTTCCCATCCACCTGTCTTTCCAAATTGATTTTGTCTGTTCTAGTTGGCTCCATTCTCATCACAAATCTGACTGTAGGGCGCGACAGATTCATTTTCTGAACCCGTTAATATCATACAAATTGAAGGGTTCAGTTGGGTCTGGCATAGTAAATGAAGAGTCAGACAATATAGCTGTAGTATCGTGGATACTCAGAATGTTCTCTAATCAGCTCCCCTAACCAGATTTTCACATTCTCTTTCACACTATCGTATGTGATGTTTATTGCAGCACACCAACCAATATTGGTGCCGTCTTTTCAATAATTTCATCTGTGGGAGTGCTTTTGATTATCACACAGTGCTGGACGCCTGCTCTTTACAACACCTGTTTCGAAGAGTCTTGGCGGGATGCAGCACCATCTGGAATGCTGACTGAAGATATCTGCAGTCTGTTCCCAAATCTGAATGGCTGGGAGACCTAAATGTCAAATAAATTCCTAGAACTTATGAGTGCCAGAACACCTAACCAGTGTGAGTGTTGACATACCATATTTTTTCATACATTATATACACATAAATGGTAATAACGCTGCTTGTCTGAACTATGTATGTGTTGGAGTGTAAAGTTACCGCTGGCAGTATTCCGATATGTGCAAAGAAATGGATGGTAAGTGAACAGAAAATATCTGATGAAGGAGGTACATATTTTCCAATTTTTACATCGAAAATTGCAATTGCAACGCATGTCCAGCCATAGGGGTATGAAAGATTGTGTGTGGAAAATTATGTCCAGTCGTAAGGAGGATATCGATTTATGTGGAAAATTTGTGTTCCCAGAACCATAGTTGTCATGAGGAGGCATTTCCAATACTTCACTCATTGTTCAATGTCACCAGACTGGCACTGCAAACATAATATTGAATTGTAATTAGATTGATAAATATGTGGTTGGTTTCCTAGGATGACACTGCTTGGATTTGGGAGGATGGCAGACATAGCCAGAGGCCAGAGTGATGGGACATTCTGACTTAAGGTGTGAGCCACAAATGAGCCTCCCAAACTGGTCCTGCAGGGTACAAGGGTGCAGTTGACCCAACTGTGTACCCCTCTGGGTGGCTGAATAGCGAACTAGTACTCAGTATCTGTTGCGCAGCCTTGTGATCGATTGTGTTGAGAGTATTTACATGGAAATTTGAGAAGATTAAATATGGTGAGGTTTTGCACAGGACGATTATTCCTGCCCATGTAAATGATCAGCTAACTGCTGGACAGTCACAGCGATGGTCTCTGCAGCCTATGAGCATCTGATGCAGCTGGAGATGTGCGCCTCAATGTCAGTGTGGCTGGTGCAGGGTGCACGTCTCTAGTCCTCTCCCAGCCAGTGGTTTGGCTGCAGCTACCTGGCAGTTGGTAGACTCTGCAATGATGGTCCCAGTGAAGTGTATTAAGGCAGTCATTTTTGTAGTACCATGCATCTGCTCAGAGCTTTTAGTGGATGCATTTTTTAGAGAGTCTATTTCAGAGATTACTGCAACTTCTGGTTTGCACACCACATGAGCCAGCCCTGTGTGCAGGCCAGATCCTGGCACGTGTGCCCTGCAGTTGGTATGAAGACTTTGTTTTTTGATGGATAAGGGTTGTGGTGGTTGAGGACGGCCCTTGTGTAAACACGTGTTGGTGCATACATGATCGTGGATATATGACAAGTTTCTTTCCCTGCAAATTCCAATATTCTGTACAGTCAATCAATATGATGAGATATTTCCCACCAAATATGCAACTGATAATTTAGAAGTGTCTCAGTATCTCCGGGGAACCGATGGGTTGTGGGATTGATGAAGTAAGGATTTTAACCTAACTGCACCAGTATCCACCGATAGGTTGTGTGGTGATGTCAGAGTGGAGGTAGCACATTCGAGTTATTTCCCACCAGGGAGGAGCCTTGTCTCTGGCAAACTTACTAAATAAAGAATATGCAGTAATTTATTACTGATACTGATTTGAATTTCTTGTCAGAAGATCCTTTCTCTCCAGCACAAAGTCTTTTTCCCACCGATTTCCAGATGACCAAGGGTAGAGGTGAAGTGGGGGAGGGGAGGATTCTACAGGAAGGGAAAATTAGCTCATAACTGAAAAAGTGTCCCTTTTCCTAGAGGGGTGGGGGGAGGAGATGGGGGATGAGTGGGGTGGGTGGTTTCTCAGGACATGTTACCCCCAGGAGGTCATAAATCAATTAGCATAACAATAGATATCCCAAGGAGTCATAAACCACTTAGCAGAACAGGTCAAGGGATGGGTTTAATTGATCACTTTAATTAGTTAGCCTGTCAACTTGATATGAAAGTGTGCCAGGACTGGTTTTACCCTACTACTCACACAATGGTTCTTGAATCACTCTGACTGAGGAGAAGATATGTATCCTTGAGGACTGGGTGATTGGCAAAATGTTGCGGCTGCTGTTTATAGGAACTTGCCGACCCTGTCGAAAAATAATCGTATGCGTGTCACATTGAAGTATAGTGCAGCACTCAAAGTTACTTGTCCTATGAAATATGTAACATATTTCTTGAAGACTCTTCATATATTTTACCTTTTGTGTTCCACAACTCTGGTCATACATCTATGATAACTGATAAGCCGAAACAACATGACCACTGCCCACCGCGACATTGGATGCTGTCTGGTGGCGATCCAGACATGTAACGAAAATATGGGGGGGGGGGGGGAATCATCCTAGCGAAGATATGGGCTGCAAATGGGGAAATCCATTGAGATAAGCGACTTTGTCGAAGGGTAGGTTTTTATTATACAGAGCCTCTGAACGAGTATCTCGAAAACGGCAAAGATGGTTGAATGTTCACGTGCTACTGTCGTGAGCATCTACAGAAAGAACTAGAAGGACAGTTAAAATACCAGAAGGTGCTAAATGCTTGCACATCCACGACTATTCACAGAACGTGGGGTTCGGAGGCTTCTCTGCTCTGTGAAGTAGGATACTTCGTGATCTGTGACATCTCTGCCGAAAGATAATCGTACATTGCTGAACATAGAGCTTCGCAGTACACCATCCCTAGTTGTTCACATACTGACCCAACAACATCGTCAATTGTGGGCACAGCACCATCGAGATTCGATCGTCGGAAACATGTCGGTTCTTTTAGTGACTGACAGTTTCTCCTACACTAGGTCGATGGTCGTCTTCACAAACGCCATCGAGATTAACGGCGGCTCTAAGCGTGCAGCGCACCATGGACGCAGGCTGTTGGGAGCATTATTATCCTGTGGAAGACTTTGTCCTGCGCTTATATGGGACCTGTGGAAATAATGAAGATACGCTGACAGCTACGAATCCCTTGCATCCCTTCATACTTTATGTCTTCCCGACGGCGATCTCTCCTTTCAGCAGGGTAAGTGTCCATGTGTCGGAGCCAGAACCATGCTGCAGTGGTATAAGGCGCATTATAGTGAACTCGGGTTGATGTCTCGGCGACCAAATTCGTCTGACGTAAATCTTAGGGAACCCATCTGGGTCGCTCTCTGTTGCCATCAGCACGTACGTCAATCAACGTCCCTATTTTTACGCGATTTACATGACCTGTGTTTAGACATTTAATTCCGCATACTCCCTAAACCTATCAACAAACTGTCGGATCCCTGATACGCAGACCAAGTGATGAGTTTCGTTCAAGAGACGGACAAAGAAGCTTCTAAGTAGGTGGTCATGATGTTTTGGTGCAGCAATGCATTTAGTATATTGTAGGATTCATTTGTCCATTTATTCATGTAGCCTACACACAACTCGTGATCTCTTATTACGCTGGGAAACTTACGAAACCAAGCAAAATAGTGCAGTGCCACTGCTCGGGCGATCCGGCACTGCAGCGATGTCGGCTTGAGAAAGAGGAACCAAGGCCAAGAGAGAGGGGGAAGCATTAACAGACAAGGACAGAGGCAGAGACGGCCTTGCTGTACCAAATATCTCCCACAACTGACGGATAACTTCGACAACACCTATCTCGGCATCTACCTACAACAGCCTGCTCCATTAGCAATATTGCCTGACTATCCGGAAATATTGGCATGTATTGTAGCCACACTACAGCAACGTTGTCGACAACGTTATTACAGCCACACAATGCGATAAAATATAGCCCGTGGAAACGAATATTTAAGGATAACTTGAAAATTTGGAACCACAATCGTCGAACTATCTTACACTACTGGCCATTAAAATTGATACACCACGAAGATGACGTGCTACAGACGCGAAATTTAACCGACAGGAAGAAGATGCTGTGATATGCAAATAATTAGCTTTTCAGAGCATTCACACAAGGTTGGCGCCGGTGGCGACACCTACAACGTGCTGACATGAGGAAAGTTTCCAACCGATTTCTCGTACACAAACAGCAGTTGGCCTGCGTTGCCTGGTGAAACGTTGTTGTGATGCCTCGTGTAAGGAGGAGAAATGCGTACCATCACGTTTCCCACTTTGATAAAGGTCGGATTGTAGCCTATGGCGATTGCGGTTTATCGTATCGCGACATTGCTGCTCGCGTTGGTCGAGATCCAATGACTGTTAGAAGAATATGGAATCGATGGGTTCAGGAGGGTAATACGGAACGCCGTGCTGGATCCCAACGGCCTCGTATCACTAGCAGTCGAGATGATAGGTATCTAATCCGCTTGGCTGTAACGGATCGTGCAGCCACGTCTCGATCCTTGAGTCAACAGATGGGGACGTTTGCAAGACAACCACCATATGCACGAACAGTGCGACTACGTTTCCAGCAGCATGGACTATCAGCTCGGAGACCATGGCTGCGGTTACCCTTGACGCTCAACGACGAACCTGGGTGCACGAATGGCAAAACGTCATTTTTTCGGATGAATCCAGGTTCTGTTTACAGCATCCGTGTTTGGCGACATCGCGGTGAACATTGGAAGAGTGTCTTCGTCAGCGCCATTCTGGCGTATCACCCGGCGTGATGGTATGGGGTGTCATTGGTTACACGTCTCGGTCACCTCTTGTTCGCATTGACGGCACTTTGAACAGTGGACGTTACATTTCAGATGTGTTGCGACCCGTGGCTCTACCCTTCATTCGGTCCCTGCAAAATCATGCATTTCAGCAGGATAATGCGCAACCACATGTTGTAGGTCCTGTAGGGGCCTTTCTGGATACAGAAAATGTTCGACTGCTGCCCTGGCCACCACATTCTCCAGATCTCTCACCAATTGAAAACGTCTGGTCAATTGTGGTCGAGCAACTGGCTCGTCACAATACGCCAGTCACTACTCTTTATGAACTGTGGTATCGTGTTGAAGCTGCATTGGCAGCTGTACCTGTACACGCCATCCAAGCTCTGACTCAATGCCCAGGCGTATCAAGGCCGTTATTACAGCCAGAGGTGGTTGTTCTGGGTACTCATTTCTTAGGATTTATGCACCCAAATTGCGTGAAAATGTAATCACGTAGCAGTTTTAGTACAATGTATTTGTCCAATTAATACCCATTTATCTTCTGCATTTCTTATTGGTGTAGCAATTTTAATGGCCAGTAGTGTATTTTGGCTACGTGCGCTTCAGACACAAATGCAACTGTGTTTTGTTGACTATTGAGATCGTAAGGCAGATTATTGGGGATAAAAACGGTAACATCGTTCTGTTGGCATCCTGGAGAAACGGTGAATAAAACAGAAGCAGGAAGAATCCGGAGATAGGCTGTATAAATCCTTACCAGGCATTCGTGGTAAGATTAAACTATAATACAGTGATCGTACTAGGGGCATGATCCATTTTACAATGCGCCTAGAATTAGAGAGTTCACCTGTTAAGTTGTGCCGTCCTCAGGTTTCATTAATAACCCTCATGTCCGTACTGTCAAATAGAATTAGTTCGCACCTGCAAATGGACAATCCAATTACCACATTCGTAACGTGGACTGCCTTCGTGCCTTCCCGGACACATCGTGTCAACGACTCTCACCCACGAACTGACGCTTGACATCACAAACGAGACCCATATCGAGCACCTGTAGTGTAAGTTACAAACTTGGACGGATTCTCTGTCTCCCGTCTCCCGTCTCCCGTCTCCCGTCTCCCGTCTCTGTCTCTGTCTCTGTCTCTGTACGAATTTTTAGTTTTTACACAGCCGTTTACTGAAATCCTCAAAGTACATATGAATATTCCTGTATGTCTTAATATCCATCCCCTCTTGGAAAACGAAACGGCGGAAAATACTGTTTTCGTATTGTTACTTCTGGCCAAGACATTAATTAAAATAACCATACATTAATGTTTTTTACATGAAATTGCTAGTGAAAGGGCGACAAAGATTACCTCAGATAGCGAGGAGGGAAACTGTTGGAACGTTGGCTCAGCATCCTGCTACTCAGCTGATACCCCAAGATGATTTCTTTAGGGGAATTTGCCGAGAAAGCCTGCATCTCCATCTGTATTATGTATTTGTGATACCACAGTTTCTTTCCTCATCTCTCACCTGTAACATAAAATTATCTTGATTTAATACTTCGTTGCTAAGCATTTAAACATTTGATTATCCTGTATAGAAGTACACGAAATAAGTTTTAAATTTTTTCTTGTAGGTATCGGCAGCTTCTTTTGGCTCATAATTTGTCAATCTTCGTTAGTTTATCTGATCTCCATGGTACTGCAATTTAATTACTCCATATTACAGACAATACACAATATTCACTCATCTCGTTGGTTGTAATTTACATTTTCTGTAAATACCTCTTCACTCTATTAGTTTATTTGGCGCAACTGTATCGCAGTAAGGATGAAGTACCGAGAATGCTAAAGCGAACAGATAGCAACCAATGTTGGACTTCGTAACTCTAGTACTATCGAGTTCGTCAGTATAGAAGGTAGTAAAGTGGATCTGCAGTCTTATGATTACCTGGATACAAGTGTATTTGTGACATGCAACATTGATGCTTGTGTATTTAACTGCATATTATAGCAAAAATTTGAAAAGCATCAGAAGGCGAAATGCTATAACTAAGTTTTTGATCAGTGCCAGAAGATCCATTTATATGACCAAAACTAATAGCAACTTAATAAAGTTTTTGACAATATCTGATGGTGTAACTATATAAATATGCCTTTCGTGAAACACACAACTTTGGAGCACCACTCTTACGAAGAGAGAGAATTTGTATTATACCGTAATGGAAAAAGAATTCTGAAAACTGATACCGAAATACTCTTAATTCATATATAACGTAATATACAAAATGCTATAGGCAACATTTATCAGAGATGTAGTTATAGAAGGGCGTTATACATTAACATTCAGAAGCAGCCATTGTAGGATACTTCAGTGAAGTGTACTCACAATCAATTATACTTTGTGGCATTCTGCTCAAATTAATGACTACGGGAATTATTTTTACATTACATGACATGGATATTACTTGAAAGTAATAAGTTTGAGAAGTATCACTTCTTTCTACTAAGTAACTGCTGTTTTCATGTATTACTTGATACCAACTCTTAACTTTACTGCTTCCACGAAACACTATCAGTTAACTAAAAGCTATAAAAAATTTGCAGTTAACTAGAATTTAGATTCTGAAGTCCACATACGTGGCTACAGAAAGAGTGATTACTAAGGAACTGTTTATTTTGTAATATCTGAAGATTTTTCTGTTTCGTGTCTGATGTCTACTGGCAAATTTATGACAACTTCAGCAACACAATACAAAATTACATTCTGGACCCTACAGAGGGAGTCATAACCTGTGCGGAATTTACTTTTACTGTGAGTATTATGGTTGTCTATTTCACAGTTGATTCTAAATCCACTTTCGTGAACCCCCCCAAAAAGCATTTGAGAAGTAAGTGTAAAGATCGCAACGTTCCTCAATCAAGTGACTTTTATATGATGTTTGGTTATAGGATTTAAATATTATGAATGGATGTTTCTGTAGAACAAATATTGTTTCTAATTTATCTATCTTGGTAAAGAACTGTTTCGAAGTATGTAAGGTATTCTGGGAAGCCCATCTTCTGGTCTACACAATGTGAGAGATTTCTAGGTGCAAAGTGGTTAGAACTGAGCCTTTTTAGGTAACTTATCCACGTGCTGGTGTCACCTCAGTTCTTTACCCATCTGGATGCCTATAAATTTTAGAAATGGCGTTCCATTTAGTGTTTATCTATGTATCTCTGGTACCTATAAGCAATATTTACACTGAAACTTCCTGGCAGATTAAAACTGTGTGCCCGACCGAGACTCGAACTCGGGACCTTTGCCTTTCGCGGGCAAGTGCTCTGCCAGCTGAGCTACCGAAGCACGCCTCACGCCCGGTATCCACAGCTTTACTTCCGCCAGTACCTCGTCTCCTACCTTCCAAACTTTACAGAAGCTCTCCTGCTGTGGGTACCGGACGTGAGTCGTGCTTCGGTAGCTCAGTTGGCAGAGCACTTGCCCGCGAAAGGCAAAAGTCCCGCGTTCGAGTCTCGGTCGGGCACAGAGTTTTGATCTGCCAGGAAGTTTCATATCAGCGCACACTCCGCTGCAGAGTGAGAATCTCATTCTGGAAATATTTACACTGATCAGTCAGAACATTGTGACCACTGACCTACTATCGATACAAATCCGTCCAGGCGACAGCAGCGTCACCTTGCTAAGAATCACTAATAGACACACGCACGGTGCATGTAGTATCAGTCAGCGTGCTGTCCACGTGTAGAATGGGAAAAGCGTGCGGTATCGCAGTCTGACCGAATTTAAACACACTGACGGACATGTAGGTGCGGTGACTGATGGCCTCGCGGGATTCGGTCTCCGAACCTCGACGGTGTCTGAGTTCCCATTCGAAGTACCTCAAGATGTGGTCATTGCCGCTTTCTAAACATATGGCAACGTTTTGGGTCACCTCGCGGGGAAGTGGCAACTCGAGCACCTCGGAAACTGCACGACTTGTCGAATGTTCGACTAGTGCTGCGGTGATTGTCTTCAACACGTAGCGAAATCAAATTGAAACCACTTCCAGAGTTCATGGGGTTGGGTGGCCATCCCTCATTACAGGTGTCGGATGTCACAGGCTGGGCAGACTGGTAAAATCGGAAAGTGGGGAAACTTAACATCAGACTGTATTGCTAGGCAGAGTACAAGTATGTCTGAATATACAGTGCACCGAACACTCCTAATGATGTATCTCCGCAGCCGACGACCCATGCATGTAATAACGTCACCACCACGACATCGGCACGTGACCATCAACACTGGACGCTGGCGCAGTGCCAGAGCGTTGTGAGTCCGCTGTCTTCCAGGGGAACAGCACCTTGATACCTGTACTGCAGGATGGAGACAAGCTGGCGACGGCTCCATTAGGCTCTAAGGAACATTCACATGGGCATCTGTGGGTCCAGTGGAGTTCGTCCAAGGCACTGTGACGGCCAAGGGCTATTGTACACTGGTTGGAGACCACGTACACCCTTTCATCACAATCAGGTTTCAACAAGATAGTACAGTGTCACAATACTGGGAGTGTTATGGAGTGGTTGAGTGGTTTAAGGAACATAGTGGCGAGTTCCACTTGATGTGATGGCTCCAGATCTGAACCCGATCGAACATGTGTGCGTTGTGATTGAACATCGCGTCAGAGCTCATCGCCCACCTCCCCGAAATTTACGGAAACTAGTGACTTGCTTGTGCAGATGTGGTGTTAAGTCCCTCCAGCGACCTGCCAAGGCCTCATTGCTTCCGTGACATGACACGTCGCCACTTATCGGCTATTAGCTTGATTGCCATAATGTTCTGGCTGATCAGTGTATATGTTTGGAATTGCGTAACACGTCACTATACGGTTCAGAATTAATCGTTTTTTGTATGAACTAGTTGTGAAAATGTTTCATTTTTCTCTTAACTGTGGCTGGTGTGAATTACGTTGGGTCAGTTATCCGTATACTTTGAAGTGGTTCAAATGACTGAGCACTATGGGACTTAACATCTGAGGTCATCAGTCCCCTAGAACTTAGAACTAATTAAACCTAACTAACCTAAGGACATCACAAACATCTATGCCCGAGGCAGGATTCGAACCTGCCACCGTAGCGGTCGCGCGGTTCCAAACTGTAGCGCCTAGAACCGCTCGGCCACTCCGGCCGGGATCAGTATACTTTGAGTCATCAGTAATTGTTACAGTTGCTGCACTGCTCTCTGATAATTTTGGTAAAGCATTTGTGTTCGTCGAGATGAGAAATTGAAAGTACTGAACCTCGCAGTATGCGATATTTAATACTTATTCCACTCTAGTGTTATTTCTGTTTGTCGCTGTGTTGATATGATTCTTTTGATGCGAGAAAATACCTTTAACTTCACGTTTTTGCTTACCTTGTAGAATTTTACTATACAATCGATAAACTTGGCAAGATCACATAAAATACTAACAGGGTAATCTTTCGTGCATAGTTCTGCTAGAACTGAATGCGAGAGATCATATACTGTACTGCTGTACAGAAACCTTAACGGAAATGAAAACGAACAACTTTTAAAATGTTGGCAAAAAATGGATCAATATTAATTATAAACTAGTTTCAGAACATGGTCCGCAGGTAGAGATTTCTGGCTGATCTCCTTTATAAAAGGGGGTTCTAATACTATATATTTCAGTCTTTCAGGAAAATCGCCTTGATTCGTGAACCACAACGAAGGGAACTCAAGGAGCGCTTTCAAAGTCGCTTTCAAAGTCGCTTTCATAGCCAGAGGAGCTACTCAATGATTTATGTGGATTTCTAGATATGGAAGGAAGTTTCTACGAAAATGATACTCTTATGAGTAGGGGCAGCAGAAGTTCCATCGAACAGTTTGTGGTCCCCGTCTCCGTGGCGTTTCATGGAACCACGTCATGGCGATTTGCACTGTCGATGGCAATCTGTGAATCGCATTAATATGTTAAGCCCAGTAAGCTACAGAAACTCCAAGGTTTTGTTTGTTATACACGTGAGGGAGTGCTACTTATTTCTTGCCTCTAGTATAGATTAGTCAAACTGCCATAGCCTGCTGTTCTCCAGAGGCGAAAATGCGATCACTGGTCATCAAAAAATAATGTTTGAGTACACTTTGCGTCCAGTTAATGAAGGGTCATAGTATTACTTTGATTCAAATTTAAGAAAACTGAAGAAGAAGATAACCGACGGAAATGTTTTAGATTAAATTAGATACACTTCTCGAGATCCATAGTGATGCTACCCTGAAGCATGTAGAACCAGTTAAAATGTTTTTTATTTTGAACCAATTTTCACAAAACCTGTGAATCTAAAATACAGTTAGATACATCCAAAAGCCGAAGGATGAACTAATACAATGGGGCAGCCAGTCCACAATCAACTTCTACGGTTTTAGCTGTAAATTTAAATCTTTTTCTCCTTCATGTTAATCCAGTCTAGTAAGGGGTCCACTGTGCTCAAGATTTACCAAGTCATGGGATACCTCCAAATATCGTGTCAGACTTCCTTCGGCCGGCGTAGTGCAGCAACTCTACGTGGCATGGACTCAACACGTCGTTGGAAGTCCCCTGCAGAAATATTGAGCCAAGCTGCCTTTAGCTGTCCATAATTCCGAAAGTGTTGCCAGTGCACGAATTGACCTCTCCATTATGTCCAAAAATATTCGAAGAGATTCATGAGGGGCAATCTGGGGGTCAAATCATTCGCTCGAATTGTCCAGAATGTTCTTCAAACCAGTCGTGAATAATTGTGGCCCTGTGACATGGCGCACTGTCATCCATCAAAATTCCATCGTTCCTTGTGAACATGAAGTCCATGAATGGCTGCAAACGGTCTCCCTGTTCGCGAACCTAACCATTACCAGTCAATGATCGGTGCATTTGGACCTTAGGACCCAGACCATTCCACGTGAACACAGCTCACACCATTATAGAGCCAGCACCAGCTTGCACAGTGCTTTGTTGAGAACCTGTACCCAAGGTTTCGTGGGGTCCACGCCACACTAAGTCTACCATCGGCTCTTATCAACTCTGTACTCATCTGATCAGACCACGGTTTTCCAGTCGTCTATGCTTCAACAGATTTGGTCTCTAGCCCAAGACAGGCACTGCCGTGCTGTTAGCAGAGGCAGCCCCTTGGTCATCTACTGCCATAGCTCATTAACGTCAAATTTCGTCACTTGTCCTAACGGATACGTTGGTCATACGTCCCACATTGATTTCTGCGGTTATTTGACGCTGTATTGCTCGTCTGTTAGCACTGACAATTCTACGGAAACGCCGCTGCTCTCGATCGTTCAGTGAAGGCCGTCGGCCACTGCGTTATCGATGGTATACTACTTGCCATTAAAATTGCTGCACCACGAAGATGACGTGCTACAGACGCGAAATTTAACCGACAGGAACCAGATGCTGTGAGATGCTAATGATTAGCTTCTCAGAGCATTCAAACAAGGTTGGCGCCGGTGGCGACACCTACAACGCGCTGACATGAGGAAAGTTTCCAACCGATTTCTCATACACAAACAGCAGTTGACGGGCGTTGCCTGGTGAACCGTTGTTGTGATGCCTCTTGTAAGGAGGAGAAATTCGTACCACCACGTTTCTGGGTTTGTTAAAGGTCGGATTGTAGCCTATCGCGATTGCGGTTTATCGTATCGCGACATTGCTGCTCGCGTTGGTCGAGATCCAATAACTGCTAGCAGAATATGCAATCGGTGGGTTCAGGAGGGTAATACGGAACGCCGTGTTTGATCCCAACGGCCTCGTATCACTAGCAGTCGAGATGACAGGCATCTTATCTGCTTCGCTGTAACGGATCGTGCAGCCACGTCTCGATCCCTGAGTCAACAGATGGGGATGTCTGCAAGACAACAACCATCTGCACGAACAGTTCGACGACGTTTGCAGCAGCATTGACTATCAGCTCGGAAATCATGGCTGCAGTTACCCTTGACGCTGCTTCATAGACAGCGCCGCGATGATGTACTCAACGACGAACCTGGGTGCACGAATGGCAAAACGTCAGTTTTTCGGATGAATCCAGGTTCTGTTTACAGCATCATGATGGCCGCAACCGTGAACGCACATTGGAAACGTGTATTCGGTGAACGCGAATTGGAAGCGTGTATTCGTCATCGCCATACTGGCGTATCACCCGGCGTGATGGTATGGGGTGCCATTGGTTACACGTCTCTGTCACCTCTTCTTCGCATTGAAGGCACTTTGAACAGTGGACGCTACATTTCAGAAGTGTTGCGACCCGTGGCTCTACCCTACATTTCAGCAGGATAATGCACGACCGCTTGTTGCAGGTTCTGGATGGGCCTTTCTGGATGCAGAAAACGTTCGACTGCTGCCCTGGCCACCACATTCTCCAGATCTCTCACCAACTGAAAACGTCTGGTCAATGTTGGCCGAGCAACTGGCTCGTCACTATACGCCAGCCACTACTCTTGATTAACTGTGGTATCGTGTTGAAGCTGCATGGGCAGCTGTACCTGTACACACGATCCAAGCTCTGTTTGACTCAATGGCCAGGCGTATCAAGGCCGTTATTACGGCCAGAGGTGGTCGTTCTGGGTACTGATTTCTCAGTATCTATGCACTCAAATTGCGTGAAAATGTAATCACATGTCAGCTCCAGTATAATATATTTGTCCAATGAATACCCGTTTATCATCTGCATTTCTTCTTGGTGTAGCAATTTTAATGGTCAGTAGTGTAGATAATGCCTGAAATTTGGTATTTTCGGTACACTCTTGACACCGTAGATCAAGTAATATTGAATTCGCTGACGATTTACGAGATGGGATGTCGCATTTACCGTCTGTTAATTCGCATAGTGCGGCAATGATCACGTAAAAAACCTTTACACACGAATCAGGCGAGTACAAATGACAGCTCCGCCAGTGATCCGTCCTTTTATACTTTGTCTACGCTATACTCTCGGCATCTGTATATGTGTATATCGCCATTCGACGACTCTTCGTCAACTCAGGGTGTTTAACTGTGTCGTGACACTTCCTGTCGTCGCAGTAGTGTGCGCTACCTGTTTGAATTTTGTTGAGTTCAATCTGTGTGCGGTCCTGTTTTAACTGTTTGTGTATCTTATTTCCTGAGGCATAAATTGAGGACCAGTCCAGCATCTGCCTAAGGTTAGTGAACTTACATGTAAAATAATTTCCTGTGTGTTTTATTTTAAAAGTTTGATGTTATCAGTGCCCTATTGTGAGTTAACGAAAAGCATTTCGATCTCTTAAGTATATTGTCGAAAGAGTCAACCTTCAGGAATTGTGAAACGAACCATGTCCTCCAGGACCGCGCACCCCACAAAGGGAGCAGATGCACGACGAGATGGGGAAAATCACAGGCTTCTATTGAGTCCTAAGCGCTGTAGTGTGCGAGTGAGACGAGAACCCACGTCATAGGGAAAGTATTAAATATGGCGGACCTAAGATCGGCCATAAGGGGAAATATTTATAAAAATTATTCAATTCTGTAGTTATTCGGGGAATCAAGCCACAGTAATTTTAATCTTCCATCGTCCATAAATTTTCAAGGTGATCACAATAAAACTTTAATATTGATCATATCTGTAATATTTTAAGATTTACTGTCAAAGTGAAATTAACAAGTTTTGTGGCAAAAACCTGAATGCTAAAATCTGAACGCTTTGATCGATCTTAACGATCGACATTTCATATAGAAGCGCATCATTAAAATGAAACGTTGTAAATATCAACTCCGTAACTTTGTTTAAAAGATATACTAAATTTAAATTATCAGTATTTTCACTTAAGCGTCAGATCATCATTTCCTCCACATAAAACACATTGAACGAAGACAGCATGACACCTTATTGAATCATTAGGTACTAGAATATTTGTTGTAAAGTTTAGTGCATAATAGTTACTTTTGTTCCTTATTTATTTACCAGAAAGTACATTGGCGCAAGGCTACTGGCCGTGACATTCAAAGTTAAGAAGGAAACTATTTGTTTTATGTAAAAGAATTTAACGTTTATTATGTAGTGGATATTATTGTCACTATTTTGAACGTGAAAGTTGTCAAGCCTTGATTATTTAAATGTATTAAGATGAAAAGTAACATAGAACAAGCTATAGCCAATCAGATGGACGGCTTCAGGAAACGGAACTGCGCTAGTCATTTGAGCGAAGATGTTCAGCGCGCGGAAAACGCGGTCGGAGACGGGCAGAGGGCAGTGCTGGTCTGTACACAAATGGAGTCAGTTCGGCTGCAGACGCGACAGCGGACGGTCGGTCTTTAGGCAGCTAGGAAGTGAAACGACTTAGAAAATTTCGCGTTCTATGGTATCGCGGGACTTAGTCTCTGAGCGGTGAGCAGCCGCGCGGATAGTGTAAACTAACTTTTCTCGAAGATTACGCGGTGGAATATTAGACTTTTATTTCGCGATGAGATTGTGAATGATCGAACTGTCTTCAATGGATATGAGCTCTAGTGTAACAGTAACTCTACATACGACCACTTTCACTATTAGTTTGCTCTCTGAATAAACGTTTTAACCGAACCGTAAATGTGTGGCCTACATCATTTATGGGTCGTTAATTTAGTTCCCAATATTATTATTACTGTTATTATATGTTATGTTAACTTTGTATTTCGCGGACTTGCCATCAGCCAAACAATTTAACCGAAGTGTCACAAGTGTCTAATTTAGGGCGTGTAATACGGCTTGTGCGGTTCAACCCCTAGACAAGTTTGAGCCAAGACATTTCGACGAAGAGGAACCACATGTGAGCCCTAACATCTTTGGGATGTTAACTCGCACACAATATAGTGTTGGTGGGAAAGGGATTGGATTGGTATATGTGGTACCTTAGTGCTGCGTATCATGAACAATGTATTATGTAATTGTGTTCTAGTTGCTTTATGGTGAATTAAAGAACGACCAAACGTTACTGCACTTTAACTGTGTTACCGGTAGACTATTTTCCTCTCAGGAATTGTCGGCACTTTAAGAGTAAGCTGCTTTCAGTGCATGGGAGATTGCCTAAAAGTCACTTTGATAGTGGCCGGTGCATCAGTTAAACCATCCCACTGATTTGATCTAGGTGTGACTCACTTTATAGTCCAGCAAGCTACCGTGGTTCGCTTTGCACTATACGAGCAGATCTTTAGTTGTAAACTAAGATGTATTATTAAAAGAAATTTAAGTTAATTAGGATGTTTAGTAATAGGCCCATCTGTCAGAGCATGACTACGATGATACCTATTCTGGTGACCAGACGAAACTTCAATCGTCCGGCCACAACTGTAGGTTCTGTGAGTGCTCTGAGAGCTGGTTCATTAAACTAGAACACATGAAATGTGTGTTGACTATCACGTAAACGAATAAAATATCAACTACTCGCTTCTTTGCCACATGAGTAGTAGATAATTTACGATGGCCACGGACTAGCAAAGAATCACTTGGTGCACTAGTTAAGAAGCAGTTCTCTTGAGGTACAATATTCAACACTGACCACACTACGAGTCAGTAAACTCCTGACGACGATGGCAGAGATTGTCATCGAAAGCTCGAGCATTTTATTCGAATTGACGCGGCCGGAAAACCGAGAACGTTTTATTCAACACTACAAGTTAATCTGAACCTTTAAATACTCGTTGGTCGTATACGATGATGTTGACTGCTGTAGCTGAGCTCACGAGCTGGGACTAGCTCCTCCGTGCTCGGATCTATATTTACCTCCTGCTGTCCTGTGGGGAGAGGAGTGGTTTTCAGGAGGACCTCCCATATACTGTTCCAGATTGCAGCGAGATCTCGCTGATTTCTGTGGTATCGATTCACGTTGACGTGAATTTTTTGAAAGAAGTAACAGAAACGTTGAAAGGAAATTAACAGTCCAGCCCTGTATCGGCTTATCACCATTAGAAAAAAAGGAAAAAAAAAACCGCTGTGGCCAGGTTAGGAAACCATTCCAGTATTCTTCTAAAAAGGAGAGGGGGAAACCATTGATAACGAATTGAAATGGTCATGCGAAGACTTTAAGCGCTTGCCTTTTTAAGACTAATCCTATCTTGACCAGTATACGAAACTGTAAGGTCTGAACCTTTGGGAATTTTAAGTAGAATAAGTGACGGTAGATATAAAATTTAAATATCTGTGATAAGAAATAGTAATGATAATTTGACTGCACAGAACAATACTTAAGAAAAAAGGAATGAAGCAGCATAAGGACAGTTACAGGAAGACGAACAGTGTCATTAAATGACACGAAAGAGCGAAGTTACCTTAATGATCTGTTTATTTAAAGCATTCTAGCACCTGGTCGTGGAGTCAATTACATAATGGTCGGCTCTGATTTACTGGTCAGGCATAGACGCAAAGTTATTAAGTAATGATGATTCCAGTAAGTGTGTAAAAGGATGGGTACAAAATGTAAGTCTACAAGGAATTCAGGCAGGTCCCTTGGTTACATTTTAGTTTGAATTCACGAACCCAAACAGGCTAGATCCCAAATTCCGATATAGCCGTTCGCGTTGTGCAGCTGTCACTGCCTAAAAGGTGACAACATTGCTGAAGCGATTTATGAAGGAACAAAGATGGATGGTCTCGTCCATCAGCGCGCTCTGCATAGAACTTCGTTGGTCACAGTCTGCTTCTCGTGGACAAGATTTATTACGAGCTCGTTAGAGTGCCTGGGACGTCGATATTCCCAGAGTAGTGGACTGAGGGATCTGAATGTTAGAACAGTTTCAGATTTACGAATTTTACCACACACACAAAAAACTACTCGAGGCACTCAGGTAGTGTAGTAAGACGGTTTAAAGATATAAAACCTAGTGAGGCGTGTACCGCGAGTTTATTAAGTTCTTAAATTAGTAAGTGAAGAGACGCTAGTTTTGGTATCTGTGGCTTCCAGAAACTAAACGTTGTCATTACCGGTTTCGACTTATCACCAACACATCATCAGGGATCTGTTGAAAAGGGAAGGAACTAATGAGGACAGTAAAACACTCTGAGTGGAGAGCCGAGGGAGGGAGAGTAAGAACGTTCCTTATAAAGCACTAAAGCCAGTAGATTTTGAGATGAAGCACAAAATCGTCCAGGCCTCCCGTAGAGAGAGACGTTGCAAAGAAGTGTGGTGTGCCTGTCTTCACAGCAACTTAGGAATACAGAAAAAGCATCGAAACAATGTATGCGAAGTCTTGACAGTGAAATCTTAAGAAAAATGCCAGTTTCCCATTCACGCAACAGCTCATGCAAGATACAGAATTTCCACCTTGCACTGGGAGGCATGGCCATGAAACGGTGATCTGTCACTGAGTGGCACTGAAAATTTAGTGCGCCAGTGACAACGCCGAGAGGAAGAAAATTCGAACTTAGAGAGAAATGGGGAGTGAAGAGGGAGTTGGTGAGCAAGAGGAAATGGGGGATCTTCTATCCATCGCCAACATCCGCCTTCCGAGACCGCGATAACGATGCTTCCACTATACAACACACGGCGACTTGTCTACGTAGACATCGCGTCGGGCCCTCGCCATACACCCGCCGGCCCACCACCCAGCAGAGAGGCCGATTTGTTTTTGTAATTTTTGTTTTGTTTTGTGTGCAAAAGTCATTGTAATAATTGCAGTCGTTTCATGTTTTATTCATCTAAACCGTATACTCTATTCGCTTATTACTCCCAAATCTCATAACCTTTAGCGTTTGATTTCATTTAATTAATGATGTCAATTATCGACTCCCAGTGTTGGGCGATCTCAACAGTAATTTGCATGCCATGCGTGATACCACAAAGAATTCTCTCTCGATTCACTACATTTTTTGCTCTCAACTTGGGGAAGCCGGCCGAGCGGTTCTAGGCGCTACAGTCTGGAATCGCGCGACCGCTACGGTCGCAGGTTCGAATCCTGCCTCGGGCATGGATGTGTGTGATGCCCTTATGTTAGTTAGGTTTAAGTAGTTCTAGGGGACTGATGACCTCAGAAGTTAAGTCCCATAGTGCTCAGAGCCATTTGAACCATTTGAATCTCAACTTGGAGGCAATCTCAGTGGTAATTTGCATGCTACGTGATATCACAAATCAATTCAGTACAATGTAATTCGTCAACTGTGATTAAAACTACTTAATAACTAACAGATTACAGTGGTAGAGAATGGGCAGTGTTGACAGCCTGCAGGTAGCCATGCTTCGCGAAGCGCTTGCTCGTACCTACAAAAGAAGCAACGTAGCAAAGACCATGACCCTGAGGAACCATCCTGGAATTTGGCTGAAATGATTTACGGAAATCACGGAAAACCTGAATTGGGATGGGCGGACGCGAGTTTGAACCGCCGTCCTCCCGAATGAGAGTCCCAGATCATTTTAACCGCAGCATGAAGAGGCCTGGAGAGCCGCTTACAATGTAAACAAATTTGCGCTCTCATGGTTGGAACTGAAAAGCGCAGTATACTGCGTAATCGCAAGTGTAAGATTATAAATAACAACATAATAATGACTGTTGGAGAAAGTCTTCGCAAGCCCACTAGAAACAGGGCAGACAACACACGCCTGTAGACATGATCCGCGAATAGCCAACTAGTAAACGGCGATCTTGAGTGCAAACTATAATCATAATTTCATGCGGCTCAACGGCCTGGTGCAATTCTTTCAACTGGACGCCGCTTCAGCGTCTTCCGTGTCGCTAACACACCCCAGTTATCGACCTGGGGAAAGGTGACCTACGGTTTAAAATGGAATCCCAATCACGTGTTGTTTATGGCGTCACCTCACATAGTAGAGAGGCACATAAAACAGCTAGGATGAAACAACTGTCAAAGTTGTGAGCCGGCAGAGAAAGGAACATCAACATTGGCCAGAAAACAGAGAGAAGAGACATCGTAACAGATGTTTTGGTCTTCAATCCAAATACTCGTTTGATGCAGCTCTCCACGCTACTCTATCTTGTGCAAGCCTCTTCATCTCTGAATAAGTACTGCAACCTACATCCTTCTGAATATGCTTACTGCATTAATTTCTTGATCTCCCTCTACCATTTTTACCCCCCACCCTTCCAACCAGTACTAAATTGGTGATCCCTTGATGTGTCCTACCAACCGATCCCTCCCGCCTGGTCAGGTTGTGGCAAAGATTTTTGTTCTCCCCAATTCCGTCAGTACTTCCGCATTAATTACGTGATCTACCCATCTATTCTTCAGCATTCTTCTGTAGCACCACATTTCAAAAGCTTTTATCCTCTTCTTGTCTAAACTGTTTATCGTCCGTCTTACTTCCCTGCGTGGCTACACTCCTGACAAATATTTTCAGAAAAGACTTCCTAACACTTAAATCTATACCCGATGTTAACAAATTTCTCTTCTTCAGGAATTGTTTCCTTGCCATTGCCAGTCTACATTTTATATCGTCTCTACTTTGGCCATCATCAATTATTTTGCTACTCAGATAGCAAACTTCATCTGCTACTTCAAGTGTCGCTTTTCCTAATCTAATTCCTCAGCATCACCTGATTTAATTCGATATATTCCATTACCCTCGTTTTGCTCATAACAGTAAGTAACTTGAAAGAGAATGTGTTATGAAAAATCAATTTGTTAACAACTCTATTTTTCCAGATTAATAAAATTTTCAGGTACTCGGGTGTATACAAATATAATGAAGTTGAAAAATGCATCATACTTTACATCTGCTAGCTCTGTCGGTGAAAATGTCTAGAACCATACACAAAATTTTGGCGGAAGCGTGACGTAACTCATACGTAATTGATAAGCAGGGAACAGTAGCTGCCAGCAAGGGAATAACGTATTTCTTTTGGGGGATCTGTAACACCACTGCCAACAGCCATAATATGCGCCGTGCACAAGAATTCGCGAACAACAAGCTACGTAACGGCCGAGTTACTTCGATGGCACTGACTTCGCGACGCCAAGGCACGAGCGCTGGAAACAATGGGGACCCGCGATCTGCTGCGAGGCCTCTGCGCTGTAAGGTCAGACGCGGCAACGCCAGTTAACATTCTGGCGGGGCACCGCTTTGTTCCTGGCCGACTAGCGGCTCAGCCAGTCCGCGCTCCATCTGCATCCTTAAAACACATTTCCATGTCTACCACGGACTCGCATTCGGGAGAATACCGGTTTGAAATCGTCTTCGGCTAACCAGATTTATGTTTTCCGTAGTTTCGGAAATCAGTTTCGTCGGTACCGAGAAGCTCAGTTCACGAGATATATATAAGGCTGACTATTAAAATGACGAGCACCATGCAGACGTGAAGTATAGCACATGCTTGGATCTACATGTACATTTATACTCCGCAAGCCACCCAACGGTGTGTGGCGGAGGGCACTTTACGTGCCACTGTCATTACCTCCCTTTCCTGTTCCAGTCGCAAAACGTTCGCGGGAAGAACGACTGCCGGAAAGCCTCCGTGCGCGCTCGAATATCTAATTTTACATTCGTGATCTCCTCGGGAGGTATAAGTAGGGGGAACCAATATATTCGATACCTCATCCAGAAACGAACCCTCTCGAAACCTGGACAGCAAGGTACACCGCGATGCAGAGCGCCTCTCTTGCAGAGTCTGCCGCTTGAGTTTGCTAAACATCTCCGTAACGCTATCACGCTCACCAAATAACCCTGTGACGAAACGCGCCGCTCTTCTTTGGATCTTCTCTATCTCCTCTGTCAACCCGACCTGGTACGGATCCCACACTGATGAGCATAATCAAGTATAGGTCGAACGAGTGTTTTGTAAGCCACCTCCTTTGTTGATGGACTGCATTTTGTAAGGACTCTCCCAATGAATCTCAACCTGGCACCCGCCGTACCAACAATTAATTTTATATGATCATTCCACTTCAAATCGTTCCGCACGCGTACTCCCAGATATTTTACACAAGTAACTGCTACCAGTGTTTGTTCCGCTATCACAATCATACAATAAAGGATCCTTCTTTCTATGTATTCGCAATACATTACATTCGTCTGTTTTAAGGGTCAGTTGCCACTCCCTGCACCAAGTGTTTATCCGCTGCAGATCTTCCTGCATTTCGCTGCGATTTTCTAATGCTGCAACTTCTCTGCATACTACAGCATCATCCGCGAAAAGCCGCATGGAACTTCCGACACTATCTACTAGGTCATTAACATTTCAGCGTAACCGCACAAAGTTGTAGTACGTGTACATCTGCATCCACACTCACAAGCCTTCTATTCAGTCGGGCTCGCAGCAGAGAATACGTCATTATTTATTGACAGAGGAAAAATCCTTTCCGTCCTCAAATCGAGGAACTACAGGGAACTGTGGGGCAGGCGGTAGTACTTTTGACACTGGTGGCTGGTGAAGTTTCCGTTTTTGGGCAGAAGTCGAGAGAGAAGAAGAGAAATCCATTGCGGAGGAATCCCTCATGATTGCCAGCGTCTCCGATGCCGCGCTCCTTCCGTGTGTGGACCCTCTCAGAGGGCACTCCCGCCTTAGGTGAATGTTTACGCGTCAGGTCACGCCTCCCCAGAAACGGACGGAGGGGCCAATCGGCATGGTCGGAAGGTGTCAGCTCAGGCAATCACCCCTCCCCGGGCCTGGCCTTTACCAGGGGGTACGTGCGTGCCTTACTTGTCTACCCAGGGCGGGGAATTACGCGTTACCCCGTTACCGGCTACGCGTGCGAACGCGTGGGTCGGCTCTCAGGCACGCACAGGGAGGAAGTAAGAAGAGGAAAAAGAAAGGAGAGAGGGAGGGAAAGGACAGACTGTCTCAAACGCCGAGGCGGAGACCAGAGAAGGCAAGGAGGAGAAGGCAAGGAGGAGAAGGCAAGGAGGAGAAGGCAAGGAGGAGAAGGCAAGGAGGAGAAGGCAAGGAGGAGAAGGCAAGGAGGAGAAGGCAAGGAGGAGAAGGCAAGGAGGAGAAGGCAAGGAGGAGAAGGCAAGGAGGAGAAGGCAAGGAGGAGAAGGCAAGGAGGAGAAGGCAAGGAGGAGAAGGCAAGGAGGAGAAGGCAAGGAGGAGAAGGCAAGGAGGAGAATGCAAGGAGGAGAAGGCAAGGGAAAAAGGAAGTAAGACAGTGAGATGTAGAAGAACAAAGAAAGGAACCAACCAAAGGAAGGAAGAAACCAGAAGAAGTGAAAAACCAAAATGACCGCAAATATAGGTCGTGGAACCGTCCGTCTCCGGACCCAGGCGCTAACTACCCCCTTGAGGGGGAGGGACTCCTTTTAGTCGCCCCTTACGACAGGCAGGAATCCTGGGGCCTATTCTAACCCTTGGAGCCGCAGGGGGGTAAAGGAGAAGGATTACTAATGAACCATTAGCAGCTTTGTGGCCTATTCATTACAAAATTTCCTTCCCTGTTCCACTGGCAAAGAGAGTGAGGGTAAATGTATATGCCACTGCGCGGGCCTTAATCTCTCTCTAATCTCAATCTTCGTGGTCCTTACGGAAAATGTAGGGCGACTCGTTTTGTATTATCGCGAAATAGGGGAGATAGTGCCACAGACATGATATGTGCATTTGAGCGGCAATCATTTTTCACTGCGACGGGATCTTCTCATGAAATTTCCAGTTTTCTCCTCCGATTGCGAAAACATTCTGTTGGAACCCACCTACACAGTGAGAAATGATAATCACGATAAAATAAGAGAAATCAGGGCTCACACAGAATAATTTAAGTGCTCGTTTTTCCCTTGCGCCGTTCGGGAGTGGAACTGTGGAGACAGCTTGAAGGTGGTTTACTGAACGCTCTGCCAGGCACTTAATTGTGAAAAGCAGAGTAATCACGTAGACGTACAATCATTCTCTAGTAACGCCATCTGCATTCTGCGTAGAACGTCAGAGTACTGAGTCTACTACACGAATACTCTCTGGTTAGC
The DNA here is from genome assembly GCF_021461395.2 of Schistocerca americana. NCBI lineage: Eukaryota > Metazoa > Arthropoda > Insecta > Orthoptera > Acrididae > Schistocerca > Schistocerca americana. Next base: position 527,943,128 of record NC_060125.1, on the reverse strand, counting down.
AAGCCCAAGACGGCGAGTCTGACATTCTGGCAGATTCGGTGCGGCGCGCTACGCGCCTTTTTTCGGCGGCGGGAGCAGTGTCGAGTCGCACCAGCATTGTTTCAGTACGTAAAGAGCGGGCATGCAGGTTGGTCCGTGCTGGGAGGTAGAGATATTGGTCGGACCGTAAAGAGGGCAATCGGTTGCAGTAAAAGCTACAAGATGGTGTTGTGAGAAAGAATTACATTAAGAAGTCGAGTGGCTATTCCTTAAGAATTGCATGCATCAAAAATGCACGAAGAGCGAGTGTTAGACTTTCTAGCCCGTAACTCACGAGATGTGGTCCCTCAGACCGTGCGAAAATTTTCTAACTGGCTCTCCGAAGTCAGTTCTAGCGGAACGCGTCTTGACTCCCCTTTCCTTCCTTATATCGCCAACACTGTAATGTTTTGTTGTCAGTTGTATTATCTCCTTCGTTTGCTGATACGCGTTATTGACACGTATAGTGGTCTGGTACAGCGCACTTCTTGAATTAGGTACTTGTTTCCTTCAGTACAGAACAAAATACGTTCGCATGAATAAGTCAGTTTTTAACGATCCTAATCTTGATGAAGTTATTAATCGGAGGATGGATAAAGCAGTCAGTGATAGAAGATCAAGAAATATGCGAGAAAGATGATTTCACAACAGCCAGTGATCAGAGCTGTGCTAGTGACGGAGACGGTGATTCAAAGGAAGAACTTAGGACATTTATAGACGTGTGTCCCCAATACAGTACTTGAAGTGTTAGTTAAAATCAAATGAGTCTGAGTGGTGGCGAAGAAAAAATTGCATGTCAGTTTTGCAGACTTCATTATTGTACCCATTGAGGCAATTTTTAAGTGCAAGTTTAAATACTGGAATTCAGTTTTACGTGAACATTTACTTGCTATAGAGATACTACAATGTTTCAGAATGTTAAATTCGGTTCCATAACTGTTCGTTTATCTGTACTATTTTAAAAAACGCACAAAAGTGTGAAAAGTAAAGTACAGCAGCATATTTAGTGAAATAAAATGAGCAAGTATTATTTTAACAATAAAACTATTTTAAAAATATTTGTTGCATAAATTAAAAGTTTCAAATTATTTGTGGCATAATCCTTTGGTTAAACATTTGGACCTCAGAGACCTCACCTCGTACTGTAAGTTACCTCTTGAGTAGAACAGAATTTACTAATCAGTACTTTCTAGAATTAACGACCTAGATGAGACTGAAATGAAAGTTTAACTGGTGTCGATGAAAGATTCGTCAGTTAAATAGGACTTCCCAGAATGATCAATGATGAGTGGATGGCAAACGTGCGCACGTGGTGGGTATATTTAGGAAAAGTCATTGTTGGCGACCAATAAACTAAGTTTATATACATACTATTCTCTTAATAACAGACCTTACTTACACATAAGTATCAAGTCGTCGACGGCTATTAATCACAGACACGTCACGAATATTAAGTACACGATTTATTTCTGTACCGGACATGTTGCGTGTTAAGTCGTCAAACTTAAAAGTCCGAATAACAGACAACAGGTACACGGTAATGTAATTAAAATTTCTAAGGGAGAGCTTAAAGTTAGGTACGATTACAAAGCAGGTTCATTATTCAGAAGTTGATTAGGATGTTCTTCGTCTGTGAGAAGATTGTGCCTTGCTTCTTGTAAGATGGAAAAACCTAACTTGGCTGAGTACGGATTCTTTAGCCGCAGGATCGTGGCTATCGAGACAGCGATTTATCGCTGCTCACATTGGTCACTATCCTGATACTCTCTAGGAGTTTTGCGGAGCGTTTCGTCTTATAGTTTTATTTAGTACATGTCAAAACCCACTTTTTTGTACTTCCTTAGTCACACTTAACAAAACAAAATCCATTACTAAGTTTAGAAAACAAAAGGACAACTCTAAATTTGATATTTTAAAGAGTTTGAGAAGAGTCTTTGCCGAGACGCAGTTAGCAAAAGCGAAAAAAAAAATTGCGTTAATCCCTACGTCCATATCCATACAAATATACTAATAATATTATAAATGCGAAAGTAACTGGCTGTTACGCTGAACCGATTTGGATGAAATCTAGTACATAGATAGCTTGAACGCTTTGGAAGCAACGCGAAATATTAAACAATAATTGATTTTTGAAAAGCTATTTACCCTTTGACTTTTGGATTTTGTCATATTTACGAATTTGCTTTTACTGTCTCTCTCCCTCTCTCATATATATATATATATATATATATACGACGATTTAACGTAATGGAAACACCACTTACACAATCCTTTGTGTGTGTAACCCATGCTTCTAGTTAGTTCCAGACAACCCCGTCGCATTTTAGCCGCCGAAAGTCACGCGTCTGTTATAGCTTCTGAGACGATTGAAGAATCACAAATGTGTCCTTTAAATGCTGTGTGACAAAGACGTCGTGCGTTTACATGTAGAATGTGGGAGGCTCTTAGTGAGGTTGCATTTAATCATGATATGCAAGCACGGACGTGTGTTAGGAGGCAGACACGTTAGGGCACTTAACGTTATTGCATATACAAATGATATAAGTTATTTTTATATCTTTTTCGCCAGTTTAACGCTATTTAATAATTTTACGAAGCTCATACATTATTTTAGTACCATCACCATTATTGATCGTAACAAAACTACTGACAGGCGTCTTTTGGTTAGCTTTGTTGACCCTTTATTACAGGGTCCCGGGTTAAGAGCTAGTAATGTCATACAAGGAAAATAATCGCCGTCCACCACGAGACTGAATATGCCTGGTGCCGTTGTAGGTACGTGACATGGGTAGTAAACCATGTGTGCTGATCATATACGTTACGGGACGGGAATGATGAAGTTGTGTTTGAACCAAAAGTCCAGAAATTTTGAGGTTAATCATTCCGTGATGCACAATGTCTTCCATTCGATATAGGTCCTCCGACAAGGAGACCATGTGGCAATCGGGAAACTCAAATATCGATCCCCAAAATAGTTCGACACACTTCTGAAAGATTTTTGAGAAAATAGACCTCTAAGTTTTCCAACTGTCTTAAATATCCTGCAGTAAAGTAACGTCAATGTTTCGAGATGCAGCGTGGCACTGGTGAAATGTGTGACGTGGATCCGATTCCCAGCTGGTGCAAATTTTTTAAATAAATCCGAATGTTCTACGAGAATGATGGGGAAAAAAATCACTAGTAATAGGTACTGCTAAACGCTATTTTGAGCCTTGTTTCTGTCATTATTATTTTTAGTTTTTTTCATTCAGTTAAAGAGTTCCTGTATCGTTTAAATGTAAAATTTATCAAATATGCCAATTAATACGTAACATTTTATGAAGAATTCACAACTTATTTCTAATTACATATGGCACTAAAAATTCAATTTTCATTCTAAACAAATTCTTAATTACAGTTTTTGTATAGAGGATTACTAATAATTATTGTTTACATTAAAAAATTACGAATTAAACTATCTCATCTTTTTTTAAAGTTCACGAAAATGCTCGTAGAACATGCACCTTTGTTTAAAAATTTACCGTGGCCAGGAACCGAACCGAGGCCACTTTGTATTACAGACAAATATTGAGCCACAGTGCCTTTTGGAAAGTCGACCCTACTCCAGAGTATTAAAGATTCTAGGGAAATTTCAAAGTTGATTTTCTCCAGAATTTTTGAGAGTTGTGTCTAATTGCTATTGGGGATTGATATTTCAGTGCTAAACATCACGTATCCTAAGTATAAGGAAGCACACAAAAAAAAAAAAAAAAAAAAAAAAATCAGTTGCCGCGTGCTCTGTTGTTAAGTCAGGCGTGGCTAAACAGCGCTCCTGTCTAGGGCTTCGAACAAAGAGGCTTGTGGGGTGGAGAGGAGAGAAGGAATAGCAAAAGTCAGACACCGCTACAGCGAGGCAGTCGGCGTGGCACAGTTTGCTAACAATGCCAAAAGAGTGCAAGTGGAGTAGCCGCATCATTATATGTTCAATGTGATTTGCTTTACTTCTCGTACACTCTGAAGGTCATTCGAAGTGTTTAATGCTCCATCTCACTGCGATTCGAAAAACTTTCACTGAACCAACATTACAACACCAGTCACGAAGACGACGTAGTGCACTTGTTTTCTGACGATCTAGAGTGAATGCTGGGTGAACTGAAGGCGTCTATTATGGAAAGAACTGAGTTTAGGGTAAATACAGCAGTGACAATTTATGGCCGGCGTCACCAATTATTTGATTTCATAAATAATTTGGTAACAGATCTGGCAAGCAAGATTTATGGTATCAACAAAAATTAATCCTGTGGCTGGTTCATAACATGGAATATTTCCCTGATCTCTTAGTCATTTTGGACCAGACATGACTGTTTCAATTAAACATTTCATCGCGAGTTCTCTAACAGATTCAGTATTTTGTGCTTTGAAGACATTTCCATTTGTTTGTCAGACTGTTCTCGTTTTTGGCTGCTGATGTACCTCACCATTGAGTCGAACTCGAGCTGCTAGACGTACCGCGTAGCTAACACCTGTCTCAATCTGTTTGTCCAATCCAGAAAGTTACAAGGCTCTTCTAAAATGTACCCCAGAAGCTATATCCTTGACCGAACAAAGAAGTCTGTGAAGTTATTTCAGTGTTTGGATCAATGTAATTGTGCGAACCGTTTCTTTGCTGTTATGAAATTAAGTTCCGCCATGTTGGAGTTTAACAGATTTTTATCTGTTTAACATTATGTGTTTGTATCATGAGCCATAGTTATATACATATAGAGATATTATATAACCTAAAATCGAAATGTGTGTATGGACTTACAAATATCAGAACTGAATGTTAAATGTATGTGAAGCTTTTTATAGTTTTGCACACTGTATTAACACTGTCTAGTGTACTTACTAAATTAAGCTTAAGAGTAAAATTCTTGCGTTATAAATAGTTAAAAATACAAGTGAAAATCCTGCTTATAAAAGCATGCTGCAATATTCGCCTCTTAGAAGTAGTCACACTGTGTTATAAACATGTCTTTCTCATCAGTAGGGAAAAAATCCTAGAAAACAGCTTAAGCTTCATTGGCGCGTTTCGCCATTTTGAGGCATCTTCGAAATTCGTATAAGAACTGCAGGTAATTCATTAGTCCTAAGCAGTTGACAATTTGGTGTGCCCTTTGGTTTTCTTTTTCTACTGAAAATATAGCTAAGTTGCTGCCCCCATTGTCGTATAGTGGAAGGATTTATACGTTTTCCAAAGTGTCCCACGTATATAACCGTCTCACTCTTACACGCCTTTTCGATGCAGTCACCTTCCCGCGTAACAGTGCACATATAGTATTAATTTCAAGCAAATAAATCTGCAAAGATGAGTTATACTTTAATTTCAATACCTGGTCACTTCGCGCCCGCCCTGTAATTGCCAGTAACTCCAAGTAAATAACATGGTGGCTAAAAACTTCTCCTTAGAGCCGAGAAAGTGTGCTTGTAAAGAGTTACTGGGAACAGGGGAAGTAGTACAGATACGATGGTGGGCAGAGTTTGATACGGCGCCAGCATCACGTTTAACAATAACAAAATTATGCGACAAATTTGGGAGGGAAGGGAGTGTGCGTGATCTGAAGAGAGGACTGTGTGTCAGGAAAAAAATCAGTAGCGGGTGAAAGAGGAATCTATGCAGTGGTGCAGGCTTTCACAAGATCCCTAAAGTAGTTCATACGGCGAGCCGCGCATGGACCAGGTGTAAACAAATCATGTGTTTATCGCATTCCAAAGCAAGCAAAGTGGAAATCAGACGTTTCCACGTTGCTTCACGCGATGAATGAGGACGATCCGGATGGGCCCCTCGAATTTTGAGAATGTATCTGCGATAAAAAACAGCTGATGTCATTGTTTGGTGTGATGAGGCGACGTTTAAACTGAATGGAACCATTAATCGCCATAACACTGTATAGTGGGCAAGACATCATCCCCATGTTACAGAAGAACGAGCAGTTAACATTCCTGCGTTATCATTGCGGTGTGAAACGTCTGTCGGAGGACCTGTAGGAACATTCGTTTTCGAAGGAACATTGACAGGTTTACAGTACCTTACATGTTGCAGGGACGATCTGTACTAGCTGTTCAGCAACTGTACCGAGATGATTTTTCAACACGACATTGCATCGTCCCATTACCAGGGTGACGTGCGGGAATTCCTGAAAAACATTTGTTGAGAGGTGGATAGGCCGACGAGGAAAAGCTGAGTTCCACTCAGAAGTTCCGATTCTTTCTGAGGGAAACACTGAAGAACAGGGCCTGCACCGAAATTGGATGACGTGAGAGAGTTGATTGTGACTGAGTTCATTCCAGTGGCAATTATAAAACGTGTGTATATTTGTTCTGCAGGTTTGCTGACGCTGTACTGTTGGCGATGTAGAACATTTTGAACGTCTTCAAAGGCAAAAAATCAGTAACCCCGTCACCATCTAACTGACTTAAAAATTATAGTTTTTGCTATTTTTGTTACTGTTACTGAAGCTGCAACTGTGTAAACCCCTTTATGGGACCCCCTGTATTTTTATAGATTTCTCTCTGTATCATTTACTCTTGAATGGGGTTATATTTGGGGTGAAATGTAGATCAAAGTCAAGAGAAATTCGTAGATACGCTGTAAGATGCGTAGCTATGGTTCATGCAACGCGCCAGCAGCCGGTAGCTGCTGGCTTCGAATCCCCGTTCGCCCATCGAGATTAAATCTTCCCATGTTTGCTAAATCTATTAAGGTAAATATCGGTAGCGCTACTTTGAGTGTCACTAGTGATTTAAAAGCTAATCTGCCAGAATCTAGTATCTGACCAGTACAGCTGAACCGCAGGACGTTTGTACAAATTCAAAAGAAGACGAGGCTTCCCAAGTCACAACGTTCTTTCCGCTCTCCTTGTTTCTGGCTTTTGCCTGGGCCATGTTTCCAAGAAGGAAGATAAGAGCAGGAACAAAGAGGCTCTTTCTCGAGCCGTAGGCTTTGTTCTGCAGAAAATGGTTAATGGCATCTGGCACTCTTTATAGCTCTATTCCTAAGGCCTCTGAGAATACCATCTTTACTAATTTCCAGAATTATCAAAGGAATGACGTCAGCCATTATTTTCGTTCCTGTGTAATTTGGTTAATACCATCTTTACTGAACGTGACTTCACACGTCTAAATCGTTGCTAAGAGAGCCCTGGTAAATTGAGGTATCCTCTGTATTGAACTCATTAAGTGCTACTAATACTGTTGTTTTTCACACGTATTTAGAAGCCACCATCTTTGGTATTAAATATACATGTACATTCATCAACAGGTACTGGCCTTACAGCTGAAGCAACGGCTCGTTTTCAGCACTATGTAAACCTTCCATCACATTAGACAAGTTGCAGCTACTCTTTTGCATCACATTATTGCAGTATCAACCTCTACATACATATTCTGCAAACCACTACACGGTGCATGGCGAAGGGTACCTTGAACCACCCTGTTCCACTCGCAAAATACCGTGGGGTTGGGTGTGCATTCGTCATTGGCACCCGTGTGTCTTTCGATATCGGCTTCCGGCCCATTCCTCAGTATTTACAGCCGAGCTTTTCGCCTTCTATCAGGCCGCGGAGGTCATCCGGCCGACACAGTCTTCCCAATTGTGTCTTCTGCCCAGACTCACTCAGCGTCCTCCACAGTCTCTGTGCGCTGTACACTGCTCATCCCTTAGTGCAGCGGGTCCAGGAAAACTGTCACCTGCTCTTTCTTGGTGGGGCCAATGTCATGTTTCTGTGGGTCCCCGGTCACGTTGGTCTGCCAGGAAACGAGGCTGCTGACGCTGCTGCCAAGGCTGCAGTCCTCTTACCTCAGTCCGCGAGTACCTCTATTCCCTCCGATGATCTCTGCGTTGCCGTCTGTCAGGTGGTGATGTCCCTTTGGCATCGCCAATGGTCCTCCCTTCACGGGAATAAGCTTCGGCATATTAAACCTCTCCTGGTGCCTTGGACGACCTCCTTTCGGTCCTCCCGCCGACAGGAGATTATTTTAACTCGGCTGCATATTGGGCACTGCCTTTTTAGCCATCGTCGTTTGCTCACTGGCACTTCCCCACCACTTTGTACATATTGCGCCCAAATTTTAACTCTCCGCCACCACCTGCTGGAATGCCCTTTTTTACTAATTTACGTTCCGTCTTGGGTTTGCCATCCGATTTATCAGCTGTTTTAGCAAATGACGCGCGCGCTGTCGCCCGCGTTTTACTTTTTATCCGCCGAAACAATATGGAGAAAGCCATTTAATTTTTAGTTTTGGATCTCCATTTTTGTATGGTGTTATTTAATCCTTTTACCACGTCTATTCTTTCCATTGGGACTGACATAGTCGTTTCCCTCATCTCTGTGTTTGCGTTCTCTAGTTTTGACTTGGGCGCGTATGACCTCTGTTGTTTTTTGCGTCCTAAAACAAAACGAAACAAACCACTCGCAAAAGAATCGAGGGAAATTCGACTGTCTATATACCTTCGTAATTTCTATTATGTTCATGGTCGTTAAGCGAAATGTACGTCGGCGGCAGTAGCCTCGTATTGTGTTCAGCCGCAAATGCCTGTTCTCCAAATTTTCTCAATAGTGCTTCTGTTTCGAGAAAACAACGTTGGCTTTCCTCCAGGGAATTTGAGTTCACGAAGCACTCTGTAGTATTCGCGCGTCTGTCGAAACTACTGGTAACAAATCTTGCAGCACGCCTCATAACTGCTTCGATGTCGTCCTTTAATCCAACATGGTGAGGCTCAAACACTCAAGTAGCATACAAGAAACAGTCGCGGTCTCCTTTATGGGTGAGCTATATTTTCCAAGAATTCTCTCAGTAAACCGAAATCGACCATTCGCCTTCACTATAACCTACCTTACGTGTGTGTTACATCTTACGCCCTACGCAACGTTACGCCTATATATTTTTCGACTTGACAGTGTCAACAGCATGCAACTATATAATACTGTATTCGAACGTTACAGGATTGTTTTTCCTGCTCATCTCCATTTACGCACATTTTTTCTCAGAGAGAGTGTCATTCATAATACCAAACAGAAATTCTGCCGACGTCGTACCCTCTTCCAGTTATTCAACCATGACACTCTCTCGAACACCATGGCGTCATCAGCAAGTATTAGCATATTGCTGCTCACTCTATCCGCCAGACTTGTGTATATAGAGAACACCAGCAGTCCTTATCACACTTCCCTGGGGCACTGCTGACGATACCCTTGTCTGATGGACACTCACTGACCAGGACAACGTACTTGGTTCTATTACTTACGAAGTCTCAGAGCCACTCTGATATCTGGGAACCTGTCCCATATGTTCTGACCTTCGTTAAAATTCTGCAGTGGGGCATTGTGTTAAACTGAAGTCCAGGACTTTTGAATATGTCTGTCTATCCTACATTCGTATTTAGCCGGATATCGTGTGACAAAAGGGCAATCTGAGTTCGTTGTCAATTGTTGAACGGTATGTGTGATGCCTGTAGTAGAACGTGCTTGTGTTGTACTGTCATGTTTAGCAGTGAGCTTTTTTTTGCGTATTAGATGTTTCTATCATTCGTCCAGACAGACAGTTTCTGGGACGTTTTAAGTATCTCGCACTGAGACACGATATTTGTTGCAGCTTTTTACCCTAATGAAGTACCAAGCTTGTTCCACATTTTTAAGTAATATTGGCGATATTCATTACAATTACAAGGACAGAAGATATCGGACAGAACAGCTGGCAGCACTATACACGCATGACATTAATGAGGTGGAAAAAGGGTAAAAATGGCTCTGAGCACTATGGGACTTAACATCTATGGTCATCAGCCCCCTAGAACTTAGAACTACTTAAACCTAACTAACCTAAGGACATCACACAACACCCAGTCATCACGAGGCAGAGAAAATCCCTGACCCCGCCGGGAATCGAACCCGGGAATCCGGGGATCCGCACGACCACGAGATGCGGGCAGGAAAAAGAGTAGATACAGTTTCTGTGTGTTACTGGTACATGTATATGGCGCTGGAAGTAGATGACCATCATCAGGAATAAAGAAAGCACATTTTGTACTAAATTGGTATTTGAAGGCGAAAAGAGCCAGAATGATTAACAACGTAGAAATACAAAGGAAACCTGCTGCACTTAATTGTTTTAATAGTTACTTTGCTGCCCATGGGAGTATTTGACAAACTAAGACGAAACGCATGTGAAAAAAGAAGTTATTTCCTATAGACGTAGCCTCAGTTACCTTGTAGTCTATCAGTAAAAAGTGTTTCACTGATTTAAAAAAGGAACATCTGATGTTTCTGCCATTTCGATTTCCCATAGTCAGCTTAGCCAACATATTCGTGGCTAGATAATTCAGCAGTTGTATTGATATTTAAAGAAGACTTACGTATCATTTATTTTTCAGTCACCGTTGCACACTGAATATATAATTTCGATATCTCTGGCCTATCTTCAGATCTAGTTTCGATCTCCCAGAATCACCTTCAGTGTTGAAGATGATCCAGGGAGATCGAAACTAGTGAACTGTAATAATATACAGCTGGGACTGAAATATATATTTCCGGATGTAGATTTAACTTTCAAGTATCTGTAATATTCTGAAGGCAGTACAGTGGGATACATTACTGTCGAGGGGTCGTCCTACATGCTACTAGAAAGAAGAAAACTGTTTTTGTGGCTGGGACTCATAAGGATATAGGAGTCACGGTGACCTACGATTACTCAACAGTGTCATGGGGATCATCAGGGGAGCATCTGGGGCAGGAACATCGCTCTCCCACATGTGTACAGTGACTCTGGGATGGGCCAGCATTTATAGATACGTATCAGATGATCAGTCGGACATCTCACGGAGATTAACACACAGAGGAACAGAAAGGAAAATTTTGAAAAATACTGAAATAAAATAGTTTAATTTCAGAAAAAAAGACTGTAGTAGATCACAATTCCATTCTTAACTCGTACTTGGGAAGACCAGCATGGAACAAAAACTGAGCTATCCGTAGAAAATTGACGTAATTTCTAAAACGGTAACTCACAGGAAGATACAGGACTTCACAAGGGTAGGATATCGCCATGGGACTTGTGAAATATTATGAGCATGACTTGGTGCAAGTAATTGCCCATTACATGGCGATCTCTCTACGTGGAATTAGTAAACATTTAATAGCGCAATGTGATAACTTGCTAGCCTCAAGATAAAATTTCCAACTGGCCCAAAAAGAAAATAACCGATGTCCTACAACTGTAATATCAGCTCTCGAGTTAAGTAATCCATTAATGCATGCAGCGATGTGCAAGCAAAGGTATATGATACGGGACGGAAGAAGATACGTAACTCACAGCAGGCCTGGCCAAGATTTTCGCTCCCAGAGCACCCTCCCCCCTCTGCGAGTGCAGGCAATTCTGTTGGGCGCTCTGCCTTCCTCCACCACTACGCTGTTCCGTTAAAAGTCCATCAAATTGTAGCTCTGGCTCTACCAATCTCCTCAAACGACTTAGAATGGAGTCCACAGCTTCCTGGAGAAAGTTGTGTGGAATGTTGCTAAGAACTTACCGGATCTGTGCTTCCAATTCGTCCGACGTGCGAGATGATAAAAGGTCACCGAGCCTGTGGTCATCAGCTTCGTGAGACGATTTTTTTATTGTTTCCGAACAAATTGTGGCATTCCTTCCCTTCACCGTACGCGAACATCATTGCACACGAACGATGGAATTCCACAACTGTAAGGCGGTCGGCCATCTTTGTTTTTGTTAATACCGACTCTGGCTGCCACCGTTGGCACTATGTGGTATGAAATATCACTATCCTATTTAATGTTCTGTATGTCTGCACTATTCCCAATATTATTTCATTCATTAAAAACTGTATAGCCATTTAATGGCACATAGTTACTTCCCGCCTATCCTATAAAAATTGACGAAAGAAAAGCAAAGGAATGGCTACACACAGTAGTCATGAGAGCACCACATAATCAAGATTGTATCAGTTATTAATATTTCCTGAGTTATTAAAGTTCAAACAGTGTAAACCTTTCTGTCGGAGACACTATATTTTTAATTTCCAAGAATGAAAGGATACAAACTGCAGAGCATTTAAACAGTCAATCTCAATAAATAAAATTCAGAAGCAGTGTTCAGATACGCCGAAGACCAGTACGTGCCGAGGTGGTTTTTGGAGATGAGGAAGACCCACTGTGGTTCAGTAGCTTTATCACGAAGTCACTGCAAAAGGAATGTGAACTACTTCGCGGATTTTGGCGAAGCCCAGAGCTAGTTAACGAAGAAAAACTGAACGAAACCGAAATTTTGCAAACCGATCTGACAAAGCCTTAAGAAGTTTTGGTTTTATGTAAAGTCAGTAAACTGATGAAAATCGCTTGTTGTGTCGCTCCGTGACTATACTGGCATCGATAAGAAAGATGACAAGAGAAAGGCTGAAATCCTGAATTTGATATTCTAAATTGTTTCATGGCGCAAGATCATAATACGGCTCCTTTCAGTCACTGGACAAACTCGGAAAGGGCAGATATCGAGAAGCGATCACAGAATAGATAAGCAACTAAAACCGTTCAGTAGCGGAAAGACATCAGGACTGCATGAGATACCCATGAGAATCTACAGGAATTATGCGAAAGACCTTGCTTGCTTCTACCATTAGTTTATTTTAAGGTCGCTGGAGCAACGAAGGTTACCCAGCGACTGGAAAAAATACAGGATATCTATAGTTTCCAAGAATGTTTCTGGGGTAGACGGGCATAGGCCTACATCGCTGACGTCAGTCTCCTGTAGAATTAAGTAACATCTTTTATGCTCACATGTTTTTGGTCAACGAAAAATTTTCTCTATAAATATCAACATAGATAATGCAAAACTTAGCCATCCCTCCAGAATGAATTTCTCACTCTGCAGAGGAGTGTTGGCCGATTTGAAACTTCCTGATTATAATTGTGTGCCGGACCGGGACTCGAATCAGTGACCTAAAAATTACCAGTCACCTGACAAGCAGAACTATTTCTTTCGTTATCTCTAATTCATGCACTCACCATTACACGTCTACTGAAAACGATTTTTTGACTTATAGTGGCATTGTGGAACAAAGAAAGCAATAATAATAATAATAATAATAATAATAATAATAATAATAATAATGTAAAACTTGCCCAAAATGTGACAAACAATTTTCCGAATTGCACAAGTTTGCGGATTACAAAGAAATTCATTAAGCTACATAAAAATTTGGCATGTATCATGCACAAAAGTATAAATTTGTTATTATGCATGTATTTACGTACCTCCACTCCTGCACAGTAGTGTTCATTTAATGTATATTGTACAACAGAACACTAGACTTTACAAAGATTGATAAATAACACGGCATTTTTGCATTCTTTCTTTAACTTTAAATTCGTTTATTGTTGTATGTATGTGTCCGCAGCTTGTGGTCTTGCGGTAGCGTTCTCGCTTCCCGCGCACGGGGTCCCGGCGGGGTTAAGGGTTTTCCTTACGTCGAGATGACTGGGTGTTGCGTCGTCGCCGTCATCGTCGCCGTCATCGTCGCCGTCATCGCCGCCGTCATCGCCGCCGTCATCGCCGCCGTCATCGCCGCCGTCATCGCCGCCGTCATCGCCGCCGTCATCGTCGCCGTCATCGTCGCCGTCATCGTCGCCGTCATCGTCGCCGTCATCGTCGCCGTCATCGTCGCCGTCATCGTCGTCAAAAATGTTTATCCTACGCAATTTTTTGCACTATACAATGGTTGCAACAGCTTGGAAGGATGTGAGGGTGCTGCAAATTGCGTAACATCGTTTACGCATGCAATAGCTTCTTCAGGCGTGCTAATTTTTCTAGTTTCTTTCTCACACGCCTCGACTACCTTAATCTTTTCGTTAAATGTTACCGACTCATGCTTCTTGTTCGACATCACGTTACCGGTATCACTTTAAGTGCACTTAAGGGAACTGAAACTGACAGGAGATAATGTACACAGTGCATTTATTTGAAGTGCTTTGACCTTGCTGGGTAAAACCGTTTTTTTAAGCGAACACCACCCACCTTTTTCACTGCGAATTTTGTAGGCGAGTGTTCCTAAGTGCGCAACAGTGTGCTCCATCGCGCATCAGTAAACGAGAAAAGCCGACAAACGAGCGAACCATTTCCTTTGGTGTACCGACACTGCACCCAATTTGTTCGTTGTTGCACACAGCGGCGCCGTTTGACGCCCACACTCACAACGCTGCACTGCGCCGAAAACTCTTTTCCTTGGTTTTGCATTGCTCAACAGTGTCACGGCTGTACATTCTGTGTTAAAAGTGGCGTCCTTTTAGATTCGTGAATAACTAATGTATGCAATAATGCAGTCGTGCTGAATAAGCTCTTTTCCGCATTACACAACGAATTTTTAGTTAAGTCTTAAAAATTTACATTCCGTTTCCGCGTTAGGTACGTTCCACTTCATACGAAATATTAGCGTAAAATAGTGTACTGAATGGGTTGGGACTGAAATACTTGTACAGTTTGAGCAAATTTCCGAATTACACACGTTCCACTTTGATCAAGTTTTACTGTAATAATAATAAACCAGTAATTGCCAGTATTCGTGATGTATTGGACGACAGGGTCCATAACGCTTGCCGGAGTTCTGTAGCTTTCCATTTCCATGGATACCGTTAAATCCGAGTAGCTCAACTGCCGGGTACATTATATTAAATTGGACGCCACTTCGACTTCTGCAAACCTAATCTATCACAGCAATCCTACTGGGGAAAAGACCTACAGCATAACGTGGAATCCAAATCGCGTGTCGTTCCTGGCGAATCTACAATCACTCACTGGCTAAAGAAGGCAGACAAGAATTCCCATGGTGTGGCGAGGAGTCAGCAACAGAACTCAAATCACGGAAGACTGTGGTCACAAACACTTTCCTCGAAATTCCATTTATGCCATCAGGTGACAGACAAACTGCCTACAATCTACTGCAACACACATTTGCAGTTCCTGGTGCAATGACATCTGGTCAAAGCGAAGATACACCTTCGAAATCATTGCATATGCTACAACAATGCGATGGTGTGTACCGTCTTTGGTCGGCGGAACATGTGCACAGACTATCTGTGTGTTTAACCCAGAGAAAAAAATCCAATGGAATCAGATTACGCAAACCTACAAGGGCAACTGACAACGCTTTCGCGTCCCATCCAGCGACCAGAAAGCTGGATGATCGCTTTCCTAGGCACATTATTGAGTAGCGGTCTGGGTAGTCATCGTCTGTTACTACATACATCTTCATCTTTCGAAAGATACGTCCTCTAGTAGGTAGTGCGAGAAATACATTTTCTTCCTCATTACAATTCACCGACCAGCGTATTCGGGTGATACCACACAAGTAATTTTGGTGCGATAAGGACTTACGTTAATCATTATCCTGCAAGCTGTTGCATTATTTGTATCTACATAAATGTTACGTTCTTTGTTACATGGCGAGCCTAGGAGTGGCGTAAGCACGGCGTGAGTAACGTCTTCTACGAGAAATCCAGAGACTTTATTCTGACTGTGCGTAGAGCAAATTTTAACTCGTTGGCGTAGAGCCTCCCCTAGAGCACAAATATCTCTACACTATCGCAGATCCCGCCGACGTCGAGTGCAAAACCGAGTCCCGTTACGAATGATTTTAATAATGTAAATTAAAGTAATATTAGGAAATGGACTTCCACCATGTTTTAAGTAATATGAAAGGATTCCGTCTGTAATAGGTTTCGTATGATGACAGTGATGTATATGTGAAGTAATAACCTAGATCACGTAAGAAGCAGATTGACCGTCTTTACGGCGGAACAGGCAACCGTAAAAATAGTTTTCCCGTCGGTCAACAGATGTCGCAGGCGACGCTACAGTGCTAACTGACCTGTCCACGTCGCGGAATTGGCAACGCTGTATCTTCGGTGACGTGAATGATGCTGATTTGTGTTCGGCTAGAGCGCTGCGCGCGAATTGCATTCGTCACACAGCTGACTGTAGATCATGATCGGCTATGGTTTTTCCCGAGTTTTCAATCGAAGAATGTAGATTAGCTCCTGTAATTCTACAAACCAAGTTTATTTCTAATGTAGGGGTACTTCTCACAATCATATGCGAAATGAAATAAATGGAAAGTAACACAAATATTTCTCGTGAGTTACTGTTTAAATGCAGACTGTAGCGCAGTCGCATAAGTTTTACACTCGCCTTCCATGCCGTCTATTTCCTCTTGGTTATACAGCTCTTCTGATACGGATTATGGTGGTAAAAAAGATCTCCACGTGCAGGTTAACACTAGAAAATTTTCAAAATCATCTCGTCTTTGAAATATAATCCGTTAATTCACTGACAAATATTGCACTGAGCAGTGGGTTTCGCGTCATGACATTACCGACATAATTATTTTCCTACGCCACTTTGTTTGCTTTGTCAAAACCAGCGGACAAAATAATCTTATCTCAATATATAAGATTTATATCGAGGCTGTAACTAGAAGTCTGCGCGGACAGGAAAAATGCCGCCGTCCGTATGTGCACCGCATCCACAAGCTCATTATCCACATCTGCCAGGTTGCTTATCCGCATTCTGAGATATTAACGTTTTGTAAAGCAGTTTAACCCACCACTGCTCTGAAAAGACTTGTGCCTCGCCTGAATTTTTGTCTGCTGATGTCCGCACTCGGTTGTGAAGCGAATTAAGGCTTGACATGTTTCAGTGACAGTCATTTCAAATTTAAATTCCTTTACTTTGCATGTAACTTATCGTAAATGATATAAGAGTAGCACAAAACGATGAATTTTGGATTGTTGTTGAAAGGGGGCTGCAAACGCGGTAATATACACTCCTGGAAATTGAAATAAGAACACCGTGAATTCATTGTCCCAGGAAGGGGAAACTTTATTGACACATTCCTGGGGTCAGATACATCACATGATCACACTGACAGAACCACAGGCACATAGACACAGGCAACAGAGCATGCACAATGTTGGCACTAGTACAGTGTATATCCACCTTTCGCAGCAATGCAGGCTGCTATTCTCCCATGGAGACGATCGTAGAGATGCTGGATGTAGTCCTGTGGAACGGCTTGCCATGCCATTTCCACCTGGCGCCTCAGTTGGACCAGCGTTCGTGCTGGACGTGCAGACCGCGTGAGACGACGCTTCATCCAGTCCCAAACATGCTCAATGGGGGACAGATCCGGAGATCTTGCTGACCAGGGTAGTTGACTTACACCTTCTAGAGCACGTTGGGTGGCACGGGATACATGCGGACGTGCATTGTTCTGTTGGAACAGCAAGTTCCCTTGCCGGTCTAGGAATGGTAGAACGATGGGTTCGATGACGGTTTGGATGTACCGTGCACTATTCAGTGTCCCCTCGACGATCACCAGTGGTGTACGGCCAGTGTAGGAGATCGCTCCCCACACCATGATGCCGGGTGTTGGCCCTGTGTGCCTCGGTCGTATGCAGTCCTGATTGTGGCGCTCACCTGCACGGCGCCAAACATGCATACGACCATCATTGGCACCAAGGCAGAAGCGACTCTCATCGCTGAAGACGACACGTCTCCATTCGTCCCTCTATTCACGCCTGTCGCTACACCACTGGAGGCGGGCTGCACGATGTTGGGGCGTGAGCGGAAGACGGCCTAACGGTGTGCGGGACCGTAGCCCAGCTTCATGGAGACGGTTGCGAATGGTCCTCGCCGATACCCCAGGAGCAACAGTGTCCCTAATTTGCTGGGAAGTGGCGGTGCGGTCCCCTACGGCACTGCGTAGGATCCTACGGTCTTGGCGTGCATCCGTGCGTCGCTGCGGTCCGGTCCCAGGTCGACGGGCACGTGCACCTTCCGCCGACCACTGGCGACAACATCGATGTACTGTGGAGACCTCACGCCTCACGCCCCACGTGTTGAGCAATTCGGCCTCCCGCATGCCCACTATACGCCGTCGCTCAAAGTCCGTCAACTGCACATACGGTTCACGTCCACGCTGTCGCGGCATGCTACCAGTGTTAAAGACTGCGATGGAGCTCTGTATGCCACGGCAAACTGGCTGACACTGACGGCGGCGGTGCACAAATGCTGTGCAGCTAGCGCCATTCGACGGCCAACACCGCGGTTCTTGGTGTGTCCGCTGTGCCGTGCGTGTGATCATTGCTTGTACAGCCCTCTCGCAGTGTCCGGAGCAAGTATGGTGGGTCGGACACACCGGTGTCAATGTGTTCTTTTTTCCATTTCCAGGAGTGTACAAATGAAAGCGTGTTTTTCGAGCATATTTTGGAGGTGTCAACTTTGAAGAGCCACAGACGGCAAACCATAATTATGTTAAAAATTTACTTTCTACAATTTAAAGATAACCCGCAAATATTCGCAACAGACGTACGCTTTTATCTGCAACACAGTTATTACTGGAGATATCTGCACTCGCGCAGACCTGTTACTATAAGTAGTGTTATCGAGTGAAAGCTGTGTGAGGATTATTAGTGCACAGATAAAAAAAAACTAAAATAGGCAGCGTCTATAGTTTGCATGCTATGCTCGTTCTCTTCTATTCTCTTCCCTTCATTCCAGTATAAACGCCTGTTCAAACGTATAAACGAATGGCAGTGAACATTGGCGAATTATCTATGAATATTCATTTGCAGCAGTGTAAACGAGGTTTTACACTCTTTCACTTCGTTTGCTCTAGTATATACCAGGATTTAGAAGGACCGATGACCTAGCAGTTAGATGATGGATGGCTATTATTCATTTATTTCACTGCGATTTCAGCTCTAGAGCCATTTTAACGTAATTATGGTTTGCCGTCTGTGGCTCTTCAAAGTTGACACCTCCAAAGGAAAGGTCTTGTACAGGAAGGGCTGCCACGTTATATCAGAATATAAGATCGACAAAATTTAGATAGGATCGAATGCTTATTAATTATTACTCGTAACTAATTTATTGATTTACCTGAATTTAAAATCCACTCGCGTAACCTTTCTTTATCTTTGACGGGAAATCTGAACATTTTTAGTTCAGGATTTGTTCGTCTACTCCTTCCACAGTTGATATACTTGCAGGCCGTCGGCATGACGACTCGATCACCACCGGTATGTCAGAAACAGCTGTACTTCACAAAGTCAAATAGTGGAAAGCCGCACGCGTTCGGCCGATGTTGCCACATATTTCACAGAACGGAGTGCCATCTAGTGGTTGATTCCACAAGTAAGGGTGTGACGCTGTTGCCGCCTGGTGGCCGTTCCCTGACAAGGGTTGCCTGCTAGACCATGCGAACGGGCAATCTGTTTCTTACGTGATCTGGGGTAATAAATCCAAGGTTGTTCACTGAATTGACGTGTTCAGCATTCTGAAGAGTAGGTGAAATAATTACTTCACGTTAGCAAGTGGGAAGCATAATTTTAAAAGGAGCGAATTCAGTGGACAATTTTTGAATTTGGAGTGACGTGAAAAGAAGTGTATTTAATGACTTGATAACCAAGAAATAAGTTTGACCTTTGTTTTGCAGTAAGTCAATGCTAATGTGTGATTTTAGGTTTTTTCAAGCTTTTGAGGGCAACAAAGGACTACCTGGAAGCAGAATATCTTTCTCTCTGAATTGAACCTGTAAATGAATTTACTGCGATTGAAAAGGATTCAAGTTTGAATTAATACTGCTCGTATTGATTGGAAGTTCAGATAGCGGTCGCAACATTATTACGCAAGTTCTGTGACTTTTTATTTGAGGCACGTTATTAGCATTCTGCAGTGCCGTTAACAGAAGGGAGTTTTATTACGGCAAATAATTAACACTTTAAATCAAAAGTTCGGAGATCGATTCAAGACGTAAACCAACGCAGTTGATGTGCTCCACGGTCAAAGAAATTACTTAAGCCTATTGTGTTGCAGTGCAATTTGAACCGGTAGCACTTCTGTAAGTAATAATGAGTATCTTACCAGTTAATGTTTCTACAGTGAAGTAACCTCCAAAAATGTCGCATCAAACCTTCACGGATGTCCAACCTGCCCCAGCCAGTTGTGGTTCTCAGCGGTCCAGTAACGCATGTTGTTTACATTCAGATTTCCATAATCTGTGAAGGCAGGTTACTTGGTTAAGGTAATTCTCTGGTGACAATTTATTGTCCTAATGTCACCTCAGAACCGAGAAACAGAATCCCATGCGTCTTCCGTAATCCCGCTGGTTAATCTGGTGGTGAAGTGATATATGATAAGAATGGAAGCTCTTTGCGTGCAGAAGCACTTTGTTTATCTGCGGCTAACACGCGGATTACGGTCGACAGCTGTGTAAACATGCATCTCGTTCGCTGCACTCGTAGCAAGCTTAATCCTTACCGTCTGCACCGTATTTCAGTGACCCTCCAATTTTTTGCACATTCACTGAACTCTCATTCTTATTCTTATTAGACACTGTCTACCGGGATAACTATGTGCATGCAGTTCAACCTTTCTGTTCGTACTACTCCTGCGTTCTCCGTAAGGAAGTAGCGTATCGAAAGCCCTTGGTTTGTGAAAGACTTTTTTGCCCTCAAACTCACCAGCACTCCACTCACGTGGACGACAGACAGAGTGGAAACTGCATTTCCTCCTTCCCCTTTTATACCGGTATCGCGGTGGTGCAACACCGTTTCCTCCTTATCCGACACGATTTATTTCCTCATTTGGGTATGGAATCGCTAACTTCCGCATAAGAGAGCATTCGGATTCGTATTTAACACCGATAAATCCTAAATGGCGTAGTCAGTGAACTATTAAACTGATTTTGAAAAGTGAAACGCCGTTGAATTCGTCTCTCTTAGAACTACGATACTTGCGGCAGAAATTACTACAGTTCCGTTTGAAAAAAGCCAAGTTGGAAGCAATAGCCCTGTAATTAATACAATCACGTACAGAGATTATACGTCGCTCAGTGATGACTTGTCCACAATTCATGTGGATCAAAACAGAATTATGAAATGTTAAACCGTTCTATAAATACACGATGTCCATAAATTATCTTTACAACTAACGACTTTAATAACTTTAAAACTATACTAGATATTAACAAATGGTTGACATACTATATGACTCAATGATTTGTTTGTATCTTTCAAATGACGCAATTTTAAAGCATGATTGAATTCGAAAACCTGATAAAATGAGGACGCCACAGCAGAAAGCTTAGTGTGCCACCTGGTTCATACAGACGACGTCCGATACCCAAGTGCAACGTAACTTTCGAACGCGTTATGGAAGGCAACCACCATCCCGACCAACTACTCGGGCTTCGCATACGTCACTTATGGAAACAGGTAGTGTTCTTCACGAAGAGGCAATGGTTCACCCATCTGTTTCGGACGCAGACGTCAACGTGCGCAAGGTGCAGCAGCCGTTTGCAAGGAGTCCGACAAAATCTGTGCGTACGGCGTCCACAAAATTGGAAATGAGACGAACAATAGTGCACAATGTCTTGGATAAAAGGTTACGGCTATATACCTACAACGTACAGCTGTTTCTGGCATTAAAGCCATGGAAATAGACAGTTCCAGGGTCAATGTTGGGTGCGGAACGATGCACAATTGCATCATTGGTCCATTCTTTTTCCATCGAGTCTGCCGCTAACCGTGGTGTTTACCTCGACGTGTTGCAAGGGTTTGCTGTGACGCAATTGCGACACTTGCAACCTGATGTAATATTCTAGCAGGATGGTGCACCACACGATGGGTCGCTAAATGTCCGTCAATTTCTGGATGAAACGTCTACGGATAGGTGGATTGGTCGAGATGGTTCAGTTCGATGGCCGCCACCGGCTCCTGTCTTTACTTCATTATTCCTCCTGTGGGATTTTGTGAAGAATCTGGTGTACCGAATCAATATTTCAGACCTACAAGACTTTAATACAAGCATTCGCAATGCATTTGAATACGGTCACCGTAGAGATCTTGAATCGTAAGTGGAGATAAATGGAATCGTGACTAGACATTAAACGTGCCACTATGGGTGCACACAATCATTGTGAATGAGGAAACTAAACCTGAGTTGTCATACATTGAAAAACATTTGTTTGTATCTAGTATAGTTTTAAAGGTACTGACGTCTTAAGTTGTAAAGATAATGTATGGTATTTAAGATGAAAAAAAGCTTACCTGAATTTTTAGGTGGTTGTATACACTCATTCGAATAAAACATTCCATATTTTATTTACCACAGGTCTACAGGCATGATAAACATATTGAGAGAAATTAGTTTGAACATAATCACTTCCCTTGCTTAACGTCATTTGTGAGTATGTTTGGGTTAAGTTCTAAGACGAGAATAATTTTTGTTAGTTACAGGGAAAAGTTTTAATTTTTTGTGTTGGTACACCAGTTGCTATGAATTTATTATCGATCGTCATTTTTGTTTTGACAAACTTATGAAGCTGTGTTTGCGTTTATATAAATGAATTTTTCAGGTATAACTTGGTTATTTGTTGGCCAATTCTACTGTATCGTTTAAGCATGCCGGGCATATTTCCAAATGCTAAGTATACTCTTATGATATTTGTGAAGGGGTTTTGTAACTGAAACGCTGCTGACAATACGGTAGATTTCCCAACCATAGAGTACTATATATATATATATATATATATATATATATATATATATATATATATATATAAGTGTTTACCCGTGTTTTCACGGAACTGCGTGATGCTGCTGCAGTGCCCAATAGTTTTTCATATTTCATCAGAACGTCGAAATAGAAGTGTGTTGATGAAGTAGAAGACATTCAGTCGGTAGATCGCACTGCTCTACTAAGCATACGCAAAATTTCTCCTCGTACCACTACAAGAATATGGTGGACATTACGTGTGCATGGCTACTCTTCTTAGCATTTACGTCGCGTTCAGCACCTTCAAACAGAATGAACATACACAACTGGGATTTTGTTGCTGGGTGATCTCAAATACCCGAGTAATCTCACAACTACTGATGTTTTCATTTCTGACTGTCAGCAACCCACGTACCTTTGTGAGGACATGTTCAAGAACGCTTCTCTGTAAATGTATGTTATTTGATAGGCAATTAGATGACTGGCCCTGTTGTGCTATCGCATCGTCTTACAGGGAACCTTTCTGAATTTTCTGAGAAAAAAAGTTTGGAAGAAGTTCCTTCGGTTACAAGGGTGGGTATGTTCTTCCCGCATGACGGGGTCCCTGAGAACTCCAGTCATCAAGTCGTCTTCATCACCATTTAATACTGTCATTGCCCGGAAGAGGAACCGGCAGAAATGATCACGTGTCCTGGCACCTGGGTCCCCGAAAATTACCCTTCAGATTATTTGCCTGTGGGAATGACAAAGGTGAAGTCTAGTGAGAAGAAAATAAACAAGAGAGACCAATTGATCATTTTTTTATGAGTAGTGCTGCCTGCATGAAAGTACGAAAAGCTGGCCTTACGAAAGGTACGTGTGGTATTGAGAGAATTCCTAAGCGCATTGGAGTCTGAGGTGGAATTTATGGAAAGCAAGTTTGAACATAACCATTTCCACTTGCTTAAGACGAGTATTTGTTTGGATTAAGTTTTATAAAATGTGTATGTTTGTAACCGACAAAAATTGGACCCATGATGCGAAGGAATGTTTGATTCGGATTCCACCTCACAAAAAATTAACTGTTTCTCCTGAAATGAAATGATATGGCATTATTGGCCGGGAGACCACGTCTGGGGTTATTCGGCAACTTGAGCGTCGATGAAGGTGAGGTGAAATGAGAACTCTCTTATGTGTGGGATTTCAACGGCCCTTAAGAAACAACAAGTTGAGTCACCTTATCTTAGAAGGAACCCCCTTGAGTGCGAGGTCGCAAGTACAGTCTTTAGTAAGGCTCATTTGAAAGTGTTGTGCTACCAATAATGACAGGAAAAAATTACTCACCACTTACATCAGTAGGGCGATAGAAAATGAGTGTGCGGGATGTGCAGAGATCAACGGTCTGTGGGACGTATGTATTACACTTCACAAAATTGTCATTGTCGACATTCAAGAAATGTTCAAAACAAACCAGTAACTTGCACCATGAACACCGAATGAAAAATGTCGCGCCACAGTGATCACAAAAATTCGCACCCTCAAGATTAAAGGCAAACTCCTTGGCAGCTACAAACCGAGGAGGGCGTTGAGCTAGGCACACACACTTAAGAAATGCATGTAGAACCATATTTGTGTAACGGCGTGATGAGAACTGATGGAATGTAATGGCATGCGACCGAATGCGAAACGGTCTGTCGTGAATCTTAGCGTGAAACTGGCTGTCCTTTAAGGTGTAAAACTGCAGGTAGTGCGGTAATGTCTGTCATAGGCACGTAAAAATGAAAAAGAGAAACCATTCAGAGACTGAAATTTGTCCAGTGGTTCCAGGTGGTATGAACAGTAATATCACACACTTTCCAGGAGCGATAGTTTGCTCTAAACGAGTATGATTTTTATATACAGACGAGGAATCTAGCAGAAGCAAGTTACTTTGGGCAGCTGTTGATCAAAATCAGTGCTCAATACCACAGTTTTAGTTCTCTTACGCTCGTTTTCCCACTATTGCTTGCTATGACGCAAATATTCCCTACTGCCCTTACAGGGTGATGTACACGGGAAAGAATTGTCGGGGACGAAGCAATTTTCGCAGCACAATAAAGAACTTCAGATAATTTAACATCTTGATCAACAGTACGCAAAATTGTATAAGAATGCGTTATGGCATTGATGTTAGTCGATCTTTATACAACTGTCTTTGCGCCTCTAATTTCAAAGATTCCTTTCATATACATTTTCTCCTCTAATACCGATTGATTGGTGTTGAAAACACATTCCTTAATTAACGATGGGATACGTTTGTTTATCTCGTCTACGAACTTCCGGGTCGATTCCCCAGTTTCCTGTGCATCAAGCTTAACTTTAGTTTGGAATGCCGTTATCTTGCTTCTTCCGATTCGGTAACAATGTTTGTAGTTATGCAACCATCCACTGCTTCCCTTGAAATCACTAATTATCGTTGCGCGCAATTTGGTGTGCATAATGGAAGAGGTAATTATCATGCACATCCTGTAAATTGTACGGAGCATCCCAGAAACGAGCAAAAACAGACTTTAACAAGTGCGCCTTGTTCTCCTCTGAATATCGGTAGGTTTTCTTACACACTACACGATCATATTGCTGCGGACTTATTCGAAATCTGTTCATTATTATTTTTTACTATGCTGCGGAAGATGTATGTACGTATTATGTCTAGTACCCGCTCCGTGGACATCGGTTGTCCTTTACTATGTTTCACAGGAGACGGAATGCGTGGTTTCCTGTCTGACAAGGATGATGAACGACAGGGCACAACACCTGTTTCAATATCACTCACTTGTCAAGCACGTATCGTCATTGTACTCCTCGTGTATATTGTCCGCACAATCGAGGGTATATGACACCACACATTCCACTGGTTCATCTTGGAAAATATTTCATCTGCCACTTTTCTCACTCTGCGAAATTCCTTGGTTCCCTTTCTGACGAAAGGTCAACGTCGGCAACTGTTGTTTTAGACGCAACGCAATGTTTGCTCCATTTTGTATCAACATCACTGGTACGGTTGCAATGTAGTGAGTTAATCAGTTCAACTACGCTCCGTAGCCTCATGTGTTCCTCTCCGTGTTGCCACTAGCAGCCAATAATATGGTTGCATAGTAGACAAGATTTGGGGCGTCGAACGCCATAAACATCGTTGGCCTTTTGCGATGTCGCACTCAAGGGGCTCCTTGTTAACATTTCGGAGACTCTAGACTGTGCTACAGCATCTATGAAACTTCACAAGAAATTCGAAATGAAAGAATAAATCAAATTCTATACCGCTCGGACTACTTACAGTAGCTCTAGAGAAAGGTAATATTCCGTGTAACACAGCAGCGCGACCGGTTTATTGCGGGAGGTTCTCATCGCTTTGAATACTGGGCAGTAGCCGGGGGTTCGCCTGGATTTAACCACGAATCGCGACGGCGCGGCGTGACGTCACATCTGTTTCTGTACTTCTCAGGCCGCACTGAATCTCTGGGCTACCTAGCCTAGCCTAGCGTTCAACCGACCCGAGGCAGCAGGCTCTTTCTTCCAGCTCGCTAAGATGGTATCTTTGCTGCCAGAATGCTTAGGGAACTACGAAGTAATACAGCATACAATTAAAACTTTTAGATAAATCGTTAATGGTGTCGTTGCTGACGGTCTACCGTAAATCGAATGTCGTTATATTGTGTTTAGGATGTGTTAAAATGGATTACTCTTTTGTAAACGAGAGGCAGCAGAAAACTTACGTGCTCAATGAGAGGTACTGTGAGAAACTTATTTTTATAAATAATGTCGAGATTTTAAAGGCGTTTAAATTAAATAAAATATACATGGTTAATTGCACTAAAGAGTTTAATATAGATAACAGAGAAAATATTTCACAGAGCTTGATATAAAGAAGGGAAAGGTTGCTCGGACACGTCCTTGTGCACGTAGGAGTAGTTAATCCGATGATGGAAAGAAGTATGGAAGGTAAAATTTGTAGAAAGACAAACTTTCCCTTTGAATGAAAAGCCAGGCTGAGCGCATGAACGGGCACAGACGAACTGTCCGCCTAGGAGATGTTCAATACCCAGTAGCAGAGCATGCTGTCCAGTATAATTCTAGGGACCTAGGAACCTGCTACAACGTACGTGCCATTTGGCTTCTCCCACCCAACACCAGTCCCTTGGAACTGCGGAGATGGGAACTTGCACTCCAACACATCCTTTCATCCCGCCATCCCCCTGGACTGAACCTATGTTAACCAACCTCACTCCCATTTACTCTTCAGTCTTCTCCTTTTTCCCCTCTCCTTTTTAGCCATCCACGCATCTTTTCATCCTACATAGTTGTGTTTATCTTTATACTACATGCCTCTTTACTTCTGTATGCATCCTCTTTGGTTTGAAGCTGACAGTACTTAACAGTAGAATATCTTTGGCTTCCCTCTGACAACCATGCCTCCATCCTTACTACCCTCCCTGTTTATCGTTCCCTGTTGCTTCATAACCTGGGTTGTGAATGAATCAATCCACTTTCCCTTCTTTCCCTTTTTTCCCCTCTCTCCTCCCTGATGAAGGAACAAAGTTCCAAAAGCTACGAACGTAAATTTTCTGTTCTGTTGTGTATCTATCGGCTGTACTGAGCTGAGGTAAGTACTGCCAGCCCCTCTATCTCTTTGTTAGTATTCATCTCAGAACTCTTATCTCTCTCCCCACATCCACTACTGCTGGCGGCTCACCTCCAATTGCCCAACGCTACGGGCTGTTCACATCAAACTGCCCAACACTACACTAGCGAAAAACCTCCAACAATGAGTCCAACGGGCCATAGCCTGCAGACTGCACACAGCGCATTCATCGATTTTAATACAGAGCGCTACGTGACGTCACCAACATAAAAACCTAAACAGCCTACGTACAAGACCAAGGTTTGAATAATACAGTAAGCAACTCCACACTGATGCAGGGATGTAGACTGCAGTAGTTATGCGCAAGTTAAGAAAGTTGATTAGGAGAGACCAGCGTTGAGGTTCATCATACCAGTCGTTGGACTGAAAGTGATGACAAAATTAACTGTTTCCCCAGGATTTGAAAAACAGTGATGACTTACATTGAATACTCAGAAGTGTACAGGGTGTAAACGACAATGTTTACAACGCATCACAGTGGTGTAGGAAAAGTCGAAACGAACAATTTTATATAAGACACTTGTGATCTATTGAGCCGCCAAACGACGCAAATTGACCTACAAAAGCGATTGAAGTTACAGCGCATGCGCACTACACAAGACGTCATCGGTTACCATCGTTCTTCAGTACAGAAAACCTCTTGTACCTGCTTAAACAAATGTAAAATTGACATTTGTGTAAATTTTCTCTCTCAACTTTGTTGCATAATGTTTAAGAAAGTCTTTTCTTTCATTATGCACAAGGGAGGGTTAACATACTAATGCTAATGAAAGCCAGGGCATAAGAGGGCTGGAGGATATTAATCTCGCGAGGTGTGCTTGTTTTTTTAGGTGAATATTGGCTTTTGTAAACCAACTTGAGATTGTCTCACGGCCTAATAGAGCACAGGTGTCATATCTAATCGTTCGTCTATACACCATTGTCGTACTTTCTAAACGACTATCGTTCACACAAAATAGAAAACAGAGTAATTATGAAGCCCAACACATCGAGAATATGCACGTTCTTCGATATATTGATACTACATTACGGATGACTGAATATCAACGGCAACGAGAAACTATTGATTTTTCTAATGTATCTAAATATTACTGCCGTCTAAACATGCGCGTACACACACCCCTTTTTAGTCTTCTCAAGTGTGCGATTTGAGTGGGTCGGGAATCTACATATTGACGGATCGAGCGAGATGTTACAGTAAGACCGCAGATTTCGAAGGTGAAAGTGCAGGCTTCTAATTTCTATAGGACCACAGTAATTTAGGATCTGCGTGGTTTCAGTGAGTGCGGTGTTCGCTCATCCCGTGAGACAGCACTTGACTCTTTTCCAACACATAATCTACTTACGACCAAAAGTCACAGGAAGGGTTTTTCCATTTGAAAAAGCCCAACAGGTTTACCAGGTGCACCGTGTGCCGCGACTGTTGACACGATATCACAGCAGTCTGTTAAGGCAAGTTGCGTATTGAACACTGCAGCACGCTTAGCCAACTTAGAAGCTGGGATAATAACCCGTGCAAAACTAATGGATCATAGCATCAGTACTGCTAAGGGACAACGCCGGAATCCATACCAAAAGCAGGTGGCCTATACAACGGCTTCCAGGGGCAAAATATTTGATTTCCAATATTTCGCTTAATTATGTCCCAATTTCAAAATTTAAAATGCTGTCATAATCTACTCATTATGATGTACAATCTGAAAGTTTAACACAGTAAGACAAGTATTACGGACAGAAACGCGTGCGCGCGCTTTGAGATATTACTTTCGCGAGTGGACGTAGAATGGTATGGAGAGAAGCCTATCAGGAGAGGTCGCAGCGTGCCCTGACCGTGCTAGTAACGCCGAAGGATATTTTGGTGTTAATCCAGGATTTTTGCTAATTTGCCTTTTTGTTGCAAATGGTTGTTGCTTGCACACTGGAGAGATTTTGTCAAATTTGTGTACGCATACATTGTAAGCAATATTCTCATCTTCGTTGTGACCTGATACCTGATTTTTGATTATTGACATTGTGAGATAACTATCGTTTTTGCTAATCAAACTGTCCAAGGAAAAGGAAAGACTGAGTCAGTGTACGATTCTTCAGTTTTCAGAATATACTAAATTAAAAGTTTTTGTTGACTCCTTTCATTTTTTACACTACTTAAAGTTTGTCTACTAAACCCCTCCTGATCATTTAATTTCTATAAAAATAAAACGAAGGAACAGTTGTATCAGTAGCTGTGAAAATGCATTGTACCCTGCATGCATAAACGGCTGCAAGACGAGCTACCTGCAAGTTGTCTGTTGCGTGCAGGAGCATTGCAATGTAATTGTTACGAGACGTTTAAAATCGCAGTCAGATACTAGAGGATTGATTCTTTTATGATTTATAGAAACAGTAATTTCTGTTTTTGTACTCTATGAAAATATTGACATGTCCGATAGTAGGTTTCAGAAAATGTTAGAATACTGACATGTCGGAATAAGGGTTTTTCACTACCCAAGTTGTAACGTATCAGATATTATGATAACGATAACAAAGTTTCACTAGACTGCCTTGCAATTTTTAGGAAAAGTATAGATCACGATAACATTGTTAGAGATACAGCGTTACACGTTTCCTTACGTTTTTCACCAGTATAATATTAATTACAATTTGCGAAATAAACTTTAAATATTTTTTCTGTACATGCATTAGAACTTCAGAATCTCGCAAGACGTTTTAATTTATTGCTTTCTTACTACCGGCTCTATTCGCAACACAGTTTTCAGACCGTATCCACACATACCACTGAATTGTCTTGCAAAATTATTTCATTGTACGACACACAGTTCACGAGATGTCATGACCACTGAGATACGTGAAAAATAAGCTTTTGTTTTAAACCGATCGCAAGCTACCCAGACTATATTCATCCGCTGTTTCATAATGACAACCCTTAACAACTTCCAATATGAAGCATAATTTTTGAACATTTGAGTTTTTGCTCGCTTACGTGCTTAGCATCAAATATGTAACATTACTTTATCTGTAAAATATCAGAGATTCGAAGATATTTTATATAGGGGAAATCGATTCTTTAAGAAATCATAAGCTTACTCTTGTCTCTAATAACACAAAAATTAGGGTTTCTTATGTCAACAGCGTCCATAGTGCCTCTTGATTATCGCAAGAACATCGTTCCCATAAGCTTAGACCGCTGCGTAGGAAAACCACACGTTCGATTAACGGACGTCACGCTGGCGCTTCAGAGTCATACGGAACGATCGACTGCTACAGAGTCAGAATGCCACCGACTTGAAAACGGCACATACAACCGTGGCGGCGGGTGAATGGTCCGAAAAATTGCTGGAAGGAATTGACACCAGGAATCTTCCAGGGCCGTCCATAAATCTTATGACCCACGAGGGTTATAGATATTTTCTGAACAGCGCTTTGCAAGGCGTCACCGATATGCTCAATAATGTTCATCTGTGGCGAGGTTAGTGGGCACATCGGAAGTGTATAAACTCAGAAGAGTCTTCTTGGAGTCACTATGTAGCAATTCTGGACATGTGGAGTGTCGCACTGTGCTGCTGGGATTGCACAAGTCCATCGGAATGCACAATGGGCATGAACAGATGCAGGTGATCAGACAGAATGCTTACATACTTCCCGTATCTAGATATATCAGGGGTCCCATACCACTCCAACTGCACACGCCCCACACCATTTACAGAGCCTCCACCAGCTTCTACAGTCCCCTGCCAACATGCAGGGTCGACGGATTCATGAGGCTGTCTCCATACTCGTAGACGTCCATCCGCTCGATACAATTTGATACGAGACTAGTCCGACCACGCAACATTTTCCTAGATATCAACAGTTCAATGTCGGAGTTGACGGGCCTAGCGAGGCGTAAAGCGTTGTGTCGTGCAGTCATCAAGGGTACACGAGTGGGCCGTAGGCTCCAAAAGCCCATATCGATGATGTTTCGTTGAGTAGTTAGCACGCTGACACTTGTTGATGGCCCAGCATTGAAATCTGCAGCAACTTTCGGAATGGTTGCACTTCTGTCACGAACGACTCTTCTGTCGTCGTTCGTCCCGTTCTTGCAGGATCTTTGGCTGCTGTTGTATTCTGAACAGCCGCGTTGAGCCTGCTTTGTGGTAGGGAGCTAACGAAGAGTTGAACCTATGCAGTCAGCATTATGAGTGGGCGTCCAGGGGAGCAATGCTGAGGAAGGTTGGTTGGTTGTTTAGGGTAAGAGACCAAACAGTGAGGTCATCGGTCTCATCGGATTACGGAAGGATGGGGAAGGAAGTCGGCCGTGCCCTTTCAAAGGAACCATCCCAGCACTTGCCTGGAGCGATTTAGGGAAATCACGGAAAACCTAAATCAGGATGGCCGGGATTGAACCGTCGTTCTCCCTAATGCGAGTCCAGTGTGCTACCACTGCGCCACCTCGCTCGGTGCTGAGGAAGGGTAAGGAAGATTGGGAACTGGTCGCTACCACACAGGCTATCATGACCCCCCCCCACTGGGGGGGGGGGGGGCTGCAAAAGGAGAGACCAATGGCCGAGTAAGTTCCATGTGCCACTCTTAAGTGTGTGGGGACAATAGAGTTGAGGAGGCAAAGGTGGAGCTGTACCAGTAAAATTTAGATGTCTTTACCACTACCAGTGATCACGTTACGACCTCACCAAAGGTTATGGGCAATGAAGTTGCAGAAGACTAGGAAACAGGGGGGATGGGGGGGTGGGGTGGAGAGGCAGGAGTTGAGAGAGTACATCCTGGGACAAGACATCGTTGGGAAGGAAATGAACATTACAGATGGTAAAATGCTGATATGCTCTTACCTGAAAAGCCAGAGCCTCCAAAGGTGTATCAAGCGTCACAAGGTCACTGTACATCGAGTCCAGCACGTACATACGAACTCCACCCGATATCTTCTCGTAGTCAGTACAGTTCTTTGAATAACCCTGCTAGCTATGAAGGGCAGAGGTTTGAGTTGCTGGGAAACACGTTTCCTGGTTGGCAATACTGAATGCATGGCACGTGCTTAAAAGCTGCCATAGCTCAGCCAGGTGGTGGAAAAATCCGTTACAATTCCACTGGAGGACCAGATTGTCTGAACACAGTGGGGGCATGAACCATACAGGAGTGTGGGGGGGGGGGGGGCAGATGGCAGGTTATGACCCATGGTCATGTGCTGGCACCAGTTGAGATGTCATGGGATCCACTGACATAGGTTCTGCAGCACATTTCCTGGGAAGCTCTGATGTCTGAGGGGCCATGAGGATCTCCACCTTGGGCAAATGAAGAGTACACGCTGAGTCCAGTGGCATGTGGACACTGGAGTTTCCTTTATCTTAGTTGCCTCCTTTTTGTAGTCCTTATCCTCCTCAAAGGATGAGTACTGGGAAGGTGTCCCTGAAGTAGTATCACAGACAGAGGAAGAACCAGAAGCCCAGTGGCCAGCAGCCTGTTATTCATTTAGTCACTGGTTGGCATCAGGCTGTGGACGAGCGAGAACTGTGGAGGGTCCCGAGAGACCGCTTTCTAGCTAAAGAAGCCACAGGAGGATGCGCCTCCAGCTGAGGGATGGTGACTGCTGTACCTGGCAGGTGGTGAGCCAATGCTCCCGAAGTGGGTGCAATGGAAGTACTGGAAGGGCCCTGACCGCCTGAGGGGCAGGTAACCAGCAGGCAGGTCTGAAAGTCTACTTTAAGAGGTGCAATAGAGGAAAGAACCATCGACAGAGGGCGACAATGTTGCAGCTGTAGCCTAAGATTGTGAGCTGATATTTTTTTTCTGCCTTCTTCTTGTGTGAGCTTGTCGAGGGTCATATACTCTTGGGTTTGTTTCTCACACTTGAAAATGGAGAGGGGCGCTCACCGCAGTTTACACAGATTGGCGGGAGGGGGGGGGGGGCGGCGAGTGGCACAAGGAACATTGATATGCAGCAGACGTCCACAATCCCTGCAGACAGAGGTAGGAGTACAACAGCAAGACATACATCCAAACCTCTTAGATCTGAAGCATCTCATAGGAGGAGGAACAGAGTTTCACGTCACACCGGCAGACAATCACTTTGACATTTTCAGGCAACGTATCACCCTCGAAAGCCAAGATGGAAGGCCCCAGTAGCAGCTTTGTTTTCCCTTGGTCCCCTATGGACACAACGGATGAAGTGCACACCCCGTCACTCTACGTTGGCCTGCAGCTCATCATTCTATTCCATAGGATAATCACAATGAAAGATGACGCCCTGCACCATATTGAGACTCTTGTGGGGAGTGGTTGTCACGGGAATGTCATCCAATTTTTCACAAGAGAGTAGTGGCTGTGACTGGGCAAGAGATGACATGAGGGAATCGTTATTCATCTTAGAGATGGCTGCAACTTCACCATATTTGTCTTCAATGCGTACAATAAAAAAAAGGCTTTGTGGTCGAAAAGGCGTGCCACCTGGTCCTGGTACTCACCAGGTATTGAGGGGAGGATTTGGCTCCTTGTCATCTTGTCCTGCATTCCTCCCATCGCACGTGGCCAAGGAAGGAAATGCGTTAGGGTCGTACCTCATTGCATCATACGAGGCCTTTCTATTTCCATTTGAAGAGACTGCTGGGCCCATGCGCCCATCAGCAGGAGATAGTTTAAGTCGCTTCATGTTCGAACTCTCCGCCACAGTGCCACCCACTCCAAACAGGGGCTCTCCCTATGGGTGGCCCCAGCCACAGAAATGGCTAACTGGCCAGTAATCCATTGCAGAGTTCCTGTGGCCCATTCATAATGGGCACATACTCCATGGCATACCTGAGGAGTGTGCAGAGCAGGTACCAAAAGTGTAGTCTCTGCATGGTCAGGTGGCTACCATCATGCAGTTACTTCACGACCCATCCCCCCACCCCACCACAACGGCATGGCTATCGTACTGGGTTTTGGGTGTACTCCAACGAAAGGAAAAGTGGGGGGTGGTGGGGTTTAAGGGCGCTCAACTACTGAGGTCATTAGCGCCCAGTCACTGTTGTTAGAGCACATGGAATCTAGTAAAACTCAAGGGGAGGGGGGGGGGGGACACCAGAAAGTCCTGACAAAGATGCAGATAAAGTAAGTAAAAAGGTTAGATTTCTTTGGACAAGCCAGTCAAAGTTATAAAACGCAGACCACGAGCAGCTGCTCGAGCGTCATCAGCTAAAATATCCGGTAAAGTAGATGGCAGGGACAGGACAACACGAGATTGACTAAAGCGGGGACACGACAATAAAACATGGCGCACTGTTAACGCTTGACCACAAGGGCACTGCGGGGCTGCGTCACCGGGGAGCAGCGTGAAAGGACACGGAGATGGAGCATGCACCACAGTGGGTAACCTTTCCTATACAACACACACTTCTGTACAATCTGGGAAGGATGTCAGGTCAAACCCAATGATGGGGACCATATAATCGTTATGGGGAGTGAAACTTTAAGAAGAGTCCAGGCAGGGTCAGCACCAAAAGGACCATCCGATGGAAATTCAGAGGAAGTAAAAGATAGTCTAAACGAAGGTTTTCACTACAGAAAGAGGAAGTAGTGCTGCAAAGGCTGGGGACCCGTCGTAGCCAAGTATATGCTCGCCGAGTAGTAGTGAGCCCCTAGGGGGGTAAACTTCCTTTCATGTCTTTTGCATTCCACAATATGGCGCACTGGACATAGTACATTTTCAATTGTCCATCTTGCTAAGGTGCAGATGTGCTACCGCCATCTACCGCATCTTATCAGACTCTCGTAGTATCCTATTCAGTTCAGTATGGAACGCTGGCCAGTGCAGGTGTGTACTGGGGCAGTCGAGAGGTTCTCCGTGTGCAGAGCGTTGCGGCTGTCACACGTGCCATACGCCATGGAATAACGCGCCATGTTCCAGACAGGACGAAAATATGCTGGTGGATGAAACGGTGCCATGATACGAGTTTTGTAGCCACTGTAAAATTTAACTGATCTGAAAGAACAGTCCGAACACCAAAAAATATCAGAAGAGACTGCGGCGAAGCCCACAGCAATCTGTCCATTTACATTCCAGAGCACCGCATATCCCTTGCACGGCTTTGTAGAGACTTTTGAAACAAGATTTTAAGTCTCTTCGTTATGAACTGCATGTGTATAAACAGTTACGATCGGGAGATAACGAAAGTAGGCACGATTTATGCAACCAGCAGCTCGTTCACGAACAGGTCCAGGGTTGGATGAAAGTCATCATGAGAAATATGTTTTCGACGACAAAAACGGGCAGACAGTGAGACATTACCGAGCAGTATGCGACCGTGGTTAACCATTTCTTCATTCCACAGCTGCAGGGACATTTCCTTATCAATGCAAATTGATTTCAGCAAAATCATGCTACAGCCTACATAGCCCGTAATTCAGTGACTACCGAGGCACCACGTGCCACATTGATTACTCTCACCATTCCATGATATAGCATGTCTAGGGGGATCACCTTATCTTTCTGCCTCTTATCTGTTGGGTGGTCTCAAAAAAGTATCACGGCAACTCTACAATACTTATGACGTAAAAGCTGCAGTCCAGTAAGAGATAAGCCTATTTCTCAAGAGATGATAGATCTTACTGACCAGATTCGAAGAAAGGCTTCATTAATGGATTGCCAATGAATGGAAGCCGTGTACTTTAAAAAAAGAATTATAGGTTGTTCAGTAACGGCAGTGCGTGTAACATGTATATGTAAGTTGTTTGTCTTCAGTCGGAAGACTGATTCGAAGCAGCTTTCCTCGCTACGATGTCCTGTGAAAACCTCTTCATTTCCGAATAACTGCTTCAGCCTACATCCTTTTGAACCTGCTTACTGCATTCATTTCTTGGTCTCCCTTTGCAGTTTTTACCCCCATCCCTATACGTTTCCCTCAAATACTTTAATTGCTGATCCCTTACTTCTCAGAATGTGTCCTATCAACCGATACCCCAGGTAACCAAGTTGTGCCACCAATTTCTCTTCTCCCAAATTCTATTCGATAGCTCATTAGTTACACGACCTATCCATATTCTCTTCAGCACTGTTCCTAGCATCGTATTTCAAAAGCTTATACTCTCTTGTTCTATGAACGATTCATCGTCCACTTTCCTACCAAACAAGGCTACACGGCAGACAAATGTCTTCAGAAAGGACTTCATGTCACTTAAATCTACATGCGATATTAAATATCTTTTCTTCAGAAAGGCTTTTCTTACTACTGCCAAGTCTACATATTATATCGTTTCTATTTCTGACATCGGTTACTTTACTTCCCAAATAGCAAACTCCTCTACTTTTAGTGTCCCGTTTCGTAATCTAATTCCCTCAGGATAACCTGATTTAATTCGACAACATTCCATTATCCTTGTTTTGCCTTTGTTGATGTTCATCTTATATAATCCATTTAAGACATCATCCGTTACCGTTCAACTGCTCTTCCAAGTCCTTTGCTGTCTTTGACAGAATTACCATGTCCTCAGCAAACATCAAAGCTTTTGTTTTTCTCCTGGAACTTGTAACAACCCCCTTCCCAATCGGTCCATTGGACTGCGATATAGATGACCGTTTACATGAATGTGTAGTGTCTGGTCCTCCTGACATGTCAGAAAGAACATGTAACACGCGGAATTCGCAGCTGTCTGACATACTCAAATACAAGATGGAAGGGGGGAGAAAGAAAAGGAAATGGGAGGGAAAATGTTTCTGATGTCACCTGCGTGGGTTACAAGGAAGCAGCGTCGACGCGTGAAAACGAGTTGTCGGGTCGAGATGCGAACAGGCGATTTCCTGCTTAGAAAGCAGCTGCGTTAACCACTGCAGGACACAGCGTTATCACAACTAGGCGGACTATTTCGGCACGCCCCACGGGCGACCCACATTCCCAACGAGCGCGGCCTATCCGTAGTACCTGTGTATTTCCTTCATGGACGCTACTCAGATTCCTGCAGGAGGTCATCAGTGACCGAAGTGGATCCATTGTCCATCGAGGCGAATCAATTATATCATTCCGAAAGAGCAGACGCCACGCATTCATATTACTGATTCGATGCAACGGGCAGTGGACGCACCTTCAGCGTGAATGCAGAAGTATGTCTGACCCTGCGGGAATCTCACAGTAGCGAGCATGGAGGAAATGGACAGGTACTGCAGATAGGTGGCGCTCGGTGGGAATGTGGGTCGCCCGCGAGGCGTGCAGGATGAGTCTGCGCGGTTCAAATGGCTCTGAGCACTATGGGACTCAACTGCTGGTCATCAGTCCCCTAGAACTTAGAACTAGTTAAACCTAACTAACCTAAGGACATATCACACACACACACACACACACACCGCGCGCGCGCGCCCGAGGCAGGATTCGAACCTGCGACCGTAGCAGCAGCGCGGCTCCGGACTGGAGCGCCTAGAACCGCACGGCCACCGCGGCCGGCCAGTCTGCGCGGTTGCGGTAACACTCTGACCTGGATGGCGTAGTAGTTAACGCACCTACCTAGTAAGCAGGAGCTGATTCCGTGTAATGTCCCGATGCAACTGACATCAGTAATACCATACCATACCATACCATACCGTACCTTACCTTCCCTTTCCACCACCCCCCCCCCCTCCACCTTATATCCACATATAATAAATGACAATGATCGCCATGCCGGGTAAAACGCCGAGATGAGTATTATTTCAACCCCACTGCTTTCCATACCTTCATTCCATAAATTGGAAGTAAACTGCGCCCCATTACCGGACAAAATCGCTTTTGGTTTGCCGATATGTACGAAGTTATCGTTTGCAAGTTCATAAACTGCTTTAGTTGCCGATTTTCTTATCGAATACAACTTCATGAACTTTGAAAAGACTTCCAGCACTACTAATACGTAGGCGAAATTACCTGAGGCCTTTGGCAGGGGGCCCATAGAGGTGCGTGCACATTAACTATAGTGCATCGTCAGGTCTTATGCTCTGCATACGACCAGTATTTGTGCAGTTGGTCACTTTCACCTCCTGACACTTATCGCTCGTCTTTATCCTATCTGTTATTTTCTTTAACATATTGTTAAAATTAACACCTTCAGTCATTTGCTCTGTACATTTTGTAAGGAATGTGTCATTACATTGAGTATCGAAAACAATATAGCCAACTTCAGGCTATTCTTTGCAAAGGCTATTCTTTGCAAAGGCTATTCTTTGCAAAGGCTATTCTTTGCAAAGGCTATTCTTTGCAAAGGCTATTCTTTGCATTGTGTAAGATTCTGCAATTCTCCTCATACGACACGCACGCAGTGTTATGCAGATTCGATTCCGATTACTGATAGCTCAGGTTGCTTATCGAGTCCATTTTCACAGACTTCTTGTAAGTAGTACAATTTCAGTACACCTTCGTATTAGTCTTCCACTATTCGCTGATCGGTTTCAGGTAAACGCGACAGCACATCCGCTATGCAGTTGCCTGTACCTTTAACATATATCGGAATTAAATTACTGTAAATAGAGAGGCCATCTTGTCAGTCTTTCGTGCAGTGAACGACAATCTCTGAGCTAAGCGAGGGCCTTGTGAATCATCACTTTTCGGTCTCACAAGTAACCTCTAAATTGCCCAAAACCCCATACGACTGCGAGACCTCCCTTCTCAGAAACAATAGTTTCGCTCTTTATTGTCATCGTCCGACTTGAACGCAATCGTCCGGTGTTCCTTGTTCTCTCCCACCTCCCGAGACAGTACACACCGGAACCATAGTTTCACGAATCCGTTCCTGTTTCAAATAGTAACGAAAGGTCAGGATGGTACAATATGTTACTCTGTAACAAGTCTCTTTTCGTTCTCTCAAATGCGGCCTGACAGTCAGTCGTTAGTCGGCACAAATTTGGATCACTGAACGCTTGCCCCTGGTCGAACTTGCGATAAAGTCTGGTTAATCCTAGACAACTTGTTAACTGTTTTCTAGTCTTCAGAGGTGAACAATTCTTTATTGCCTCTACCTTCTGTGGATCTTTGACGATTCCTGCTGTATTAATTCGTCATCTAAAATATCGCCATGGTCTTGCCAGGTAGCATTCGCCAACAGCAAGTCGTTCACGTACACTGTCAGTCTGGAGCTTCTGGCTGCGCCAAGTACTTTATCGAGTGCCCTGATAAAGATGTACTTTATCGAGCGCCATGATAAAGACAGACGCTGATACGTTCAGTCTGAATGGCACACCTTATATTGGTAACATCTGCATGCGAACACAGACGCATTATATTTCCTAGATTCTTCCTCAACTGCAATCTGCCAGTGGCCAGCCTAGAGGTCGATGCTAGTTGTAAATTTTACAGTCTGAAATCTTTGCAGTATCTACTCCATACTTTCTAGTCTACCTGTTTAAGGCTGAACAACTTTAGTCAGCGTACGAGCAACTATAACGATTCTGACACTACAATTTCGTTTTTCTACTACGATCAAGGGGTTGTTATAGGGACTGATACTTTTCGCTAACATTCCATTCCAGCATTTTATCTACACTTCTGGAAATTGAAATAAGAACACCGTGAATTCATTGTCCCAGGAAGGGGAAACTGACACATTCCTGGGGTCAGATACATCACATGATCACACTGACAGAACCACAGGCACATAGACACAGGCAACAGAGCATGCACAATGTCGGCACTAGTACAGTGTATATCCACCTTTTGCAGCAATGCAGGCTGCTATTCTCCCATGGAGACGATCGTAGAGATGCTGGATGTAGTCCTGTGGAACGGCTTGCCATGCCATTTCCACCTGGCGCCTCAGTTGGACCAGCGTTCGTGCTGGACGTGCAGACCGCGTGAGACGACGCTTCATCCAGTCCCAAACATGCTCAATGGGGACAGATCCGGAGATCTTGCTGGCCAGGGTAGTTGACTTACACCTTCTAGAGCACGTTGGGTGGCACGGGATACATGCGGACGTGCGTTGTCCTGTTGGAACAGCAAGTTCCCTTGCCGGTCTAGGAATGGTAGAACGATGGGTTCGATGACGGTTTGGATGTACCGTGCACTATTCAGTGTCCCCTCGACGATCACCAGTGGTGTACGGCCAGTGTAGGAGATCGCTCCCCACACCACGATGCCGGGTGTTGGCCCTGTGTGCCTCGGTCGTATGCAGTCCTGATTGTGGCGCTCACCTGCAGGGCGCCAAACACGCATACGACCATCATTGGTACCAAGGCAGAAGCGACTCTCATCGCTGAAGACGACACATCTCCATTCGTCCCTCCATTCACGCCTGTCGCGACACCACTGGAGGCGGGCTGGACGATGTTGGGGCGTGAGCGGAAGACGGCCTAACGGTGTGCGGGACCGTAGCCCAGCTTCTTGGAGACGGTTGCGAATGGTCCTCGCCGATACCCCAGGAGCAACAGTGTCCCTAATTTGCTGGGAAGTGGCGGTGCGGTCCCCTACGGCACTGCGTAGGATCCTACGGTCTTGGCGTGCATCCGTGCGTCGCTGCGGTCCGGTCCCAGGTCGACGGGCACGTGCACCTTCCGCCGACCACTGGCGACAATATCGATGTACTGTGGAGACCTCACGCCCCACGTGTTGAGCAATTCGGCGGTACGTCCACCCGGCCTCCCGCATGCCCACTATACGCCCTCGCTCAAAGTCCGTCAACTGCACATACGGTTCACGTCCACGCTGTCGCGGCATGCTACCAGTGTTAAAGACTGCGATGGAGCTCCGTATGCCACGGCAAACTGGCTGACACTGACGGCGGCGGTGCACAAATGCTGCGCAGCTAGCGCCATTCGACGGCCAACACCGCGGTTCCTGGTGTGTCCGCTGTGCCGTGCGTGTGATCATTGCTTGTACAGCCCTCTCGCAGTGTCCGGAGCAAGTATGGTGGGTCTGACACACCGGTGTCAATGTATTCTTTTTTCCATTTCCAGGAGTGTATTTCTAGATGTACTGCCTCCTTTTTGGACTGTGGTATATTGTACGATCATACAAAGAATAGCAAGCGGCATTATATTTATTTTTTCACTGATTCAGCAACAAGCCCCGGTTTATTCGAAAACCTGTTTTTATTTCTGGTAAGTATATTATACACGTCTTGTTTCTGTTTAGGTGTAGTATATGGTACACCGTCGACAGTGCTCTCTTAGCTCTTCTTCCAAACTATTGTGAACATTTAGATTCCGCTTACTGAAGTATTCCATATTTCTGCCTAAACCAATCTTAGAGGGCAAGTAACAATGTGAAAAGGTTGGTACTGACTACTCACATCAGCACCCGTTTTCTTAAAACTCTCACTAAGTTCGGTCATATCTTTTGAAATGCACATCACTGTTTTATAGTTCCAGGTTACTGCATGGTATTTCAGTAAACAATATACGCCAATTCTTATCTTGGTGCTCTAATCTGGCACGACGAGAAATTCATGTGCAAATTGTTGAGCTTGAATTCCGGAATAGACATATTTAATGGGCTACAGGTTTGCTACTCTTTCCGGGAGCACCGATTATTTTAGCTTCCATTATGGGCATTACTAATACTCTTCTTTCTTTTAATAAATCGAAAATTTTCTTCCGACAGAGCGATTAGCTTCGTCCCGGCATCAATTAAAACGTTTGTAGGCCATTCATTTCGACGGGCACGATTATTTGTCTACACTTATCTACACTACAGCGCCAAAGAAACTGGTATTGGCATGCGTATTCAAATACAGAGGCTTGTAAACAGACAGCATACGACGCTGCGGTCGGCAAAGCCTATATAAGACAAATGCAGTTGTTAGATCGGTCACCGCTGCTACAGTGGCAGGTCATCAAGATTTAAGTGAGTTTGAACGTGGTGTTATTGTCGGCGCATCTCCAAGGTAGCGATGAGATGTGGGGATTTTCCCGTACGACCATTTCACGACTGTAGCGTGAATATCAGGAATACGGTGAAACACCAAATCTCCGACATCGATTGGGCCGGAAAAAGATCTTACAAGAACGGTACCAACGACGACAGAAGAGAATCGTCCAAAAACCCTTCCGCGAATTTCTGTAGATTTCAATACTGGGTCATCGACAAGTGTCGCCGTGCGAACCATTCAACGAAACATCATCGATATGGGCTTTCGGAAACGAAGGCCCACTCGTTTAGCCTTGGCGATTTCTGAGAGGTACGCGTACTTAAGCATCCTGCCTGATCACCTGAATCCATTCATGTCCCTTGTGCATTCCGACGGACTTGGGCAATTCCAGCAGGGCAATGCGAAACCCCCACACGTCCACAATTGCTACAGAGTGGCTCCAGTTCTGAGTTAAAAACACTTCCGCTGCCCACCGAACTCCCCAGACAAGAGCATATCTACAACGTGCTGTTCAGAAGAGATCTCCACCCCATCGTACTCTTGCGGATTTATGGACAGCCCTGCAAGATTCATGGTGTCTATTCCCTCCAGCACTATCTCAGACATTAGTCGAGTCCTTGTCACGCCGTGTTGCGATACTTCTGCGTGCTCTTGGGTGCCCTACATGGTATTCGGCAGGTGTACCAGTTTCTTTGGCTCTTCAGTGTGTATATAGCCCATTTGAAATTACTTGATAGTTTACGTCTGACACGTGCAGCAACGGGCACCATTATCTCTGTACACTTATCAGTGTCTGTAGTCCATTAAAAATTATTTGACACTTGACACCTGTCACTTGCAGCGACAGTGTTGTCACATCGACTGATGGGTGCAGTTCTGTTACAGACGACACGCGGCGCATCACTTCACAAGTGCTGGTAACGGGCCTGCACACGTTCAATATTTATTGGCAATACTAATTTTTCATACCTTTAATACATACCCTCACACGGTCAGTATTATTTTCGGCGGACAACGTGACTTTACAAGGATATATGCTTGACATTAATCCATTCCGGGTGTGGTCCATACTGATGCGAAAATAGAAGTAATAAATTTCGAACTGCCACGATTTTTGGTGGCATTTTCCAGTCCCTTGATAGTGAATTTCTTAACTTCACTCATATTTCTTTTTACTTTCGCAAGCAACATATCCTTTCACTTGCTCCCAAGTGAGATCAATAGCGTCAAAATGGCAGTGATAAGGTGGCAATCTTATGACTTTGTCCATATTTATAAGCTACCTTGTCGATAGCATGGGCTGGAATCTAAGGCTTGTGAAGTGACGCGAGTTCTAGTAATTCTGCGTTTTTCAATGAATCATTCGCAGTAACTGTTGTCATAACCACTGAATGTCTTTCTTTGGAGAGGAGAGGAGTGGACTGGAGTCTTATCTTTCAAAACTGGATGGTATTGTGCATTGTCCATAATTACTGAACGGATATTCTGAACTTTGTAACAACGTATTTTCGAACCAGTTTCATGATTCATTTTCTCATGGTACTCTGATGTTTTCTTTGATCTGAAAAGCAGTTGACAGCCTGGGATAAAGCCGTGGTAGGCACCAGCACGCTGAAGAATAATTCTACCACCTTTCTCAGTGCGGGTGTCGCAACTTCCCCTTTGTCGTCACTCCAATCTTTACCTTTCGTAA
The DNA here is from genome assembly GCF_021461395.2 of Schistocerca americana. Lineage (NCBI taxonomy): Eukaryota > Metazoa > Arthropoda > Insecta > Orthoptera > Acrididae > Schistocerca > Schistocerca americana. The sequence continues at coordinate 527,899,395 of NC_060125.1, read as the reverse complement.
CAGTATGACCTGCATTCACCCATGTTTCTTCGATCAAAACAATGTCGTTTAAATTAATTTGTTTCACTTCACGCAAAATCTACTTAGCCATGCGGCTATATCTTCTCGAGTCCTCATTTACCGGCCTGAAATATTTTTGTATTTAAAGCCTAGACTGTGCAGAATCCCAGTCGCAACGACGATCTGCTGTCTTCAGAACGTTCGTTCGGGCTCACGCAGTGTTGTACGAAGCTTATGTTATGTACGCCAATCTCTTACGATGATAATTGTACATGTGGCGCCGGATCGCATCTTGTGCTAAAGCATCCAAATTTGATGCACGTTACTTTTTTTCGCGGCGGTCCTGCTTCACCTCTTCATTACTAATACGAAGTACGGTCGGTTCACTAATCATAACCGCGTCTACTGTCCGCACGATCACTTTCGAAACCAGTAAGAGAGAGACCCCCCATTTGCCGCCTCTCTATCAAAGTATTATCGTACATTGCACACGAGTTATCGCGATTGTTCTTTGAACGCACTTCCTTTCCCGGCTTCCATCTCTGATCTGTTTGCATTTCTGGATCCGGAGTCTGTCCCTTTTCTTACGGATTTCATCAGACGTGATAAACCACACGAAAAACAGGCGAGGCGCACGTTTGATACTCTACACTAGCCAAACAACAGGAGTCAGCTGAGCGTTTGTTGCCTTTGGCAACGGCGAACTGTTCGGGCTTGACGATGGGCGCTCTCATTGGAGAAAACCAGCTCCAGTATGTGAAGTGTCAGTTGTCACCTAATTTAAAACTAACTACAGTTCTTGGTTTCCCATTAACAAGCCCTCACACCAAGGTTATTCCAGAAAAATTCGTCCGGCTCTGATAACAATAGCGGTTTATCTCGTGGTTTTTTAATTTTCTGTTCTTGGACTTTCTTGATTTCATCTGCCTGTCCTGTGGTTTTTGAAGCCATTTTGACCCAAACACTAACCTTTTTTTCAATTTCTTCGGTTAACGAACCTTGTTTTACAAACAATTCTCTGTCAAGTCAGGTAAATTTTCTTCGAAAAGGTGACTAGCATCTTCGAAATTGCTAGGAGAAATGTGCTCTGTGTTTTTAATTCTTTTCCCGAGCTCAGCAACCCACACCACTCTCGTCTGACTATATGTCAGCCTAAACGTCGTAGATGTTGTATCTACGTGGCCTTCAATTAGTCGTACATCTGCAAATTCGTCTTGCCTCTCTTCAGAAATTTCGCCTCGGTTTTCTTTAGGACCAGCATCATTGGGGTTGGATACTTCAATTGCAACGTTTGGACAAGCCTGCCATCTTCCGTACGGAACTGTCCGTTTTCCATAAATGCTAATTTCATGCGGGCTGAGAAGCGTCAAATACTGTGCTCTCCCTATTAGCACACTTACCATACAATCCTCTATAATTCGTCCGTCGTATATCCTATCGAACTGACCTAGCCACACCTTCCTCGCGTTCCGCGTTGCCCTGCGCGATAACTTTTTATCCGATGTCTCCTTCTTTAATTCCACCAGCGAAATCACACTGTACTCGAGACTGCGGTACCGTTGTTGCTTTAACCCTAGGACGCCCAAGCCTTTTTCTCTAACTTGGATGCCAAGGGGGGGAGGGGGTGTTCGGCAAGCCCACAGGTATTTAATAAGTTTACTGACGAAAAATTACAACTTTCGAAATTGTTTATGTATTTTAACTAAGGCATCAGTTTATAAATGTTGTTAATTGTTATAAATATTGGATTGAGTGAATAAAAAATTGACATATTACAATACAAAATACAGATGTGTTCATATACAATAGACTACTCTGAGTCTTCAACTTCAAGGCAAGAAACACACTTCACAATTTTTTCTGAATGTGTGTTACACACATGTTTGTGACACTGTCCACAATACTGTTTTGGTTTACTTAGATTGTTGCACTTCTGCTTCTTTGTTTTAGATTTTTTAACGCAAACATGGCACCGACCTTTCCCTGCAGGAGGCTGACGTGCTTCTGTTGTCACTTCTTTGATTTTCTTTTGTAGTATAGTATCCATTGTTTGAACAATTTGGTTACATAACCCTCTTGCATTGGCACTTCTTTCTTCTACCTGCAATTTCACTAGTTCCACCCCAGCTTGCAGAAGATAAAGTTTCCGTTTGTTGTGTTTCTCTTCATTCCATCTTGGATGTTGCTGGATGAATAAGGTGGTTGCATTGAAAGCACAAATGTCGATGATAGAGTAAAATACAGATAGAGGCCTTCTCTTTGTTCCCCTGTTGCAAGTGTACATACGCGCCATTTGATCAATGGGATCAGTTCCACCCTTAGTGGAATTATAATATGCATTTATCTCTGCTTTATTCTTCTCTCCTCCAACAGTGCCTTTATCTTGGTGCATTGTTGACAACATCAGTAAGTTCTTACTTGGTTTCGTTTTTGCTGTGTAGGACACCAAAGTTACTGGAGGCCTACGTGTTGGGAACTGCACTAACTTACTGCAAGTTTACAAGCTAAATAACAGCTGACTGACATCAACAATCACTTCCTCTGAAAGTAAACCGATTGTTGTGAATATCAAGAATACCAACCAACAAGAAACTAACTTTCATTGTTGTGGAGATGAGAAACACGAAATCCTACTAAGGGAAATTTCCTATAGCATGGAAGCCTAAGGGGGTGTTTGTTGGACCCATAATAAGTTTATTTATTTTTTCTTTCAAAGCAGGAATTTTCTGTAAAATATATTGACACTAACGTTTCATAAAATAGCCAACAAACAATAACTCAAAGGGAATATGTAGTATGAAAGTTACCTGGGCAAAAGCAGGGGACATAAAAAAAATTGTTGGTTCAACGAACAGGGTTAACAGCAGCCGCTTCTTCCTGGACTGGACTGGAACTCTTATTTTCATCGTTATTACGGTTAGTGATCGCTTTGTCGACTGCCACTTCAACTTCTTTTAATGCATTACATTAATACTTGTTCCATAGATTATGATTATGGCCTTTCGTAATTATGTGGATAGTGTCATCTCAACATGACTTTACTTTACACAATATAATTTTTTTCCTTGCTTCACATCTAAAAATTCTTTTTTACAATTGCTACTTCAGATCCAAAAACTCATGTATTGAATTGCCTCCAGAGCCATGGATAATTACGGGACAGGCAATAGCTAGAATTTCAGCTGATTATGCCTATCCATTACGGATATTTGAGAACCGTGACTTAATTCCTTGTAAATAAGTTATACAAAACTGCAACCAGTCACTTTTTTGAATAATTATGTTTTATTCCATGAACTGGCTTTCGAACCTTTTCAGGTTCATCTTCAGATGGTTTCTGGAAATTACATCATTATTTCTAGCATAATGCTGGGTGCTGGCTTGCGACAGTATGGGCGGCTTTTCTCGTTAGTGTCCATCTGTCTGCTTCCATTTTGATGTCCAGTTGTTATGTCACTACACACACTTTCACACAAACTGCATTAATTTACACGTTTACAGCGAGACTCAGCCAGCATCCGGGACGGGGTTTACAGCTTCTTCCGCTTGTCCACTCCTCGCGCGCTCTCAATACTCGCTCGTTAATAAAGCCAGTACACCTACAGTAGCGTGATCGTAATTGCACATGCCTGCGGGAGTGTCCAAGAAACACTTCCGCACACTTCAAGACCCAAGATCTCGTGTGTGTTCTCTGCTCGGAGCGTGACATTACTGCCATGTCGTCGTTGCTATTGATACATTTTAATACATTTAACCAAGGAACTTACAATATTCAGATTATAATTAGACTCAATTATTTTGTTGTTGTGCTCTTCAGTCCATAGAATGGTTTGATGCAGCTCTCCATGCTACCCTACACATTGCAAGCTGCTTCATCTCGCAGTACCTACTGCAACGTACATCCTTGTGAATCTGCTTTGTGTATTCATGTCTAGGTCTCGCTCTACGATTTTATTCCTCCACGCTGCCCTCCAACACTAAATTGGTGATCCCTTGATGCCTGAGAAAATGTCCTATCAACCGATCCCTTCTTCTAGTCAAGTTGTGTTACAAATTTCTCTTCTCCCCAATTCTATTCAGGACCACATAATTAGTTACGTGATATATCCATCTCATCTTCAGCATTCTTTTTTGTTTGTTTTGGTTTTAGGGCGCAAAACTTATATGGTCATTAGCGCCCGGTCAGCAATGGGAACGAAAGTCATAAAATTGGAGAAACTAAAAGCAGAAGGAAGGCTTAAAAATCCACTACAGAAAGGGGTTGCTTGTCCGCAAAAAAAGCTTCAAATGACTGACGTCATTTCACTGGCACTAATAAACTTGAGAACGCGGTCGGCTGAGAGCGTGTCATCTGCTAAAATCGACGATATATCAGGCGATAGCTGTAGACGGGAGCGTAACGGATTAAAATAGGGGCACTCAATTAAAAGGTGTCTTACCGTCCACAGCTGAGAGCAGTGGGGACAGAGTGGGGGAGGATCGCCGCTTAAAAGACGTCGATGGCTAAAAAGACAGTGCCCTATCCGGAGTCTAGTTAAAATTACCTCCTCCCGACGACGCGTTCGGGAGGAAGAGGTCCAAGCACAAGGAAGAACTTTCATGTCCCGCAATTTATTATGGGTATGTGTCGACCAATACGTGTGCCATAAATGAACAACACGTCGACATAGAACGCTCCGTAGATCGGCGAAGGGAATCGATTGAATAGCTGGCCGAGGAAGAGAGACTGCAGCCTTGGCTGCAATATCGGCCGCCTCATTTCCACAAATAACTACGTGTCCCAGGAGCCAGAGGAACGCCACCGAGACGCCCCCCAGGTGGAGCAAGCGCAGACAGTCCTGAATCCGGTGGACCAGAGGGTGCACATGATAAAGAGCTTTGAGACTGAGGAGAGAGCTGAGAGAATCTGAGCAGATAACGTATTGTATCCGCTGATGGCGGCGGATGTAGTGGACAGCCTGGAGAACAGCGTAAAGCTCCGCAGTATAAACCGAACACTGGTCAGGAAGCCGAAATCGATTTGGGGTGTCGCCAACAATATAGGCACCCCCTACACCTAACGATGTTTTCGAGCCGTCGGTGTAAATAAATGTGGCGTCCGTCATTTGTACACATAGAGCAGCAAATGCCCGACGATAAACAAGTGAAGGGGTACCATCCTTGAGAAATCGACAAAGGTCACGGAGCAGGCAGATGCGGGGACGGAGCCAAGGCGGTGCTGAACCCCAAGTTGTCAAGAAGGTTTTAGGAGAGCGGAAGGAAAGAGAATGGAGCAGTTGACGGAAGCGGACTCCAGGTGGTAGTAGGGAGGAGGGGCGGCCTGCATACCCTACATCAAAGGAGGCGTCGAAAAAAAGGTCATGGGCTGGATTAGCAGGCATGAAAGACAGGTGGCTAGCATAACGACTCAGAAGGACTGCTCGCCGATTGGACAGCGGAGGTTCAGCAGTCTCAGCATAAAGGCTTTCCACAGGGCTGGTGTAAAAAGCTCCAGACACTAAACGTAATCCACGGTGGTGGAGAGAGTCGAGACGCCGAAGAATAGACGGCCGAGCAGAGGAGTAGACTATGCTTCCATAGTCCAATTTCGGGCGCTCTAAGGCGCGATAGAGGCGGAGAAGGGCCACTCGGTCCGCTCCCCAGGAGGTACCATTCAGGACACGGAGGGTGTTGAGGGATCGCAGACAGCGAGCCGAAAGATAGGAAACATGGGAGGACCAGCACAGTTTTCTGTCAAACATGAGACCCAAGAATTTAGCGACGTCTGAAAACGGAAGGTTGACAGGACCTAGATGTAACGAGGGCGGAAGAAACGCCTTACGTCGCCAAAAATTAACACAAACGGTCTTACTGGGAGAAAAATGGAAGCCGGTTTCGATGCTCCAAGAGTGGAGGCGATCGAGACATCCTTGAAGACGTCGTTCAAGAAGGCTGGTCCGTTGAGAGCTGTAGTAGATCGCAAAATCGTCCACAAAGAGGGAGCCCGAGACATCAGGAACGAGACAATCCATAATTGGATTGATGGCGATGGCAAACAGTACAACCCTCAGCACGGAGCCCTGGGGTACCCCGTATTCTTGGGAGAAAGTACGGGAGAGAGTAGTGTTCACCCGCACCCTAAATGTGCGCTCTGCCATAAATTCGCGAAGAAAAAGGGGGCAGCCGACCTCTAAAGCCCCAAGAGAACAGTGTGCTGAGGATGCCTGTCCTCCAACAGGTATCGTATGCTCTCTCCAGATCAAAAAATATTGCTACTGTTTGGCGTTTCCGGATAAAATTGTTCATGATGTAAGTGGAGAGAGCAAAAAGATGATCAACTGCAGAACGATGCTTTCGGAATCCGCATTGGGCAGGTGTTAAAAGACTGCGGGATTCCAGCCACCAAGCTAAACGGTAATTCACCATACGCTCCAAAACCTTACAGACACTACTCGTGAGAGAAATGGGGGCGATAGCTAGAGGGGAGATGTTTGTCCTTTCCAGGTTTCGGAACAGGAACGACGATAGCTTCCCGCCATCGTCTGGGGAAAGTACTGTCGGTCCAAATTCGATTATAAAGGCGAAGGAGGTAACGCGGACTATGGGTTGATAAATGCAGCAACATTTGGACGTGGATACCATCTGGTCCTGGGGCGGAGGAGCGAGAAGAAGAGAGTGCATGTTGGAGTTCCCGCAAGGAGAAAACAGTATTGTAGCTTTCGCGATTTTGAGAGGAGAAAACAAGAGGTCGCACTTCCGCTGCACGTTTCTTCGGGAGAAACGCTGGCGGGTAATTTGAAGAGCTCGAAACCTCAGCAAAGTGCTGACCCAACGAGTTAGAAATTGCGACGGGGTCCACTAATGTGTCATGGGCGACATTGAGCCCAGAGACCGGGGAGAAACTAGGCGCGCCTGAGAACCGTCGAAGCCGACTCCAAACTTCCGAGGAGGGAGTGAAGGTGTTAAATGAGCTAATAAAGAATTTCCAGCTTGCCTTCTTGCTATCGCGAATGACACGACGGAATCGCGCTCGGAACTGCTTATAGCGGATACAGCTGGCCAAAGTAGGATGGTGGCGGAAAACGTGGAGAGCACGTCGCCGCTCACGTGTTGAATCACGGCATGCCTCGTTCCACCAAGGAACTGGGGGGCGCCGGGGCAATTCGGAGGTGCGTGGTATTGAATGTTCCGCAGCTGTAAGAATAACGTCGGTAATATGTGTGACCTCATCGTCGACGCTGGGAAAGTGACGGCCATCGAATGTCGCTAGAGACGAAAAAGTGTCCAATCGGCTTTGGCAAACTTCCAGCGTCGCCGGCGCATGTAGGGCAGTTGAGGCTGCAGTCTAAGGACACATGGAAGGTGGTCACTCGAGTGTGTATCATCAAGGGCGAACCATTCGAAGCGCCGAGCTAGCGGAACAGTACCGACCGCAAGGTCCAAATGAGATAAATTTGTCGTGGAGGCAGACAAAAATGTAGGGACCCCAGTGTTGAGGCAAACTAGATCTGCTTGGTGGAAGACGTCTAGCAATAGTGAGCCACGTGGACAAGGATGTGGAGATCCCCAAAGCGGGTGGTGGGCATTGAAGTCCCCAACCAGCAAATATGGGGGTGGAAGCTGACCAAGAAGATGAAGGAGATCAGCTCGTGCCATTGGTGTGGACGATGGAATGTATACAGTACAAAGAGAGAACGTGTATCCGGAAAGGGAAAGACGGACGGCGACAGCTTGGAAGGAAGTGTTTAAATGGATTGGGTGATAATGGAGAGTTTCATGGAGAAGAATCATGAGTCCTCCATGTGCTGGAGTGCCTTCAACAGAGGGGAGATCATATTGGACGGACTGAAAATGAGGGAGAACAAAGCAGTCATGGGGACGCAGCTTTGTTTCCTGAAGACAGAAGATGACCGGCGAGTAGGATCGTAAGAGTATCGACAATTCATCCCGATTGGCTCGAATACCGCAGATATTCCAGTGGATAATGGACATAGGGTGAACAGAAAATGGAGGAATGTGACCAAGGTCGCTGTCAACTCAATGACTGCTCTGAGCTTGCGACCGACAGCATGGAATGGCATTCAGCCGAAGGAAGAAGATCCTGATCCATAGGTTGGTCAGGAGCAGCTCCTGCCACCAGCGATCGGCCGGTTGATCGGCCGCCAGCAGTGCGCCTCGGCGCAGAAGACGGCCGAGGGCGATTTCCGCCAGGTGGTGCTGTAGATGGGACACGCCTTGGCGGAGAAGGAGAGGAACTGGGTTTCTCTGTAGCCTTCTTGGAAGTATGATGTTTAGAGGAAGGAGGAACCGATGGTTGGCCGAGGAGAAGCAAGGACAGTGCTGTATTTTCCTTTCTGAGGCATGGTGGGCTGTCGACTGGCGAATAATTTTTGAGCAGCAAAGGTCGACACCTTTTCCTTTACTCGAATTTCCTGGATGAGCTTTTCGTCCTTAAAAACGGGACAATCTCGAGAGGAAGCAGCGTGGTCACTCATACAGTTTATGCAGCGAGGGGATGGAGGTGGACAAGCACCCTCATGGGCATCCTTGCCACACGTAACACATTTGGCCAGATTGGAACAGGACTGGCTGGTGTGATTGAACCGCTGACACCGATAGCAACGCGTAGGGTTCGGGACGTAAGGGCGAACGGAAATTATCTCATAGCCTGCTTTGATTTTCGATGGGAGTTGAACTTTGTCAAATGTCAAGAAGACAGTGCGGGTTGGAATGATGTTCGTGTCAACCCTTTTCACAACCCTATGAACGGCCTGGTCAGACAGGTAGTGCTGAATTTCTTCGTCAGACAATCCATCGAGGGAGCGTGTATAAACGACTCCACACGAGGAATTTAAAGTACGGTGCGGTTCCACCCGGACAGGGAAGGTGTGTAGTAGTGAGGTACGCAGCAATTTTTGTGCCTGGAGGGCACTGACTGTTTCTAACAACAGAGTGCCATTCCGTAATCTGGAACAAGACTTTACAGGACCTGCAATTGCGTCGACACCTTTCTGAATAATGAAAGGGTTGACCGTGGAGAAGTGACCTTCGTCAGACCGAGAAACAACAAGGAACTGTGCCAACGATGGAAGAACTGACTGTGGCTGGGACTCAGTGAACTTACGTTTGTGAGCAGACATAGTGGAACGTGAGGAAACCATTGCGGAAGAATCCCTCATGATTACCGGCGTCTCCGATGGCGCGCTCCTCCCTTGTGGGGGCCCTCTCTGAGGGCACTCCCGCCTTAGGTGATTGTTCACACCTCAGGTCACACCTCCCGACAAACGGACAGAGGGACCAATCGGCACTTTCGGAAGGTATCAGCTCGGGTAATCACCCCTCCCTGGGCCTGGCCGTTATCAGGGGGTACGTACGTGTCCTACCTGTCTACCTGGGGCGGGGAATTACGCGTTACCCCGTCACCGGCTACGCATGGAAGTGCGTGGGTCGGCCTTCAGACACGCACAGGGAGGAAGAAAGGGAAAGGGAAAGGGAAAGGGAAAGGGAAAGGGAAAGGGAAAGGGAAAGGGAAAGGGAAAGGGAAAGGGAAAGGGAAGAAGAGAGGTCTCAAACGCCGCAGCGGAGAAAAGGGTAAAGAGAAGAGGTAAGGAAAAGAGAAGGACAAAGGAAGGATGAAGACATACAAGCAAGGAAGGCGAAGAAGCGTCCGTCTCCGGACGTAGGCGCAAACCATACTCCCAGAGGGGGAGAAAGGGAAGGAAAGAGCCAGAGGTGAGGGGGGGGTGGGTGGCGAAGATGGGGGCTGGGGAAGGATGCGGAAAGGAAAGGTATGCAGCCCGGAAAGGAAGGAAGGCCACATTAGCTTGGAGTCCCGTGCTCGCTACGCACGTATCCACAAAGGAGTTGTGGATCCCCTGGGGGGTCAGCATTCTTCTGTAGAACCACATTTCGAAAGCCTCTATTCTCTTCTTGTCTAAAATAGTTATCGTCCCATGTTTCACTTCCATACATGGCTACATTCCATATAAACACTTTCAGAAAAGTGTTCCTGACAAATCTATACTCGATGTTAACAAATTTCTCTTCTTCAGAGGCGATTTCCTTGCCATTGCCAGTCTACGTTTTATATCCTCTCTACTTAGACCATGATCGGTTATGTTGCTCCCCAAATAGCAAAACTCATCTACTACTTAAAGTGTCATTTCCTAATCTAATTCCCTCAGCATCACCTCATTTAATTCGACTACATTCCATTATCCTCGTTTTGCTTTTGCTGATGTTCATCTTATATCCTCCTTTCAAGACACTGTCCATTCCGTTCAACTGCTCTTCCAGGTCCTTTACTGTGTGACAGAATTACAGTGACCTCGACAAACCTGAAACGTTTTATTTCTTCTCCATGGATTTTAATTTCTACTACGAATGTTTCTTTTGTTTCGTTTACTGCTTCCTCAAAATACAGACTGAATAGCATCTGGGATAGACTACAACCCTGTCTCACTCCCTTCGCAACCCCTGCTTCCCTTCCATGCCCGTCGGCTCTTAACTGCCATCTGGCTTCTGTACAAACTGTAAATAGCCTTTCGCTCCCTTTATTTGACCCCTACCACCCTCAGAATTTGGGAGATAGTTTTCCAGTCAAAATTATCAAAAGCCTTCTCTAAGTCTACAAATGCTAGAAACTTAGGTTTGCCTTTCCTTAATCTACCTTCTAAGGTAAGTCGTATGGTGAGTATTGCCTCACTTGTTCCTACATTTCTCCGGAATCCAAACTGATGGTTCCCGAAATCGACTTCCACTAGTTTTTCTATTCACCCATTGTTTATTAAACTTATAGTTCGATAATATTCACAACAGGCAGCACCTGCTTTCTTTCGAATTGTAATTATTACATTCTTCTTGAAGTCTGACGGTATGTCGCCTGTCTCATACTTTTTACCTATCAGGTGAAATAATTTTGTCATGTCTGGTTCTCTGAAGGATATCAATGCATACTTTTTTTAGGTTATGCTTTTAGGGCGCAAGACAGCGATGGTCATAAGTGCCCATTCTGTGGCCTAGTGAAGAGTAAAACAACAGGAATTTAAATCTGCACCAATGGGAGTGACTCAAGAAAGAGGAAAACTAAAAACCGAAGGAAATCTTAGGAAAGTGCTATTGAAGGGGGGTTCTCCGGAAAGAGCTTCAAATGACCGATGTCATCTCACTAACACTTACAAACTGAAGTGCGTGATCGGCTGAGCGCGCGTCATATGCTAAAAGGGAAAATATATCAGGTGACAGCTACAAACGGACGTGTAGCAGATTAAAATAGGGCACAGATGTAAAACGTGTCTCACAATCCACGATTAAGAGCAGTGGAGACAAAGCAGGGGAGGATCACCACTTAAAAGATGTCGATGGCTAATTAATACATAGTTCTAACGGACTGCACGACACAAAGCTTTACGCCTCGCCTGGGCCCGTCAACACTGACATTGGACTGTTGACGACTGGAAACATGTTGCCCAGTCGGATGAATCGTTTCAAATTGTATCGAGCGGATGGACTTTTACGGGTATGGACCCTGCATGTCTGCAGGGACTGTTCAAACTGGTAGAGGCTCCATAATGGTGTGGGGCGCGTGCAGTTGGAGAGATATGGGACCCCTGGCACGTCTAGATACGACTGACAGGTGACACGTACGTAAGCCTCATGTCTGATCACTTGCATCCATTCGTGTCCATTGTACATTCCGACGGACTTGGGCAATTTCAGCAGGACAATGAGACTCCCCACACGTCCAGAATTCCTGCAGAGTGGCTTCAGAAAGACTCGTTTGAGTTTTAACACTTCCGCTGTCCAACAAACCCCCCAGACACGAACAATATTGCCTTGCAACGTGTTGTTCAAGAGATCTCCTCCCCTTCGTACTCTTAAAATTTATGGACAGCCCTCCAGGATTCGTGGTGTCAATTCCCTCCAGTACCACGTCAGACATTAGTCAGTCCATGCGACGTCGTGTTGGGGCACTTTGCGTGCTCGTAGCTCCCCTACACCTTATTAGGCAGATTTACCAGTTTCTCTGGCTCTTCAGTGTAAATCATAATAAAACCTCTTAAGCAGTTAGTAAGTAAGTAGGTAAAAGATATGTGTAGCGCAATATTACTGATCAGTCACAGTTATTAAGTTAAGAACTGGTAATTTTGAATGAACACCCAAGCAAGAAAGGTCTGACAAATTTCTTACATCAATGTTATGGACACAAATTAAGCTCAAGGAAGGAGTGGTGGGTTACAGTTAAAATTAAGAGTCTGTGGAAATGGCCCAGAACGGAAATTACATTAAAACTTTCCTCAGCACACAAATACTGAAATTAGCAAAGGAACTACCTCAAAATTTAATAACATCGTTCAAATATAGGCCTTTAGGCAGAAGGTTTAGAAATTTAAAGCCAGTACATCAGAGCCGTAAGAAGGGAAAGGCGGAACTTAAAGGAGGCAAGCCGCCAAGGTGAACAATTCCACTATAGCAATAGCGGAAGCGTCTCAAATACAGCCGGAAGGCACGTGCAGGGCCACAACGGCAACAGACCCTTGCCGTCGGCATCCGCCGAACTGTCGGCTTCACGCTTCCCAAGGTTAAAAGGCTCTGCTGACAATCACCACATATGAGAGATACAGGCTACAGAAATACAAAATACGTGAATAGCCACCTTCTTAAGATGATGTGGCTACAAGCCCAAAAAATCCATTGTAAAATACGGTAGCAAATATTACTCACAAAGACACTGCCTGAAGGAAACTGACCTCAAATCACCAGTAAGGGAGTAAAAAAATAATTATAGTATCTCCAAACAATTTAGGTACACTTTACGCCAAAATTGCACAGCCAGGTGCCTACATGAATCATAGAACAAATAAATGATTGAGCTTCGCGTTACAAGGAAATACTTAGTGACTAGTCTTTACAGACAGTGTTTCCTTGAATCATTCCTTCCACGCTTGACAACCATCAGGAACCTAGTTTCAAAACACACATACTAATACAAATAACTCCCCTTAAAACAATTAAAAGGTAAAATTACGAACTCCACAAAACGTCAAAATATCTCAAACTCGGTGAACAGGAATTATGCCACACTGCTCATGACCATATTAATAAAACTGAGAAAAGAACTTTGAACACTAAAGCTAAAACAGCAAATTATCACACACATGAGGCTAAAGTTTCACTGTACTGCGTTGATCATAAGAATAAACCTTATGTAAACAAACACAAACGCGATGATTGGTCAGAAGCCGAAGCACACGTACACTGGTGTTACGCTCTTGGAAGTAGGTCCTACTTATGAGATATATTATTACTGACTTACGTTAAATGAAACTAAAATATTCAAATATATTAACAGTCATCAACGTATTTCTTAATAACTTTTTAGCTACAGTAAGTAGCTTTTATTTCAAAAATGTCACACAGTCACGGCCTCTGCACTTTCGAGCTCTGATTGTCGCACTGTCAATGCGCAGTAAGAAAATGGCTGAGGCTGCTTACAGTTCCATCGTGAGGCACGGTTAAAAGTGCCGAGAAATAGGTTATTGTTAATGTTTTTGTTAATGTTTTTCATAAATTTACAGAGATAATCGGCTTTGAAGGGTTCTGAAGAACTGTGCTAAGAGACTTACGATCACATTTTATGTATGCGGTATCGGTAGCGTAGTACATTGATAATTCACTGCAGTTCATGATTGACTTGTTCTAGCCTTTCCTGAGTCATTTGTTTCTCGTTCAATTTGAAATACCTGCATATCGTAATCGTAAAATTCATCAGCATTTTCTTAATAATGCACATCATCTTGTTTCTAATTAGATATTGTATGGGAAATTGCTGTTATTTCAAAGATAAATTCTTAATTTTCGACATTTTATGAACGATAAATTCTTAATTTTCGACATTTTATGAACGATAAATTCTTAATTTTCGACATTTTATGAACGATAAATTCTTAATTTTCGACATTTTATGAACGATAAATTCTTAATTTTCGACATTTTATGAACGATAAATTATTTTAGGAGAAATATGAAAAACTAAAATGCTCTTTACTTGGACTAAAATGCTCTTTACTTGGACTAAAATGCTCTTTACTTGGACTAAAATGCTCTTTACTTGGACTAAAATGCTCTTTACTTGGACTAAAATGCTCTTTACTTGGACTAAAATGCTCTTTACTTGGACTAAAATGCTCTTTACTTGGACTGTCAATTCTTTTACAGCACTGATGTAGGTAAGTGTCGAAGAAACAGGGAAAACAATCTTTTTCATTGCATCGAACACACCATACAAATGCAGCATTTTTATGTTTGCCACTGTACTATTACAATAGGACTCCAACAGAACTGATCTGGAGCCAAGTTAAGGGATTTGGCCTAAGAAATAATAAGACTGTTGGTATGGCAGACCTACTGGAACTAAAGCACGCAGCTTTTTCACACGTCACTGCCGAACGCTGGCAGGATACAGAATGGCAAGTTATAAAATAAGAGGAGGAAACAGAGCGCCTGGGTGGCTTCGTGGATTCTGTTGTTGATCGACTCGTTATCAACGTAGCAGGTGACAGTTCCAGAGATGAAACTTATTTCTCTGAGTCGCATAAGGGAGGAGCTAGCAGTTTACCTGACGAGTGAATGTAATCAATACCTTCGTTGGCTTCAGTATTCAACAGTACGGTGAAATTCCCGGAGTACGCTTTTTCATCAGACATAGATCGCTCTGAAAAATTATCCCTTGTTTAAGTTACGAATTTTCATCACTCTTGTTTGTAATTACAATATTATGTACGGTGAGAAGGAGAGCAGTTCATGCTTTCCGTCTGGCCACCTAAGAAGCGCGCGGTCAAAATATTACTTCATTCTTTTTAAAAATTAAATGAGATTCAAAGCTCTATGGTTTCTTTCCTCGTCTCTTTTTACGTTTCAACTGCAACTGTTCATTCCATACCAGGTTTGTTGGACAACTGGCTGGCCTGTGCCGTCAAAGTTGAATGCGCTGGTAAGGCTGTTGTCCCGCGTTATCACTCAGTATATTTGCGTGTAAATGTGATTGCCACTACCTAAACGAGTTATAAATCCGTTTCAGCACAAACAGGACTAAGGGACGAAGGAACCGTTGCCCGCGAAAACCCACACGTGACACCCTAACGCTGCGCAATCCTGCCCGTTTTCTCCTCACAACCCACTGCCGGCCGTTTTTAAACTATCTACGCCAGCAATCGTGTACGAAAACCGCAAGTAAAATTTGCGCCTCCTACCGGAGCGCCAGTAGAAGGAGGCAGCAAGAAGACTGATAAAATTAACTGGAGCCGTCATGGCTAATGTCATACCCGACAGTCCTTCATACGAAGTCTATTCACAAAATTTCCGGAAACCACAAAATTTTTCTATACTTACATTTTACATACTATGCATGGTCTCCTTCCAAATACTGTCCTCCACAACTGACAGACTGCTCCACAACGCCGTTCCCACTTCTGGAAGAATCTTGGTACGCCTTTTGCTGGATCATGCGACACGCCCGTCTGCTAATTTTCTTTTATCTCTATCGTTGCAAGTCATCTCTTCAACGGCGTTTTCAACTTTGGAAATAAAAAAAGGGCCGCAGGGTCCAAGTCAAGAGAGTGCAGAGGATTAGGCAGCACATTGATTTCGTTTCTTGTGCAATAATCACGCACCGACAGGGATGAACGTGCGGGTGCGGTGTCGTGATGGAAGAGCCATGAATTGTCTCGCCACATTTCAGGCCGTTTCCTTCTCACATTTTCTCGCAGTCTGCGAATCACGTCTCGATAGCACTACCTATTAACAGTTTTGCTCGAATTCATGGTGAACTACTACTCCGAAGTCAAAGAAAACTATCAGCATGGCTTTTGACATTTTACCTAATCTGACGAGACTGTATTGGTCTTGGAGAACCTTTTCGGACCCATTGTGAAGACTGACCCTTGAACTCAGAATCACCACCGTAGACCTAGGTCTCATTACCAGTTATGATTCTCTTAATGAACACCTCGTTCTCATTTGCGCGATCCGAAAGCTCTTCACAGGTTGCCAGGAGAAGGTCTTTCTGGTCTTGACTCATGAGCTGTGGGGCGAACGTGGCGGCAACACTATGCATTCCAAGATACTGGGTCAGGATTTCATGACATGATCCTACTGAAATGTGACATTCTTCTGCAACCGCTCGGACTCTGTCTTGGATGGCACGCACAATTTCGCTGACGTTTCGGATATGAGCCTCGTCGGTAGACGTGGAAAGCTGACGTCAACGAGGGTCATCTTTAACTTCCGTCAAGTCATTTTCAAACTGTATGAACCATTTAACACCGAGTACAGGTTAACACTCATCACCGTAAGCATCCTGCATCTTTTGGTGTGTCTCTGTAAAGGTTGTCTTGAGTTCCACGCCAAATTTGACGCAGACTCATTTCTCCCCTAACTCTGTCACCTCCCAATTAGCAAATTGTGCGACGCAACATTCTGCTCAGTACAGCACTGAACAGTAACAGACACAGAACAATGGAACTTCAGCAGTTACACAAAAAACAAAAGCGTGCGCAGGAATGCCAGCCACATTTCACTCCAACACCCCATTGGCGCGAAACTAATAATGTACCGAAATTTTTTGAACTCCTATCACGCCAAGACTAGCACCGCTGTGCCTCTTGAAAACATGGGAAGAATGAAACAACTCATCAGGTAGACGCCATATTCGCCGGCGATAGTCATCCAGGGTAGAGCAAAACTACGGTTCAACAATGAACACACTGCGACGTCATTAATCGGCAGTTCATGCGTCCCTGGTCACAGCACCACTCCTAAGGCAGGTGTAGTCTTGTGGTGAGACCAGCTTACACGTGGGTCGGTAATTCCCTAGCCTAGTTGCTACTAGCCTCTGACTGTGTGGTATGACACACAATGTTGCATTACTTATTCTCAAATGGAGGATATAGATGGTGGTGGTGGTGGTGGTGGTGGTGGTGGTGGTGGTGGTGGGGGAGGACTCAACATCGTTGTCATCAGCACCTGTACAAGTTCCAGTCTTCCGATTTCCAGTCTCGCCACTACCCGAATGATGAGGAAAACACAGGCACCCAATCCCCGACGCGTCCGGGAGTCGAACCGGGGATCCCGTGATCCAGAGGCAGCAACACTAGCCACTAGACCACGAGATGCGGACTGGAAGGCATACGTGTGTCTTTGGTGCCCAATACAAGGATCTGCCTTTGTGGTGGTCATATGTGGTCGTCCGGAACCTTGACGTGGAGTATGCCTGCACTCCCTTGCCATTCAGTTCGGGCCACTGTCACACCCGAATGCCCCACAAATCTGGATGCAGCATGACTGGACCACCCAGCCAAATGGAGAACCCTTAAACACTGTCAGGTGCTGACACCACTGCCTCACACGAATAGGAGAAATCTCTCTGCCCTTCACAGTGATCAACATTGACGCTATTCACTCCTCTTATAAACCACACCCTACCACGCCTTGTTAGCAACACTAAATACGAGCAACACTAACATATAGGTGGTAGTTTTAACTGTCACAGAAGATTAGATCTCTTACTTACATACATAGTATGTATGTGTAGATCTATATGGATGCTCTGCTAATCACATTTACGTGCCTGCCAGAAGGTACATCTTGTGGTTGTAGATGCACTGACATTCGACCATGTTGTCGAGAAACTTTTATGTCAGGCAGCGTACAGTAAAAATTGTGATGCATACTGTGTTATTCAGAAAATTTAAATATATAGTTGTCTGTGGTGTCCCTAAGACGGCATAATTGCGTTTTTTTAACAGGGAGGATTTGCATTGTTCATAATGGACATATAAAAGCCAAACTGATAGTAGGCAACCGTATCACACTATGTGGATCGACACTGCCCTCGCAGTTGCCGCCAAGAAGGTAGTGCGCAGGTTTACTGCGATCTCCTTGAGTCATAACTTTTAAGAAGCATTCACCAGCTGTTCGAATGGCGTCGCTACAGTGTACACCCATTCGGCTTATAACTTACCTCGAAACAGCCACACTTGCCATTAAATGCCTTAAGTGATAAGGAACGCGGTGAAAGACTCAAATGACCTTCCGGTGTCTTTGAACTAGTCAAGACAAGACGCCATGTCCAGTCTGGCAAGCAAATGAAGTCAACGGCCAGAACGCTGGTTTACTTTCACTATCATTACGCAGGTGGCAGTACTTCGCGAGATCCTGCAGTCAAAAGACTATTGGGAAAGAGGTTTTCAATAAAATAATTACTATAGTAAAAATTAATTTTAAAATAGGCCTAAAACGTTTTCAAATCTGCCTAAATTGTATAAAATAATTTCTCATAAACCTAAGCAAATCCCCATACAGGTAGTCCTGAAAATTTGTGCTTGTGAATTTTTAATAGCTTAGACAATTTTTAAAATTTATAACAAAAAACATGGAGCACATGCAATATAACTGTTGCATGGCTAGTTGGTCTATTGTCTATTGCATGTGCCCCAATTTTTCGTCATAAATCTTACAAGTATTACTAGAACCTGAAAATCTGTTTCAGTTGTAAATTTCTTTTATTACCACGACCGGTTTCGGGTTCTTATAAGCCCATCCTCAGGTGTCGCAACTGTGCTGTGGTCCCCGAGCGCCGCGGTGAAGTGTATCAGGCGCGGTGTGCTATCTATGAGCGCAGAACAGACAAGTATTGTCGTAGCTGTTAAAAATTCACAAGCTTAAATTTTCACGACTATCTGTATGGGGCTACACATCTGTATGCGGCTAAGAACATATTTTATACTTTGACTTACGTCATTAAACATTTTTTCTGCCTTCATCCATGTATGAATATGCTATATTCAGGGTGGTTCAGGAAAAATGTCAATTTGTGAGGTGATTCTACATGTGAAAATAAACCGAGGAAGTCCTATGAACATGCGTCTGATTTTCGATCATAACAGAACTGGAGCGAGTTTATACACATCCGTGAGTAAATATGGAGGTAAGCGTGAATATTACTTACCGAAATAGTGGGACAAATGACTGATCCATCCTGTAATGGGTGTGGGGATACTCCAACACATGGCGGCACTGTGACGTTCCACCTAGGCAACAGCTCCAAGCGTACCGACTGTGGTGGATTGGATCTGTGAGCAGTCTTGCGGCTGTGTGTATGTGTGTTCGAATTGTTCAATTGAGCAGATCCATTGTATGCATGAATACCAATATGCTGCATATGGTCACTCATGCAGAATATGCAGAGATGTTTGTGCAGGGGTACTTTGAAGCCAGTGCCCTTGCAGCTGTTATAGAATACCAGAGACGTTTCCCTGATCGACGAATCCCTGTGCCATGGTATTTCCCAAGGTTTTTCAAACATTAAGTAAATATGGAACATCATCAGAATGTGAGGGCGTCCAGTCAGCTGAGGAAAGGGAAGACATCATTGCGATGGTACAACGGAGTCCCACCACCAATACACGGCATATTAGCTATCAACTCAATATTCTACAAACACAAGGGTGGCGTACGTTACATTCCGAGAGCTTGTATGTATTCCATGTGTCGCCTGTGCAACACCTGCATTCAGGTGACTCCTCACTAACAAGGGAACCTCCCCATCGCACCCCCCTCAGATTTAGTTGTAAGTTGGCACAGTGGATAGGCCCTGAAAAACTGTACACAGATCAATCGAGAAAACAGGAAGAAGTAGTGTGGAACTATGAAAAAATAAGCAAAATATACAAACTGAGTAGTCCATGCGTAGAATAGGCAACATCAAGGATAATGTGAGCTCAAGAGCGCCGTGGTCCCGTGTTTAGCGTGAGCATCTGCGGAACGAGAGGTCCTTGGTTCAAGTCTTCCCTCGAGTAAAAAGTTTAATTTTCCATTTTCCGACAATTATCAAAGATCAGGCAATCACACATAATTAACTTCGCTCTCCAAAATTCCAGGACATGTTCAGATTTGCTTGGACATATACAGGATTTGACGGTCTACACACAGAAAAATATGAAAACGTTAAAAACATATGTTTTGACAGAGCACAGGGAAAACTGTGAGACTGTGAAACTGTTGCAGTCATTTGTTGCAGTTTATGTGACAAACTCTTACGTTTTCATCACTTTTTTGGGAGTGATTATCACATCCACAAGAAAATCTAAATCGGGCAAGGTAGAAGAATCTTTTTACTCATTCGCCAAGTGTACAAGTTAGGTGGGTCGACAACATATTCCTGTCATGTGACACACATGCCGTCACCAGTGTCGTATAGAATATACCAGACGGATTTTCCTGTGGAGGAATCGGTTGACCTATGACCTTGCGATCAAATGTTTTCGGTTCCCATTGGAGAGGCACGTCCTTACGTCTACTAATCGCACGGTTTTGCGGTGCGGTCGCAAAAAACAGACACTAAACTTATTACAGTGAACAGAGACGTCAATGAACGAACGGACAGATCATAACTTTGTGAAAAAAAAAATTAAAATTTTCAGTTAATGGAAGACTTGAACCAAGGCCCTCTCGTTCCGCAGCTGCTCGCGCTAACCAAGGAACCTTGGCGCCCCTCAGCTCGTGTTGTTCTTGATGTTGCCTATCTTGCACATGGACTACTCAGTTTGTATATTTTGCTTATTTTTTTCATAGTTCCACACAACTACTTCCTGTTTTCTCGATTGATCTGTGTTCAGTTTTTCAGGGCCTATCCACTGTGCTAGCTTATAACTAAATCTAAGGGGGGGGGGGTGCGATGAGGAGGTTCCCTTGTAAGCAAACAGCGATTTTGTGAATGGTTGTCTATACACAGATACGTTGTCCACTACACTTTATTTATAGGTGAGTCTACATTTACACGCACTGATATCATGAACACCTGCAGTTCTCATACACGAGCGATGGAGAGCGCACAAGACACTAGGAAACCAAGATACCAAGTTAGGTTTCGGTGGTTGTATGGTATGTTATGTTATGGTACGGTATGTATGATTTACGATATTGTGATACGGACTCTGTCTCTGTCAAACCGCATAACAACCGCAGCATTGACATTTCCTGATAGAAGACCCAATGCGCTTCTGGGAGACGGGACATTGGAGCAAGGACAATAAATGTACCTGCAGCAGGATGGAACACTGAATCACTGTACCAGACTAGTATCCCAGTAGATAGAATAACATTTCTACAACGGTGGAATAGCGCGGTGGCGAACCATTAACATGCATGCCAGACCATCCGACCTAATCCAATTAGATATCTGTCTATGAGGCTGGTTAAATGCGGATGTGCACGCTACAAACGTGGATACCGACGCTGTTGCCCGAACTTAAGTCTGTCGAGATGATTATCAATATACAACACAACACGCCCTCCACCGTGTTGACAAGTCCACTGAGATGGGTGGGGGACCTCCTGACCACCTCTTGTAAAATGTGTCACTTGTCCCATCATTATTGTCCACCGCAGCGCCTACAAAGCATTTCCATACATAATATTCACACTTGTCTTCAATAACATTCGTGGATGTGTGCAGTCAACCCATACGAAAATCCGACATACGATGGCACTTCTCTTATGCCACTGCTAAGTGGATGGCTACAAATGAAATCTTCACTTGTTCAAAAATTTTATTAGTATACTCTGCTTACAGTTTCGTAGATTTCTAGATAATTCAGTGGTGTAATAAATATTCTGTCAATCCAGTGGCACCATTTATACGAGGATTGTTTGGAAAGTTCTCTGAACAGAATAAAAAAAGTACTTGCATCACTGAAACTTTTTTTATTTTTCAATGTAGTCTCCTTGTATATTAATGCATTGGTCCAATGTTGTTCCAGTGCCTTGATCCCACTCGAAAATGAGTTTCCTCCAGGCCTGCAAAATAGTTGTCAACTCTGGCTATCAATTCTTCAGTGACTCTTCGTCCACCAAGAAAAGTTTTCTATTTTTGGGAGAGACGGAAATCTGACGGAGCCATATCAGACGAATAAGGCGGGTATGGCAACAATTCATGCCCTAGTTCGTGTAATTTTACCATGGCGACGGCAAATGTGTGCAGGCGCGCATTGTCTTGTCGCTGCACCCATCTAGCAGATAATTTTTTTCATTTCTAATTCTTCAGTTAAAATGTGATACACCCTTTCAGCTCATATATGGCAGTCTTGAGTAATTTCACGCCCTTTCTATCGACGATCCTTCACGACCATTTTGTGCACTTCTGCAATGATTTCTGGGTAGTGACACATCTTGGCCGACTATTGCGCGGATCGTCATCTTAGCCCTTCCGACCAAATTTAAATTCATTTATCCACTTGGCAACAGTTGAATATGAAGGAGTAGTGTTCCCCAGTGTATCCTGGAAATCGGCATGAATGTCCTTTGCTTTAATACCTTTCTTTACGAAGTACTTAATCACTGCTTCGCAAATCACTACGCGGGAACAACAGAGCCAAGTCACAGCCACAGCTCTCTTCCAAGAGATCCGATGTGGCACGTGTTTACAGGCAACAGTCCAATGAATATCACGTGAACAACTCGTTGCGCTAGCACTGACCTCTCGTGGTGATTCCGAGAACTGTTCCAACCACCCTCGTATGATGATGCTTTTCGCAATCCCTGATGTCTCCCCCCTATCCCCAACCCACTGGAGTGTGTGTTTCATGTAGTACTTAGGATGGCTTTGTTGATTTACGTATTTTGACCTTTGCATAAATTCTGAATATGACTCGTTTGTTATTGTCCCAGTAAGCTGTTCCCCCACCCCCTCGTTTTTTCCATTTCCTGTTATCCTTTGTTCGCCTTCCCTATCGGCCCAAAAATGAATACATATACAATTTTGAATTATGCAGAAAATTAGTTCCTACGAATCCTTCATTCTGTTCTCAATATCAGTTGAGGTATTACATGTCATGCACATTACTCGGTAGACTTTCCCGCGTCAGTGACGCAAGCTGCAACCCTCTGTCTCTAGAGGCCTCCATATCGTAGTATGTAACATGGCACTGCTTAACGGGACTATGTCAGTGCGTGGTAAGTTCGGTCATACATGATGCACCTTCTCCTTCAGCATGAAAACGCCAGAACACACGACCGCTGCGACGTCTGCAACAGTCGAACTACTTTGGTTCGTTGTCAGATCATCCTCTATATAGTCCCGACTTGGCCCCATCCTGTTTTCGTCTGTTTTGTTAGAGGAGAATAAGCAGTACAGACCGAGGTGAGATTGTTTCTCCATAAATACAAACCACCTACTGTGATGTTACCAACAAACCGGTCACTCGTTGGGAGAAATGTGTTCGTTCCTAGAGTGACTACGTTAAGAAATAAATATGTAGAACGAAGATTAAAGATGTAGAATGTTAATAAAGTTTTTTATATAAAACGAAGTCTCTAAAAGTTCTCAAATTCAGAGGCATTACTTTTGAGCACGCCCTCGGATTTAGTTTTACATATACGTCTTTGTTGATATTTATTTACATATTTCTACTACGATTTTGTAATTAAGTTTTCGATTTATTTCTGAGGACGACTAGTGACGCCATTTTACTCTCACAGCCACGCAATCTGGTGGTGTATCTTGTTAGCTATGTTCTAAAACGGCGACTCCATCAGTTGAGCACTACTGGTGGGACGAATGCATGTGATGTCATACTTTATATGAAGGAAATTTTGTTTGGTATGATTTTTTTATTTGTGAACATTTTTGTAATGCCTTCAGTATTTTTACTCTTAATGACTTCTGGAGGTTACGCTTGTGTCTATGACATTGTATTCCGTTTGGAAGACATTCTGAAAATAGGCTGCGCCTGAAACGTCAGTATAAAGTCTGTTGACAACAAGTGACCATTTGAAGCTACCCATTTAGTAGCGATGTAAGAAATTTTCCCAGCCTTGCAGTACAAGAAACAAGATTCACAGATCACAACTGTAAACAGACTCTGAAGACTACAGAATCTTCAAAGGGAAACCTGGAGAAAGGATTTTGAAGAAAAAAAAATTCACCTTGAAACTGTACTCTCTACGTACAACAATAATAAATTCCTTCACTAAGTTCCACTCCCTATTGCGGATACTATCACTTTAACCGTCCAAACAAATTTTACACATTTATCAATTGCCACGCTGTAATCAATGACGACGGTATAAAAATAAACACAAAAGAAGAAATATTCTACAGGCAAATTTAAGACAAAATAAATAACGCCGAATGGGACTTTAAAATAGGGAAAGAAAAATTATTTTTAATTGTAGATAACTGTCCTGCACTTAAAAGGCCAAACCAAAATAGTATATTGCTAACAGAATTCTATGAGGGCCTTCAATCGAACTATAGTCAATCCACTTTTAAAAGATCGAAAGCAGATAAAAATCGAGTTTACGAACTACAGAACTTAGATAATCATGTGGCAATATCGAGACCAAAAGAAGGAAATTATGAAAGAGTCAAACTGAATTAATATCGAAACAGATTATTAATCTAAGATAAAAATCAGAAATATCTCTCGAGCATATATACAGAACAAAATCGACGAAAGACTACCTTATATTCAAATAACAACTAGAAGAAACTTACTGATGACTCAACGCATACTTCCGGGAAAATTACGGAAGTTGCAAAGGGAGTGCTCCCTCTACGAATATCTCACAACATCGATAGTGAAACGCCGTGATGAAGCCTAGAGAAAAGGACGCTGGCAAGGAAAAACGGTACAGTATAAAACCCAAGAAGATTATCAAAACGTCAAAGATAGGAGAAGTCCTTTCACAAGAACAAGTAGACATTTAAGAAACATTTAAGAAATATCCATCTCCAAGTTTCTGCACGAGTCAAAGAAAATGGTGAACTAAAAATAAATACAGACAACTGTAAACTTCTAGCTGACAACTTTAAGAACGCAGTCGAAAAATTCCCAAGCTAACTGACAGTACGGAGATGGCAGGTCAGTCTCTTCGGATATGTGGACAATAGAGTAACTAAAACAATCTTCCAATATTTCAATAATAAAAAGAACGAAAGTCAGTGAATCAAAGATACTGTGAAGCCTCTAATTAGTGGTAAAAGTAATTAAAGTTATATACGATGAACAAAGAATATTTATCCTAAGTCGGGTATTGGAACTTAAGATTTCTCTGTGACAAAGATTTCATGAAAAAGGAAAACACCATGTTATCATTGTCTTATCGCTTGTCATTTTGATCGTGTTGCTTATCTAGTGGCTTTTTTACCATTCGATGTATTGAGGCTTCCTGTCCGTTCATGTAGGTTTAATTACAGTAAAATAATAATTCATGTGTTGAATCTTAAAAATTTATTCTCGCTGTGAAACAAACTTTTCCTCTTCTTACCATTTATGTAAATGTGGCCAGTGCTTTGTATGGGTGGATTAGTTTTCTCTACATTCTGAACAACATGTATTTCAAAGTTATTTATGAACTCCGATATTCAGTTAACACAGCACGATTATCTTTGACATTTGAAAATTTATCTTTTCGTAAAACCACACTAGCTTAATCTGGCATTCACTCTGGTTTGAGCCTTTCGACGTAATATTTCAGAACCAAAAATATTTAATATCCATACCAGATATAATTTTTCGTAGCAGTAAAATGTGTCTATGATCTCTCTAATTCTTAACATCGCAATACTTTCACTTACGTGAAGTATATATATTTCCATTGTTAAATGTAGGAAGATAAGTTCATAATAATAACAGGTATTTATTCTTGTTTCCCAAATAGTTGTTTGAGGAGATTTTTTGATTTTCGTGTAATAAAATCAGGCACGGTCTAGTTTAGAATTACATAGAATGGAATAAAATAACTGAAGTCATTTGAAACAAAGAATTATTCTTAACCAAAACTAAAACAACCGAAGTTTTTCAAGGAAAAAAGGTAAAGTGGAAGAAGCTTAAGTCAGTGAAAAAACCAACAACACGTCGGGAGAAAGGAAAGTACTAGGAAGACACTCAGAAGAACCACATTGGAAATAATAACTTATTTAGAGTAGTTGTTCGACGTAGTTCATAATTACCTGGATGCAACGCAAGATAAACTCAAGTAGCAGCTACTCATGCATTTGGGCTCTAGCTACATATAACAGTCCCAGTCATTTTGTAAGTATATGTCTTTCACCTACATCATATTACAAAATAAAGTAATATATTTTTATATGAGGAAGTGATCTAGATCACTGTTTTCATTAATTTTTCAGACAAATCGTGGTGGCATATCGAGAATTTATTTCTTTGGTAACAACCATTCTTGTGAAATATGAATGTCAATAACGTGAGAAATTATGAATTACTGTGACAACTCTAGAATGCTGCCTGTTTCCAAAGGGGGCGGTCATCACTATGGTAAAGCTGTGTTCTGCTGTTTGCCGATCTCTCTCTCTCTCTCTCTCTCTCTCTCTCTCTCTCTCTCTCTCTCTCTCTCTCTCGTGTAAGTAAGTGTAAGTGTGTGTGTTCAGAGCAGGCTGGATTCTGCAGGTAGCCAAGGAGCTCCCCGAACGAGGAGCTAATATGGTCTCTGCTGTCTGGCACATCGCACATATGAGCTAGTGCTGTTTGGTGTACCATGTAGGCCATTTCCGTCAATAGTGGACAGTTACAACGAAGCTCCGCAGCGGGGTGTTACAGCTAACTTGAGAACTGTGTCAGACAAAATACTTACTCGTGTACCTGGCAGGAGTGAAACATCGTTCCCTTGTATCTAATGCGTCTCGAACACACCGATTGTATGATGCTCCACACCTTTCGTGTACTTCATAAATGACATTCCTTTTTACGTAAAACAGTTATAAACAGCGTATAAAATATGTATTCTCAACCCATCATCAGGAAGCTGATAGATTATACCTACGACGAAACTTAGATTATTATAAAACCCTGTCATCACGTCCAATAAGAAAAGGAATCATGAATCTGAGTGCTCCTTATAATGATGTTCATTACGCACCAGTAAGAACATGAGCACAGGTCATTAACTGTTAGAAGGAATTGGAAAAACCAATTCTAACGAAAGGCTGTTACGCTAGGACGCCGTCGGTCAGGCGCCAATGAGGAAATGAAAATTACCTCGTACAAACAAGCATGTACATAAATGTTAAGCAGTTTTTAGCACTAGAAGGCCAAACCCTAGTCGTGAAAAATTCCTGTAGATTAAAAGCGCATACAAATCCTGGACGCTTAACTATGAACATTGCCTTTCGTGGATAATGCTCATACCGACTGAACAATCCACGCACGATTCACGACCCGCCTCCACAGTTTCACTTATACAGTATCTCTTCGTCTTCGTGTTCCGGTCTGGCACACAGTTTTAATCTGCCAGGAAGTTTCTTGACAATACAAACTCCAATGCGGAGTGAAGCTCGTGTTGCAGAAATATTCACTCCGTAACTCAGCTCTGCACGTTGGCACGTTACCTCTGATGAACCACCACACGCGCCTCGGATATACCACTGGCTGTCGACACTGCCTCTTTCAGACCGATTAACGGCCGTAGCTCAAGATAATTTTCCTTACATTTTTATTTTCAGAGCGTACTAATGGCGTAAATTAACACTTGTTCCACTTCTGACATGTGTAACTTTAACAGTTTGCCTACCTGGATGTGTTTAACGGCATTATAAGGAACGTTTCCGTTATCTGATAAAAAGTGTCCGGACACCTATAGCGAATATTAATATGCGATGATGATTTTAGGTGAGGGGGCGCTCAACAAGATGGTCATAAGCGCCCTTACGAAAAGTCAGCATGCCAGTCTCATGGGTGGGGACGAAGGCTGTTCCCACATGCGGAGCAGTTTATAATGCATTGAAGTCTGCCTCCCTTCCCCACCAAGTTATGTGTGGGGCCTGACAATTCACAAAACGTCACCATTCTTTTAACTCTGTAATCAGTATCGGTGAGGATGGTTGGCATATCTCCATCGAGACTGAGGGCTGATCTGATATCAGAATATAAGACACGTTGCCAAAATATACCGAACCGAAAGTGGCACACCACAAACCACCTTGAGTGGTGGATCCTCCCACCAGAGGAGGAAGCCATGTGTTAAAAGGCTATGTCCGATGCACAGCCTGGTAAGCAGAACCTCCTTCCAGAGGTGAGATGAAGTCCGCCATGCGTGTGTGGTCGGTTTGAGCGACCGCAGTTTGTTTTCTTCCACCTTCAACCATTCAGTCTCCCACTGACGCATGATGCGTTTGTCATAAAATGAGATGACGGCGTGCAACAGGCTGGGATACTGACGGGCACCACCATCACCACATGCTTCCGTGGTCGCTTTGTCGGCTGTGTCGTTTCCCTGTATCCCGATGTGGCCACGTACCCACCAAAAGATCGCCTCCTTGCCACTATTAACATGCTGTGTGTCCACCGTCCACTTTAACTCTGCTGGGGACACTTACAGCAAGGTGTCAATGTCCGTGGAGGAATGGTAGCCCATTCTTCCTCAAGAACCTAAAACAAGCGAAGGTAATTATGTTGGACGCTGGGGGGCTGGAGTGAAGTCTACGTTCTGCAGTAACTCAGCACAAAGGCATTCCATCGGGTTCAGGTCGAGACTCTCGGCATGCCAGTTCACATTTCAGGACTGTTACTGTTCACCAGCTATTGCCCCAGAAATGGAGGGCCCATTTTCATGCTGATACCAACGATCATCACCTCTGAACTCTTCCTTTACTGTACTCAGTACACAATGTTGTAAAGTATCTTTTCGCATTTAGCATTTTGTTAGGCGTAATAAGACGATGCCCTAAACACGAGAAACACCTCCGCCAACTCATCCGTACAACACTTTTGGCATTACACACGATGACGTCTACTTCCATGGGATTTCCACAGGGTATAGCGTGATTCGTCACTCCAGATCACTCTTTTCCAGCCGTCAACTGTCCAGAGCCGCTCGTCTTTACACCACCTCAAACGTGGCAAAGCACTTAGCAAAGAAATGTTTGGCTTATGAGAAGCTGCTCGACCCCTTTCTTATTACCTCCTCCGTACAGTAATTGATCTAGTGGTTCCCACTGCCCCTGCGTCAATTCAGGTATGACCTAGTTAGCCCGACCCCCTGTCCCCACCCCTCAACCGCTTCCCCCGCCGTCATCAACGTAAACGTCTAACTGGAAACGAATTTTCCTTGAAAACCTTTAATTTTCAAATAATGAAAGAAATGGTACTTTGTGTGTGTGTGTGTGTGTGTGTGTGTGTGTGCGCGCGCGCGCGCTCGCTCGCTCGCTATGGTGAATGATGAAGCAATTTCCGGTGAATAGCGAGTGCTACATAAAACTCAGTAACGAAAGCTAACTATCCACAGTGGGGTAGACACTTGTTACTAAACGTACTTCCTCTGCACTATTACTCTCCCTAATAGCATTTGCTTTACCCACACTATGCATCCCCATTTAATATCCACCTTGTTAAAATGTGTGCATTATAGTTACTGTTTGTAAATCGTTTGACTGTTGGACCCCTACTTCTGAAGTGGAACACGTAGCAAGACTTCAGGCTCTTAACTCTGTGTCTGACCACTCTAATAATAATGATAATTCTGTGTACAGCACTGTAGTGTTGTGGTGCCAATTAGTTCAAACATGTGTTTCAAAGAAAGTACTGAAGCAATTTTTGGTCTGTCGCAGGAACTATCTATAACTTGCAGAAGTTTTTTTATGAGATATTTAGCCTTTGTTATGGATGTCTTACTGTTGCTTTCATTTGTGTACAGTTCAAAATACAAAGTATGTGTGTAATCATTCTGTGTGAGGTGCCTGTGACCTCTAGCGCATGGTGTCATGCGTTAACGCTAGTCATTGAGGAAAAAGTAATTATTAATGACTTATACAGTCAGTGTTAAAGTCTTGCAAAACTGTGATAATAGTAATGAAGTTGCGAAAGTAATTAAGTTTCATGACTGTCAGTCACACCATTTTGGTTTTTCCCCCTCCTTCAAAAATCTCATCAGGAGGTAATTACTCCCAGGTTGGAAACCACTACACCACCCACACTGCTGTTGATATTACTGCCTTTGACTGCACACCTCGAGTACGCTGTGTGAAACTTTACTTTTACAGTCAAATCATTATTTTATATGAAAAAACAAGGTTTCAGAGCAGACGAGCGGACCATTGGGCACTGGTAAGCCATGAACTTCATAAACATTGTTCATATTCAGAGTCGGGTACAGTGATTGTCAGAGTGCATTTACGAGAGTATAGAAATTCAGAGGTTCAATGCGAGTGAAATATTTTATGAAATTAAAACATTTTGATTTCAAACAGATTTAACAGATAAAATTATACGCGTTTCATTCAGTGATCATTTGTTGTGTAATTACAATCATATTTCTGGCACAGCAATTTTTTTCTGAACTAACAATGATTCGCAACGTTCATAGCAAACATTTAACAAAAAGTCATTTTGTTATGGAATCAGATACCGTACTTAAATTTTATTGAGAACGCATTTCTTTTTCGCAGTCTTATTGTTTGCTCGTGTAGCGCCAGTTTCACGTATTTCCATCTCAAACGAAGCTTCAGATATTTTCAGTCAACACTTCTTAAATACTCAGCTTTGCAAAACGTTTAACTTCACAATTATATAAGTATTAAAATAGTTTAAAGGATACTTTCACAATGACCTAAGCAAAGCAGTGGTAGTTCGTTGTCAAGCATTGGTAGCATATGAATTGTCTCAGCAAATTCTAGATACGTCTGTGCCATCGCAGTGCAGCTGAGTTGTTATACGAATACTGTGGTATGGTAGAGGAGTCGTACGTATGAAATCATCAAGCACTAAATTAACAACTCTGAGCTGATTGTGAGGTGCTGCGTAGAAAATCAACAAGCGTAGCTTTCTTGAACCTACTATTGTTTCGATTCTCGGCTGCTGGAAGTTCGTAGTGCATATTATCGTTTTTGCACCACCAAATGCAAAATACTGTCCGTCCACGTAGGCCTTTACTCGAGGTGATGTTTTTTGTTGTGGCTCAGCCATTAATTTCTTCTTATTAAGAAGTTAACATAAAGGCATCTTAACTCGGCACCAGTACCGTTATTGTATACTGTATAGAAATGTAATGTTTCCATAAGGTGAGTTCAACAGCCGTAACGTATTTTATAAAATGCTTTTTAATCATCAGCCGTTTATTTATCCCATTAGTGATCTACTGGTTTCGGTTACTAGCCATAATCCAGGATGTAGTGTACAACGGGTTAGTTGAATGCATCCCAGATTCTTTTGAGGCTTAACAATATCGAAATTGTCCAGTGAAACTTTACGGACACCTGACAATTTCTTAGATTACTGACAATCATATCTCATGTCAAATAGACAGACGTCACGGGAAAAACAAAATGAATTGTTCGTCTTGTTTTTCGTGTGATATCTGTCTATTTGACATGAGATATGACTGTCAGTATTCTAAGAAATTATTTCAGGTGTCTGTACGACTTCGCTGGATAATTTTGATACTGTTCAGCTTCAAAGGAATTTGGGACGCTTTCTACAAATCTGTTGCACCCTTCGTCCTGGATTGTGGTTCATGACCGAAAACGGTAGAAGGCTAATGGAACAAATGAACAGCTGATGGTTAAAATGCACTTTATTAAATGTACAGGAATGCTCTATGAGGGAACTGACAACGCGCGAGCAAAAATTGGGTACTCCTACACTACTTCTGAACCTTGTTCATTTAACACAAATGTCACGCGAGGGTTTAATGGCTACAGTTCATCACATGTGTCACTTCATGAATGTGGAAAATCATTCACGCCAGAATGATTTTTCTTGATACAAGAAAATCCTTCTTTGACGTGGTTTTTCCGACAGCACTCGCTGTCACACGATACAAATATTTCGAGGTGCCTCCATTTCTTGCGCCACTATTGAAACCAAGCGAAAAATGCGTCAGACCTTTCTGCCCTTGTCTGTTTTATAACGCTTAAGCAAGAGTCATACGATTTAAGTAAGCAAAACCCAGTTTGCTCAAAGACAAATACTGGGACTTCAAATAAGAAAGTGACACCTGATAAATACAACCACAGCAATCAACGCTTCTGTGGTAATTACTGTGTGTTCACTCTTTTTATAGAATTAGTTCATGCGGAAAACCCAGTTGCAATAAGGAACTGTTTTATGCTAACAGTGAGAGGCAGAAACGTGCAGAAGGCGTGTAACACCGAAAATGCAGTAAATATTTGTAATTTAAATGCTTTTTTTAAAATAAGTACAGACATTGTTTCACAGTATGGGTACATTTAGGTCTGTTTACGTTTCATTGTATTTATCTGTGTTTTACTGTGAAAGTTTTAAGCTCTGGGGAAAAGCCAAAGGAATTGTTTTTTGCATCGACTAGCAACGATAATAGCAGTGCCTGCGCGTTGTAAAATCTTTGGGTAGGGAGAGCGCGCGGAGAGAGCGAGAGACAGGTTCCAGGGCTTGTGTACGGAAGTGTGGTGTTAACCCTCTCACAGTAGAGTGTACCATTTCGGCGGCATCATGTACGCGCGCCGGCCAGATGTCTAGTAGCAGGAGGAAGGACAGCGGACGGGCGGAAGAGGCTGTATTAATTACGATTGCCCGTTCCTGTAATTAGCTGTGGCCGCACAAGATGCTACCAGATTTGTCGTCGGCTCCGAGTTCCGTCGCACGCACAGCACTGAAGTAAGACTGTTCCTTGGTGGGAAGTATTAACGGCTAACCCAGCAGCACAACTGAATGTGATTTGATTAATGAACTTTATTTAAATAATAAGTTGAATTCAGGGCGATTGTGTCCTCATTGCCCCCAGACATTGTTACCAAGCAGGGTCCTTGTTCCCTTTTTTCCTTATATGCTAACCGAAGTTTGAGAATCTATCACTGGATAAAATCCAAATCTAAAGAAAATGCACAAATTAAGAGTGCAGAAGTTATAGTTATTTTACATATAACTTGGAGAACATGGCTGTTTGGTTTGGTACGTATACTAGTATTTAATTCTGTTCAAGTCAGTAAAAAGGCTCAGTTGTTCAGACAATAATATGAAATACAATTTGAAAATTAAGTAACTGCAAAGCAAAAAGGGCTTGCCTTTCTCTAAATTTCTTTGATGACGTTATGTTGAGATCTCTGAAAGTCATTGTTCACGTAACTAAGTTCAGTATTAACATACAGTTTAAGGGGATATTTTCAAATCATTACTCTATTACCTTTTTCAAAATTTGACGACAAACTTAACGTAAAAGTGACTTCTCAGTTTTCTTTATCACCACATACTCAAAATTAGTGTCAAAAAACCTTCAGTTGTCACGTGTCAGTGTCTAATAATAAATGTTTTTCTTTCCCATCGTCTTGTACAGGATTTTGGATGCAAATCGCCCTAGTGGGCTGGCGACCATAACTATTTCCTTTTCGTTCATTAGTGTAGCTTTTGGATTCATGATCAGTGGTACCCCTTTTCTGCCAAGTGTTGTTCGTGAGTGAATGCACAAAATAACTTTCATTTTTCCTAATTGTAGCCCTGTTCGGTTTAATTACTTTTTTATTTTCAGTAGGCTTTTCTATCAGGAAGATCGATAGTACACTTTCCCCCTACTTATCGGTATTACTTCTTCAGGAAAGATAGCGTTATCCAATTAGAAAAATTCCATTAAGTATACACGCGATCCGCGGTCATATTTTATATCGCAAGCAGGATAAGCCGATTAGTAAGAGGGAGGGTACAGGTGCACCGCGCCGCGATCGCCTGATCTACATCTGAATCGACATACATACTCCGCAAGAATGGCGGAGGCTACCCTGTTCCACAACTAGTCGTTTCCTTTCCTGTTCCATTCGCAAATAGAGCCGAGGAAAAAACTGACTATGCGCTCCCGCCCGTGTGAGTCCTAATTTCTCTTATCTTTGTGGTCCCTACGCGAAATGTATGTTGGCGGCAGTAGGTTCCTTCTGCAGTCAGCTTCAAATGTCGGTTCTCCCAATTTTCTCAGTAGTGTTCTTCGAAATGAATGTCTTCTTCCCTCCAGGGATTCCCACTTGAGCTCCCGAAACATGTCCTTAATACTTTTATGCAGATCGAACCCCCCGATAACAAACTCTAGCAGCCCGCCTCTGAATCGCTTCGATCTCTTCTTTGAACCCGACCTGGTGCGGATCCTAAACACTCTAGCAGTGTCTCAAGAACAGGTCGCACCAGCGTCCTGTATGCGGTCTCCTTTATACATGACCTACACTTTCTTAAAATTCTCCCAATAAACTGAAGTCCACCATTCGCCTTCCCTACCACTGTCCTCAAGTATTCGTTACATTTCATATCGCTTCGCAACGTTACGCCCAGGTATTTAAACGTTATTGTGTTAAGTAAGACGCCGCCCGCTGTGGTCGAGCGGTTCTAGGCGCTTCACTCTGGAACCGCGCTGCTGCTACGGTCGCAGGTTCGAATCCTGCCTCGGGCATGGGTGTGTGTGATGTTCTTAGGTTAGTTAGGTTTAAGTAGTCTTAAGTCTAGGGGACTGATGACCTCAGATGTTAAGTCCCACAGTGCTTAGAGCCATTTGAACTATTTATCAAGCAGGACGATTCTAATATTACGGGCTTGTTTTGCCTAATCATTCGCATTAACTTTTCCTAATTTAAGAACCAGCTGCCATTCATCAGATTAACTAGAAATTTTGTCTAGATCATTTTTTATCAACCTACAGTCACTTATCTTCGACACCTTCCTGTACACCACAGCATCATCAGCGAAGGAACGCAGATTCCTGACCACCCTGTTTGTCAGACCATTTATGTATACAGAAAACAGCAAACTGTCCTATCGCACTTCCCTGGGCACTCGTCATGTTACACCTGTCTCCGATGAACTCTCGCCGTCGGGGACAAGATATTGGGTCTTCCAGCCAGTCATATCTGGGAGCCTATTCCGTACGCACGTACCTCCCTTAACAGCCTGCAGTGGAACACTGTGTATAATCTAGATATATGCAATCTGCCTGTTGCCCTTCATCTTTAGTTCGCAGTATTATCATGTGAGCAAGGAGCAAGCTGCGTTTCTGAGCTTTCTGGTCTCTAGGAAATTTACTATATTCGAACACTCAGTATGCTCTAGCATACTGTTGCAAACCGATGTTAAGGACTTTGGTCTGTAATTTTACGTGTTCGTTCAATTGCCGTTTTTGTATACGGGTTTGTGCACACATACCGACAACTGGTTAATGTGCCCAGCATGGAGTGTGGCCACCTCTGGCAGCAATACAGGCCTGACAACAACAGGACATGCTGTGAATGATATCAATCTCATGTTGAGGCAATAACGCCCATTCTTCATGCAGCGCTCCTTGCAAGTCAGAGTGGTTGGTGGACGCTGACATCTCCCTACCGCATGACAAACATGCTCTAAGGGATTCAAATCGGGAGAGAGAGTAGGCCAGGCCATGCGTGGAATATCTTCCGTCTCCAAGAAAACATCAACCACCAATGCTCTATGAGGTCGAGATTATCGTCATTCGATAAGGAGTCTGAGCCACAGCACCTCGCAACTACCGTACATGATGTCAACATAACCCCTGCCCATACCATTTGGGATCCTCCTCGATATGTCTCTTTCCGTAATGTTTGGGTCCGAAATCGTGTTCCACGTGCCCTCCAGATGCGAATCCGTCCAGAATCACTCTTCAGACCAAATCGACACCCCATCTGTAAAAAGAACATTGGCCCTCTGGGCGACCATTAAGGTGGCATGGTGATGATTCCACTCTAGACGTTCCCTTCTGTGAAGACGTCTATATAGACGTCTGTCAAAAAGCAACAAAAAAAAAGGAAGTGTGGTGACTGGTTGCGACGGAAGAATCGCGTACGGCCCATGTTAATTTGCTCATTGAAATACGATGTTTCTTGCATATTACGCGAAATTATTAACGATGGCACGGGAAAGAACAGAGAACGGAAACATGGTACTTAAAGATGAAATTACAGCTGAAAAAGGAGGTGACATATTCCTAGTGACAGGAATGTCATTTGAGTGATGTTTAATATTTTAATATAAGACAACGCCAGCAGTACAACTGTAATGAAAACCTGCAGAAGCAGCATAGTTTGAAATGGCAAAACTGATGCGGTACCTCCTAGTATCTTGACCGACCTCCTTTTGC
The DNA here is from genome assembly GCF_021461395.2 of Schistocerca americana. Taxonomy (NCBI): domain Eukaryota; kingdom Metazoa; phylum Arthropoda; class Insecta; order Orthoptera; family Acrididae; genus Schistocerca; species Schistocerca americana. The sequence continues at coordinate 527,863,305 of NC_060125.1, read as the reverse complement.
CCGGGGTAGTGCAGCAACTCTACGTGGCATGGACTCAACAAGTCGTTGGTAGTCCCCTACAGAAATTTTGAACCACACTGCCTCTATAGCCGTCCATAATTGTGAAGGTGTCCATAATTGTGAAGGTGTTATCAAAAAAAATGGTTCAAATGGCTCTGAGCACTATGCGACTTAACTTCTGAGGTCATCAGTCGCCTAGAACTTAGAACTAATTAAACCTAACTAACCTAAGGACATCACACACATCCATGCCCGAGGCAGGATTCGAACCTGCGACCGTAGCAGTCGCTCGGCTCCAGACTGTAGCGCCTAGAACCACACGGCCACTCCGGCCGGCTGCCACGGTTTTCCAATTGAGTCCAACCGATATGGCCATAAGCCTAGTAGAAGAAGAGCTGCAGGCGATGTTTTGCTGTTAGCAAGGGCACTCGCGGCGATCGTCTGCTGCCATAGCCCATCAAAGCCACATTTCGCCCCACCGTCCTAACGGATATTTTCGTCCTACGTTCCACATTGTTTCCTGATCTTATTTCATGCAGTGTTGCTTGTCTGTTAGCACTGACAACTCAATACAAACGCGACTGCTCTCGGTCGTTAAGTGAAGGCCGTCGGACAGTGTGTTGCCGTGGTGAGAGGTAACGCCTGAAATTTGGTATTCTCGGCACGCTCTTCACATTGTGGACCTCGGAATATTTAATTCCTTACCGATTTCCGAAATGGAATGTCCCATGCGTCTAGCTCCAACTACCATTGCGCATTCCAAATCTTAATTCCTGTAGTGTGGCCATAACCACGACGGAAACATTTTCACACGAATAACATAGGTAGAGATGATAGCTCCGCCATTGCTCTGCCCTTTTATACCTCGCGCACGCGATACTTACCGCCATCTGTGTATGTGCACATCGACATCCCACTACTTTTGTCACAGTGTAGATGTTGTCCAATAACGTTTTTAGTTAATTTTTTTTTTGCATTTTTGTATTTCATGTTTAATATTTCATGTGGCATGAAAATGAAAGCTACTGTCGAGTAATATGCAAATATGAACTAATAGGTATAATCTTAAATACGAGGGGCATTTAGTAACTGAAGAGACGAACTGATATAGGGTAACAGTAAGTTTACAAAATGAGACTTTTACTACATCTCAACCTAACGCCCACCAATGTTAACACGCTTGATCCAAGGATAAACCAGTTTTTTATACCAGTTGAGCACCTTTCACACAAATTCCTTGACCTTGTCGTTGCTGAACGTTTTCGGCGTAATGCCTCCTCGAGGGGACCCGATCACACACCCTGAAGTTCTGCTTAAAAACTGGTCATCTTCCCTTCCGTTGCGTTCTTTCAATTCTCTACCCACTCTAGTCATGTTTCCCTGTGGTGTTTTGTTAACTCTTCCGGGAACCACCTTGTACATTTTTTGCTTTACTTTTGCTTGTTAGTGATAACATCATGAACTGTGTCAACACACACTGCAACTGTTTTTGCTGTATGCTTAACTGTAGTACGTAAGTCTTTACGAATGTTATTAATGCGGGCTTCAAGCGAAGGACTTCAACTGGCCGGCCGCGATGTTGTTCGTCAGTCACTGACACTCGACTGTTTCTCAGAACTGTTCTACCAAATTATAAAAATTTCCGCGTATCAACCTGCAGGGTGAAAAAACGGTTCACTGAATGTTGTTCGGCTAGTGTCGAAACTTCAAATGGGTTCGCCATCGTTAAATGCAACACTGACGTCATAAGCGAAACAATTTTCATCAGTCAGCTTTCTTAGCGCATCCCAGTAATGCCAACCTACAGTTATGAATGCGCGAAACTCCACCTGCAACTTCCATTTCTACATCAGTTTCTCTAATTATTGAATGTCACTCGTATATACAGATTTAGACTGATCAGCTGGAAGCTGTGTTGGCCGTGGTCGACAGGTTCCAGGCTGTTGCCCTGGGCCGCGGTGACAATGGAACACCCGAGGCGAGAGCTTTGGCGCCTCTGGAACCTGTAGCATCGTCTGGGATATCTGATACTACTGCGCCCTCGGATTCGGACGTCCCTGCCGAGCGACACTTGGCTGACGGTGACTGGCGAACCGTGGCGGAGTCGCGAATCCTTGGGCAGAAGGCGAAAGTTGGTGCTGGCCGCAAGGCTGTACCCTTACGCTTCTGTAACAGGTTTGAGGTATTGCCCACTGCTGGAAGTAATTCTGAGCCAGCAAGAGCGGTCTCTCCTGTTGCGGCAGTGGCCGGTCTTCCTGAGAGGTCTGGACAATCGCAGAGGGTGGGATTCCTTGCCATTGGGAGCTCCAATGTTAGGTGGGTGATAGAACCCCTTAAGACTCCTTCCCAGCTAAGGACGGAAAGAAAGTCAACGTGCACACCGTGTGCATACCGGGGGGAGTCATCCAAGATGTGGAAAGGGTCCTTCCGGATGCCATGAAGGGTACAGGGTGCAGCCAACTGCAGGTGGTGACTCATGACGGCACTAATGACGTGTGTCGCTATGGATCGGAAGAGATTCTCTCTGGTTTCCGGCGACTATCTGAGTTGGTGAAGACTGCCAGTCTTCCTAGCGAGATGAAGGTAGAGCTCACCATCTGCAGCATCGTCGACAGGATCGATTGCGGACGTTTGGTACAGAGCCGAGTGGAGAGTCTGAATCAGAGGCTCAGACGGTTCTGCTACCGTGTAGGCTGCAGATTCCTCGACTTGCGCCATAGGGTGGTTGGGTTTCGGGTCCCGCTAAAAAGGTCAGGTGTGCACTACACACAGGAGGCAGCTACGCGGGTGGTAGGGGCTGTGTGACGTCCCAGTTCGTAGTAATAGGCGGTAAATCATCGAGTAGAACATAAGTGATATCTGGCGTTCCGTAAGGTTGTGTCCTAAGCCCTCTGCTCTTCCTGATTTACATAAATGATCTAGGTGATAATCTGAGCAGCCCCCTTAGATTGTTTGCAGATGACGCTGTAATTTATCGTCTAGTAAAATCATCAGACGATCAATTCCAATTACAAAATGATATAGAGAATTTCTGTATGGTGCGAAAGTGGCAATTCACACTAAACAAAGGAAAGTGTGAGGTCATCCACATGTGTACTAAAAGAAATCCGATAAATTTTGGGTATACGATAAATCGCACACATCTAAGGGCTGTCAATTCGACTAAATACCTATGAATTACAATTACGAGCAACTTAAATTGCAAAGACCACATAGATAATATTGTGGTGAAGACGAAACAAAGACTGTGCTTTGTTGGCAGAACACTTAGAAGATGCGACAAACCCACTAAAGAGAGAGCCTACATTACACTCGTCCGTCCTCTGCTGGAATATTGCTGCGCGGTGTCGGATCCTTAACACGTAGGACTGACGGAGGACATTGAAAAAGTGCAAATAAGGGCAGCTCGTTTCGTGTTATTGCGCAATAGGGGTGTCACTGATATGATACGCGAGTTGGGGTGGCAGTCACTGAAACAAAGGCGGTTTTCTTTGCGGCGAGATCTATTTACGAAATTTCAATCACCAACTTTCTCTTCAGAATGCGAAAATATTTTGTTGACACCAACCTACGTAGGGAGAAATGATCATAATAAAATAAGAGAAATCAGAGCTCGAACGGAAAGATTTAGGTGGTCCTTTTTCCCATGCGCCATTCGAGAGTAGAATGGTGTAGTAGTATTAAAATGGTTCGTTGAACCCTCTGTCAAGCACTTAAGTGTGAATCGCAGGGTAACCATGCAGATGTAGATGAGGGTGTACCAGGCGTAGAAGTATGAAACCGGAATTTCCTATAGATGGTGCTAGCCGTCAGTGTAGGCCGCATCAGCAGTGCCATCTACTTCCTGTAACAGCTGACGACGAATGTTAACACACAGTATCCCAAGTTCCACACATCGGTATCTGTTCCAAACCCGTAAACATGTCGAGTTCTGTGCCTACTTACTACGATTTGCCGACAGCATTGGTTTTGTGTTATCATTTGAAGGAAACTGCTGCAAAATCGAACCGAATACTTGTCGAAGCTTTCGGCGAACATGCTTTCGGGAAAACAGCGTTTGGAGTGGTTCAAAAAATTCAAAAGTTGTGATTTTGACGTGAGAAACGACGAGCGTGGAAAACCACCGAAAAAGTTCCGAGACAACGAATTGCAGGCCTTATTGGGTGAAGATTAAACTCAACACGAACTCGCGGAACAACTGAATGTGGCACAGAAAGCCATTTCTCTTCGGTGGAAAGCTATGAGCAAGGTGCAGAAAGTGGGGAAAATGGGTTCCGAATGAAAGACCGCAAGCAAATCGAAAGACCAGTTGCGCAAATCTAAAGGCCACTTGTGAAATTCTGCTCGCCTGACACAAAAGAAATTCGTTTCTTCATCGAATAGTGAAGGGTGATAAATAACGGATATATTTTGAGAATCTTAAGCGTCATAAATCACGGGTGAATCCACGCAAACACCATCGACATCCACTGCAAGACCAAATCGCTTTGAAAAGAAGGGTGGGATCAGAAGGGTGTCTTCTATTATGAGCTGCTAAAACAGGGTGAAACCGTTTACACGGATCGCTACCAATAGAGAATGATCGATTTAAATGTAGCATTACGTGAAAAACGACCTGAATATAGAAAAAGGCAACACAAAGTCGTATTACTCCATGATAACGCCCCACCACGAACAGCAAAACGGGTCAGGGAAACGATCGAGGCGTTCATTTGGGAAATATTAGGGCATGCGGCTTATTCCCCACAGTTTGCTCCGTCCGATCGTCTATTTGCATCACTGGGACCGCTCTCACTAAACAACGCTTCAGTTCGCATGAAAATTTACGAAAATGGCTCGCTGACTGGTTCGCTTCAAAGAACTACACTCCTCGAAATGGAAAAAAGAACACATTGACACCGGTGTGTCAGACCCACCATACTTGCTCCGGACACTGCGAGAGGGCTGTACAAGCAATGATCACACGCACGGCACAGCGGACACACCAGGAACCGCGGTGTTGGCCGTCGAATGGCGCTAGCTGCGCAGCATTTGTGCACCGCCGCCGTCAGTGTCAGCCAGTTTGCCGTGGCATACGGAGCTCCATCGCAGTCTTTAACACTGGTAGCATGCCGCGACAGCGTGGACGTGAACCGTATGTGCAGTTGACGGACTTTGAGCGAGGGCGTATAGTGGGCATGCGGGAGGCCGGGTGGACGTACCGCCGAATTGCTCAACACGTGGGGCGTGAGGTCTCCACAGTACATCGATGTTGTCGCCAGTGGTCGGCGGAAGGTGCACGTGCCCGTCGACCTGGGACCGGACCGCAGCGACGCACGGATGCACGCCAAGACCGTAGGATCCTACGCAGTGCCGTAGGGGACCGCACCGCCACTTCCCAGCAAATTAGGGACACTGTTGCTCCTGGGGTATCGGCGAGGACCATTCGCAACCGTCTCCATGAAGCTGGGCTACGGTCCCGCACACCGTTAGGCCGTCTTCCGCTCACGCCCCAACATCGTGCAGCCCGCCTCCAGTGGTGTCGCGACAGGCGTGAATGGAGGGACGAATGGAGACGTGTCGTCTTCAGCGATGAGAGTCGCTTCTGCCTTGGTGCCAATGATGGTCGTATGCGTGTTTGGCGCCGTGCAGGTGAGCGCCACAATCAGGACTGCATACGACCGAGGCACACAGGGCCAACACCCGGCATCATGGTGTGGGGAGCGATCTCCTACACTGGCCGTACACCACTGGTGATCGTCGAGGGGACACTGAATAGTGCACGGTACATCCAAACCGTCATCGAACCCATCGTTCTACCATTCCTAGACCGGCAAGGGAACTTGCTGTTCCAACAGGACAATGCACGTCCGCATTTATCCCGTGCCACCCAACGTGCTCTAGAAGGTGTAAGTCAACTACCCTGGCCAGCAAGATCTCCGGATCTGTCCCACATTGAGCATGTTTGGGACTGGATGAAGCGTCGTCTCACGCGGTCTGCACGTCCAACACGAACGCTGGTCCAACTGAGGCGCCAGGTGGAAATGGCATAGCAAGCCGTTCCACAGGACTACATCCAGCATCTCTACGATCGTCTCCATGGGAGAATAGCAGCCTGCATTGCTGCGAAAGGTTGATATACACTGTACTAGTGCCGACATTGTGCATGCTCTGTTGCCTGTGTCTATGTGCCTGTGGTTCTGTCAGTGTGATCATGTGATGTATCTGACCCCAGGAATGTGTCAATAAAGTTTCCCCTTCCTGGGACAATGAATTCACGGTGTTCTTATTTCAATTTCCAGGAGTGTATTTTTGCGTGGCATTCATAGCTTGCCAGAGAGGAGGGAGTAATGTATGAAGAGCAATGTAGATTATTTTGAATAAAATGTATCAAAAAATATACTTAATTATTGCACCCAAATTCCTGGTTCATACTTCTACACCCGCTAAGTACTGCTACAGCTGGATGTCCAGAGTCAATCATTTGTGATAATTTCGGGAGATTTATGCGAATTTACACATTACATGTTATTGTCTAAATACGATGCACTGTTCGAAGTGGAAGCAGTTTTCCGCAGCTGCAATGCTAAATACTGCGTGATTTAACACGCTGAGGTGCAACTATTTTAAAATGAAAGTAATGTCCCAGAGGATAATTTATCAACCACATTCTTAAATGTTACATATAATCGTTACATGCACAGACATGATACCTAGCAATTCTGTATTAAGATGCTTTTAAAAGACTCCATCTGAGGAACTAGGGTTTTGTTGTATTTTAAATTTGTAGTACGACGTGTAATACCCTAATGAACCCCAAAACCCAATTAGGAAAGACTATCATGATGTAAAGTACGGGAAAGTTATCCTGACAGGTACGATAACTCTGCCGATGATATAACACCAGAAAGTCTTGATAAACACCAACATTAAGTATTACAGAGTGTGTTTTGGTAGAAAGGAAGAAGAAAGGTCATCTTTATTTATTTCCCAAACATCTAAGTAATAACTGCAAATTAATACCATGAAAGTTAAGTCCAATGACATGTCGGTCAGAGATAGCTTATGTGGAAGAGAGTTGTAAACGCAACAAAGAAATTCAATGCGTCTACAATACTCATTCACAGAAAAGGTAAGTCGCGAGCTAGCTATCGTGCTATCAAGTCATACGAGAGCAGCTCTTGCCATAGTTGAGCGAACGGAACGCGACGAGATTGTTTTACTTTCACGAGTCGTTGCTGCGTGACGTAGACGCACGGATTTTGTGAACTGATATTCAGACTGGAGACTTGAACTAAGATAGTATGCTGACTGTGTATACCGAGTTGTTGTACTTTATTAACGGAAGTAGGCAATATCGGACTCAACATTCACATAAGTGAACTTATAGAAACAAACTTTCAAAAGACTATAACACACGTTTAGTCTCGAGTAGGGGACATTGACACGAATACATTAAGAAGATACCATTACGCCGAGGGTTAAAGCTGTCGTAATTGTCACGATACTTGAAACTAACAGAAATGCCAGTGCTAATTAACCGTGTGTGCGTGTGGCGTGATGTTTATAAAGTATTTAGCGAAAAGGAACAATAAAATTGCTCATCAAAAGTGGAAGTTCAACGTGTCGCCTCCATCATTCTATGAATATTTTGTAATTGCTCATCAAAAGTTAATGAACAGTGACTATTTAACTTGGAAGTAAATTAGTGGACTGTTAGTTGTGACAAGGTAGGTTTGGACATACATAATATTATGACGCAAGATAATTAAGACTGTCAAAGAGTATCTGTGGATCTCGCGTCATACATAGCGAACAATTTTACTTAGCAACGAACGAACAACGACCAATACGATCTGCAATTGAACTTTTTCCTCGCTTTTGGTGATGTGGATGAGGCATGAGGGAAGATTCATTAATTACTGCACTGAAGTGTTAACCGGGGGCCGGCCGCGGTGGCCGAGCGGTTCTAGGCGCTCGTCCTGAAACGCGTGACTGCTACGGTCGCAGGTTCGAATCCTGCCTCGGGCATGGATGTGTGTGATGTCCTTAGGTTAGTTAGGTTCAAGTAGGGCACATAATTCAATTTCAAACCATAAGAGACAATCAGAGTGCGCAGTTCGCATTAATAATGAAACTGTGCGGACTCGCAATCAGACTTTAATCACTACGCGAGGAACGCTTTCTTAAGAGCTTTTTCAGATCTTGTCTCTCGTTAACCGACGGAGACATCCATCATCGCACATCGCTTCTCGACCCCACCGACCGAGTCTCAGCAGTAGCAGCTCCACGGCGTCGGCAACATCAGCACGCGGCGGAGAGGGGACGTCGCAGATGATACGTGTGGATGGATATACCCCCCATTCCAGCAGTATTTGGAGGCCAGACCGCCATTTCCTGGTTTCAGACTAGAAGACTTAGACCATTATTTTGCTGGACAGCATTAAGAAACTGATTGTTTAATCAGACGAAACAGGCGAACACTTGTGTGTTTCGTATTAGGGGGGACGGTAAATGTTTGTTTCGATAAGCGAGTATGTTATGTCTGCATGTAAGATGTAGAAACGTACAAACTGCTTAGTGCAGCTGTGAAATGTTCCATACAAAAAAATTAGTAAATAATAGAAAGACGTTTTTAAGCTTGCTTTTCCTTTGCTCTTGCTAAAAATGATTATCGTCTCGTCTAATCGTTCGTATTCTAGAAAGTAAGTGTTGCCGTCATCTATTACCGTCATGAAGATAAAAGTATTCTTGGGCTCTTGTTTTTTCCGCGCTTATCACTGCTGATAACGCATGGCCCTCTCCATATTTCCTGAGTGAGACATCAACGTAACAAAATCATACCATTTATTATGAAGATACCTCATTTCATCAACACTTGTGTAGCTACGTCGCACAGTTGGCCAGAATCCTGAATAGCGTACGTAAATAAAAGTTCGGAGTTAACGCGTTATAATTAATATGATGGCCAGGGTAATGTTGGTACTATGGAATCCAGGTCTTAGAAGCTACCAGGTGTTTCCTCCACAGGTTGAATTTCAGGTCCGAGACGGCATTCATTTGAGAGCCGCGCGTCGAGCTAGGAAAGTACTGCGTTGTTTAGATGATACATTTGTGTTCAGTGAAACCAGACCTATTTTTGTTTAGATGGAGGCAAGCACAGAAATTGTAAAATGAGAGCGAAAAAAAGATGAGTTTTTGACACTAAAATTCCGCCTTCCTCATTCCATCCTTAAGTATGTACTAGTACCTTCGCGAGTCAGCCTCAAAATCCAGCGACTAGCCGCAACTCCGGCTTTGACGATTTCAAAACTCTTATTTACACTGAGAAACCAGAATTGAAAATATCAGTAATCACGAGTAAAACACACATACACACGCAAGCATACAGCTGTTATATCTACAACATCGGTAATACACTATTACAAAATTAAAATATAATGACTACAATTCTGCCAGTCAGTCAGCTATCTGAAGATTCGCAGGAATCAACTAACAAGTTAGTAATGCAACACCGCCTAACCTTTCCCCGAAAGTCTTCTCTTGTGAAAAATATGGACATGTTCCGGAGACTTCTGGGAATACCCATCCCTACATTTCTTCTTTGCGGACACTATCTCCGAGGAAAGTCAGAACTTTGCGTTGGACGCTGTTGCCCTCTTGGTACCTGCTGTAGAGGATTACGAGAATTCTGAAGGTGAGGATGGTGAGGTACAAACGTCGGTGAGGAAGACGATGAAGGAGGAAATGAAGATGAACAAGAAGTAGAAGAGGAAGAGGCTTAAGAAGACTGTAATATTTGTAACTAATATATGTTTTCTGATATAAAGGTAGTAGCAGAGGCAGTTTTGTAATAAAGTTCACCGTTAATACTGTTACGTCTACTACTTTGCTTCCGCCGTTTTGCAATAGGTAACAATAGCGCCAAGTTGTGGCGTAGGTAGTAGGTCGCAAGTATAACACAAACTTAAGCATTTGTAAAAATAACACCATTAAAATGATATTAGATTTGCGATTACATCATGAAGTTATACAAGATTGAATATGTAATCTTACGAGCCCAATACTCTTCATTCACGGGAAGTTTTAATTTTCTGCATTAACATAAAAAAACCTACCGCTGAAGCTAAAAAAGGGTAGGGTAAGATCTACGGTGAGGCTACTATTAGTTAAATAACGTGCAGAGAATGGTTTCAAAGCTTCAAGAACTATTTTGACGTCGGAGTCCGGCATTGGGGTGGAATAAGGGTTTCCGAAGCTTCTGCAACCAACGGAAACTATCACAGGAGATCGTTATCGAAAGCAATCTATGCTTTTGAGCCGATTGCTGAAATACAAACAGCAATAATACAGCTATACACATGTAAACGTGATTATGCAGCACGACAATCGTTGACCCATTGTCGCGACACCCGTTAAAACATCCTTGGAAACGTTGAAATTGGAAGTCCTACCCCACCCACCGTATTCTCCAGACATTGCTCTCTCTGACCACCACCTTTTCCGATCAATGACACACGACCTGGCTGATTAATAATTCCGGTCATATGAACAAGAGTAAAATTTGATCCATCCAGGGACCTCCTCAAAAGACGCCCAGTTCTGCCGCCGCGGGATTTGTACGTTGCCGGAAAAATAGGAGAAAGTAGTGTCCAGCGATCGCCAGTACTCTGAATCGTAAAGTTTTGGTAAATTTTTCCACAATGAAGCCTCGAACGTCGAGAAAAAGCGGCGGAAGCAACGTTTTTCACCCATAATAAATGTTCACCGGAAACATTTTTGTCCACATCATTAATTTTTTCTAGATTCATTTCGCTATTTTGGATCCGTCATTTTGCAATTTTCAGTTTTGAAAGACAAGTCGTAGTCAGAAGGGTCATGTTGGAGCAGATTTTGAAATTTTGGCCCACTGTGCGTCGTCAGGTGTTCCAGAGAAATGTTCGGACAAGTAAAACACTTCTTCAGTCTTCGTAACGTGTCTGCCCCTTCCAATGATAGGACTTCTCGCGTAGGCACATCTATGTTAGAACACCTATAGATTCCCTAAATTTACGATATGCGAACCACCATTGTGCGGATGGCCTACGCTTGGTCGTTTTAATAACTTCCGTACTGATAATTACCCTATAAAGTTCGGAAGCAAAGTAAGCACAGGGAGCTGTGTTTCGACAACACGACGTTTACTCAGCTCTTCAGGGACGGTGATACGGGCAAAGGAGTTGGTAAAGGGGCAGGGTACCCATCCCTTGGAACCAAGTAAATCCTTCCTTGAACCATGTGTGTCCGCATGTCTCCATGTCAACCTATTTCCGGATTCCTGTCGTATTACTTGCTACAGTATCTTGTTTCTTTTCCTATTGTTTCATCACCGGTCATTGCGAAGCTGCAAGAAAGGAAACGAACGTAAAATACGGATGTAATAGAATTCCCTTTACAGACTGCGGACACGTTCCTTACGCCAAAGCAAGCAAACAATTTCTAGTAAACATTAGGTCTAACATACTTTAAGAGCCGTGAGCAATTTTTGATCTTAGGTGCTTTGAAAACATCTGTTCTGCAAGCTCTCTGCTTTCCACATTTTAAGAGGAGGTAGTATGGACCAAGACATGGAAAAATAAAAAAAAGGAAGCATGGGCTCTAAAATGTATAGTTCGTCACCGTGTAAAACACCTCTACTATGGAATAAATGCTCGTATCTCTTAATTTATGCATTTTAGAGCACATGTTTACTAGACTTTTTTCTTATTTTCATGTAAGGGTGTATGTTCAAATGTGTGTGAAATCTTATGGGACTTAACTGCTAAGGTCATCAGTCCCTAAGCATACACACTACTCAACCTAAATTATCGTAAGGACAAACACACACACACACACACACACACACACACACACACACACACACACACACCCGAGGGAGGACTAACCTCCGCCGGGACCAGCCGCACAATTTATGTAAGGAACCTATTCTCAAAGTCAGTAAGCGGAATTTAGTTACACCCTGTACAATCCTCACAGCTGGTTGCGTTGGCTGACGTGGCTTGACCAGTGGCCAAACACAACAAACGAGCCTCTTCGTACCAGTGAAACTTAAGTCTCGTGGAACTGTACTTCGACACGGTCCATCCGATTCTCTCAAAATTTCTTTTCATACACCTGCACTCAATTTCAATCTTAGTGACCTCCAACAGAATCCCCTTTTCTAGATTATACTTACCTGCTCATTCTCCTTTTGCCACTCCTCGTTTTCGTTTTCGAGCATTATAAAACTGTGCCCCCATGTGAAGGCTCTGATTTGCAGACGGTGGTGCCACCGGTCAGAGATCTTTCGTCATCCCCTCCTCCGCCACAACCAACTGTTTTCGTTCATGAACGCGTCTGTGGGACCAAGCGTTCGGAATATTTGCTGGCAAAATCTTGTGACAGTGTGGCGCATCCGCAGGGTGAAACTCCCACAAAGTAGTGCAATATTTGTAGAGCTGATTAAAAACCCATTGCTCCTGATACCAGGGTGTCGTTTTAATGCTTCACACTCTGAAACCAAAGTTTTATGAGAACGTACACGTTTCTACTTGCACCCCACGTGTCATTTGTTGTTTTTCCTCCACACGCACTTCTACCTTTGCTTGTCACTGGCTCTGTCCCTACTGTATCACTATGGTATACGATTGAAGAGTTCATCCAGTACCAGCTGCAGGATGACCCTAACCTTTTGCAGGAACAACAACATTTAACTTTCAGTATTTGATGTAATTACTGACAATATTGTTATGTTTTCCTCGCACGTAGTTTGTTTCTTCAGCGGATACAAGAGCGAAGAACAGATGCTATTTATCAACAGAGAATTCAGCTATTAATTGGTTCTACATCTAATATCAAATAGTAAAAATAATACACAACTTTGTTGCTGAAGTTGCTGCGTCAGTTGCTAACAGATTTGAATGTAGAAATATATACTGTTACAAAAGATTTATAAATGTCACCCTTCAATACAGTGCCTATTCGGAAAATATAGATTGGTTGGTTGGTTGGTTTGGGGGATGAAAGGGACCAGACTGCCATGGTCATCGGTCCCTTTTTCCAAAGACAAAGAACACCCACAGAGAATAAAAAAAGAGGAACAGAAGAGATCACAGACGATACAGAACAAGAGAGACGGAGACAAGGACAAGACAAAACGAACTAAAACCACACAGAGTGTGACGGTGGTTGGCCGACCATAGAAATAAATAAGGAAAAGCCAACCACTTAGAAACACATTACAAAACCAGTGGAAAATCATAGGCCAAAGGCCAGAGTCAACACAAAACAATAAAATAAAACAGAAACACTCAGAGTAAATGATAAAATCCCCCTGCCCGAAGAAAACGTAAAACTAAGTCAGCCATAGTGGAGTCGTCTGTTAAAAGGGCAGGGAGCGTAGCAGGCAGCGCAAATGTCTGCCTGACCACTGCTAAAAGGGGGCAGGCCAGCAAAATGTGGGCCACTGTCAAAGCTGCCCCACAGCGACAGAGAGGAGGGTCCTCCCGGCGCAGTAAATAACTGTGTGTCAGCCGGGAGTGGCCAATGCGGAGCCGGCAAAGAACTACTGAGTCCCTGCGAGTGGCTCGCAGGGATGACCGCCACACAGCCGTTGACAGCACGGAGTTTATTGCGCATTGGCAGTTCGCGCCATTCATCGTCCCATAGCGCCAAGATTTTGCGGCGGAAGACTGCCCGCAAATCAGTCTCTGGGAGGCCAACGTCCAGAGATGGCTGACTGGTGGCCTCTTTCGCCAGGCGGTCAACATGTTCGTTACCCGGGATACCGACATGACCGGGGGTCCACACAAAGACCACAGAGCGGCCGCAACAGGCGAGAGTATGCAGAGACTCGTGGATAGCCATTACCAAACGAGAACGAGGGAAACACTGGTCGAGAGCTCGTAAACCGCTCAGGGAATCGCTACAGATAACGAAGGACTCGCCTGAGCGGGAGCGGATATACTCTAGGGCACGAAAGATGGCGACCAGTTCAGCAGTGTAAACGCTGCAGCCATCCGGCAAGGAACGTTGTTCGGAAAGGTCCCCTAGAGTGAGCGCATATCCGACACGACCAGCAACCATCGAACCGTCAGTGTAAACAACACCAGAGCCCTGATACGTGGCCAGGATAGAATAAAAGCGGCGGCGGAAGGCCTCTGGAGGGACTGAGTCCTTAGGGCCCTGTGCCAAGTCGAGCCGAAGGCTAGGGCGACGAACACACCATGGGGGTGTATGCAAAGTAGCCCGGAAAGGAGGTGGAACAGTGAAACCCTGGAGCCCAGAGAGAAGCTCCTTGACGCGGACCGCTATTGTACAACCAGACCGGGGCCGACGTTCTGGCATACGGACGACCGAAAAAGAAAACGGGAGACGATAGTTTGGATGCCCGGGCGAGCTTAGAACATGGGCAGCATAAGCGGCCAGCAAACGTTGGCGTCGGAACCGCAGCGGAGGTACACCTGCCTCCACTAGTACGCTGTCCACAGGGCTGGTGCGGAAAGCACCAGTGGCAAGGCGTATCCCGCTGTGGAGAATCGGGTCCAGCACCCGTAACGCAGATGGGGATGCTGAGCCATAAGCCAGGCTCCCATAATCCAGACGGGAGTGGATTAACGCCTGGTAGAGCCGCAACAGTGTAGAGCGGTCGGCGCCCCAGTGGGTGTTGCTCAAGCATCGCAGAGCGTTTAGATGCCGCCAACACGTCTGTTTCAGCTGCCGGATATGAGGCAGCCAAGTCAACCGGGCATCGAAAACCACCCCCAAAAACCTGTGGGTCTCCACCACAGCAAGGAGTTCGTCGGCAAGATAAAGCCGCGGCTCAGGATGGACTGTTCGGCACCGGCAGAAATGCATAACGCAGGTCTTGGCTGCCGAAAACTGAAACCCATGCGCTACAGCCCAAGACTGCGCCTTACGGATAGCGCCCTGTAGCTGACGTTCAACAGCTGCAATGCCAGTAGAGCTGTAATAAAGGCAGAAGTCGTCAGCATACAGGGAAGCGGAGACAGAATTTCCCACGGCCGCAGCAAGCCCGTTAATGGCTATTAAAAACAGACAGACACTTAAAACAGAGCCCTGTGGCACACCGTTCTCCTGGACGTGGGAGGAACTATACGAGGCCGTGACTTGCACGCGGAAGGTACGACACGACAGAAAATTGCGGATAAAAATCGGCAGAGGACCCCGAAGACTCCATCCATGGAGCGCAGAAAGAATGTGATGACGCCACGTCGTATCGTACGCCTTCCGCATGTCGAAAAAGACAGCGACCAGGTGCTGACGGCGGGAAAAGGCAGTACGGATGGCCGACTCCAGGCTCACCAGATTGTCGGCGGCGGAGCGGCCTTTACGGAACCCACCCTGAGATGGAGCCAGAAGGCCTCGAGACTCCAATACCCAATGCAAGCGCCGGCTCACCATCCGTTCAAGCAACTTGCAAAGAACGTTGGTGAGGCTAATGGGACGGTAGCTGTCCACCTCCAGAGGGTGCTTTCCAGGTTTCAAAACGGGGATGACAATGCCTTCCCGCCATTGCGACGGAAACTCCCCCTCGACCCAAAGACGGTTGTAAAGATCGAGAAGGCGCCGCTGGCAGTCCACTGAAAGGTGTTTCAGCATCTGACAGTGGATGCCATCTGGCCCAGGAGCGGTATCAGGGCAAGCAGCGAGGGCACTGCGAAATTCCCACTCACTAAATGGAGCATTGTAAGATTCTGGGTGGTTGGTGCGAAACGAAAGGCTCCGACGTTCCATCCGCTCTTTAATGGAGCGGAAGGCCTGGGGGTAATTCGCAGAAGCGGAACTCATAGCAAAATGCTCTGCTAAGCGATTGGCAATGACGTCGGAGTCAGTACAAACTGCTCCATTCAGTGAGAGCGCAGGGACGCTGGCAGGTGGCCGATAGCCGTAGACGCGTCGAATCTTGGCCCAGACCTGCGAGGGAGTGACATGGAGGCCAATGGTGGACACATACCGCTCCCAGCACTCCTTCTTGCTTTGGCGGATAAGGAGGCGGGCCCGCGCACGCAGCCGTTTGAAGGCGATAAGGTGGTCGAGGGAGGGGTGTCGCTTGTGACGCTGGAGCGCCCGCCGGCGATCTTTAATCGCTTCAGCGATCTCAGGCGACCACCAAGGCACAGCCTTCCGCCGAGGGGACCCACAGGAATGGGGAATGGCAGATTCGGCGGCAGTAACGATGCCGGTGGTGACCGATTGAACCACCGCTTCAATGTCATCGGTAGAGAGAGGCTCAAAAGCGGCAGTGGAGGAGAACAAGTCCCAGTCAGCCTTATTCATAGCCCATCTGCTAGGGCGCCCAGAAGAGTGGCGCTGTGGTAGTGACAAAATGATCGGAAAATGGTCACTACCACACAGGTCGTCATGCACACTCCATTGGACAGACGGTAAGAGGCTATGGCTACAGATTGAAAGGTCAATGGCGGAGTAGGTACCATGCGCCACACTGAAGTGTGTGAAGGCACCATCATTTAACAGCGAGAGATCGAGCTGCGACAATAAATGCTCAATGATGGCGCCTCGACCTGTTGCCACTGACCCACCCCACAGAGGGTTATGAGCGTTGAAGTCGCCCAATAGCAAGAAAGGTGGCGGCAATTGGGCGACCAGTGCAGCCAGGACATGCTGCGAGACATCACCATCTGGTGGAATGTAAAGACTGCAGACGGTAACAGCCTGTGGCGTCCACACGCGTACAGCGACAGCCTCTAAAGGCGTCTGGAGAGGGACAGACTCGCTGTGCAGAGTGTGAAGGACATAAATGCAGACGCCACCAGACACCCTTTCATAAGCTGCTCGGTTCTTGTAATAACCCCGATAGCCACGGAGGGCGGGGGTTCGCATCGCCGGAAACCAAGTTTCCTGGAGAGCAATGCAGAAGAAAGGGCGAAGGCTGAGAAGTTGGCGGAGCTCAGCTAAATGGTGGAAAAAACCGCCGCAGTTCCACTGGAGGATGGTATTGTCCATGGCTGAGAAAGGCGTGAAAGGACTGGGAAGGCAATTTACGCCGCTTGTTCACTCACTGCCACCGATGCAGTACCCGGACGAGAGGCATCCATGGCGTCTGAGGGACCAGCGAGATCAAGGTCCTCAGCGGACGCTAGAATCTCGACTGCATCCTCAGACGCAGAGCGCGAAAGGTGCGGTGGGGTTGGTGCCACCGCAAGTTCTTTAGCCTTAGAGGTCTTTCTCTTGGACTTCTCTCGCTGAACCTTGGGTTTCACCGGCTGGGAAGGCTTCACCGATTCAGTCTCCGGGACAGAGGAGGATCGTGAAGCCCTACGCCCGGCTGCTGGTGAGGACTTATACCACTGGTGGCCGTCATCCTTCCCGCTGGGGGAACCCTGGGAAGGGAGCGTCCCAAGGGAACTCTTACGGGCGAGAGTAGCCAAAGAAGTTAGGCGCTTCTCCGCCTGAGAAGCGGGGACGGACGTCCCCGACGGGTGGGAGGAGGTTGCTCCTGAGGTAGGTGGTGCAGGAGCAACCGGTTGGGGAGAGCCCCCCACGGGCAAGGGGGCAGAAGGAGTCGTACAGCTTATCGAGCTGGCTGGAAGTCTCGCAACTGATGGAGCTAGCACAGTTGTTGTAGCAGCTGCATACGAAGATGTCATTCTCACAGGATGGAGTCTGTCATATTTCCGTTTGGCCTCAGTATAGGTCAGCCGGTCCAGGGTCTTATATTCCATGATTTTGCGCTCTTTCTGAAAGACTGTGCAGTCAGGCGAGCAAGGTGAATGGTGCTCCCCGCAGTTGACGCAGATGGGAGGCGGGGCACATGGAGTATCGGGATGAGACGGGCGTCCGCAATCTCGACATGTGAGGCTGGAAGTGCAGCGGGAAGACATATAGCCAAACTTCCAGCACTTGAAGCACCGCATCGGGGGAGGGATATAGGGCTTGACGTCACATCGGTAGACCATCACCTTGACCTTTTCCGGTAACGTATCACCCTCGAAGGCCAAGATGAAGGCACCGGTAGCAACCTGATTGTCCCTCGGACCCCGATGAACGCGCCGGACGAAATGAACACCTCTACGTTCTAAGTTGGCGCGCAGCTCGTCATCAGACTGCAAAAGGAGATCCCTATGGAAAATAACACCCTGGACCATATTTAAACTCTTATGTGGCGTAATAGAAACGTTAACATCCCCCAACTTGTCACAAGCAAGTAACCTGCGGGACTGGGCGGAGGATGCCGTTTGTATCAGTACTGACCCAGAGCGCATTTTAGACAAGCCCTCCACCTCCCCAAACTTGTCCTCTAAATGCTCTACAAAGAACTGAGGCTTCACGGACATAAAAGATTCCCCGTCAGCTCTGGTACAGACGAGATACCGGGGCGAGTATCTTTCGCTCTCATTCATAGCCCTTCGTTCCTCCCATGGTGTGGCCAGGGAGGGGAACGATTTGGGGTCATACACATTAGCCTTGAATTGAGCCTTGGAACGCTTAGAGACTGCTGACGGCTGGCCGCCAGCAAGAGATGATGTACCACGCTTCATTGCGGGTCATCCGCCCTGATGCCACCTACTCCGACCAAGGGCCCTCCCCACGGGCGCCACCCAGCCACAGCAAAGGCCACCTGGCAGGATGGCCATTGCCGGGAGTCCCGATGCCCCAGGGAGATGGGCATCTACTCCTTGGCATACGTGGGGAGCGAACGGCGCAGGCATCAGTAGAGCGATCCCTGTGTTGTCAGGGGGCTACAACCAAGAGGGTACATGGCGACCCCACCACAACGGACTGGCTACCGTGCTGGATCTTAGGTGCAAAAATGGCCAAGGTCGTCGTCACAGTTAAAAGAAACACTGCAGAGTGCAGCGTGGTAATCGCCCATGAGATCGAAAACGAGCGGGACACCATCGCAACGACGAGAAAGACGGCAATAGGTCTAATTGCACGAAGGATACAGTGCACCATGTAAGGTGCCCTTCCCCAATTGGCTCGCTCTTCGGAATAATTTGGATAGATGGAGGTCAAACCCGAGAGGGGACCATCACATAAGGCCGAAACGTCTGAGACTCCTTTTAGTCGCCTCTTACGACAGGCAGGAATACCGCGGGCCTATTCTAACCCCCGAACCCGCAGGGGGCGGAAAATATAGAGTCCTGAGTTATTCAACACACAAAATGGGGTCAGTGCATGAAACTTCGCGCGTAAGTACACCTGCCACTGGACAGTACACCTGCCACTGGAGCTCCGGAGAGGGGATGCTTGCATGTGATTGGCGGCGACGTAGTCGTTCATGGCAGCGCCTTCGTGCCGCGGTGGCGGCTGTAGGAAACACGGCGGCGTGACTGGTGGCGCTCGTATTTAAAAGTGCGGCCGATACCGCAAATATAAAAATTTAAAATACTTTCAATCTATTCAATAACAGATACAATTTTACGTTAATGGTTTAACACAATAAGTATTAATATCAGAAACTGTGCCTATTTACGTCTTGCCTCAACTCTATTCCTTCAGTATTTGAGAATGAGAGAGATCACTTCAATCTTTTAGAAATTATCTCTCTGACACCTCCCACAAACCAATAAAAAGGAGAAAGTTTATCGCTTACAACAGTTTCGTTGTTCATGCAATAACACTTCAGCATCTACCACGACGTTCTAGTAACTACTCGCAACACTTTTGCAGACGTATACCACTAGATGTACTTGTAAAATTAGTTCAGGGGATATGACATAAAACACTGGCATGCGTGAAAAAAAAATTCTTTTCAACTTTTTCATTACTCTGAGTGAAAAATCCGAACCTGATGAAACTAACACAATTAGTATCTTAGATCTTCGACCAATAAACGTTTTACATGCATAAAGACACATACTTAACATTACCTGATTTTTAAGTAATTAGGCGTTTGAAACTGTTTGTACATGAGAGTTGGATTCTTCACAGAGTCGGGGTGTCGGTTCCTGCTGTTTCTTCATTTGCAGAAATCTCCATGCTACCATAAGACCTTTACAAAATCAGAACCGATAACAACAGTATGATTTCCACTCCTAGCTTTACCATCACTGCCCATCAGACATTTAGCGTAGAAAACCGCAAGGGGGCAACACCAGAAAGTA
Organism: Schistocerca americana; assembly: GCF_021461395.2. Classification (NCBI taxonomy): domain Eukaryota; kingdom Metazoa; phylum Arthropoda; class Insecta; order Orthoptera; family Acrididae; genus Schistocerca; species Schistocerca americana. The sequence continues at coordinate 527,843,218 of NC_060125.1, read as the reverse complement.
CTTACAAAGACGCAGATAAACAAAAGAGTTTGATCTTTTTGTATAAGTCCGTCAATGTAATAAAACTAAGGGTACAAGCAGCTACTCGAGCATCATCAGCTAAAAGTTCCTGTAAGGTAGACGACAGACACAGGGCAACACGAGGGTGAATAAAACGGGAACAGGACAATAAAATATGGCGCACCGTCGATGGATAACCACAGGGGCACTGCGGGGCGGGGTCACCGGACAACGGGTAGCGGTGGCTAAATCGGCAATGCCCAATCCGCAACCTGGCCAGAATGACCTCCTGTCGTCGGGAAGGGCGCATGATGGTCGTCCAGGCCGTCGGGATCGGTTTGATGGCCCTAAGCTTATTTTCATAGAGAGAGGACCAAGCCTCATGCCACAATTATGAAACGCGCCGACACAGAACCCCACTAACATCAGTTGATGAGACACAAAAGGAAGCTGTTCGAGGCAGGAGGACAGCAGACTTTGGCCGCAGCTTCGTTCCCAAGCACACCAACGTGGCCAGGAATCTAAAAAAAAAAAAAGGACACGAACGCCAGTATCAGCTAGCGACTGAAGGGACCGTTGAATTCGTTGCACGAGAGAGTGGTCCGAATCTGGGTTACGGAGACACTGAATGGCGCTCAAAGAATCAGAGCAGATGGAAATGTCGTGTGGCTACGGCCTCCCGTCGGGTAGACCGTTCGCCTGGTGCAGGTCTTTGACGGCATAGGGAGAATGACGATGGCAGCGGATATACTGAAGAGCCTGATAGAGAGCAAAAAGCTCAGTTGTAAAGCTTGAACACTGGTCAAGGAGCCGGTATTGAAAGGTATCATCCCCAACGACAAAGGCACATCCGACGCCAGCAGTAGTCTTGAAGCCATTTGCGTAAATAAAGACGTTATTAGCGAGCCTCGAACGAAGTTCGACAAACCTCGAGCGGTAAATGGGGTCCGCGGTCCTCTCCTTTGGGAACGAGCTGAGTTCAAGGTGAACGCGAACATGAGCCTGGAGGCAAGGTAGCGTCGGGCTCTCACCTACTCGAAAAGTCGTAGGGAGGGTTAGATCAAGTCGCTGAAGCAGGCGACGAAAGCTAACTGCAGGAGGTAACAGGGCAGAGACATACAGCCCGTATTAGAGGTCGAAAGAGTCATCAAAGAAGGAGAAATATGACGGGTGGTCGGGCATTGACATCAGTCGGCAGGCATATCGCGACTCCCATCAATTATTTCACCTTGACTTAATATTACTATTACCGATCGGGGGATTCAAAACTGCATTTTCATGCTTGGAAAAACATTGAGCAAATCGTTTTAGCACGTTTCCCACTTAGCTTCTTCACGCCGCCCATCATTTTCACGGATTACTTAAAGAATGGCTAAGACGCACACTGGTGAAAACTGACGACTAAAGCTATGTCACCTATTACACGAATCGAAGCGAAGTACGACTATGCAGCAGCTGCGACCAGTGGAATCAAAGTGTAGTGTACACGGGACCAACGTAGCCACGCTACATTGGCTAGCTCAATTCAATGCCTCCATCTGTTCAGGGACAGCCCCGCTACAAAGGGTCTTGTCCACATTACAAGGGGCGGTTTTGCTTGAAATGTGTCGGGAACTAGCCTACGCAGATCTATCAGTTTCGCTTCTACTTCTAAACAGATTGGTTCCAGAACACAGTGAAATATGTTTTTTTTTATCACAAGGCGTTCTTCAGCATTGTTGAGTCTGCTGCAGCTGATGCCAATTACAACTTCTTATGCATGGATATGGGGTGCCAAGGAAGAACTTCTGACGACTGAGTCTAAACATATAATACTTCACGGAAAAAATCAAAGGAATATTGAGTTTGCTTCAACACACCCCATTACCAGGGAGAGAAAACTTCGTCCCGTTCGTGTTTGTAGCTGATGATGCGTTTCCTGTCTATCAGATGAAGCAATACTGTAGCTCCAACAAACTATGAGTATCACGTGCTGACACTATATTCAGTTACCAAGTCATGCACGCCGCATTGTTGGAAACGTTTTTGTCATATAGAGAGCGAAATTTTTGGTTTTACTAAAACCTATTGCACTCGATCACAGTAAAGTGGAAACAGTGGTTCTTGCAAGTATCTGTTTTCGTAATTTTTTACGATGGCATTCAGAAACAAATTACTCTCCACCTGGCGCTTTTGACGGGGGAGATTCTGATGGGAACTTTATACTTGGAGCGCGGAAATTAGAACAGCAAGAATCACAACTTCTGGGACTACGAACTGTACCGAGGAGATCTCCAAATGAAGTGCAGGAGATCAGTAATGACTGTAGAGATTACTTTCTGCCGTCTGAAGATTCAGTGCCTTGGCAGGCTACATGATTGTAAAAGATACGCTACATTTTTCTAATCCTTATTCTGTTTTTTGTAAAGAAATGTGATTTTAAGTTCATGACAGTTTTTAATTTTGTATTATCTTACCGTATATTCTACAACAACGCTACGAATATCTCTCAGTTGACTGATAGGAGAAAAGTTTCATACCCAAATCATACCAAGTTTTAGGGGAAGTCCCACTCTTTCTACTTCCCTCTAATTTATTATGTTCACGTCGAGCCAACTTCCGTGTCTAACATTTCCGCATTTGCAATGTTGCTTCAGACAATGTCGTTTGGATGGGATTCGAACATTGTGTCAATATTGTGTCACTTTACACCCTCAATTAGAATGGTAAAACTACCGTAGGCCACCGTAGATTACAATTTTCCTAGTAGCCTTGGTCAGTTAAGATAGTAAACGCGTTACCTGTACGTTAGGTCTTTTGCACAGCTATCGGTCGTTACATTTCAATCACTCTGCGTGTGCGATCAGCGTATTTCTAGATATTCCCCTAGAAACAGGAAGCGGTGAACAGTCTAGAAACGGAGTGAGGATATACACACGGCCATGTAACCAATTGAACGTTCTTGTACTACATAGTTATCCTCCTGTATGTTACTTAAAAATATACAGTATTTATAGCAAAACTGAAACTACCAATGTTTAATTCATGTTTTATTCGAAAAGCGTTGATTTGTAATGTAAATCAGAGGGATGTTATGGTAAAAAGAAAATACGGATTTATCGCAGAGCGTTGGAAATTCAATTTCCTCAAAAACATAAAAATAAAAAGAGAGCAAAACAAAAACATAGCAAAGATCGCGTCAATATTTTGTCGAGCTCATATAGAACATTGTTCTGTTATTCATAAACAACTTTTAGTCTTATCAATAATAACAGGAAACTCTTGCCTTTGATCGCGATGGGTAACGTTCTATTGAGTTCAAAACAACAATAATTATAAATTTTTTAACTTTTTGTGTATAAACTGTGCTTGTATCCAAAGTTATTTCTTTGATGAAGCGTTGAAGTTAAGCGACCGATTAATTTTTATTACTTATAAAATTATGCAATTTATATTTTGTGAGGATATAAAGTACACAATAGTATAACACTGAAAGATGTGCGGTTCTAAGTATGTGCAAAACGAACAGGAGTAGTCGGTCCCTAGCTTCTCTCACACACATTCATTTATGTTTCTCTCCTTGCCAGTACTGCCTGTAATCCCACTATTTACTACATCGTTCATACCCTGTGCCAAAACTACCGAATCTTGGTTTTGCTAGAGCCCAACTCTGCCTGCATTGTTGCAGGTTTGAATCGCAGCAGTGCAGATTCAGACTCAATTCACCCGCGCTACAAAGAGTTGCAACAATGAGGCCCGGTATATACTAGCCTTAACAATCGCCCTCCAGTGAATACAAAACTAAAAGCCATGCTAGCGATAGTGTTGATTTGCCAACCAGTTTTTGCAAATTACATGCATGTTTCTCTTTTTGTAACAGTACCGAAAATAAAAGCTCCGATTTCGGCTTGGTTCTATGCGTAAATTCAAACCCCTCTACGAATACGGGGGCCGTGGTACGCGGACGAACTGTCTAAGCCCATACTTCATCTCTTAAGCCTGAAGGTGGATACACACGGTAACTACATGCTTGACACGCACTCTTGCACAAACTTGCTAGCGAAAGCATGTTTGAGCGCCGCTACGATAAATTGACGGAAGCATTAAGATTGTACACACAGCTTGATAGATTGAATTTCGATTGTGCATGCTTGGGCGTGATGCTTGTGTAAGCATTCTGCTAAATTACATCCTGTACGAAGGTTGTACTGTAATGTACCTCAAGTAGAACACAGTGTTACATGGAGGGAAAGAGAAGAAAAAGCATCTATACTGTTAGTTTCCGTAGCGTGTCTAGGGCAAATAGTTAATATGGGACTAATTTCATGGTGTCTAATCACTCTTTACTCCACATGAAACATTTTTTTGTTTTTCGTGACAGGCAAAATGGCTCCAAAAGCCAGCGCGTCGTAGTCTGAGCTTGGCATTTTCTGCTAAACAAATTGGTGCTTATACAAGTGTGCTTCAATGATGTGGAGACGTGACGAATTTGTGCCTGCTTGCGCAAGCATGCTTGCCCACGCCTGCTTGTCAAGCATGCAATTACGTGTGCATCCCATCAATGTAAACAAACGCCCGCCCAACGATTGGCCGTCGGGTTCAGAGCAACTACACCGGATATGACGCCGCTGGAAATGTATCTTACATATGTTACTTATTTCGTCGTTATTCTAGAGTAAACGACAGCGAGGTACGGTAAATCACTGAAAGAATTCACTGCTTATTGCTAATCGTCATTCTTGTGTCAAGTCTCATCTGACAGTCACATTTTCTGTCCCGCCAACAGGATCATGTTGAGTTGGGTTCATTTGATCATTTCGTTTGTATACGGTGTGAAGAGAAGTAAAGTTTCTTAGTTTTCGGCACTGGAACATGGGTGGGTTAAACCGCTAAAACCCAACGAAAACCAGATTGGAAAAAATTGGCCCTACCCATACGACCAAGTTCAGAAATAACATTGGGGATTACTGGAGTTTCTGCGGCGAGCGTATGACGTACGCGGAAAGAACTCAAAACTTCGATAATACACTTTTAGATTACAGATGTCTTAAGCAGATGAATTATCTCATGATTGCGACAGATTGTCCTGCTGGTCATTCTCCCCTGTGATTTCAGCCTTCTCTTTGATGCACTGAGTAGCATCTTACGGAGTTTGTGTTTTATTTCATTGTCGTTAAAAATTTATTAAATGGAATATGGTGGTGTAGTGTTTGTCCTGCTTCTCATAGGTTTTACGAATCTCACACAGCGAACTGACGTTCTCCTTAACGATTGTTACTATACATTAATACTATAGCTGCAGCAAACTCCCGTATACGGGGTTTGATTCCAGCGACGGGGACAGAAGCATACTGCAGCTGCAGGTTAAATGCGACCGTAAGCGTGTTCAAATGGTTGTAGGTTGCAGCAGAGGTACAGAATTTAAGAGAAATGTAATGTATTATTCATGGTTTTAGTATCTGACGATAACTATTTTATATTTCGCCTAACATGATGGTATGAACACCTTTATGCGAGTACGTGACATTCCATTATGAGTGTGTTGTTAACATTTACCTCAGTTAACAAATTCGTGATAGTTTAAACCTTTAATGTTACGTATGTATTGTTTTATTTTGTATATATGAACCTGTTGACCAGACCACAAACTGGTAGTATAAAGTATTTTACCAGCAGCCCAAGGCGGTAATATGACAGTTTTCAAATATACACGGTGTTTCTTATTAAAGTTTAAAAAAAACCCCGAAGCGACATAGATGCCCCTGAGGCAAGTAATTTAAGACATTTGGCGAGGGGGGGGGGGGGTCGCAAATGCCGATAAATACCCCAAAAGTGGATAAAAAAGTTGAACATTTGACGCACCAGTTGAAGTCGCCGAATGTGCAGCAGTCGAAATTGAGGGTGAAGGAATGACTGAGCGATGCAGTATTTACATCCGAGCAACAAAATTTCGAACACCTTTTGTAAATGTTACCTATTGTAAACGTAAAAGTTACAGAATTATTGCCCTTGCTGTAACCAAGTAGAAGCTGTTATTTTATGGTTCTTTCCTTTCGTCCCATTTTTTGTTTATACATTATTTAGTAAAGAAAACGTTGGTCATTTAGTGGTAACAGTTCGGAAGCTTATACTTATTGTGAATCGACACTGTAGGTTTTTGTTTACTGTACCAGCGGAGGCCGCGACTCCGGCGAATAAAGTAATGTCTCAGCTCAATGTAAACAGTCTAACTCAATGACAGACATAATACCTTCCAGACGCAAGATTTGAACCCTGAGTCCCACGTGCTGAAATCGCGCACGTGGGTCCAGAGCCACGCCGGCGGGAATACTTGACGTGGGTTGGGCTGGGGCGATAAGGTGCGACAGACTGATAGGCTCAACTGCTGCACATGCGGCGAGATACGTCATGTCGTGACGTCATATGTGCAGCATTTGTCGCCCACTTTTGAGGTATTTCCTATCATTTGCGACCCCATGTGTCTTAAATTTATATTAATCGTCTCAGCAACATCTACTTCGCTTCAGGAGTCTTTAAACGTTAAGAAGAAGACGACGACGACAACAAAAACAACAACATCGCGATGTAATCGCTGCAAAGCTGCAGCATAAATGTGTCGTAATAACCACATGTGAGGGCGCGCTAAACTGAAGATGTGCCGCAGGACACAAAGTAACGGCAAGCGTAGCGGAATGTTTAAATCCGTATGAATACTGCGATGAACAGACCCTAGTGACGCCTTTCCTACTGGTTCCAAAAGCCTACCTTCGGCACAGCGCCTGTTCCATGCCGCGCACATTGCTTTGCTTGCTCAGTTGCGCAACTCACCTGCGAATGCCACCGCCGGCATCCGCCAAGCGCCGCGCCGCCACTGCAGCCGCATCCCGACGTGGAACCTCCCCCTCCGTCACCAGCGACTGCACGCCGCATACTGCCGAACCAGGCGGAAGTTTCGAACTTCGCGGCCCGGCGCACTCCCCTCCGCAACCCGCTGCCGCCGCGCATGCGCAGTGCCTCTCTCACGCTTCCTGCACACTGACGTGGCTCCGTGCAAGTCTCGAGCAACTTTCAGTAGCGTTTCTACAGTGGCACGGCGTCGGTGGATTTCGCCGATCCGTTCAGATCAGTACGCCGCGACGCGCACCTCCACAATTTAGACATCTCACCGCCCCAACGTGCAGGCTTCGGACGACAATCGGTGGTGAAATTCAATTCGGTTTGTTTTCTTTGTTCGACGTGACATGGACTGTGATAACCTGGTAAGTTTAGTCCAAGAAAGGAGTATGTGGCATACTGAGGATGAAAAATATCATATCTGGCATATAGCTCGGGAGTGAAATTACAGCTTTAGTGGAAACCACAAGTAGGCAAAAATATTTATCGGAAATTTTAGGCGTAAATTATAACCTCAAAAAATAAGTTATTCAAATGAGAAGAGTGGCGTATGTTATGCTTAAAGTTACGATAGTGAATCCTTTTTGCGTTTTGACAGGTTGGCATTAGCTGTTTACAAATAATTATTGCTTCTTAGTGCCGTTTTTATGCCAGTAGGGTGGTGATCCTGTTACGTGGGGTGGTTTGCAAATGTAGTATATGTTTTTCCGCTTTTCAGTGCTCCGGGTGCTCAGAGTACCTTAATCTAACATTTATATTTTATATTTCACATGTATACTGAATGACACTCATTGAAGGTTAACTGGCACATGTCTATCGTACTGAATTTATTGGAAGTTTTGCAAAGCGTTCGCAATCTTGCTTTAGGTCATCGCGAATCCTCTCGAGTACGTAATGGAACGTTTCTCTCTTCATGTCATATATTTGTAAATCCTGTGTGATTATTCCACTAACTGTGGAAAGTGTGTACAGTATTCGTGACGTTCCTTTCGCAACAGATATAGCTCCTTTACGTGCGTTACGGGTCTTATTAGAGTTTTTTACCTCGAACTGTAAAAAAAAAGTTTGCATAGAATCGCTTTGTATCAAGTTCAAATGTATGTCACATATTAAGGCGGCGTAAAACTTTTAAGCTTCTAATCAGTTCAGTCAAAAGATACGGCCATTTATGTTACACATTTTGACACTCGAAAACCCACTCATCTGGGCATTTTTCGTTGACCTGGAATCATGAAATTTGGCAAGAAGCAAGGTTTCACAATAAAAGTAAAGGAAAAAAATCCGAAATAGTTAATTTGCAATTATATCACAAACAAAAATTTCTTGTGGTTTGTTATCAAACTTTCAGATTGAAATTAAAACGTTCTCGGAAGTCTTGGAATCCCTGTAATCGGTATCTTATCAGCATCAAGGTCGATGATAGGCAAAAATCGCCAATATCATCGATCCCACGAATGGATAAACTGTCATATATATATATATATATATATATATATATATATATATATATATATCACCAGGCCATTGTTTTACTTTTCCAAAAATGTTCAAATGCGTGTGCGTTCCTAAGGGACCAAACTGCTGTTGTCATCACTCCCTGACTCCGCGCGGCTTCCTTTTCAATAGCAAAAGCCACGGTGCAGCTCTCACACTAGAATACAGAGGCGGCACAGCATCCACCCTGCCCGAGGAGGCTAAAATCTAACCTCTTTGATATCTCTGACGAAGGAAATCGGACGCACCCAGACCAAGCTGTCAGCCGATGTTATCGGGTGACCTCTGGCGACGGCGTCTGGCAACCACTGTCAGTCGCACTGTGAACACGTCTTGAAGGCCGCAGGTCGTGGTCTGGTGCCGGCACGGTAGCTCAGCGTGTTCGGTCAGAGGATTAGCTGCCCTCTGTAATAAAAAAACTGAGTTAAGGGATCAACAACGAACTGAAACGGGTGTCTTGCGACGTCCGCCCCGAGCAGATACAACGAACAAAATGAGATTAACAAAAAAAAAGTGCTGGCGTTGCTGCCTCTGGATCACGGTGTCCCCAGTTCGATTCCCGCCCGGGTTGGGGATTTTCTCTGTTTGGGAACTGGGTGTTTGTGTTGTCCTACATCTACGTGATTACTCTGCTATTCACAATGAAGTGCCTGGCAGAGGGTTCAATGAACCACCTTCATGCTGTCTCTCAACCGTTCCACTCTCGAACGGCACGCGAGAAAAACGAGCACTTAAATTTTTCTGTGCGAGCCCTGATTTCTCTTATTTTATCGTGATGATCATTTCTTCCTATGTAGGTGGGTGCCAAAAGAATGAATCATCATTATAATCATCATTCTGACAGTGGCTAGATTGGATTGTGTAACAAATTGGACTATGTAAAAATTGGGACTTTGTACGAGCGTTGATGACCCCACAGTTGAGCGCCCCACAAATCAAACATCATCATCATCACAGACAGCTTAAGCGCTGCGGGCGGCCGACAGCTTGGTCGCGGTGCGTCCGATCTACTACGTCAGTTTATGGCGGCAACATGGATGTCAGAACATATTCCATCAAGTAGGTTGGAATCTGTTCTAAAGTGGCGAGTGCTGTATACTCTTTCCTCAGTTACTGGAATAACCAGACAAGTTTTACGAACATATGAGGTGAAGAGGAAAACATTGCATGCATTATATAATTCAGGTAATTGCTGGTGACAGTGAAAAGCAGGACTATAAACACTCAACACAACTTCACATATATTAAGCAAAACAAACGAATGTCAGTTAACGTCACTGTCTGTCATTCAGAATATGTTTGATGGTTCTTGTTGTTGTGGTCTTCAGTCCAAAAAATTGGTTTGACGCAATTCTCCATGCTGCTCTATTCTGTCCAAGCCTCTTCATCTCCGAGTAGCTACTGCAACTTACAGCTTTCTGACTCTGCTCGCTGTCTTCATCACTTGGTCTCCCTCTACGATTCCCCCCCACCCCCCCCCCCCCCCCACACACACACACTTTACTCCAATGCTAAACTGGTGACCGCTCAGAATGTGTCCTAACAACCAGTCCCACTTGTATCACAAATTCCTTTTCTTCCCAACTGTATTCAGTATCTCCCCATTAGTTACGTGATATGCCCAAACTAATCTTCAGCATTCCTCTGTAGCAACAAATTTCAGAAGCTTATATTTTCTTCTTGTCTAAACTCTTTATTGCCCATGTTTCCCTTCCATATATACATTAGCTATGCTCCATACAAATACTTCCAGAAAATATTTCATAACACTTAAATCTATGTTTGACGGTAACAAATTTCTCTTCTTCAGAAATGCTCTTCTTGACATTGCCAGTCTACATTTTGTATCCTGTCTGTTTCGGCCATCGTCAGGTATTTTGCTCCTCAAATAGTAAAAGATTCCTACTACACTCCTGGAAATGGAAAAAAGAACACATTGACACCGGTGTGTCAGACCCACCATACTTGCTCCGGACACTGCGAGAGGGCTGTACAAGCAATGATCACACGCACGGCACAGCGGACACACCAGGAACCGCGGTGTTGGTCGTCGAATGGCACTAAGTGCGCAGCATTTGTGCACCGCCGCCGTCAGTGTCAGCCAGTTTGCCGTGGCATACGGAGCTCCATCGCATTCTTTAACACTGGTAGCATGCCGCGACAGCGTGGACGTGAACCGTATGTGCAGTTGACGGACTTTGAGCGAGGGCGTATAGTGGGCATGCGGGAGGCTGGGTGGACGTACCGCCTAATTGCTCAACACGTGGGGCGTGAGGTCTCCACAGTACATCGATGTTGTCGCCAGTGGTCGGCGGAAGGTGCACGTGCCGTCGACCTGGGACCGGACCGCAGCGACGCACGGATGCACGCCAAGACCGTAGGATCCTACGCAGTGCCGTAGGGGACCGCACCGCCACTTCCCAGCAAATTAGGGACACTGTTGCTCCTGGGGTATCGGCGAGGACCATTCGCAACCGTCTCCATGAAGCTGGGCTACGGTCCCGCACACCGTTAGGCCGTCTTCCGCTCACGCCCCAACATCGTGCAGCCCGCCTCCAGTGGTGTCGCGACAGGCGTGAATGGAGGGACGAATGGAGACGTGTCGTCTTCAGCGATGAGAGTCGCTTCTGCCTTGGTGCCAATGATGGTCGTATGCGTGTTTGGCGCCGTGCAGGTGAGCGCCACAATCAGGACTGCATACGACCGAGGCACACAGGGCCAACACCCGGCATCATGGTGTGGGGAGCGATCTCCTACACTGGCCGTACACCACTGGTGATCGTCGAGGGGACACTGAATAGTGCACGGTACATCCAAACCGTCATCGAACCAATCGTTCTACCATTCCTAGACCGGCAAGGGAACTTGCTGTTCCAACAGGACAATGCACGTCCGCATGTATCCCGTGCCACCCAACGTGCTCTAGAAGGTGTAAGTCAACTACCCTGGCCAGCAAGATCTCCGGATCTGTCCCCCATTGAGCATGTTTGGGACTGGATGAAGCGTCGTCTCACGCGGTCTGCACGTCCAGCACGAACGCTGGTCCAACTGAGGCGCCAGGTGGAAATGGCATGGCAAGCCGTTCCACAGGACTACATCCAGCATCTCTACGATCGTCTCCATGGGAGAATAGCAACCTGCATTGCTGCGAAAGGTGGATATACACTGTACTAGTGCCGACATTGTGCATGCTCTGTTGCCTGTGTCTATGTGCCTGTGGTTCTGTGAGTGTGATCATGTGATGTATCTGACCCCAGGAATGTGTCAATAAAGTTTCCCCTTCCTGGGACAATGAATTCACGGTGTTCTTATTTCAATTTCCAGGAGTGTATTTTAAGTGTCTCATTTCCTAATATAATTCTCTGAGCATTGACTAATTTAATTCGACTACATTTCATTATCCTTGCTTTGCTTTTGTTGATGCTAATTTTATATCCTGCTGTCAATGCACCCTCCATTCCGTTCAGTTGCACTTTCAAGCTCTTTGCTGTCTCTGACGGAATTACTATGTCATTGGCAAACCTCAGGCTTTTAAATTTCTTCTCCCCGAACTTTAATTCCTACTCCAAATTTTTCTTTGTTTTTCGTTACAGCGTGCTCAGTGTACAGATTGATTGGCATCGGGGATAGGTCTACAACCCTGTCTCACTCCCTTCTCAATCACTGCTCCGTTTCATGCCCCTCGACTCTTACAACAGCCACCTGGCTTCTGTACAAGTTGTAAATAGCCTTTCATTTCCAATTTTTTACCCCTCCTACCTTCAGAATTTCAAATAGAGTATTCCAGTTAACATTGTCAAAAGCTTTCTGTAAATCTACAAATGCTATAAACGTAGTTTTGCCTTCCCTTAACCTATCTTCTAATAAAAGACGTAGGGTCAGTATTGTCTGGTGTGTTCCTATGTTCCTCCAAATCCAAACTGACCTCCCCCGAGGTCAGCTTTTACCAGTTTTTCCATTCTTCTGCAAAGAATTCGCGTTAGTATTTTGCAACCATAACTTATTAAACTGATAGTTACGTAGTATTCACACCTGTCAGCACCTGCTTTCTATGGAATTTGAATTATTATATTCTTTTTTAACTGTTCTCTCCCAAGACTGTCAGCAGTTCTGATGGAATCTCGTCTACTCCTGCGACCTTGTTTCGACTGTCTTTCAAACATAAATTTTAGAATAAGATACTTTGAAAACCTAAAGCATTGAAAAGTGGGAACACCTACATAATATTTGCAAAGTACTCATATAACAGAATTCCTACGCTACTAGTGTAACACCAGATGTAAGTAGCAATAATTCGTAGAGAGCTAATGCCCACCTATCACAACCCGAAAAAGATCCATAATCGTAACTTTAAACATCGAAATTGACATGCGCTTTCGATCTCATCAGAACACATGATTTTTCAGGGTTATTATCTCGGTCTAAATTTTCCTACACAGATTTTGACTGTTTGGTATGGTTCATCTTACGCATAGATACGTGGCTGAACTGGCTAGACAATCACAGAACGTGCATTATGTAGCGTTGAATTAATTATCACTAAAATTTTAATATGGTCGATTCTTGTGATTTACAATAAAGTAGCTAATTCAGACCACATATTCTAAGACAGTGTCTATTGCTATCTTATACTCTGGATGCCACAAACTCCTACTTTCTTGCTCTAAACTTACAAATTTCACACAATAATTATTTTCGTTTGGGAACGTCATGTGATTCGATAAAACTGATTCAAATAAACTGACCTGAAATTCGCCGACCATCGTCCGAAGTATGTACGCTACCGCTTACACGGTTTGTGTGGTAACTGTGCGCGTGGTTCACACGGCTGCCGCCTGCACAGCTCATTATATACAGCAGCGGACTTCCTTGCTGCTGCTTCTGTAAGGAACTAAACGGTGCCGAGCGGGTGCTGAAGCAAATGTCCTGTTTTACCGAAGGTTTTGACGTTTTTAATCGCCTGAGAAATGGAGCGAAATGTGCATTTGGCGGATATAAGCAAAAACGATGGAGGGGACTTGTAATCCACGTGTGAAGTTATTTGCCTTTTAGAGGTCAGGTCTGATCTATTAATACACACATCAAAAAAAGTTTTGCGCCAAATCGGTTCCCAGAGTTTCGGAATCTGTAAAGAAAATCGGAATAGAGATCAACATAAACATCACCTCCGCCCTTTTTATTGCTCATGAAAACCATACATAGCATGTTGTACCGCCATACAGCGAGACCACAGGTAGTGGTCCAGAGGGCTGTACACACCGGCACCTCATTCCAGTAGCACGTCCTCTTGCATTGATGCATGTCTGTATTCGTCGTGGCATACCATCCACACGTTCATCAAGGCAATGTTGGTCCAGATTGTCCGCTCCTCAACGTAGATTCGGCGTAGATTATTCAGATTAGTTTGTGGGTCACGTCGTGCATAAACAGCCCTATTCAATCCATCCCAGGCATCTTCGATAGTGTTCATGCATGGAGCACAAGCTGGAAGTCATTCACAAGATGTGCACGATGGGGGCGCGAATTGTCGTCCATGAAGACGAATGCCTCGCCAATATGCTGCCGATATGGTTGCACTATCGGTCGGAGGATGGCATTCACGTATCGTACAGCCCTTAGGGCGACTTCCATGACCAATAGCGGCGTACGTCGGCCCCACACAATGCCACCCCAAAACAGCAGGGAACCTCCACCTTGCTGCACTCGCTGGACAGTGTGTCTAAGGCGTTCAGCCTGACAGGGTTGCCTCCAAACACGTCTCCGACGATTGTCTAGTTGAAAGCATATAAGACACTCATCGGTGAAGAGAACGTGATGCCAATCCTGAGCGGTCCATTCGGCATGTTGTTGGGCCCATCTGTACCGCACTGCATGGCGTCGTGGTTGCAAAGATGGACCTCGCTGTGGACGTCGGGAGTGAAGTTGTGAATCATGCATGCAGCCTATTGCGCACAGTGTGAGTCGTAAAACGACGTCCTGTCCTCCATGTCAGGACAACATCGCTTTGGGTCACTCCGAGACACCTGGACACTTCCCTTGTTGAGAGCCTTTCCTGGCACAAAGTAACAATGCGCACGCGATCGAACCACGGTATTGACCGTCTAGGCATGGTTGAACAACAGACAACACGACCCGTGTACCTCCTTCATGGTGGAATGACGAACTGATCGGCTGTCGGACCACTTCCGTCTCATATCCGCTGTTCATGCATGTTTTGCGTGTTTGTTTACATCTATGGGCGGGTTTAGTGACATCTCTGAACAGTCAAAGGGACTGTGTCTGTGATACAATATCCACAGTCAACGTCTATCTTCAGGAGTCTTGGGAACAGGGGTGATGAAAAACTTTTTTTGATGTATGTAGAACTGAAATGTTGTAACAAATCACCGCAAGAAACTAGTTCAGCCTGTAGAAGAGCATTGAGTTTGCTGTCTGGTTTGACGATAAATATTCAACAGCTACTTGAAGAAAGAGTGCAGAAATACACAGTGAAAGCCAAAGGTGTTTGAGCTTCTATATCCATCCAAAGCAATTTTGCTGTTAACAAATTGAGAAAGGCAAATAGGATGGCTGAAGCGATGGATGAACGCAAGGCACGCTTAATCTGCAGTGAGAAAATGTTGAAGCCAGATTGTTTCAAAGTATCTGATGGATTAATAAGTTAAATGAAAAGATTGCAGCATCTTGCGAATATAGTTTGGGAAAATTAAAGACGATAGGAAACTAGCTAAGTTCCAGATTGGGCGAAAGAAAATTCTCAGATTTAGCTAACTTGTTTATAGAATACAACGCAACTGCTAAATGTGGCTTCTGTAACATGATCGAAGAGTTTACTTTGCTCAAAGCAAGGAAATCCAAAGTAAAATCTAATGAAAGCTTAGCTGCTGGTAATGGATATATTCTCAAGTCCGATTTTTAAACACTTGAGAAACGCAAATAAAATCAGTTCTTTATTGTATGTCAAATCAAACCAAACACACAGAAGTTCTCATGAACAATGAATTACAGATTTACTTTTAATTTCATTTTTTATTTCGCTTGTTTTTGATATGAAGTAAAATGTGAGTGGTAGAAAATGACCACCAAACGAATTTATACAGATAGGAAAGGTTTGAAAAGTAATCTCAGTCGACATCGGCCCAAAGAAAAAAGGTCATCTGTACAGTCCTGGCATTTCAACATAAGAAAACTCAGGTTGAAATTTTAAATCCTTGTTTTTTCAAAACAACACTTTTTAAGTTGGCGGGAGCTAGAACTCATGAAATATACAAGCAATTACATTATTCCTTTTTGTAGCTTGAGAGTTGGCGTTTCTTCTACTGTAACACTTAGGATTTTTGAAATATATTTTAATTTCGAATTTTCGGACATGCTTTTATAACGAAGTTTTTCGTCGAAAAACATTGACTTTCATTTTAGAATATGCTACTTTGTCAAAAACCATTTAAAAAAACATATCCCTACGTAATACTTTGGACAATAACATCGGTTTTAAACCAGTTCTTGGAATTTTGTACCATACTTAAAATTGTGGCATTCAGAGCTTCCACGTACCATCCTCAGGCTCCACGAAGGCCATACGTCGATGTCGTGTAGTATCTTCTGGGTGCAAGTTTTTTTTACATATGTAATACAATCTTAAGGGTGTGCAATAACGGTCAGCTTTGTAATTTTTCTGTTATTTTATTGTAAAAAAATGGAGAATATCAGGTTCCAAAATCGAGTGTCACCTGGTCTGCCCCCTTAAATCTACCTACAAAATAAAGAAACTTGCTGAGTATTGGACGCAGCGTTGGCAGTTTTGTCAGAGGTGCAGGGTTACCTCGATCACCGAGCGAGGTGACGCAGTAGTTAGCAAACGTGACTCATATTCGGGAGGATGACTGTTCAAACCTGTGTCCAGCCATCCCGATTTAGGTTTCCCATGATTTCCCTAAATCGCTGCAGGCAAATGCCAGGATGGCTCCTATGAAAAGGCATGGCCGACTTCCTTCCCCATCCTTCCCTATTCCGATGGGACTGATGACCTTGCTGTTTGTTCCCCTCCCTCAATGTCAACCAACCATCACCTCGGTACGAGTCTGTGGCCAGCACACAGGTGAATACCATCTATGCTGAAATAGATCAGGACAGGATGGGCAACAAGACACATGGTCCTGTGTTATCTTGTTGAAAGATAACGCGTTGGAGACTTCAGAAAGTGCCACCGTCTTTAAAGCGTCGGCTGCTGTCCAAATTGCGGGATATTGAAACTAGAAGCTGCAAAGTGTGCTCAGTGGCCACCTTGCTGATAGACAGCGACACTCCACACATCAAACTTCCTGGCAGATTAAAACTGTGTGCCGGACCGAGACTCGAACTCGGGAGCTTTGCCTTTCGCGGGCAAGTGCTCTACCAACTGAGCTACCCAAGCACGACTCACGCCCCGTCCCCACAGCTTTACTTCTGCCAGTACCTCGTCTCCTACCTTCCGGCAGAAGTAAAGCTGTGGGGACGGGGCGTGAGTCGTGCTTGGGTAGCTCAGTTGGTAGAGCACTTGCCCGCAAAAGGCAAAGGTCCCGAGTTCGAGTCTCGGTCCGGCACAGTTTTAATCTGCCAGGAAGTTTCCCATGTTGATGCACGTCTAGCTGCAAACATGCTCATTTCCTGAGATAAGGTAGGGGAAGGTGTGGTATAACTGGTAGCTACGGTGAAAGTTAGATAACAATAACAGTTTTCATTGCTGGGACTTCAAATTTATTTCAGTGAAAGATAAACAAGACATGTACAACAAATGTGAGTAGTAGGGAGTTGGCGTTTGTAGCACAAAAAATGGTTCAAATGACTCTGAGCACTATGGGACTTAACTTCCCCTAGAACTTAGAACTACTTAAACCTAACTAACCTAAGGACATTACACACATCCATGCCCGAGGCAGGATTCGAACTTGCGACCATAGCGCCTAGAACCGCTCGGCCACTTCGGCCGGCTTTGTAGCACACTTTTGATATCAAAGTGATTTGCAAATTAATTAAATTGATCGATTAATCACCCCCACCCCTGACCACGCCCACCCCTGCCCCGGATGTCATGTGTTTTGCTCAGCTACATGTGTGCCCCAACATCCTCATCCCCCCCCCCCCCCGCCCCCGGCTGTCTGGAGGGGAAAAATGGTGGAAAAAGGACTCAGCCTGTTCTATGCTGTTGGAGAGAGGAAGGAGTGTACTTTATTTATTTTTGGAACATTTCATTCATGGACGGATTTCACGTAGTTTATTTCTTACGTTGATACAAAACACTCGCCGTGACGCACTTGGGGTCACAATATACAGTTTACAGACCTGGGGCCGGCCGAGGTGGCCGAGCGGCTCTAGGCACTACAGTCCGGAACCGCGCGACCGCTCTGGTCGCAGGTTCGAATCCTGCCACGGGCATGGATGTGTGTGATGTCCTTAGGTTAGTTAAGTTTAAGTAGTTCTAAGTTCTAGGGGACTGATGACCTCAGAAGTTTAGTCCCATAGTGCTCAGAGCCATTTGAACCATTTTCAACAGACCTGGAAACTACTCATAAATCACCGAAATAACGCAGTACACTGATGTACAGACACCTTCACTATGCATAAAATTATCAATATAAAGCTTGTATAACGCTCTACAAACACACTCACAACACTTTAAGAACTGTAATAATGCAGTGCACAAACACTCAATACCGAGCGAGGTGGCGCAGTGGTTAGCACACTGGACTCGCATTCGGGAGGACGACTGTTCAATCCCGTCTCCAGCCATCCTGATTTAGGTTTTCCGTGATTTCCCTAAATCGCTTCAGGCAAATGCCGGGATGGTTCCTTTGAAAGGGCACGGCCGATTTCCTTCCCAATCCTTCCCTAACGCGAGCATGAGCTCCGTCTCTAATGACCTCGTTGTCGACGGGACGTTAAACACTAACCAACACCACCACAAACATTCAATGCATGTAGAAACAGTTTCAAACTATCGTTAAGAAATTCAACCACGATGTATCAGCGATCTGTTTCCTAAAGAGGTCCAAGGTGGAATGATGTCCGACTGTATCAGGCGCACACGCCAGCCCTGCCTGTCCCACAGGCAAGATGCGTCTGGGCGCGCACGGCTGGAGAGGGTGGTAACTTGTTTACCTGGCCACGACGCTTCGCCTTTGTACCCGTGGGTTCAGCATGGATTAGTGTCAACACTAGGAGACACGCTCCTCTAATTGATACGCATGCCAGCCTGTCCCACAGGCGAGACGCATCTGACTGACGCTCGTGATGAGAACGACGACTCGTCTAGAGGTTCTATACCTGACAACTCTGACATGGTCTAATTGCCGAGCGAGATGTTTTCCCGGCGACCTACCCTTGCAGACACAATTAAAAGGTTGTCATTGTTAAGCTGATAGCCAATTCTTCCTCTGGACACACTATAGAAAGCTTTTGAACTGCTTTCAGAAACTGTTTACGAAAATATCCTAGAATAATGCGGGACCCATTCTTCCTAGCGATCCAAATGAGACAGCCTGTCCATTACACATAGCTCCTTCCCGTAAATCATAAAGTACTGCAGAAATAGTTAACAATCACTTTTGTTGTAGGAGCTTTCGTGACATCTCAGCTTGTCTGCACGGAAATCCCTGCCCTAACAGGAGGGCCTCTTCAAAACATGGACCAGCACACGTTATTAACGTCTGTGGAGACCTGCCTTCGAGGAACAAAAGCATGACACAGCTAAAAGGTTGTCAATGATAATCTGACAGCCAAATCTCCCTCTAGACAGACGCATGCTATAGAAGTCTTTTGAACTGCTTTCAGAAACTGTTTACGAAAATATCTCAGAATACCGCTGAATGCATTCTTCCCGATGTTCCTTAGGAGACATCATGTGTTCCCTTCCTGGAAATCGTGGCGTCCTGCTGTCAACATACGTCTCAGAAACGTTAAACGTTCTCACCGCTAAAAGCCTTCATCATGTCTGTGCACTCACGCGAAAACACCATTAATCATACCTGCCTTCTGCGAACACCTTGAGACAAAATAGCGCATTGGGGCCAGGAGTTCAGCAGAGACCGGAAATCACGTGACCGGAAGTGCAATCATGTTGGACCTTAGAGTATAAAACAGGGCTTGACAGCCGCAACTGATCAGTCTTCCGCGGTAGTTGAAAGTGTCAACATGGATTCCTCCAAAGTGCTAAACATCCCTCAGCTATGGTAAACCACTTAGCGAGAAGAATGTAAAAGTGCTTACATCTATTACAGAATCGTTTTGCGAGGTGCCGGGGCAAGCAGTATATTTAACACTAAATTCTTCTAGAATCTACATATGTAAATGATGCTCTAAGCGCCCCCTATTCTAACTCCGACTTTTGCTGTTGCACATGGATTAAAAAATATACGCGAACTGACTGTAATCAACCCTGCAAGTGGAGTAGAAAAGAGTTTGGCACCTGCAATAATTTAATTTGATAAATAAGTTAAATAAAGGAAGGTTTCATTAACGTAGTGAGAAATGATGGGTTGCTCTACCGTTTAACAGAATGAAAGTTCTGTCCAAATTAACAATATGATTTATTAAGACTAAACACAAAATAATAAACAAAAACACATGAAACATTTATAATACATCAAATTGGCTCAAATTGGATACTCAAACAAACGCTGTGAAGGTGAAGTTGTCCCTAAACTAGATTGTGAGGTTTATGACGAAGTGGTATGTGGAGCCAATTCCTTGCCACTCAAATCTTAAGAGAGACACACAGCTAACCCCACATTAATTGCTGCTACCCAAGACAGAACAAAATTAGAAAAAGACGAACAGGCGCGCTCTGCTGAGCTCTGATTATCACCTAGGAAAATCCCTATCTGCCGGTGCTGCGGACATACATTACCAAACTGTCTTCTTAACTGCCAGAACACGATCTGGCGTACCGGAAGCGATGGCTGGTTGCTTTGACGTCCTCGACCGAACAGCGAGAGCCGACTACTCTAGAGCACCCGTACATGCCGAACACCGAACATTCCCGCCCCCACGACAGTGGCCGTGGTTAAACGTTCCAATCAGCAACTCGAACACCGGCGGAAAATTCCACTCCATTGCCGGAACACTACCATTCCACCAATGGAGATTCTTGGCGGCAATTTCTGCGCTGATTTTGCTACGTCACGGAGCTATGCCCTGAGCAAGCCAATCACAGTTACTATTTTGCAGAAAGCGCGGGAATTTTCCCGCCACAACTGCCTGGGTACACAAGTCATTCCCAAGCCTCGCTGGTAGCCCGCTAGAAAGTGTTTTCGCAAAGTTTCTGCGAAGTAACGGAACCTCTAGCCCAGCTGCTACTTCAGGCCCCTCCGGGCGTGTCTTTTGACAATGTCGGCATCTGGAAAGCATTCACTCGACTCCCTCACACCCTTTCAAAATCAGCAGAGCCCGCCTGTCACCGGACCACCCGGGTGACGAGAGACGCTGCGTGGGAAGTCCGCGTGTGAAGGAATAGCAACTTTCCACCGCATGCAATTACAGAGGAGAATTGTAAGATAGAAATATGAGAGGGGGCTCATGCCACCTCTGTTTTGCGATAACATTATGGTGATTAACATCTGTGACCAAGTGGACTGTCAAGAGCAATTAGAAAGAGGACGGTCTGTAATGTTAAAGAAGGAGAGGTGTAGCTCATTTAACCATTATCTACGTAGTAAATTCTCCAATTTCGTCACTGCAAGACAGGGTGTAAGGCGAAGCTGCCTTTTCTCCTACACGGGAACGACGGTGTCACAGCAAGAGGGACACGAGAGAAAATCCGCAAGGAGGCACTGGAAACTATTTCGAAGAAATATAAAAATCCTGTGGTTATGCCGTATAAAGTGGAATTATCTGACGTATAATGGATGTTCTAATGGAGGAGCTCCCTGGAATATTACAACAGCTACGTGTAGATGACTATTACCTTTTGAATTTGAACATAACGCAAGACTTCACCGGAATTTTCAACAAAATGGAGATATGCGACTTCTTAATATCAACCCAGGACTTCTGCATGGAAGGAGATCACCAGCGAAGCAGCAATGTGGTTGTGGACAACGATAAGACAGTTGGAATAAACTGTCTAACGTGGTTAAGCTCCAACTGTAATGATATATAATAAATTTATATGCCAGATCGCAAGTCCAGGAGAGAACAAATATATTGGTAACCACATTACAGATTTTATAAAGTGTCCAGACATGCTCCTACAAGAAACTTTTAGGTCTTCCTTGGCTAAACAGCATGGCATTACCAGGTTGGAGGCTACAATATACAACTAAAGAATGGATCGTATATTCGACCCTGTGCACGAGTGTTTACGTGTGTTATACACCATAAATAGAATTTACAATGTGCTCCACTTTACTCTGTGCCACTTGCTTCCATGTGGCGTCAATTAACGGATAATGTACAGAATAACTGTTGTGTTTAATAACGTTCTGCAGTTTGTGTACTGGGTAATAAGAATACCCGAAAATTGGCAGGTGTACAAGTAAGTCTTCCAGATACTCCAGACAGAGAAAAAATTATCAGCTATGTTCTGTCTGCTTACAGTTTTAATTATCTATCTATAAACTAAGTGGAGATTCTTACCCGTGACTCGAATAAAGACAATATAAGTATTATGCAGAAGTATTACGTTAAAGCAGGAGTAACTTATTTTTCTGTGTATAACACTGTTCTTCACAATACCTTCCGATATAGATATTGCGGAATTGGGACTGGTTGACACGAGCAACGTTATTCAACAAGTCCTAAGAAAAAGAGTAAATGTATCACACAGACTTAAACCATTTCCCATTAAATAAATTACACATTCAAGTACAGTTAATGTGTTATGTGCACGGAACAGGAAACTAAAAATGGAAGACATCGAAGTAAATAAAAGAAAACTAGAGTATACAGAGAAGGCAGCTGCTATAAAGGAAGAATATAAGCTTCAAATGGAGAAGGAAGAGGCTATAGCGGATGTGCACACCAGGTTTACATATGGTTTTAACGCACATTTATGGAGAAATCTAGTTACGACTGGGGAATACAAGATACTAGCGTTTACTGTAAACAGCAGTGGTAAGTGGCCATATGTTGGAGTACTGGCAGAGAACGGCGGACTGGAGCATGTTTACTATGTTAAAGGACACACGAAAAATCTGTTTATCAAACGCCATTCCTTCTTAGACGTGCTTAAAAAGGATGGATACATTATATCGAAATGTGGTGGGCTCGATGTCGTACACTTAGCAACAGAACAACCGTTTGCAGAGCTTAAAACAAAAGAATAACAACCTTTATTGACAATCCGTTTGCAAAAGTTGTAAACTTAAAGTTCTGTACCGAAACACCGCAAGAATGTGCAGCAGAAGAACTTGCAGCTTACACCTAGGAGGATGGGAGTGTTATAACAACAGTATCATGCAGGAAATAAGAGGAAAAATTAAAGTCCCCCAATCCTCGCATCTAGAAGAACTGCCAGAAGGAACAGAACTAATTGTTAAAGCCATAATAGAGGTAGTTTACAGGAAAAAAACTAGATGTATACTGGAGTTCGAAAACATACCTTCTCTGTATTTGTCAAATTACTGGCTGCAGAAAGAAACAGATGATACAGATGTGGATTTAAGTTATAAGTTAAAAATAAAATTGGCCTTTATTAAAGCTATACCTTACAAAAATAAGGAAAGAGTTGTTTTCTGTACGTAAATGTAAATGAAAAAGTTAATAAAGATTTGGTACTAGAATATTTGCTTGTCTTATTCGCTAATCTACCAAAATTCCTATATACAATGATCCATTGGCATGTATTTGGGTTGTGGAAAGTGGGTAGTCGGATGACCTTGAAAAGTACTTGAAACTAGGTAATTGTAAGTATAGTGATCCCCCTTTCGTACCTATACAAAAGAAACATGTTAGCCACTTTGCACTTCTCCGTGTTTAAGCACAGTTTACACCCTTGGAAAGCCTCGGTGATGCAATTCTTCCTGAGAATTATACCAGCATCTTCTGTATATGCTATGAGTGCAACATCTTTAAATACAAATTGTCTACACTCATTGTCATAGAAACCTTGAATGTCGACAACGACGTTCACACTGAAAGTTGTCATTGTGAAATGCTCTGGGCATGCCACATGACTTGGTCATTTATACAGCACGCTGCACAATACTCGTAAGTGGGCAATAGTTAATCACATGGTCATGTATAACTAGAGCATACGCTGCAGCGTGTTCTGGGAAATTTGATAAACATTCAAATTCGATTCATACATCTATCGGTCCTGATTTAATCATCTCATTTTGCTTAGAACAGTCTATCACGATGATTGGTGCCAGCTTCTTGAATTTCCGTCGATTGAGTAGGCATCCTTCCTCTTCAACACCTTCATAGTAAGAAGCCCGGAATCTTGCATACATCTCAAATGCTAGATTGTATACATTCCGATCCCACTATAGCAGTAAATTGTCATATGGATAGAATTCAAGTAGATACTTGTATAGTTGAGTGGTCAAACCATTACACTTCTCTCCTGTCTTGTGGCTGGCCGCTGTGGTCTCGCGGGTCTAGGCGCTCAGTCCGGAACCGCGCGACTGCTACGGTCGCAGGTTCGAATCCTGCCTCGGGCATGGATGTGTGTGATGTCCTTAGGTTAGTTAGGTTTAAGTAGTTCTAAGTTCTAGGGGACTGATGACCACAGATGTTAAGTCCCATAGTGCTCAGAGCCATTTGAACCTGTCTTGTGTTCGGATGTAATCGCAACGACAGCACTGGTGTCGTGCGGTGATCAGCGCCCCTTTATCCTAGCTTCTACACGTGCTGTAGAAATCGGGATAAGCCTGTCAAAATATTTCCAAAACGAGTAAATATGTTGATCTGCGGTTTCCGCTAAACCGTAGAGGAAAATGTGGTGAATTTTCTGTCACTCGCAAGTAAATATTTATACAGTAGCTGCTCAGTTGCGACAACGAACTTTTTTCAGTGGAAGTACACAGGGTGATTGTGTGATGATGTTACAAACTATCAGGAATGACGGAGAGGGGTAGACGTATCAGTTTCAGGTAAGGCACCCTGGTCCGTAACCGACTGAGTCGAAAGCTATAATCGAAAATCTTTCTGAAATATCTGAGAGTGGAATACATGTACAAGTACTGTTGTTGCTAAGATTGTAGTAGTAGTAGTCGTAGTAGTAGTAGCTTTATTCATCCGTGGATCTCTTTTTACAAAGATATAGGACACGTCAAAGAATTTACAAGTTTAGACCAATTTAAAATAAGCTAATTCGTATACACATGTATTTACAGACTTCTTGTTAGATACAATCATTAGATTTACTCCTGGTATACAATACTTTTTTAACAGATAACTTAATAAAATGATGTAATGCCACACCGTTCACTCATGTCTCACTATCAGTCACTGCACACACTATACACACTTTGTTTCACAACACTTCACTCACTACACACACAAGCACACACACACACACACACACACACACACACACACACACACACACACACACACACTAGTGATCTCTGGGCCATTTTCCGTACCGCAACTTCCCGTTTGCTATTATGAAAAACTGAGTCAGCATCCCTCCACAAAGAGTGAGATGTTAAGCTCAGAAAGTGGAAGAGATGTTAGTATTGTGCTATGCGTAGCTTGGGGGTAAATATTTCTAAAAAGGAAAAAAGAAGGAAAAAAACATAAAGTGAAGGTGCTATGTGGAATGTTGAATGTTTTATAATCAATGTTGTTATTATTTATTTGTATAACTTTTTTTACCAAACCCCTACTCTGTTTTATCTAAGTAATCCTTCAATGTATAAAATGTATTGCATAACAGGCATTTTTCAGCTGCCTTTTTAAATAAGTATATTTTTGCAATTTCTTTAAATCTTTTGTAATTTATTGTACATTTTCATTCCTTGGTCGAAAATGCTGTTTTGAGTTTTATGTTTATTTTTTCTTGGTAGCATACGCAGCTTTCAGAGCTGGTGGTATGGACCAAAACAAGAAAAAAATGTCTAGGAAACATGGCTCCAAAATTGATACCTATAGAGCTATGAGTGCTTGTTCATCTTTGATACTGTGAAACACATCTCTTCTACTCCAAGCTCTTTGGTTTAAATATATTTGGAGGCAGTATCACGGACCAGAACAAGGAGAAAATGTTCATTAAATATGGGCTCTAAAATGCATACTATAAGCGCTGTGGGCACTTGTTCAGTGGAAGAGATGTGTTCCACAGTAACGAAGACGAACAGTGCTAATAGCTCTTACAGCAGTGTTCGTCCAACTGCGGCCCACGGGCTGCATGCGGTCCAAAACAAGTACGTGTGCGGCGGCCGTATTTTGTGATAAAACTATTGCACCATATTTATTCCAACACAGGTATTCAACATCTCAAAACAAAAATTCTCCATAGCCTTTTAAAATTTATTCTGTAATAATGTTGTTATGATGTATATTCTTTGTACTGTGCTGTATGATCCTTGCACGTAATAGTTTCCAGACACCATCTTTGTCTAGAAAGTGTGACATTTACATGTGACGTGTTACGACAGTGAAAGGAACCTATGACCACTGGAGGTATTGTATTTTCTTTGTTCTATTTTTACCGTTAGATATACGTTTAGTTTTTTGTCAAAAAGCCCCAAAACAATGTTCTGAAATAGTGTTTTGTTTCTCCACCAGACAGTGCCACAAGTTCCTCCAAAAAATCGTAACACAGCACACACATATGTCATACTAACAAATGTTACTCCTCCTAATGACGGAGGTTTAAACCTTTGAACGGCGTCGTGGAGATAATAAACAACGACTGGTAACAGTAAACTCGTTGTTTCATTCGATGGTTCTAGCAACTAACAGTTGAAACCAAAAATCTCAACTAACGTTATGAGTGTCTTACGAGAGAATTTTTCTTCCTCAGTAACAAACAAAAACCCTCGCAGAGACAGTTATATTTTAAGATGTTCTTAATTTTAATTGACGTTGGTGAATCCGGTCGTGAGCTAAATAAAGCTTGGCGCTTACGTCCGGGTTAGAGTGGTATGTAGCCTGGCCACTGCGGGTAAATAGGCGTGAGAGGGGGAGAATATTACTGTTTGGCTTTCAATGCTGACAACTCACGATGGTGCACAACTAGCACTGATCCGATGCTATGGTGTAGCTGTCATACGGAAATAATATGGATTCGTGAATGCGCCTTACAGAGAAGGCCATCTTCAAACTTGAAATCAAGTTAAGGCTGCTGTAATACAATGCAATGAGTGAAAGAAAAACTACATTCAGAATTTTTAGTAAACATCTGTGATCGTGTCTCATATTCCAGTTAATTTTATTAATTAGTATAACATACTAATTTATGTACAGGTTAGCAATGAATAGTAAGACCAGTAGGAGAAAGTGTGGTAAAGCGGAAAGGACGGAAAAAGAGGGGCCATTGCCTAGTTTTTCTCCTGAACAGTGCTGCTGCCTGTCGAGAAGCTGTCGCACATTATTGTCAGTGAGATCGACAGAAAAAGCTTGCAGTTATTTTTTAGTAAAAACGTATCTGTTTTTGAGTCGTCTGATATGAAGTAAGCCGGCCGTTGTGACCGAGCGGTTCTAGGCGCTTCAGCCTGGAACCACGCGACCGCTACGGTCGCAGGTTCGAATCCTGCCTCGGGCATGGATGTGTGTGATGTCCTTAGGTTAGTTAGGTTTAAGTAGTTCTAGGTTCTAGCGGACTGATGACCTCAAAGTCCCATAGTGCTCAGAGCGATTTGAACCATATGAAGTAAGTCATTTATATCATTCTTATTACCTGAATTGTATGGAGAGCAATGATTTTTTTACAGTATCAACGTTTAAACAACATATTTTTGCTTACAAATATAGTTGCTTCTATTTTTGCTTCAGTTTGATAGTTTCTCCTCTGCATCATTATGCTGACATGGCGTCCGATCGGGAAAAGTGGCCACACAACTCGTCGGAAATCGTGCCTAAGTATTTACTCTGACAAAAGTCAGTTAATTTCCAAAAATAACGCATAATAGAACAGATAAAACTGCCTTTTAAACCCTTTCATATACTCATATCTGACGTTCTATACCTTTGTGACAATTCTGCATTACACTGAGGTGACAAAAGTCATAGGACAACATTATGCACATCTACAGATGGCGATAGTATGGCGTACGCGATGCATAAAAGGGCAGAGCATTGGCAGAGCTGTCATTTGTACTCAGGTGATTCGTGCGAAAAGGTTTCCGACGTGCTTATGGCCGCACGGCAGTAATTAACATGCTCTGAATGAGGCATTGTAGTTGGAGCTAGACGCATGGGACATTCCATTTCGGAAATCGTTAGGGAATTCAGTATTCTGCGATCCACAGTGTCAAGGGTGTGCCGAACACACCAAATTTCAGGCGTTACCTTTCACTACGGACAACACAGTGGGCGACGGTCTTCACTTAACGACCGAGAGCAGGGGCGTTTGCGTAGAATTGTCAATGTTAACAGATAAGAAACGCTGCGTGAAATAACCGCAGAAATCAGTGTGGGATGTACGATGAAAGTATCGTTTTGGACAGTGTGGCAAAATGTGGCGTTATTGGGCGATGGCAGTAGGCGACTGACGCGAGTGCCGTGTGCTAATAGCAAGGCATCGTCTGCAGCACCTCTCCTGGGTTCGTGGCCATATCGGTTGGACTCTAGATGACTGGAAATCGTGGCATGGTCAGATGAGTCCCGGTTTCCGCTGGTAAGAGCCCATGGCGGGGTTCGAGTGTGGCGCAGATCCCACAAGGCCATGGATGTTCGGCTACTTGGAGACCTCTTGCAGCCACACACGTCACGTTCCCAAACAACGATCGAATCCTTATGGATGACAATGCACCGTGTCGCAGGGCCACAGTTGCTCGCGATTTGTTTGAAGAATGTTCAAATGGTTCAAATGGCACTGAGCACTATGGGACTCAACTGCTGAGGTCATTAGTCCCCTAGAACTTAGAACTAGTTAAACCTAACTAACCTAAGGACATCACAAACATCCATGCCCGTGGCAGGATTCGAACCTGCGACCGTAGCGGTCTTGCGGTTCCAGACTGCAGCGCCTTTAACCGCACGGCCACTTCGGCCGGCTTGAAGAATGTTCTGGACTGTTCCAGCGAATGGTTTGGCCACCACATTCGCAATTATGGACGACTATAGAGACCGGATGGCTCAATATTTCTACAGGGGACTTCCAGTGACAAAAGGAGGTCCGACACGATATTAGGAGACATTCCCGACTTTCGCCACCCCACTGTGATTATGCTATATTATTTAACGCAGTCTCTGTTGTGATATACGAGGAATCTCCAGTTCCGATCGGTCGTGAAATGGAAACCACCGGGAAAATCCGGCAAAGCTTTGCACAGATGTGTTGGACAGTGTCTCTAGTGTGCCCGTCGATCGTGTCGCGTCACTCTTTTCAGAGTGAACAGTGAGCACTTAAAGATACGTATGGAATAGCCTCTCCCACCAAGTATGGGGGCCTGCTTAGAGATTTCGCCTGTGTAACTGTCGAGCAGTTCCTTCTTCATGCCAATTCTCGGCCGCACACTGCAGGGGCAATGAAGACACTCCTGCAGCGTTTCCTATGAGAAGGGTTTGATCACCCACAATACAGTCCATAATTGGCTCCCCCTGAGTCTCATCTCTGCTCACAAGAGCCGCTAGTTACGAAGACAAAATTTTTCCACAGACAACGAGCTGCAGACCAGTCCAGATAACTGGCCGAAATCACAGGCGGCTGCTTTCTATGACGCGGATATTGGAAAGTTGATATAAGTCTGCGACAACCCTCGAAGTAGGAGCGGCAGCTATGTAGCGAAATAGGTGGAAGGTGTATCCAACTGTTGCAAATAAAACGTTTCTGGTTTTCACTGTGGTTTCAATTTAGTCACCGATAGGAACTTACACTACCGGCTATTAAAATTGCTACACCAAGAATAAATGCAGATGATAAACGGGTATTCATTGGACGAATATATTATACTAAAACTGACATGTGATTACATTTTCACGCAATTTGGTTGCATAGATCCAGAGAAATCAGTACCCAGAACAACCATCTCTTGCCTCAATAACGGCCTTGATACGCCAGGGCATTGAGTCAAACAGAGCTTGGATGGCGTGTACAGGTACAGCTGCCCATGCAGCTTCAACACTATACCACAGCTCATAAAGAGTAGTGACCGGCTGCACTATCCGTTACAGCCATGCGTATAAGATGCCTGTCATCTCGACTGCTAGTGATACGAGGCGGTTGGGATTCAGCACCGCGTTCCGCATTACCCTCCTGAACCCACCGATTCCATATTCTGCTAACAGTCATTGGATCTCGATCAACGCGAGCAGCAATGTCGCGATACGATAAACCGCAATCGCGGTAGATTACAACCTGACCTTTATCAAAGTCGGAAACGTGATGGTACGCATTTCTCCTCCTTACACGAGGCATCACAACAACGTTTTACCAGCAACGCCGGTCAACTGCTGTTTGTGTATGAGAAATCGGTTGGAAACTTTCCTCATGTCAGCACGTTGTAGGTGTCGCCACCGGCGCCAACCTTGTGGGAACACCCTGAAAAGCGAATCATTAGCTTATCACAGCATCTGCTTCCTGTCGGTTAAATTTCGCGTCTGTAGCACGTCATCTTCGCGGTGTAGCAATTTTAATGGCCAGTAGTGTACTTTCTTGACAACCCTCGTATTTGGCTTAATACAAAAGTCCGATTGAAAATTATCTGTTGCAGCCACTTCTGTATTCATTCAGGTAGCAGGACATCAACATGCCTAGAAAATATTCCTGGTAATCACAAAAACGAGCGTGGGATCCTGTCATTGGCCACAGTACCCACTCTGGAGCGGAAAACTGGGCTCAATGTAAGCCTTCAGAAAAACGCACGTAGTTCTTATATAATGTTTTCTTTTTCACTTACAAACATTTGGTGTGATAGCTTGTAATATGTTAGATTCAAAGTGTGTAAGTGATAAGCTTTTATCTATAACCACGGTTTGGTGAAAACTGAATTCCCCTGGTGTGGCCACTTTCCACTCCCTCTCCCCACCTCCACCACCAAGCGGCATCCAATCCCATTCGACCCGAAATGACGCCCCTGAATGTCAATATTGCCTCTTAAGTAATAAAATTTGAGAAACACTGTATTAAGGTACGTATTTTAGATCGGCCAGTAGCCAAGGTGCAGACAGTCTGTGACAACACCATACCAGATCTTGCTCACTTATTAATACGCTGCCGGAACAGCGGAATGTCGCGGCACCCACAGTCAGCAGAAGGCAGAGGGGTGAGAGTAATGTCGGCCAGCAGTGACCCGGAATGACTGGAGACGTCGTGCGGAGCCAGCCAGCCGAGCTCCTCAGCGTGGCACGGCCTGTGATCACGTGCGTGTCAATTCACAGTCTGTCGATGCCTCTCCCACAATTGTTTGAACAAATAGACGTTCCTATCCTATCCCACTGCATACACATGACGACGGCAGTTGTTTGGCAACCGTGCAGTTTTAAGCTTAAGGCAAGTGGCCTAAATCTGACAACCACGCAGGCTGCGCCTGGAGCTATCTCGCCATTTTAAACTGGGCTGCCATTATTTTAAACTTAGGAGAAGTGGGGAGTTCCAAGAAAATTGCTTTGGAGAGCACTACATATGGCAAATATAAACCCTTCCTTGATTATAATAATACAACAGATGTATAAAGATAGCATTTGCCAAGTGAAAGTTGGCAATAAACTTTCACAGAAGTTTATAACAATCAAAGGCCTTTTACAGGGCTGTCCCATGTCACCATCATTATTTAAAACCTGTATAGATATTAGCCTTAGAACATGGTCTCGTAAATGTAATAGTATGGGATTAGAAATAAGAGATAGAGTTTACCTACATCATTTATTGTTTGCTGATGATCAAGTAGTCGTAGCACAAGATGGGGAGGATGCTAACTATATGTGCAATCAGCTAGCAGTAGCATACAAAACTTGGGGATTGAAGATTTATTACCAAAAAACAGAATACTTGACTAATATTCAGATGAGCTGTACATTGAAGGAAAGAAAATCAAAAAGATAAACACTTTCTGTTATTTGGGATCCATTTTAGAAATCGAGGGAAAATCAGAGTCAGAAATCAATAAAAGAATTAGTAGCGGACGGAAGGTCATTGGGATACTTAACTCAGTCTTATGGAGCAGGAATGTAATGAACAGAACTAAAAAATTAATATACAAATCCATATTAGAGAGTGTGGTTCTGTATGGTAAGGAGACATGGACAATTAACCTGACGCACATTAAAAAATTACAAACTCTAGAGATGGACTTCTGGAGAAGATCGGTAAGAATCTCCAGGAAAGAAAAGATAAGGAACACCGAAATAATAAGGAAAATGGAAATAAAAGAAAGAATATATGTCGTAACGGATAGGAAGAAATTACAGTGGTACGGGCATGTACAAACGAATGGAGAAAGACAGAATACCAAAACTGGTACTGAAGTGGGACCCGGAGGGGAGAAGAAGAAGAGTGTTGTGTCTAGACAAGACAGCCTAGACACAATGAGAGGAAGCCGACAGGCACGCGCTAAGCCAAAGCAGGTTGCGTGGGGTCTATAAAGAAAAGTACGTTAGCTTCTGGAATACTTAACTTTAATCCATCCTTTTGGTACATCTGGAGATTGTGGCGATACAAGTGAGACTCTTTAGATACATGCAATGTTACTAATGGCGCCTTGCTAGGTCGTAGCCATTGACTTAGCTGAAGGCTATTCTAACTATTGGCTCGGCTAATGAGCAATGCTTCATCCATGTAGTCGCTAGCAAAGTCGTCCGTACAACTGGGGCGAGTGCTATTCCGTATCTCGAGATCTGCCTTGTGGTGGCGCTCGGTCTGCGATCACACAGTGGCGACACGCGGGTCCGACATGTACTAATGGACCGCGGCCGATTTAAAACTACCACCTAGCAAGTGTCGTGTCTGGCGGTGACACCACAAAGAGGACGACCTATGACCACCTGGCTCCAAAATGGACAGCACACAATGAGGAGAATGGGCGCAGAGGAAGAGGGCACACAAGATCGAAACACCTGGAGGAATATTTTGAAAATATAGTTTGAGAACGTTTATTCTTTGTATTGTAATTTCTGAGTAAATTATTATGTTGGGGATAAGCCTCTATAATGAGGAAAATTTCAAAATAATAATAAATAGAAGTCGGGAGTTTTTTAAATTCCCGCCATTTTAAACTTGCGACTACTTAGTTCAGCCAACACAGACTTTCGAGTTTCCTGTCACTTTCAACTGCCCAGGTGAGCTAGTTCAGTCATTCTCGATTGTGACATCGGAAAGGTGGGGGGAGGAGTGGGATAAATCTGGTAATTTTGAATTAAAACATTGGGTTGTGTCACTAATTGACATAAATGAAAATATGGCAACACCCATCTACATACAAGGTACGTCACTGCATAATGGAATGCTACTTGAGGTTAACTACACCACGTACTTAACAATATATGATAGACGATTATTATACGCAGTGTTTACCATTGCCACAGGAGTCGCAGTTTCCCTACAAAGCTTGCGTCGGAAGCTCAGTGCAGTTGATCTGTATGCCAGACGTCTGATAGTGGCTATCCACACACTACTGTCAAAGAATATCGTGCTAAATAGGGAGGTGGAAACAAATACGCAGGACCACGAATGAATGGATGAATGTGGACTGCAAGATGAATTTGTGTTCCTTTCTGATGGATGCTTCTCAGTGTGGAAAAACATTTACATGTGCACTTAACATGCTACCACATGGTTCGTAGGAAAAGGTGCATGGTTTATCACTTTTGTTTATCTTACTTAATATATTCATAGTTGTCAAACAGAATGAGTGATTGGGATCTTGGAGCCGTGCTTACTATGCGAGATATACAGTGCTTCCAACCTAACTCTGCCACATCACATATTTCCGAAACGAAACAAAATGTGAAAAATACAATTGACCAGGGATGCATCTAAGTCAGCGGTTCACACGATGTGTAAAACTGCACAATCCATAAACGTAAAGAAACATCACCTGCAACGCAAAGTTGCGTTTTTTTTTTAAATGGTACTTGTATGTTTTCTTTTTCTACGGAAATGAAAACTAGAGGTCCAGTTAGTGACGGCAGGCTTGTTTTCGCTCTTCTGGACCTCACACGTTCTTAAATACGCAGACTTTAAGGGATGGCAATGGCCCCACAGTTTCTGTCGTAATATGCAGAGCAAGGTTTGCCTGTAGCGAGTTTCATGACAGTGCAGACAACCCGCATTATAGGATTACCACAGATACTGTGGTATCTACATCTACATCTATACTCCGCGAGCCACCTTACGGTGTGTGGCGGAGGGTACTTATTGTACCACTATCTGATCCCCCCTTCCCTGTTCCATTCACGAATTGTGCGTGGAAAGAACGACTGCTTGTAAGTCTCCGTATTTGCTCTAATTTCTCGGATCTTTTCGTTGTGATCATTACGCGAGATATATGTGGGCGGTAGTAATATGTTGCCCATCTCTTCCCGGAATGTGCTCTCTCGTAATTTCGATAATAAACCTCTCCGTATTGCGTAACGCCTTTCTTGAAGTGTCCGCCACTGGAGCTTGTTCAGCATCTCCGTAACGCTCTCGCGCTGACTAAATGTCCCCATGACGAATCGCGCTGCTTTTCGCTGGATCATGTCTATCTCTTCTATTAATCCAACCTGGTAAGGGTCCCATACTGATGAGCAATACTCAAGAATCGGACGAACAAGCGTTTTGTAAGCTACTTCTTTCGTCGATGAGTCACATTTTCTTAGAATTCTTCCTATGAATCTCAACCTGGCGCCTGCTTTTCCCACTATTTGTTTTATGTGATCATTCCACTTCAGATCGCTCCGGATAGTAACTCCTAAGTATTTTACGGTCGTTACCGCTTCCAATGATTTACCACCTATGGCATAATCGTACTGGAATGGATTTCTGCCCCTATGTATGCGCATTATATTACATTTATCTACGTTTAGGGAAAGCTGCCAGCTGTCGCACCATGCATTAATCCTCTGCAGGTCCTCCTGGAGTACGTACGAGTCTTCTGATGTTGCTACTTTCTTGTAGACAACCGTGTCATCTGCAAATAGCCTCACGGAGCTACCGATGTTGTCAACTAAGTCATTTATGTATATTGTAAACAATAAAGGTCCTATCACGCTTCCCTGCGGTACTCCCGAAATTACCTCTACATCTGCAGATTTTGAACCGTTAAGAATGACATGTTGTGTTCTTTTTTCTAGGAAATCCTGAATCCAATCACAAACCTGGTCCGATATTCCGTAAGCTCGTATTTTTTTCAATAAACGTAAGTGCGGAACCGTATCAAATGCCTTCCTGAAGTCCAGGAATACGGCATCAATCTGCTCGCCAGTGTCTACGGCACTGTGAATTTCTTGGGCAAATAGGGCGAGCTGAGTTTCACATGATCTCTGTTTGCGGAATCCATGTTGGTTATGATGAAGGAGATTTGTATTATCTAAGAACGTCATAATACGAGAACACAAAACATGTTCCATTATTCTACAACAGATTGACGTAAGCGAAATAGGCCTATAATTATTCGCATCTGATTTATGACCCTTCTTGAAAATGGGAACGACCTGCGCTTTCTTCCAGTCGCTAGGTACTTTACGTTCTTCCAGCGATCTACGATAAATTGCTGATAGAAAGGGGGCAAGTTCTTTAGCATAATCACTGTAGAATCTTAAGGGTATCTCGTCTGGTCCGGATGCTTTTCCGCTACTAAGTGATAGCAGTTGTTTTTCAATTCCGATATCGTTTATTTCAATATTTTCCATTTTGGCGTCCGTGCGACGGCTGAAGTCAGGGACCGTGTTACGATTTTCCGCAGTGAAACAGTTTCGGAACACTGAATTCAGTATTTCTGCCTTTCTTCGGTCGTCCTCTGTTTCGGTTCCATCGTGGTCAACGAGTGACTGAATAGGGGATTTAGATCCGCTTACCGATTTTACACATGACCAAAACTTTTTAGGGTTCTTGTTTAGATTGTTTGCCAATGTTTTATGTTCGAATTCGTTGAATGCTTCTCTCATTGCTCTCTTTACGCTCTTTTTCGCTTCGTTCAGCTTTTCCTTATCAGCTATGATTCGACTACTCTTAAACCTATGATGAAGCTTTCTTTGTTTCCGTAGTACCTTTCGTACATGATTGTTATACCACGGTGGATCTTTCCCCTCGCTTTGGACCTTAGTCGGTACGAACTTATCTAAGGCGTACTGGACGATGTTTCTGAATTTTTTCCATTTTTGTTCCACATCCTCTTCCTCAGAAATGAACGTTTGATGGTGGTCACTCAGATATTCTGCGATTTGTGCCCTATCACTCTTGTTAAGCAAATATATTTTCCTTCCTTTCTTGGCATTTCTTATTACACTTGTAGTCATTGATGCAACCACTGACTTATGATCACTGATACCCTCTTCTACATTCACGGAGTCGAAAAGTTCCGGTCTATTTGTTGCTATGAGGTCTAAAACGTTAGCTTCACGAGTTGGTTCTCTAACTATCTGCTCGAAGTAATTCTCGGACAAGGCAGTCAGGATAATGTCACAAGAGTC
This sequence comes from Schistocerca americana, assembly GCF_021461395.2. Taxonomy (NCBI): domain Eukaryota; kingdom Metazoa; phylum Arthropoda; class Insecta; order Orthoptera; family Acrididae; genus Schistocerca; species Schistocerca americana. Next base: position 527,807,155 of record NC_060125.1, on the reverse strand, counting down.
TCTGTCCCTGGCTCCAGTTCTGATTGTGTGACTATCCCATTCTATACCTGGTAGATTGAAGTCTCCCCCTATTACAATAGTATGATCACGAAACTTCTTCACGACGTTCTGCAGGTTCTCTCTGAGGCGCTCAACTACTACGGTTGCTGATGCAGGTGGTCTATAGAAGCATCCGACTATCATATCTGACCCACCTTTGATACTTAACTTAACCCAGATTATTTCACATTCGCATTCGCTAATAACTTCACTGGATATTATTGAATTCTTTACTGCTATAAATACTCCTCCACCATTGGCGTTTATCCTATCCTTGCGGTATATATTCCATTCTGTGTCTAGGATTTCGTTACTGTTCACTTCCGGTTTTAACCAACTTTCCATTATTTAAAGTCTGAGAATCTCCAAAAGGTATAAGCTGTAGAGCAGTGAAACCAAGTCTACCTTCACTAATTGTACTTCTAGTTTCCATTTTGGTAGAAAAATACGCATGTATCGTTTTAAAAAATATAACTTTGTGTTTAATGTGATGTTTGATTGCTTGAAGCGATTGCGCATTCCTGCCAATTGTGTGACCCTTGACACAGGTGCATCCCTAGCCAGTTGCATTTTTGACACTTTGGTGCTAACATATGTGGGAACCTCTGAATGTAGCTGGAAGTAGTATGTTTAGTAGCGTAATTTGAAATGTCGGTTCTTCGATTTTTGTAATTGTGGTTTTTAGCGATATAGAACGTCAATTTCCTAACTTTCCTTATATATTTCATTTAGTATTTCTGTGAAAGGCTGACTGAGACTAAACAAACCCAGGACTAATTGTGGAGACTTTTTCTGAATCTTGTATATCTCTTCCGATCCTAGGCCAACAAAAATCCTCAAGAATTGAACCGAAAATGATTCCATAACAAAATCCTTCCGTTCAATAATTTCACGTCGACAGTAATTTGTAGCTGGTACAATCATAGGAAGATAACACACTGAAGTGCCAATGAAACTGGTATAGGCACGCGTATTCAAATCAGACACATGTAAGCAGGCAGAATATGGCGCTACGGTCGGCAACGCTTGTATAAGACAAGAAGTGTCTGGCGCAGTTGTTAGATCGGTTACTGCTGCTACAATGGCAGGTTATCAAGATTTAAGTGAATTTGCACTTAGTGTCATAGTCGGTGCACGAGCGATGGAATAAAGCATCTCCGAGGTAACGACGAAGTGAAGACTTTCCCGTACTACCATTTTACGAGTATATCGTGAATATCAGGAATCCGGTAAAAGATCAAATCCCCGACACGGCTGCTGCCGGGAAAAGATTTGCGAGAACGGGACCAATGACGACTCAAGAGAATCGTTCAACGTGACAGATGTGCAACCCTTCCGCAAATTCCTCCAGATCTCAATGCTGAGCCATCAACAAGTGTCAGCGTGCGAACCATTCAACGAAACATCATCGATATGGGCTTTCGGAGCCGAAGGCCCACTCGTTAACTTGATGACTGTACGACACAAAGTTTTACATCTCATCTGGGCCACTCAACACCAGCATTGGATTGTTGATGACTGGAAACATGTTGCCTGGTCGGACGAGTCTCGTTTCAAATTGTATCGAGCGGATGGGCGTGTACGAGTGTGGAGACAACTTCATGATTCCATTACCCTGTATGTGAGCAGGGGACTGGTGAAGCTGTTGGAGGCTCTGTAATGATGTGGGACGTGTGAAGTGATATGGAACCGCTGATACGTCTACATACGACTCTGACAGGTGACACGTACGTAAGCATCCTGTTTGATCGCCTGCGTCCACTCATGTCCATTATGCATTCCGACGGACTTGGCTAATTCCAGCATGACAATGCGACACCCCACACGTCCAGAATTGCTACAGAGGGGTACAGGAACACTCTTCTGAGTTTAAACGCTTTTGCTGGCCACCAAACTCCCCAGATACGAATATTATTGAGCATATCTGGGATGCCTTACAACATACTGGTGAGAACAGACCTCCCACGCCTCGTACTCTTACGTATTTATGGACAGACCTGCAGGATTCGTGGTGTCTTGTTGCGGCACTCCTGCCTGCGGGTGCCAGTTTCTTTGGCTCTTCAGTGCATAAAGAGATGGGTTTGATGATGTTCAGTCCATGCTGCAAGGAGACACTTTGTGCGCGGCATCGCATTATTGACGGTGATCAGAGGAATACTGTTGACTCCTCCCACGGTGTACAGCAAACAAATCTTCCAGTTTTCAGAGGGTCAGTTGATTCATACGTCCTGTCAATGGACAATAATATCTTCCCGCATTTACCCGCTCCGGTGAATGACTTTTCATCAAATAGATACATGTTATTGTACTGGTCATCATTCTGAAGACTGTGTGATACAGCTCACTTTGCTACTTTATCCTACGCAAGCGTCATCATCATCATCATCTCTACATAACTACTACAATCGAGATCTATTTGAATCTGCTTTCTGTATTTGTGCCGTGGTCTCCCACTGTAATTTTTACACCCCCCCCCCCCCCCCCCCCCCCCGCACAAACACACTTCCCTCCACTACCAAACCGACGATTCCCTAGTGCCTTACGATGTGGCTATCCTTTTATTCAAGTTGTCCTATTATCTTATTTTTCCACCATTTAGACTCATTGCCTCCTCTGTAGATATTCTATCCCTCATCAGTTTTCTACAGCCGCACATTTCAAAAACTTCTAATCTCTTTTTCTGTGAAATTTTTATTGTCCATGTCGCACGTCTGTACAAGGCCACAGCAAAGGCAAATACTTACAGAAAACACTTAAAATTATATACAGTGTCAACAAATTCCTCTTTTACAGAAAAGTTTTTTTGTACTATAGCCACCAATATATCATTTAATTCGACTACAGTAAGACATGACAATGTCATCGGTAAACCTCAAAGTTTTTATTTCTTCTCTCTGAACATCAGTTCCCTATCCAAACTTCCGCTTCTGTTCCTTCATTGCTTGCTGATTGTGCAGACTGAATAGCCTCATGAATAGGCAATAACACTGTCAATCTCTTTTCAGCTATTGCTTCATTTCCATGTTCTTCTATGACTATTATAACTGTATCCTGGTTTCAATACAAGTTGTGAATAACCTCTCGTTCTCTGTCTTTCAGTCAAAGTTGTCAAAAACTTCCTCTAATACACTGAAGAGCCAAAGAAACTGCTACACGTGCCTAATACCGTGTAGGGCCCCCGCGAACACGCAGAAGTGCCGCAACACGACGTAGCATGGACTCGACTAATTTCTGAAGTAGTGCTGGAGAGGGAACTGACACTATGAACCCTGCAGGGCTGTCCATAAATCCGTAAGAGGACGATGGCATGGAAATCTCTTCTGAACAGCACGTTACAAGAGATCCCAGATATGCTCAATAATGATCATATCTGGGGAGTCTGGTGCCCAGCGGAAGAGCGTGATTGGAGCCAATTATAGACGTGCGGTGTGTCGCATTGTCCTGCTGGAATTGGCTGAGTCTTCCGGAATGCACAATGGACATGAATGGGTGCAGATGATCAGACAGGATGCGCACGTACATGTGACCTGTCAGAGTCGTATCTAGAGGTATCACCGGTCCCATATCACTTCAACTGCACACTCTCCACACCATTACAGAGCCTGCACCACCTTGAACAGTTCCATGCTGACATGCGCGGATCATGGATTCAAAAGGCTGCGAGCATACCTTTACACATCCATCCGCTCAATACAATTTGAAACGAGATTCGTCCGACCAGGCAACATGTTTCTAGTCATCAACAGTGCAATGTCGGCGTTGACGGGCCTAGGCGAGGCGTAAAGCTTTGTGTCGTTCAGTCATCAAGGTTACACGAGTGGTTCTTTGGTTCCGAAGCCCATATCGGTGATGTTTCGGTAAATGGTTCGCACGCTGACACTTGTTGATGGCCCAGCATTGAAATCTATAGCAATTTGGTGAAGGGTTGCACTTCTGTCACGTTGAACGATTCCCTCCAGTCGTTATAGTTACTGTTATTGAAGGATCTTTCTCCGGCTGTAGCGTTGTCTGAGATTTGATGTTTTACGGAATTACTGATATTCACGATACACTCGTAAAATCGTGGTGCGGGAAAATCCTCACTTCATCGCTACATCGGAGATGCTGTGTCCCATCGCTCGTGCGCTGACATCATCACCACGTTCAAACTCACTTAAATCTTGATAACCTGCCATTGTAGCAGCAGGAACCCATCTGACAACTGCGCCAGACACTTGTTTTCTCATATAGGCGTTGCCGACCGCAGCGTCGTATTCTGCCTGTTTATATATCTCTGTGTTTGAATAGGAATGCCTATACCAGTTTCTTTGGCGCTTCAATATATATCGCACGACCTGTGTAAGCTGCTCGTCCTTTTTCCTCGTAATACTCCAGCACATTTAACTTGAAGGCAATCAGGTTTTTCCCAGGGAGACGAGCTACAAAACAGCTCACGCCCGGCAGAATGACGAAACCGTGTGCTTACTGACCTTGATGTCTCTGTAATTAACTGCCACACAAAATTAATTATTAGTGATGACAAGGATTATCTGCAATAAAGAACGATGTCTGATGACGTACTTTATTAATCTGTAACCGTCAAGAGGCGCCTATGTCCTTCTCATTCAGACATATAATTCACAAATGAAAGTCGGTTTATTTCAGACAATTAACAGTTCGTTCATTTTGGTTCAGTCTTAATCTGATTATAAGTCTACAATGTTGGCTATAAGTTATTCCATGTGAAAGTATCCAGACCAACAGCCGACATTCATATGAACTATGTAAATTGACATCTGGCTCCGTAAAATTTCCTTTTGCAATGTGAAGGATTATCCGATTTACATGTTCTAATTCATCCTTATATATCAAATAACATACAGTTTCATATAACTGATTAAACGCTTCCCATCCTGAATTCACACGTCTGTTTTCCGTAGTTTTATGACCAGATGTTAATGGAGCCGATGTCAGCTTCTAACTCGATAACGCTGCTCTCACTCTTGTGTTTCATAATGTGATCATGAACAGCGCGACACGACAATTCAACAGCAATAAGAGAAGACGCGTAACAGTAATGATGACATGAATATATGGTCGTGCGGTAGCGTTCTCGCTTCCCACGCCCGGGTTCCCGGGTTCGACTCCCGGCGGGGTCATGGATTTTCTCTGCCTCGTGTTGAGTGGGTGTTGTGTGATGTCCTTAAGGTTAGTTTGGTTTAAGTAGTTCTAAGTTCTAGGGGACTGATGACCATAGATGTTAAGTCCCATAGTGCTCAGAGCCATTTTTGAACATGAAGATAAGGCTCACCAACTAATAACTCAGCCCACGCACGGAAACGCATTCTCGTTTACTGTTCTGGGGGAGTCCACGCCTCTGTTCTGAAGGGGCAGCCACCTAAGTTTTGCGGTGGCCTACTGACCTGTGCACTTCATCTATTATAAATGAAACGTTCTCTTTCGGAAACGGAGGCGCGTGCTCGTCGGATGCTCTGCAGCTTTTCTTACACAATTTAAAAAAAAAAAAAAAAAAAAAAAAAAAAAAACTAGTTGGCAAAAAAATAATTCTCCCACAACTCATGGCGTAGTTCGTCAGCATCATGATGAACTGCGTATCATTTAGTTAATGGTCATAGTTATTGTGATATCTCGCTATTAAGTAAAACGCTGTGCGAAATTCGAGTAGTTCGCAATGAGAAATGCAGGTCACTATGTGTTTGCGTTTGGTCGCCTTTAAAGGTCACACATTGCTGAATCTGAATTATAGTTACCACACTGTATTTCTCTTTAAACTTGAGGTGAGATCTATACCTGTCCCCAGTTTGGAGAAAATGGATTGTATGCTGTACACTCACTTCCGCTCGAGCGCGCAGACGGTACAGTGACAGTGGAATAATCGGAATCCTTAAATCTCATAAACGATTCGAGATATCGGAATGAGTTTTTGACAAAAGATAGCACAGAAAGCACAGAGTATTCTATACAAGGTGGGGCAAATAAAGTTGGCCTGGACCATTTGTGGCAGCATTAACGAAGGAGGAAAAGACCTTACGTTACTTCCAACAGAATGGAGCAACTACACATACAGACGGCCACACAGGGCATGTGTGGGGAGAGCAGTAGTGGTGGGGGTTATGGACAGGCGCTGTAGGAGAAATGCGGAGCGCTGGAGGGGAAGCGCCGTTCTAAACTGAAGCCTATGCTCACATTTTTTGTAAATATTAAGTGAGGCCCCTCCATGCCCACACTTGCACGGCCGCGTTTATTACGGCCACCACCGTGGCACGAGGACACAGCCACGAACGATTACGCCACTGCCAGTAAGATCCAAGCACCACCCTCTCGGAGCTCCAGAGGCGGGTGCACTTCGAATGTTTATGCACTGACGCCATTTTTGTGTGTTTTTCAGTTGAATAACATTTGTAGATATTCATAATGCCCGAGGTTTGACCTCTCCTGTACAGACATTGTATTGAAGAGTAAAATATTTATAAATCTTTCATATCTTTATATTGTTGTTGTGGTCTTCAGTCCAGAGACTGGTTTGATGCAGCTCGTCATGATACTCTATCCTGTGCAAGCTATCTTGCAGTACCTACTGCAACCTACATCCTCCTGAATCTGTTTAGTGTATTCATCTCTCGGTCTCCCTCAACGATTTTTACCCTCTACACTGCCCTCCAATATAAAATTGGTGATCCCTTGATGCCTCAGAATATGCCCTACCAAACGATCCCTTCTTCTAGTCAAGTTGTGCCAAAAATTTCTCTTCCCTCCAATTATATTCAATACCTCATCATTAGTTATGTGATCTACCCATCTAATCTTCAGCATTTTTCTGTAGTACCACATTTCGAAAGCTTCTATCTCTTCTTGTCCAAACTATTTATCGCCCACGTTTCACTTCCATACATGACTACACTCCATACAAATACTTTCAGAAACGACTTCCTGACACTTAAATCTATACTCGATGTTAACAAATACCCCGAAGAGCCAAAGAAACTGACACATCTACCCGATATCGTGTAGGGCCCCTGCGAGCACACAGAAGTGCCACAACACGACGTGGTATGCACTCGACTAATGTCTGAAGTAGTGGTGGAGGAAATTGACACCATGAATCCTGCAAGGCTATCCATAAATCCGTAAGAGTACGAGGGGGTGGAGATCTCTTCTGGACAGCACGCTGCAATGTATCCCGGATATGCTCAATAATGTTCATGTCTGGGGGCCTGGTGGCCAGCGGAAGCGTTTAAACTCAGAACAGTGTTCTTGGAACCACTCTATAGCAATTCTGGACGTATGGGATGTCGCATTATCCTGCTGGAACTGCCCAAGTCCGCCGGAATGTACAGTGGACATGAGTGGACACAGGTGATCAGAGAGGATGCTTAAGTATGCGTCACCTGTCAGAGTCGAATCTAGACGTATCAGGGGTCCCATGTCACCCACACCATTACGGAGCCTCCGCCAGCTTGAACAGTCCCCTGCTGACATGCATGATCCATAGATTCATGAGGTTGTCTCCATACCCTTACACGTCCATCTGCAAGATACAATTTGAAACGAGACTCTTCCGACCAGGCAATTTGTTTCTACTCATCAACAGTCCAGTGTCGGTGTTGACGGGCCCAGGCAAAGCATAAAGGTTTGTGTTGTGCAGTCATTAAGGGTACATGAGTGGGCCTTCGGCTCCAAAAGCCCATATCGGTGATGTTTCGTTGAATGGTTCGGACGCTGACACTTGTTGATGGCCCAGCAATGAAATCTGCAGCAATTTGGGCAGGGTTGCACTTCTGTCACGTTGAACGATTCTCTTCAGTCGTCGTTGGTCCCGTTCTCTCAAATCATTTTCCGGCAGCAGCAATATCGGAGATTTTATGTTTTACCGGATTCCTGATATTCACAATACACTCGTCAAATGGTAGTGCTGGAAAATCTCCACACCATCTCTACCTCGGAGATGCTGTGTCCCATCGCTCGTGCGCCGACTGTGACACTACGTTGGAACTCAAGTAAATCTTGATAATCGGCCATTGTAGCAGCAGTAACCGACCTAACAACTGCGCTAGACGCTTGTTGTTTTATACAAGCGTTGGCGACCGCAGCGCCGTATTCTTTCTGTTTACAATGTATTGGAATGCACATGCCTATACCAGTTTCTTTGGCAGTTCAGTGTATTTATACATTCAAATCTACTGTTAGCAACTGACGCTGCAACTTCAGCAACCAAGTTATACGTAATTTTTACTATTTGATATTAGATGTAGAATAAATCAATATCTGAATTCCCTGTTCGTGAAGAGCATCTGTTCCTCGCTGCTATATCCACTAAAGACCACACAGCGTGCAAAGTAGTCATAAGAGCTAGATGTAGCTTACAAGTTATGCGAAATAGGCATTTGTGTGAGTGCTTCAGTTGTAGAACTACACATCCCCTACTGTGCTGTGCCCATCTGCAAGAGAATCCCAGCCACTACTCTTGTCACCTCGTTACTGCGCCATCTGTGGAGCTTTGGGGGGGGGGGGGAGTAATTTTGTACGCTCTCTGGAATGGAACAAGTGTGGAAAGCGATGAGTAGAAGAATCGTAGCCTGGCAGCCAACTCAACCGACCATTCCGGACTGTTGATGGATTTACCATTGCTGGGGAGATTGCCCGTTTTGTACTTTTATCTTTTAAAGTGAATATTTTTTATTTCAGACCTCATCAAATTGCATGTGTAATGGTAATGCTGCACGCCTGATGTCTTATGATCAAGCTTTAGTATTTCATTCTATAGATTCCCGACATCCTGTTCAGGAAGTATGCTCTCCTTTGTTTTCGAATGTAAAACCTGTAGATGCTGGTATACAAGGGAGAGGTAAGCATAATAAGGAGCGTTCTGGTGGGTAACAAGTTGCGCTGCAATAGTGACAACGTTGCACTAGGCGATTCCATATTCCGTTTTGGATCGCTCTATAGGCAGAGGAAGGACGGAAGAAACTAAACTGAAAGAGACATGAACGTTATTTATCGCTGGTTGCCGTTATCTAAAAGCAAACACAGAAGATTCTGCAGGAATTCAGTGTAGCCAGTAAGACTAGTGCCCGTGTTAACATTATAGAAAATAAACGTATTCTGAAGGAGTTGTAGCAACCAACGACAAAGCTAAGCACTATCATACTTCATTACAAACATATATTTACAAACTTTAGGCAGGTGTCATTATTCAGTGACTATCAGTATCGCAAATTAATAGATAAATGATGAAAGTATAGGAAACGTACGGCAGTGCACGGATTCCATGAGAAAAGGCCTACATCAGTGATTACAGAGAGAAAACATTCGATTCCTGCATCAAGCCTGCCGTCATCTACGTCTCACATACCTGAGTGGTTTTAGGTTATTTACCTTTGCCCAAATCTCCAATGTTTGTAGTGCCTTCCGTACGTCTTCTGTTACTGCTGATCCTTTCACCATGTCGTATGCAAGGGTAATTATATTCCACAAACACTGATTAAAGCCGTAATCGTGATCAGTAATCTCTGTTCCGGCAAACAAACTGTTAGCTGCTTGGGCGATGGCAATTACTCTACTTGCCCTAGAGAAGTGGTGAGCTGAATGATGAACTGCAATAACTCACTGCTTGGCAGTTTGCCTTCTTACCTTATTAATTAAGCTGCACTAGCAAATGTTTTTTTCGTCCTCTTTCAAAAATGCTAATCACTGTCCACGCAATGGCGCAAGACATGACAGTGCAACTTGTTACCAAATAGATTTTTCATTTAACCAATGAGGATAAGCTTCAGTGAAATATTTGTAAATGAATAGCAAAGTATTCTGAACTTATATTGACTCCTTTTAATGACACAAAAGAAAACTTGAACTAAAAGAACAATTATTCTTTCTCATCATTGTCTTTCTCAGCATTGTCATTAATCACAAATTTTACTTCTACGCAATATTTAGATAACTACTCGCCTAGCGCTTGCCACAAGATAAACTCACTGCAATTATCTTTTCCCAGATGAGCCGTCTCTCTATACAGTCGTATCAAATCATACTCTGTCCTTAATTACACGCCATGGAACATTTAAAATAAAGATCCGAGTGCGGAACAAATAGTTTGGTGAATACATATATGAGCGTAACAATTTTACCTGATTATCAATAAATGAAGCAGCTTTTTTCCCCGCATAGTTGACGTAACAAATACTGCAAATTATCCAAGGATCATTTTAAGTGTCTACAAAACCAAACTCCTTCATGAGATTCTTTATTTAACTAGCAAGACAATCTTTTTCAAAATAATAAAATATTGAAAATAAATTAATGACAATTCCGAGTAACGTCACAAGAAGTGAAAAAATAGCTAATATTGTACTGCAAGGCGAAACAAAACTTAATAGATAATTTCAAAGAAATACGTACATAAGTTTGAATGTACATGTAAAACTGTGAACTGATAATGAAATATATTCGATTAGTGACCTAAGTTCTTGTTTTCTTTAAATGAGTTTTTCCTCTTTTTGTGTACAAAATGGTCCATTATTTCAGAAAAATCAATATTTCGTGCTGTTTCGTTTCCTGTACAACTTATAGATCAGCATCTTCATCTATACTCTGTGAATCACTATTAACTGCGTGACAGAGGATGTTTTTCATTGAACAACACATTAATGTCTGTTCCTGCCCCAGTCACGGAAAGCACGTTCTTGTTTCCATTTCTCCAGTTAAAATTTTTCAACATTTCTATTCCTTTCGACAATAGGGCCACCATTCTCCTAGTGATAAAATTTCGTAACCAGAAAATCATCGTAGAACGTAAGTATTTTTTTAAAAAATTAGCTTGGAGAAATGAAGCCCATCTATTGCAACAGACATGCGTTCTGTTAGATGCATCGGGACCGATTTAACTTCTTATCAGCATGTGCAGGGAACAGGAGAGAAACACTGTTGAAAAACTTAAGGGCTTCATTTTTAAGGTCTTCTTCACAGGCACTAGATATGAAAAACAGCTGTACTGCTGTGTATGCGTCCTTAACATACTTCGTCTTTAAAATCAGGTACTAATTTGCGAATAAATGTTGTCAATTGTTGGACAAAAAATTGTTAATTTAAGCCCAGTTACTGGCTCTGTCCACTTCTCGTCCCCGCAAAGCTGGTCGAAGTGCTTTTCTAATGCTTTAAGGGGGAAGTCCTGTTCGAAAATTTAAAAAAACCAATCACAGTGCGAACCGGATAGTCAATATGTAATTTCAACGACGTCCTAACAGGCAATTATATACTGTACGTGCTCGAACTTGAGATCGGACGAGCCTGTTACAAATTCAGAACAAAAGCTGATGAAAAGCGTTTCGAGCGAGCAGAGCAACAGATGCCCGAAGCTGCCAAAGAGGCCTGCATGCCTACCTTAGTCACGAAGAAGATGGAGGAGACCCTCCTTTTGCATCTGGAAAGATCGCTGTATGGTCCAAGGATCATTGAGTATAGGTATGTTTAAAGTAGCCAACGAAAAAAAAAAATTATTGCGTTTGTCTCGAAACCGTGTTTTTCATATTGACGGGGAACGTAACTTAAGAACGGTACATACAATTTTGATCGGATTTTGATGCCTACATTCTAAATTGATTACAAACGGCACTGTAGTCGGGCATCCGCAGCTGTAGTACTACATTTTGTACCAATAACTCCGCAAACAGCTGTACTTTGAACCAATTTTTACTAACGCACTACCGGTTTTGTGGCTTGTAGTCACATCATCAGTCGCATACCATGTTTTAATGTTTATATGCACCGATCGATATGTTGCAGTGGCAAGAAAGACACCGGATTCGCATTCAGGAGAACAGTGATTCCAGTCCCCGACCGTCTACCCATATCGAGATTTTGCATGATTACCTCTCAAATATCTTGAGGCAAATGGCGAAATGATTCGTTTGAGAAAGACACGACCAATTTCCTTACTCATCCTTCCCATACCCAAATTTGCACTCCATCTCTAATGATATAGCCGCTGACAAGACATTAAACCGAACTCTTCGTTCTTTGCTCGTGACAGCGCCGTTCGTAAGAAGTCGTATTCAGCTGCAGTGTCTATGGTCTTACACTGAAAGGCCTCTGGTGGTGTGTTACATATAGTGGTTTATATGGAATCGGAAAAGCGCAATATCATGTTTTTAAGAACTATTGCTACACTTCGTTCGCTATATTTTTTTACTCTTACGAATTGTGTTTGTCAAAGCCATAAGATAACGTCAATCTCTGTATATAAAAGAAAATATCTTGACTGACCGATTCATCATCGCGCAGCCCAAGCCTCTAATGACAGAATCTTGAAATTTTGAGAGACTATTGATCTTATACTGTAGGCATCGTTTAGGGCAGGGACTTTTTGAAATTCGAAGCTTAAGTGGGGGAAATAGAAGATAAAGGGTTTTTCACAAATATATTACTTTTATGGCAATTTTGAAACTAGAAGTGCAAAAATTGGTATTTGATTTTTCGTCCAGAAATAAAAAATAGAGGTTTTCAGGGTGAAAAAGTAGATGAAAGATTTTTGATAATAAATCATTATTAAAGAACTGTTAAAGCATTTCTAAAGCTACACCAATGAAATTTGGCATTTGACTCCTCGGTTAGAGATAAAAAAAATTCAGTTCTTAAGGGGGTACAATAGGGGAAGAAAAGTTTAATGACGAAAATGGTTATTTGTGTCAGGCCATGAAAGTTTATGTGAAAGTAACACCACAAGAACACAAAAGGCAGGATTAGTCTAAAACATCGACCCCAGCAACCAGATTTCTTTTTGTTCAGTAGTACATTCGGAAAAGGTCATGCTTCTATGACTTTAATTAGGATTAAAAGTTTTGAAGGTGTTCCAATTTATGAGCTAAATCAAGGAAACCTCTTTAACAGTCACCAAGACAAGTCTGCTTTAGCGGAATTGCACAAAAAAGAAACAGCTCGTTAAGACATTAATTTTTCAGCGGATGTAATATATGTTCATAAAATTAATTTTGTTGTAATTACTACGCAAAAGCGAGCTAAGAAGCGACCGCTAAGGTTGTGTATCTCTGAGTGTATAAATAGCTTCTTATCTGGATTTGGTGTCTTTAGCTTTCCCTAGGAAGTATTCACGGAAGAAGCTTTTAAACCCTCATACCGAACCATACTGTGACAAACAACTATGTAAACTCAACTGATCAGAAATATAGGACTGTTTCTTGATTAGTCACTTACCCTCTACAGCGGCTTTTAAGGAGTAAATTTAAATTGTAACTTGATTCTTTTGTGCACATCATTGTATACGCCACTCATGATAGGTCCTCCGTCATAGCCGTAGCCTAAACACTGACACACATGTAGTACTTTTCGTTCTACATGTTCACTCAACCATAATTCGTATTCTAATGCACACAAGTCTTTGCCTTAGGGAAATTATTCCTGTATGTTTACACCAGAATAACTTGCTTATCATTGGACAGTTTCCATAATTATGTTATGAATCTTTTCCACGTATCCTCTTTTTAGAGTATACAAACATTTCGCGACGTGACGAAATTCTCAACAATACAGGGGTCCCTGCAGCGGCCCACGTCGTTGCTTAGAAACAGTTTGAGACAAAGAGGCTCGCGAGCAACGTGAATGTATCCGAGTGTAGCCAGAAACTCTTAAGAAAATCGTGAATTGAGACGAGGGCGCGCAGCAACGATAACTGTCAAAAGGTAAGTGATCAGCAAACATTATGAGTTCTGCCAATCGATGCCACGTAGACCACAGACATCGAACCGATTGCACCTTTCTGCAGACGCATAACATAAATTCTCACAGGCATGTATATATCATTAATATATGAAGATCTTCAACACTGCAGTTATACTCAGTGTAATTTGATATTGCAAATCAGTCATCAACATTGTTTATGAAGATGTCTTTGAGGCAGTTTGTGTTGGGGGGGACATAAATCTTAATAAATCTCATAATTACAGGAAAATGAGAAAACTATAAATTATACGTTGTGCAACGAAGTTTCCGTGCCAAGTGATATTTGTATATTCGTATGGGCATTCTTCGACAAGCCGAGTATTTCAGTGTGGAGTCGAAAAATACACCTTTTGCGCGCACGTTGTATAAGAAATAATACGTTTTCACAACAATTTCTAATGGTTATATATATATATATATATATATATATATATATATATAAGGACTACTGTTTCTCATTAATTTCTTATAAACTAATGTCCGCGCAAGCTATATCATTACTCGTTTCTTCTTAATAGTAGCGGCCTTTCTCTTATTAGATAAATAAATTTCTTTTGACAATGTCGCGTCGATAAGGCATCGTCTTTGTGGTATAAAACTGTCGCAGTATGAATCTTAATAGACGCAGGTTTTTCCTCCTATTAAATAAAACCACTATCCAAACTTGTAATAAAAACCGTATTGAACACTTTTTGAGACAAGGTTACACTTTTTTATTTATACAAACGACGGAGCGTCTCCATAAAACATTCCACTATGCGAACGTCCGAAAAAAAAAGTGATTAACAAAAGAGACCTGTTAACAAACGAACATGAAAGAAATGGAAATTACTGAGATAATATTGATTCTACACCACATGTACAGTCTTGTTAGGTTAATCTTCCTATAAATTCTGAGAAAGAGAGAGACAAACAATTGGTAAAATTACAGTCATTCAGGTATCCCAGTTTAGGTACCGGTGCACTACAAATGCAATTCAAAGGTGTGAAGGTATTGTTTCTGATTACGTAAGGTGGGTGAGTTTTAGTCGTTTTGTCAGTGGTGGTCGTATCACCCCCTCCTATTGCATTGCATTTGCGTTTCCTTGGCATATAGTCTGCCTAGTACTTAACTGGTGGAGGTCACTGGAATGAGAGCTGCTAATATGTCGAGTCCCCATCTGTTAACTTTGGCGTTCAAATGACACTGTGCTCAATAGGCATGAGAGTACAATCGTCACTGTCTAATGCTGTTTTTGATTTCGATGATAAAAAATTCATAGCAGTAAGTTTTACTTGCACAAGCCATTGTGTAGGCTATGAGCTCATCTGATACAACGAGTAATAATGGTTCACTCTCAGAAGAATCTTCAGCAGTGGCTGACAAGAGTAGCTGTTTCGTTAGTAGTCAAAAGTCTGTGTGTGGCTTCCGGACTGATATTCACTGTCTCCTGCCGCTAACAATTTCAATTTTCAATACTCTGCGCAGAGCGTATCCTCACTGTTTTAATAAATTTAAATAATTTCAAATTACATATAACATTTCTGTGATCTTTAACGCCGCATATTACGTCTGCTTTCGTTTATGAGTACATAGACGGACTGAATACAGCCTCGTCCCATAACTAAAGCTGATTAAATGGTTCACATAGCGCAAGGCACAATGGACCCTCTAATTACAAATCGCAGTGTTACGTGGACGGGGGGGGGGGGGGGGGCGGCGGGCAGACGTGTGGGCGATGACATCATACTTTTGTCTCTGTCCCCGTATGTAGCTAACCCTGAGGTCAAAGATGTATTTATATCTCGAATCCTCAATGCATTTCTGCTTTCATACATTAATATTTCTAGCCAATGGCCATCATCATTTGATGTGCCACTCAGTATCTATATTTACTGTTACAATGTGAGATAATATAAAATACAAATAAGAACAGAAGACAGACAAGTAATGGTGTATAATATACCACGACGACATCACACGTTTGATACAATTTATCTTGTCACAATACCGTGTTTAGATTACAGGTGGATACGTTGAAGTTATGTTTGCAGTACCCTATATTAAAGGTGATCTTTCAGAGAGAGTGTAGGCGGTGCTTGTGTGGCTTGGGGTTTTAAAATGTCAATTCTGAAATTATACATCCATAAATCTTGTCACATAATATCAATAGCCATAATTAGCCCTGAAATTGTAAGCCTGAAATCATAATCCTGACATAAAATACCTGTCAATAATAATTTACGCAACGGAATTTCTGTACTCACCCTTTCTGCATCTCGTGGATCTGTATGAGACAAAAATGTAAACATATACAAGTCCAAACACAAAATGCACACAACGCGTGACAATGTGGTACCGAAAGTGCCTAACAAACCCTTACAGTGATTATAGTTGTAAAATGGAGTTAATACACGTTAATAAAGGCCGTAAGGGAATACAGAAATCGGTTATGGGAAGCAAGAACATCCACGTGGGCCAGATGCGTGTCAAATTATCGATTGGTCAGTCAAATGAAAATGAGACAGGTGGAAAATAAAACTGGCCAGGTACGAGTAGGACCAGCGATCTGAGGGTTCAGTACAAACTTAATTATGTATTCAGACAGTTCATCCATCACAGGAATCGAGAACCTCAACGTATTTACCTCTTATCGACACTGATATTGGCAAGATATCGGCCTCGGGGATTCCAAGACTTTCGAGAGTATCGCATATCAAATGAGAAAACAAATTTGTGTGTGACGTAATCACAAATTAACAGTTTTCGAGTTTTTCCTTTACTTTTACTGTGAAAGATTGCTGCTTGCGAAAGTTCATGATTCTAGGTCAACGGTATGTTCCCCATAGGTTCTGAACAGTGAGTTTCCGAGTCAGCAATATACGTGACATGAATAGCCATATCTTTTTATTGCAGTGACTTAGAA
Source organism: Schistocerca americana (assembly GCF_021461395.2). NCBI lineage: Eukaryota > Metazoa > Arthropoda > Insecta > Orthoptera > Acrididae > Schistocerca > Schistocerca americana. The sequence continues at coordinate 527,790,479 of NC_060125.1, read as the reverse complement.
GCTTCAATTTTTACACCGCCAAGGAACCACAGGTATTAGAACGTAGTACAAATTTGAAGTTGTTGCATTTAACCTCGAAATACGTGGAAACTTTCCAGATGCAGGAGAGGAAGGTCAGGTTAGGATACTCTATTTGTTTCGGATGGGAAACTGACGTTAATATCGGTACTAAATACGCAATTAATCATAAAGATTGGTCCACAGCGCTACACAAGGAGCGCCTAAAATCGCAATACACCTCAAAAAATAGCGATGTTTTACAACTGGTGTTATTCTGCTGCGAAAAAATTAATAAAACACTCGAAAACAGTGGCAGACATACTCACATTCTACTCTTCACCTACAAGATGGTAGGAGAAAGGCCGAAGTGGAAGGTACTAAGAAAGGTAGTATTTTAATTTTTTGGTGGGAGTTGTCTTCAACTGACAAGATGTTGCTGTTGGACAGACAGGAGTTTAATAAGTGTATTACCTGTAAGCATTCAGGTGAGGACTGTACCTGTCGCTGTTTGACGTCAGAGTTCGCTACAGACGCCTCCCCCTGCATTGCTCGACAATCACCCTGCAGCCCAGGTAACCAAAGACAATACAGGCAACCACAGCTGATGGATAATGCTTTACTGCACTAATTACACATCAAAATTGTAATAAAAAAACAACAGCACTCCTTATGAAAGAGTTGTAATGCTACACATGTACATGGGACTAGGGAAGATCAGCATCCTAAAAGACTGCAACAGGAGAGAGAGATGGCAGTTGAATGTGTGTTCTTCTTGATGTACAGGCATGAACTCCCGAAATTAGAGCTACTCTTAGCTCCTCTCATCCCTCCCTCTCCACTAAGTGGCATACAAATATCGAGCTTTAGTAATTGTCAAGTGGAGTACAGAGAACGAGATGGGTGACTGAGGTATGTTACATGGTGTTGAGCTGTTTCATTATAATGGCCAGTAAAATACTGTGCTGTGATTGGAAGAGTAATTTTAATGAACAATAAAGTACTGGACTGTGACTGGAAGAATGATATACCAGCTATATGTATAAAGCAGAGTGTATGTGTGTATTTGTGTGCGTCTGTGTGTTCTCAAACCCCTGGATCGATTTCAGCCAAATTTGGCACTGAAACAGCAAGCCTCATGAGTGCCAGCACTGTACGATTTATAGCCTCCTATCTCCAATAGGAATGGAGATATGGGCAAAAATATGTTTTTCCAGCCCCTGATGTCTAGGCTGTCCTGTATGACACACATGTTGCTTGAGAAAAGCATCGTCCAGCCAAATCCACCTGCTTTGCAGAGCAGCCTACATCTCAGGGGCGAGCAACTGTTTCCTTTTGTACAAAGTAATACCAGCCCGATTTATCGGCACCATTTTCATGGTGGCCTGTATGTAAGGGGCAAATAAATGTATTTCAAAGTGTCTGATGTGTAGCCTGCCCTGGATGACAGGCATGTTGTAGGAGTGCCATTTCTTTGCTTTATGGAACTGTGTTGTGGAGGAGGGGGTACATGTGCTGATAAGTATGGCTGGGGCAGGTTGAAATGGATAGAGTGGGAGATAGTGAGAGTGAGCAGGAAATGGACAGAGAGAGGGGAGGAGGTGGAGATGCATGAGCCAGAAGGAAGCTGTAAAGGGGTGGTGGGCAGGTTGAAAAGGGGGGGGATTATGGGGGCATAGAAGTGAGAGGGGGAGGATGATATGGTCAGAGGGAAGAAAGAGGAAATATGGTCAGAGAGAGGGTGGAGGAAATGGACAAAGGGAGAGGGAGGTGGTGGCAAAGAGACAGAGAGAGTGGCGAAGAGAAGATTGACAGAGAGAGGTGCAAGGATGAGGTGGACACAGAGTGAGATGAGGGGTTGTGTTCAGTATGTGTGTGTGTGTGTGTGTGTGTGTGTGTGTGTGTGTGTCAAACACACATGAGGGCAAAGCTGCAGGACAGAGTGATTATAATTAAACTTTCAAAACGCTGTAGATATACCACCACTTGTCAGTATGGTGTCAAATTGCAACGGAATATTATTGGAGAAGGTGGGAAACGTATGGCAGAAGAAAAAAAGGTTTGAACATTAATCAATAGAAGGCGCTGTATGTGTCAGAATATGTAAATGGAAACACTTGTCACGCACATGACCAGTTGAAGCTGATATAAACACACCAGGTACATAGCTTTTCCTCCTTATGCATCTGAGATATTTGCCATGACTGTCTCAATGCAGGATCGCACTCTGCTTGTAAAGCTGTATTACAAGAATGATGACTGTGCACACGTCGCTCTGCAGAGGTTCCAGACACAGAAAGGTTTGAAAAACGGCGTTGGTCCGATGACTGCCGTGGGTCTGGAGAAAATGATTCGGAAATTCGAAAAGATGGATTCTTTTGGTGTGAAACATGGTAGAGGGAGGAAACGAATTGATTCGACATCAGCAGAAGCAGTGGCCACAGCAACGCAGGAGGAGATGAGTGGTGGTATGCAAATGTGTAGTGCATGCATGATTGCCTGAACGTTGGAGATACTCGTGAGTGCAGTGCGTAAAATACTACGAAACATTCTTCTTTGCTATCCATTCAAAATTACCATGTACACGAGCTGCTTACTGTTGACTTGCTCGCATGGAAGTGGACAACGATTGGCTATGGAAGATTTTGTGGACAGACGAAGCCCACTTCCATCTGAGAGGATATGCCAACACAGAATTGTCGAATATGGGCAACGGAAAATCCACACACAAATCAACCAGTATGACTTCATCCTGAGAAGATCACTGTGTGGTGCAAGTTTATGGCATCATTTATCATATGGCCATATTTTTTCGAAGAGACAGGTTCAAAAATGGTTCAAATGGCTCTGAGCACTATGGGACTTAACATCTGAGGTCATGAGTCCCCTAGAACTTAGAACTACTTAAACGTAACTAACCTAAGGACATCACACACATCCATGCCCGAGGCAGGATTCGAATCTGCCACCGTAGCGGTCGTGCGGTTCCAGACTGAAGCGCCTAGAACCGCTCGGCCACTCCGGCCGGCAAAGAGACAGGCGCTTTCGGTCCTGTTACCTGTACCGTCACTGGTAAGCACTATGAGTGTCTTTTGCACAACAACGTCATTCCACCTCTCTAACAGCGTGAATGTGTGGATGGGATCATTTTTATGCAAGAAGGCGCAGCTCCACACATTGCAAATTCAGTTAAGCAGCTGCTGAATCGCCATTTCGGAAATGCTGGAATCAACAGCCGCCATTTCCCTACAGCCTGGCCGTCCTGATCACTTGGTCTTAATCCGTGTGACTTCTTGCTGTGGGGCTATCTCAAAGATGATGTAGTTTGCTGTGTTGAAGGCATGCATTGCGCAACACATTCTCCACTTTGATCAGTTGTGGAGCATGCTGTTACTCGACTTCAACTTGTTGCAGAAAACGGTGGACAGCATATTGAATATGTTTTGCGCTAGTCACACGGAAATTAATAATGGGATTTGATTTTGATGGATGCTTTTTATGCGGTTTTTTGCCTCAGAACAATTAAAAACCGATATGACTGATGATTTTTGTGCGGTTTTTGGCCTCTGAACAGTAAAAAACCAATGTGATTGTTGCTTTTTATGCGGTTTTTGCCCTCCAGATAGTTAAAAAATGATTTTTCCCATCTGATGTGATATGACCTTGCCGTGGTGAATGGGCTTACGTAACTAACAGTATCACACCTGTACACCTAGGCACACTGAGCAGTACAGTTTTTTTAATGTCAGACATACACCTTAGGCATTGTTGTATGACTCATTTGTCATTTACAGCCGACCACTACTAAATTATGATACTTACAGCGCCGTCTATTGCTACATTTTGTAACTATTTAGTTTTCTTCTGCCATACGTTTTCCCGCTTCTCCAATAATAGTCTGTTAAATTTGGCATCATTCTGACAAGTGGTGGTGTTTCTACAGCGGTTTGAAAGTTTAACTTTATGTGTGTGTGTGTGTGTGTGTGTTTGTGTGCGTGTGCGTGTGGACTGCAGACGAATCTGTGTCATTTCTGCTAATGCTGGTAAAGCTGTGAGTATTCTGCTGACGGAGCACTCGCCACTCTCCGTGCCTCCACCTGTCAGAGACAGTTTCAGAGATTCAGACAATCACATGTAAATTTTTTTCAGCGTCACTGTTTGAGAATGATATCATGCCTGTTGTCCATCTGTGACGTTCAATATGTGATCAAAAGTATCTAGACACACCCAAAAACATACGTTTTTCATATTAGGTGCATTGTGGTGTCACCTACTGCCAGCGACCTCAGTAGTCATTAGACATCGTGAGAGAGCAGAACTAGGCGCTCCGCGGAACTGGCGGACTTCGAACGTGGTCAGCTGATTGGGTGTCACTTGTGTCATATGTCCGTACGCGAGGTTTCCTCACTTATAAACATTCCTAGGTCCGCTGTTTCCGATGTGATGGTGAAGTGTAAACGTGAAGGGACACGTACAGCACAAAAGCGTATATACTGATCCCTTCTGTTGACTGACAAGGACCACCGATAGTTGAAGCGGGTTCCAATCAGTAGTAGGCAGACATCTATCCAGACCATTACACAGGAATTCTAAACTGCATCAGGATCCACTGCAAGTACTAGGACAATTAGAAGGGAGGTGAGAAAACCTGGATTTCGTGGTCAAGCGGCAAGCCACACATCACGCGGGTAAATGCCAAACGACGCCTCGCTTGGTGTAAGGAGCATAAACATTGGACGATTGAACAGTGTAGAAACGTTGTATGGAGTGACGAATCACGGTACACAATGTGGCGATCCGATGGCAGGGTGTGGGTATGGTGAATGCCCAGTGAACGTCATCCGCCAGCGTGTGTAGTGCCAACAGTAAAATTCGGAGGCGGTAGTGTTATGGTGTGGTCGTGGTTTTCATGGAGGGGCTTGCACCCCTTGTTGTTTTGCGTGGCACTATCGCAGCACAGGCCTACATTGATGTTTTAAGAACCTTCCTGCATCCTACTGTTGAAGAGCAATTTGGGGATGGCGATTGCATCTTTCAACACGATCGAGCAGCTATTCATAATGCACGGCCTGTGGCGGAGTTGTTACACGACAATAAAATTCCTGTAATGGACTGGCCTGCACAGAGTTTTGACCTGAATCCTATAGAACACGTTTGGGGTATTTTGGAACGCCGACTTCGTGCCAGGCCTCACCGAACGACATCGATAGCTCTCCTCAGTGCAACACTCCGTGAAGAATGGGCAGCGATTCTCCAAGAAACCTTCGAGAACCTGAGTGAACGAACAATGCCTGCGAGAGTGGAAGCTGTTATCAAGGGTAAGGGTGGGCCAACACCATACTGAATTCCAGCATTACCGATGGAGGGCGCCACGAACTTGTAAGTCATTTTCAGCCAGTGTCCGGATACTTTACATCACATAGTGTAGCTCTAGTCGTATTTAGTCACAGAGAATAAGATGGTTGAGTCTGGGGTACATATTGCTTGTCTGTTTGGTTCACTGGCCAAAAAGATGCTGGACTGTGATGGAGAGATCTTAAACTGCATGTGTTGAATATCTATGACAGGTCTATTTTCATTTAACGGCTGGGGAGAAGAGGGAAGAGGAGAGGATAGGGGTATGGGTGGGGAGAGGGGCAGGAGCGTTAGGGTGGAGAGCTGTGGGTTGTGGTGATGTTATGCATTTGCGCTGCCGAAGTCTGTAGGCAACCCACAGGTGAAATGTCAATTTGTATCTTAAATCCGAGTTGCATTCCTACTTGTAAAGTGTAAAATAAATGTAAAACTCTTTGGTCTAGACTGTACTCATTAACAAAACACATAATGGTTTTTGAATGTGAGTAGAACAATATGATTTTACTACTATCAAATACACTCCTGGAAATTGAAATAAGAACACCGTGAATTCATTGTCCCAGGAAGGGGAAACTTTATTGACACATTCCTGGGGTCAGATACATCACATGATCACACTGACAGAACCACAGGCACATAGACACAGGCAACAGAGCATGCACAATGTCGGCACTAGTACAGTGTATATCCACCTTTCGCAGCAATGCAGGCTGCTATTCTCCCATGGAGACGATCGTACAGATGCTGGATGTAGCCCTGTGGAACGGCTTGCCATGCCATTTCCACCTGGCGCCTCAGTTGGACCAGCGTTCGTGCTGGACGTGCAGACCGCGTGAGACGACGCTTCATCCAGTCCCAAACATGCTCAATGGGGGACAGATCCGGAGATCTTGCTGGCCAGGGTAGTTGACTTACACCTTCTAGAGCACGTTGGGTGGCACGGGATACATGCGGACGTGCATTGTCCTGTTGGAACAGCAAGTTCCCTTGCCGGTCTAGGAATGGTAGAACGATGGGTTCGATGACGGTTTGGATGTACCGTGCACTATTCAGTGTCCCCTCGACGATCACCAGTGGTGTACGGCCAGTGTAGGAGATCGCTCCCCACACCATGATGCCGGGTGTTGGCCCTGTGTGCCTCGGTCGTATGCAGTCCTGATTGTGGCGCTCACCTGCACAGCGCCAAACACGCATACGACCATCATTGGCACCAAGGCAGAAGCGACTCTCATCGCTGAAGACGACACGTCTCCATTCGTCCCTCCATTCACGCCTGTCGCGACACCACTGGAGGCGGGCTGCACGATGTTGGGGCGTGAGCGGAAGACGGCCTAACGGTGTGCGGGACCGTAGCCCAGCTTCATGCGAATGGTCCTCGCCGATACCCCAGGAGCAACAGTGTCCCTAATTTGCTGGGAAGTGGCGGTGCGGTCCCCTACGGCACTGCGTAGGATCCTACGGTCTTGGCGTGCATCCGTGCGTCGCTGCGGTCCGGTCCCAGGTCGACGGGCACGTGCACCTTCCGCCGACCACTGGCGACAACATCGATGTACTGTGGAGACCTCACGCCCCACGTGTTGAGCAATTCGGCGGTACGTCCACCCGGCCTCGCGCAAGCCCACTATACGCCCTCGCTCAAAGTCCGTCAACTGCACATACGGTTCACGTCCACGCTGTCGCGGCATGCTACCAGTGTTAAAGACTGCGATGGAGCTCCGTATGCCACGGCAAACTGGCTGACACTGACGGCGGCGGTGCACAAATGCTGCGCAGCTAGCGCCATTCGACGGCCAACACCGCGGTTCCTGGTGTGTCCGCTGTGCCGTGCGTGTGATCATTGCTTGTACAGCCCTCTCGCAGTGTCCGGAGCAAGTATGGTGGGTCTGACACACCGGTGTCAATGTGTTCTTTTTTCGATTTCCAGGAGTGTAATATTTTGCACCTTTTGGTTTATTTGATGTGGTATTTATCCCAAACACTTTGTAATTAAAACTTAATGCAGTCCTTTCCCATATATTTTATCACAGTCGTGTTTATATGTTACAGTGGAATTGGAAATTTCAGGGAAAGTATACCATCCCTTTAGTGAAAGTGGATTATCGATTCCAGTTTTGCCAAACAACACAGATTCATTAAGGATAGTATAGCGTCTCGCTAATGAAGGTATACCTTCACAGCCAAGAGGTAATGAATGTGAACTATAGTTCCACTAACCAAAGATAGTAATATTTCGAAAGTGTCATTATGTGCTGAAATTTGAAAACATTGTGATATTATATAATATTCATGGTGCTGTAGTAACAAAAAAGTCATATATCGAAAGTTGCATTTGATGAGCATCCTGTATAAAAGTCATTTACTGAAATAAGGACGTGCAGATACAGCATCTCGGACATTCGTGGTGGCAGTTGCATCTGATGAATCATTGGTCGCTTTCCGTGGACCGAGACGTCGCAGCTGTATTCAGGGCAAAAGTTTTCTCTCCTGTGACTTCATCCACTGAGATTATTCTGAGAGGGCAAGCTCTGAACTGCGACCTGAAACAAAACACTGTTGCAGACGTAGTCGCAGTCGCATATTGTATTGTTCCTCCCCGAAATCTTTAAGAACAACTGATTTATCACTTTGCTTGAAACTGGCTAAGCATACCAACTCTCGATCCGGTTTGGTAGAAGCCATCAGTCGTCTCGAGAACGGCACCCAGGATCGACCTTTCATCTCCTCTTCCTCGATCGAAGTCGGGAACTGGAGCTTTCATAATACATCCGTTTTATTCACAAATGACGAGCTGAGCACTTTTTCATTCTTTATGCTTGTTCTTCTAAGCACTTGTAGGACTCAGTTCTGTGTCTTTTAATAGCACCAGTTGACTCGCGTAAATCAGTCAGGCAGTATTCATTATTATCTGGTACACATTCTTTCTCTCTCTTTCCTGATGGTATGTTGTTGCTGTTGTTGTGGTCTTCAGTCCTGAGACTGGTTTGATGCAGCTCTCCATGCTACTCTATCCTGTGCAAGCTTCTTCATCTCCCAATACCTACTGCAACCTACATCCTTCTGAATCTGCTTAGTGTATTCGTCTCTTGGTCTCCCTCTACGATTTTTACCCTCCACGCTGTCCTCCAATGCTAAATTTGTAACCCCTTGATGCCTCAAAACATGTCCTACCAACCGATCCCTTCTTCTAGTCAAGTTGTGCCGCAAACTTCTCTTCTCACCAATCCTATTCAATACCTCCTCATCAGTTACGTGATCTACCCACCTTGTCTTCAACATTCTTCTGTAGCACCACATTTCGAAAGCTTCTTTTCTCTTCTTGTCCAAACTAGTTATCGTCCATGTTTCACTTCCATACATGGCTACACTCCATACAAATACTTTGAGAAACGACTTCCTGACACTTAAATCTATACTCGATGTTAACAAATTTCTCTTCTTCAGAAACGCTTTCCTTGCCATTGCTAGTCTACATTTTATATCCTCTCTACTTCGACCATCATCAGTTATTTTACTCCCTAAATAGCAAAACTCCTTTGCTACTTTAAGTGTCTCATTTCCTAATCTAATTCCCTCAGCATCACCCGATTTAATTTGACTACATCCATTATCCTTGTTTTGCTTTTGTTGATGTTCATGTTATATCCTCCTTTCAAGACACTGTTCATTCCGTTCAACTGCTCTTCCAAGTCCTTTGCTGTCTCTGACAGAATTACAATGTCATCGGCGAACCTCAAAGTTTTTACTTCTTCTCCATGAATTTTAATACCTACTCCGAATTTTTCTTTTGTTTCCTTTACTGCTTGCTCAACATACAGATTGAATAACATCGGGGAGAGGCTACAACCCTGTCTCACTCCTTTCCCAACCACTGCTTCCCTTTCATCCCCCTCGACTCTTATAACTGCCCTCTGGTTTCTGTACAAATTGTAAATAGCCTTTCGCTCCCTGTATTTTACCCCTGCCACCTTCAGAATTTGAAAGAGAGTATTCCAGTTAACATTAGTCTACAAATGCCAGAAACGTAGCTTTGCCTTTTCTTAATCTTTCTTCTAAGATAAGTCGTAAGGTTAGTATTGCCTCACGTGTCCCAACATTTCTACGGAATCCAAACTGATCTTCCCCGAGGTCCGCTTCTACCAGTTTTTCCATTCGTCTGTAAAGAATTCGCGTTAGTATTTTGCAGCTGTGACTTATTAAACTGGTATGTTATCCTCTTGATTTTATCCTCTTGCACTAGAGATCTGCTACGATCATCATTCTGCAACGTTTCTGCTCCTTCTCACTGCTAATACTCACCTGATTAATTACACTACTGGCCATTAAAATTGCTGCACCACGAAGATGACGTGATACAGATGCGAAATTTAACCGACAGGAAGAAGATGCTGTGATATGTAAATGATTAGCTTTTCACAGCATTCACACAAGGTTGGCGCCGGTGGCGGACCTACAACGTGCTGACATGAGGAAAGTTTCAAATGGCTCTGAGCACTATGGGACTTAACATCTGTCGTCATCAGTCCTCTAGAACTTAGAACTACTTAAACCTAACTAACCTAAGGACATCACACACATCCATGCCCGCGGCAGGATTCGAATCTGCGACCATAGCAGTCGTGCGGTTCCGGACTGAGCGCCTGAACCACTAGACCACCGCGGCCGGCTAGAGGAAAGTTTCCAACCGATTTCTCATACACAAACAGCAGTTGACCGGCGTTGCCTGGTGAAACGTTGTTGTGATGCCTCATGTAAGGAGGAGAAATGCGTACCATCACGTTTACGACTTTGATAAAGGTCGGATTGTAGCCTATCGCGATTGCGGTTTATCGTATCGCGACATTGCTGCTTGCGTTGGTCGAAATTCAATGACTGTTAGCAGAATATGGAATCGGTGGGTTCAGGAGGGTAATACGGAACGCCGTGCTGGATCCCAACGGCCTCGTATCACTAGCAGTCGAGATGACAGGCATCTTATCCGCATGGTTGTAACGGATCGTGCAGCCACGTCTCGATCCCTGAGTCAACAGATGGGGACGTTTGCAAGACAACAACCATCTGCACGAACAGTTCGACGACGTTTGCAGCAGCATGGACTATCAGCTCGGAGACCGTGGCTGCGATTACCCTTGACGCTGCATCACGGACGGGAGCGCCTGCGATAGTGTACTCGACGACGAACCTGGGTGCACGAATGGCAAAACGTCATTTTTTCGCATGAATCCAGGTTCTGATTACAGCATCGTGATGGTCGCATTCGTGTTTGGCTACATCGCGGTGAACGCACATTGGAAGCTTGTATTCGTCTTCGCCATACTGGCGTATCACCCGGCGTGATGGTATGGGGAGCGATTGGTTACACGTCTCGGTCACCTCTTGTTCGCATTGACGGCACTTTAAACAGTGGACGTTACATCTCAGATGCGTTACGACCCGTGGCTCTGCCCTTCATTCGATCCCTGCGTAACCCTAAATTTCAGCTGGATAATGCATGACCGCATGTTGCAGGTCCTGTGCGGGCCTTTCTGGATACAGAAAATGTTCGACTGCTGCCCTGGTCAGCGCATTCTCCAGATCTCTCACCAATGGAAATCGTCTGGTCAACGGTGGCCGAGCAATTGGTTCGTCACAATACGCCAGCCACTGCTCTTGATGAACTGTGGTATCGTGTTGAAGCTGCATGGGTAGCTGTACCTATACACGCCATCCAAGCTCTGTTTGAATCAATGCCCAGGCGTATCAAGGCCGTTATTACGGTCAGAGGTGGTTGTTCTGGGTACTGATTTCTCAGGATCTATGCACTCAAATTGCGTGAAAATATAATCACATGTCAGTTCTAGTGTAATATACTTGTCCCATGTATACCCGTTTATCACCTGCATTTCTTCTTGGTGTAGCAATTTTAATGGCCAGATCGTCCTCAGGGCGAACGTTCGCTAATGCTTCAGGTGGTAAACTTCATGAAGACAAATCATGTTTAGGAGGACATCCAAACATCGCTTCACCTGGGCAATTCTTAACTCCAAAATGTATAGCGCTGTTCTTCATTAACTACATAAACCTCAGTGGATGGCTCCACTGTGGTCTCGCGCTACTGCAGCCATGTATAGTGCATGCAGAACACTGTACGTGGGGGAAATGCCGAGTGCTGGAGGGGAAGTACCGTTCTAAACTAAAGATTACACTCACATTTTTTGTAAATATTAAGCAGAGCCTTTTCATATCGACACTAGGTGACCATTCAAAAAGATCTGCCACCTCTTCTTTGGTTAGTATCTAAAAAGAGTTCGCAAAAAATAGAGTGATTTATTTCCTCCTGGTTTGTTAAGCATTTGTAACATTCAGAGAAGTGTCACGAGTGGGGAGTTTTGAGTAAAACCTACACATTTCTCTGGTAGCACTCCATCTTCAGGCCACAAGTGGCCCATCGGGACCATCCGACCGCCGTGTCATCCCCAGCAGAGGATGTGGAAAGGAGGGGCGTGTGGTCAGCACTCCGCTCTCCCGGTTGTTATGATATTTTTCTTTGACCGGAGCCGCTACTATTCGGTAAAGTAGCTCCTCAATTGGCATCACGAGGCTGTGTGCATCCCGAAAAATGGCAACAGCACGCGGCGGCCCGGATGGTCACCTATCCAAGTGTCAGCCACGTTCGACAGTGCTTAATTCGGTGATCTGACGGGAACCGGTGTATCCATTGCGGCAAGGTCCTTCCCATTTCTCTGGTTGCCATGTTAAAATTTCTTATTTTCCCAAAAGACAGTGGCATTTACACAGTCTCACCTCACTAACATGTTGTGCAGAGGCAATTGTGAGAAAATTCTTGAACAGTGAGGTATTAAATTTATTAAGTGAGGAGCTGAGAATAAGTAAGGTCAGCATCTTATGAAAAAGCACGTCTTCCTCACAGAATAAATGTGTAATAACTTCACTCATGCTGTTCCAAAACCCATAGCATTTCTCCTTTCACCAGATATTGGTGGCCCTTAGAAATTACGTTCTTTCATTAGGAAAGTCTGTTGTTAGAAGAATAACATGATAGGGAATGAAGTTTTTCATAAAGATTGTACTGCAAAATACTCTCCTGTTTGTGGGCTATGATGTGCCAAAATCTCATTTCGATATCTCGGACCATTTATGAAGTTTGAGGGATGTTGTGGATATTTCACTCTGGCATGATAGATAATGAAGTTTTGCTTAACAATTGTGCTGCAAAATACTCCCCTCCTTGTGTGCTATCATTTGCCAAAATCTCATTTCGATAACTCAGACCGTTTATGAAATGTGACGAATGTTGTGGATATTTCAATCTGGCTTTATCGCTAGCGTGGTGCGATCGCAAATGAATGCGCTACATCAGATCAATTTTCTCGAAATTGGTGATAGATAAAGACCTATACTCAACTCTAAAGAAAAATTCAATATGCTAGCTAAATTTCATACACAGTAACATATTATGTAATATGCACCAAACGCAAAATCATAGCGGCCCCTATTTTTCATTGCGAACTTTTAGAATTTCGCGCAGTGTCTTACTTCCATGTAAATATCACAGTAACTAAGACCATTAACAAAATAATGGGCACATCATAATGAAAGCTACAAGTAAAGCAAAAATAAAAATTTTTACCGCATCGTTTCTGTAAAATTGTTTGAGATAGATGGCAGGGCGTACTCGTCGATTCTGTCATCGCCGACCGGCCGAAAGCTGCCAATCGCTTGTCGACCTCCCCTTCTGAATAAACGAATGAACCCGCCCAGCGCTTTGGACGAAAACAGGTCACTGTGCAGCAGCCACCGTATCCTGCACGGCCTATAGTTAACCGATTTTCTATGCCTTGATATGCTCGCTCTACACTGCCTTGGCTCTGTTGTGTCTAAGTTTACAGTACACGTTCTTAAAATCGAGCCATAGTTCAGGTAAGCTGCTCAGTATTTTTCCAATAGACTCTCGACCATTATTCGACTGCAACACTAAAGGAGTGTCAAACAACGTAAAAATGTCAATAATGTTTTCGTGTAACTCCCCGGCTGTTTTGGGCTTCAGTCGCCTGAGAATGATGAATTTATTGTGATGGCCCTAATAAACTATTACGAATGGACTGGAAGTCGGTGAGATCAACTTCACATCTCGAACTTAACTCTTTGATACCTAGTACTGTTGTTGGGTGCACTGTTGGTAGTCCACTACAGTACACATCCACTAACTGAGGTCAGTGATTGTACACCTTCACTTGTGAATGTGTTCTTTCAGTTTCTGGTAAGCTTTCACTGATCATTTTAGTGGTGGTATATATGCAGGACAGAAGGTTTACCTCCCCTAACCATCCACCTCCACTATGATAATAGCACGAGTAAATCCGCCTATTGCAAGACACCTTTTTAGTTTTGTTTTACCCAGATATGACAAAAATGCTGAAACATGTCTAGGTAAAACGGAACTGAAAAGGTTTCTTGAATAAGGCGGATTTAATCGTCCTATTTTCATAGCAAACACGGGCATAAGACGAACTGCAACACCGCTAAATGATTACTGCCAGTATAACATATATACAGACTTTAGAAAAGCTTCAACACTGTAGCACTAACAAAACATAAGGAATTTCCATACATAGCTCTGCATTAAATGCAAACAACTGTCAGAATGGTATAATTGTATTAGTGTGTACAATAAAGTGGAGTGTAGACATGTATAAAAATGAAGTATTCTGTGAATATGTAAACGACTTTAATTTAGTGGTTACGAAGGAACATACGCAAGTATTAACTGATTCGAGCTGGATGTTACTAAGTTTGAAAAAGAGTTATGGATTACTTGTAAAATTCTTCACTGGTTCTTAAGGTCTGCCACTATTCTGAGGTAAAAGACAACAAAGATGAAAATTTTGCCGCTGCTAGAACTAAGTTTAAGTCTAGAGCTACAGCAGCCTTTTTATAGCTTTTCAGTCAAGTTAAGATAAAGGGAAGAAATTATTTCTAGATAATTTCTTGCTGAATGTGTTTCACAGCTAAACAACAGTAAATAAACATTTTCATCTACCGGTAGGTAAACCATTCAGATTTTCAGACTTTCATTTCCTGAAATTACGCACTACAGTGTAGATAAATTGTAGGGTATTTGTGTGGGTCAAAAGATATATTTTATTAGATCATAATCTCAATGTTCACTATGTCATTGTCTTCTGAATATAAGTGGCTGATGTCAATTCGAAATAGTCTATTCTTCAGTTTTTCACCTTTTTTGAGCATCAGTACAATTCTTGACTATCACGTTATGGATATATAACTTTCTACTTGGCGTTTGTGAACCCTCAGACTGAAAAGTCATTCACTGCGCGGATTTTCGTCTTTGCGCTGAACGATTTACTGGAAGATATTCAAATATGGCGGATACTGTAACTTAGAACGTAATAACGGGATTGTTATGTTTCAGAAGAGGTATTAATACCAATACGTTTTGTTATTTTGTTAGAAACGTTCTTGACAATTTGCCTTTGAAAAACCGCGAAGTATCGGACCAGACTTACAAGTAGCATCAGCACTTCTTAGCACATCGAACTCAATGGGTCGTTTTCAATGGGACGAAATCGGCAGATGAAAATGTAACTTCGGGGTTCGTGGAGGGAGTATAATAGGGCTGCTACTGTTTGCAGTATTCAGGGGGTGGACAAAAATGGAAACTCCAAAAACGCAAACCATTATCGTGCCTAATACGCTATAAGAAACCAGTTGGCATTCAGAACAGCTTCCAGTCATCTTGTGTAAAGTGTGTGAATTCCTCGAGGACCAAACTGCTGAGGTCATCGGCCCCTAGACTTACACACTACTTAAGCTAACTGAAACTAACTTATGCTAGGAACAACACACACACCCATAGCCGAGGGAGGACTCGAACCTTCGGCTGGAGGGGCCCCGCCGCGCGGGGTTAGCCGAGCGGTCTAGGGCGCTGCAGTAATGGACTGTGCGGCTGTTCGCGGCGGAGGTTCGGATCCTCCCTCTGGCAAGGGTGTGTGTGTGTTTGTCCTTAGGAAAATTTAGGTTAAGTAGTGTGTAAGTATAGGGACTGATGACCTTAATAGTTAGATCCCACAATATTTCACACACATTTGAACATTTTGGAGGGGCCGCACAATCCGTGACATGGCGCCTCTAACCGCGCGACCAGTCGTCTTGGAATGGATAATTACAGGCCCTGTATGGTTTTTAATGGAATTTTGTACCATTCTTCCTGTAAAACAGGCAAGTTTATGTAACGATAATGGAGGTGGATAGGGATCAGGTCGTTTTCTTCCAATTTAGACCACAAAGGCTCTACAGTATTGAGATCTGATGGCTGTAGCTGCCAGTGGAAATGCCACAGTTCATCCTCGTGCTCACAAAACCAGTTCTGGGTGATGCGAGCTGTGTGAACAGGGGACCTGTAGTCACAAAACACAGCGCCACCATCGGGGAACCTGATCAGCCAAAATGGTCACATAATCCTTGGCAGTAATGCGGCATTGCAGAGTTACCATGGGGCCAATGGAATAGCACGACACGGCTGTCAGATCATCAGTGAACGCCCGCCATGTTTCACTTTTCGTACTTAAATTCTGCCAGAAGATGGAAACAGTGTGAAACAAGGCTCATCTAACCAAACGACTTTCTTCTTTTGCTCCGTAGTCCATGGCTTCGGCACTAAGTTTTCCTTTTACGCGAATTTGCACCACTGATGAATGGTTTTGGAATTCCCTGCTTCGTGTAGTTTTAGTCCTGACAGGGTTTGCGAGTGAGACATTCAGTCCTGCAGTGACTTTTGCCGCTGTCGTCCCCTTATTTTTCATCACAATCGCCTTCAGTGACCGACTGTTACGATCAGTCAGCAAAGACTTTCGTCCGTGTTGTGACGTATGAGATGATGTTTTTCCACTTTCCCTCACAACATCGTCGCAGGCCCGTCTTTACGTTTTGCTTCTATAGAGGTGTACTTTTAGTGGTACTTTTTTTTTCTTGGAATAATTTTCAATAGTTTGGGTTTGAGCTGTCATACTCAAGAAAAATGAACGAGAAATCCATTACAGACACTCTAAAAAAATGGCTCTGAGCACTACGGGACTTAACTTCTGAGGTCATCAGTCCCCTAGAACTTAGAACTACTTAAAGATAACTAACCTAAGGACATTACACACATTGATGCACGAGGGAGGATTCGAACCTGCGACCGTAGCGGTCGCGCGGTTCCAGACTGTAGCGCCTAGAACCGCTCGGCCACCCAGGCCGGCTCTAAATGAACCACTGGACAGAAATATCGATAACACACGTGAAAGTGAGAGTGATTGTGTCCAAACTCTTTCGATGGTTTGGATGAATAAGAATACTGAAATCGACTGGTAAAGACACTGAACCATCACAGATTAAGATTTTATTGCAGTTTCTGCTATTATATAATATTTTCATAAATGACGTTGTCATTCTACTAATGAGTTACAATAAAATCTCCCATAACGTATGCCTGCATACATGTTTAAACTGAATTTGAATTTTGCTTTTGGGTTACAGCTTTGAAGCGTAGCTTATTTTGTGTTTAAATGTGAAGTTTTGTATAGCTTAGAATTTCTAGCTGATGTGTAGGACTTTGGAAAAGTATATTTTTCATGCACTTCACTGTCTTTTTTTAATAACGTCTTAAGATGTGAGCAGAAATGATGTACTTTTAAAACTTTAGTAATAAATTCCACCCAACCGTTTTCTGTTTCACCACAACACATTCGAAACTTAAGTGTTTCCTCAAGACCCAAGTGTACCTTATACGTTACTGTTTTTAGGTGTACCATTTAGGGGTCAAACAAAGATTTTATTTTCTTACCTACTGCACCGATAACTTCTGAAAACCTGACAGTCTTCAAGCGCTAAGTTGTACATATCCTGTGAATAACACCGAATACCGCCCTACCAGCAGGAAGCTTGTTTGTTGAAAAATACCAGATGTACTGAAGATAGGTCAATCAAATACTTGTCTTGAGATTATTTCTTAGGTAAAGCTATATTTTATCGACACAATATCTCGAAATAAAGCAAAAATTTTAAAAGGCTGACCATACATGATAACGTCGATGATAACTGGAGGAGTGATTACAACATGAAACAAGAGAAACAAGTGCCAACTGACAACAACGGTTCGAGGCGATTCGGAGAGAGGAAAGATCTGTTTGTTTGTGTGCATGTGTGTGTGTGTGTGGGGGGGGGGGGGGAGAGGATGAAGGGGCTTCCGGCATCCTTGATCTAAACCAGTGAGCACGCACGTGTGCGAGATCCGGCTTGGGATTCTTCCAGTATTTTGTTAAACCTTACAGCTGTCGTGCGAGCGGAATCATTCACCTATTTAAACCATCCTCTTTTCTAATTCTTGGTTGCTTTGAGTAAAAATCGGCTGAAGGTATAACATTTGCATGGTGGCAAGTTAAATAATTAGACAATTATCTTAGTAAAAATGTTGTACGTTGCGAATTCCCACTTAGAACGCGTGAATCGATCTGATTTCTCTTTTCTTCATTTTTGTCATCCAGACTCGCATAATTTCCGTATAGTTACGATCTGAAAAAAAAGGATTCTAATTTTTGTAAGTCTCTCTGCTATTACATCACTGCGAATGAAATGGTTCTGACTTCCAGTAAATGTTAGGAGCGCTGGGGTCAATTCCAAAGAGAGAAAAAAAAATTACGAAAAGTTGAATCACACGTAGAAAACTAATAAAATAAATACAACTAAGAAAACATGTATGGAAGCGATTTTATGCTGTAGCTGAAAGTGTCTGTTGTGTTACATCAGGGAGAACAGTCATTACGAGGAAGTTCGAAAAAACTGATGAAGCACTCGACTAGGTCAGGTCGAATGCTCTCACTCGATCTCTGATTTACGAAATGGGCAAAGACATCAACAGCATTGTGGAGTAACGTACATATGTAGGAAAATAATGGTTCGAAAATTAAAGTGACCTTTATATCATGTTCACTTCTGTAACGTCTTGTTTAAGAGGCATGGGGATGTAATTACATATGTTATATTTGGCAGCCGTAGCCTTCAAATTTACCATACATTTCTCCTTTCTTGAGAAAAGTTTCATTGAAAACTGTAACAAATGACATTGTTATAAACCTCCCTTGAAAAACCATCGGATGCTGTTGTTAAACAGTGTATGTTTCTGAATTAGAAACAATGGCCTAGCTGCTTTCATTGTGTAGAGAAATAAAATTTTTTAAGTATACTGCAAAATAGTCTGTTCTTTGCTGGTATATCTTGTTGATATGTTAGCTTCAATATACACTCCTGGAAATTGAAATAAGAACACCGTGAATTCATTGTCCCAGGAAGGGGAAACTTTATTGACACATTCC
Source organism: Schistocerca americana (assembly GCF_021461395.2). Taxonomy (NCBI): domain Eukaryota; kingdom Metazoa; phylum Arthropoda; class Insecta; order Orthoptera; family Acrididae; genus Schistocerca; species Schistocerca americana. Next base: position 527,771,757 of record NC_060125.1, on the reverse strand, counting down.
TGGGGTCAGATACATCACATGATCACACTGACAGAACCACAGGCACATAGACACAGGCAACAGAGCATGCACAATGTCGGCACTAGTACAGTGTATATCCACCTTTCGCAGCAATGCAGGCTGCTATTCTCCCATGGAGACGATCGTATAGAGATGCTGGATGTAGTCCTGTGGAACGGCTTGCCATGCCATTTCCACCTGGCGCCTCAGTTGGACCAGCGTTCGTGCTGGACGTGCAGACCGCGTGAGACGACGGTTCATCCAGTCCCAAACATGCTCAATGGGGGACAGATCCGGAGATCTTGCTGGCCAGGGTAGTTGACTTACACCTTCTAGAGCACGTTGGGTGGCACGGGATACATGCGGACGTGCATTGTCCTGTTGGAACAGCAAGTTCCCTTGCCGGTCTAGGAATGGTAGAACGATGGGTTCGATGACGGTTTGGATGTACCGTGCACTATTCAGTGTCCCCTCGACGATCACCAGTGGTGTACGGCCAGTGTAGGAGATCGCTCCCCGCACCATGATGCCGGGTGTTGGCCCTGTGTGCCTCGGTCGTATGCAGTCCTGATTGTGGCGCTCACCTGCACGGCGCCAAACACGCATACGACCATCATTGGCACCAAGGCAGAAGCGACTCTCATCGCTGAAGACGACACGTCTCCATTCGTCCCTCCATTCACGCCTGTCGCGACACCACTGGAGGCGGGCTGCACGATGTTGGGGCGTGAGCGGAAGACGGCCTAACGGTGTGCGGGACCGTAGCCCAGCTTCATGCGAATGGTCCTCGCCGATACCCCAGGAGCAACAGTGTCCCTAATTTGCTGGGAAGTGGCGGTGCGGTCCCCTACGGCACTGCGTAGGATCCTACGGTCTTGGCGTGCATCCGTGCGTCGCTGCTGTCCGGTCCCAGGTCGACGGGCAGTGCACCTTCCGCCGACCACTGGCGACAACATCGATGTACTGTGGAGACCTCACGCCCCACGTGTTGAGCAATTCGGCGGTACGTCCACCCGGCCTCCCGCATGCCCACTATACGCCCTCGCTCAAAGTCCGTCAACTGCACATACGGTTCACGTCCACGCTGTCGCGGCATGCTACCAGTGTTAAAGACTGCGATGGAGCTCCGTATGCCACGGCAAACTGGCTGACACTGACGGCGGCGGTGCACAAATGCTGCGCAGCTAGCGCCATTCGACGGCCAACACCGCGGTTCCTGGTGTGTCCGCTGTGCCGTGCGTGTGATCATTGCTTGTACAGCCCTCTCGCAGTGTCCGGAGCAAGTATGGTGGGTCTGACACACCGGTGTCAATGTGTTCTTTTTTCCATTTCCAGGAGTGTATTTCGCAACCCATAAACATTATCTGATCAGTAGTGTACTAACACTTATTAGTAGACATTAATGAGAGGTGCATCCGCTCTTCACTTTTACGCGTGGTTCACCTCTGGTGAAGACATTCCAAATAAAATGGACAAATTGTAATAATCCAAATAAAATGAAAAAACTGTTATTTTTCAATGGAGTGTCTGAATTTCTACTGAGGAATGGCAGCCCATTCTACCTCGAAAGCCGAAACCAGACATGGTAGTGACGTTGGACGCTAGGATCTGGAGCGCACCCTATCCAAGGAAAACACCTGCATATCATTATACGAGGGCAAATCAGGAAGTCTTTGCCCTATTTTTCATTAGTCAAAGTAAGATACATACAGGTAAGACAAATATACGTCCAATTCTACGTGCCTTACCCTTTTTTCCCACATAGTTCCCACACTGGTTGATAAATTTGTCCCGTTGCAGCACTAAATCTGAGATGGCCTTGCGGTAGGAATCGTCTGGTCGACTATGGAATCACCGTCGGACTGCTGTCTTGGCTTCATTGTCAGTTGCGAATCGTTGTCCTGCCAGGAACTTCTTCAGGGGTTCGAAAACGTGGTAATCACGACAGGCGAGGACTGGACTGCATGATGGGTGATACAGAATCTTCCAGCGAAACGCTCGGAGCTTTTCGGCAGTTCTGATTGCCACACATGGTCTCGCATTGCCATGGATCCATGAAGGACGCTGTAAGCACTCCCGTACATTATGCCAAGTTAGCAGCAAATGGCTGTGATGTGCACACGCCAATCTGCTTTCACCGTTGCATCCACACGGGAAATGTCGTCAGTCAGCGATGAACGAGGCTTCCCCGACCTCTCATTGTCATGCAAGACTCCACGGCCTTAGTCGAACTCACAACACCACCACCTCACGGATCTCAAGCGAGACATTTTCCCCATTGAGGGCTCCATTTCCCTGTAGATCTCGATTGGTGTCCGTCCCTTATTGCACAGAAAACGAATCACACTTCGTTGCTCTAAGGCCGTGGACATGTGAAGCACAACCGCAATCTTTAACTACTGACAGCAGCACCATGCGGTGGAGCTACAGAAGGCTGGAACAAGCCAAGAAAGATCTAACGCTGCGATTGGATATGTTGACTTCGCATTTACATCCGCAATTTGACTAAAAAAATAGGGCCAAAGAATTTCACATTTACCCTCATACCGTCTTCTCTGCACTTCACTATTGACGTTACTGAAGTGGGAAGAGGTAGAAGGTACCGTATTAAAAGTCGGCGGGAACTTTCCAAGTGATTTATTGTTTCCAACTACAGTGCCATCGTTCTTCTTGGTCTGCATCACAGGCCCCTGCAATGCTGAGGAAGCTCCCCAGTGGCCCATGCATCACAATGCTGTGTCGTGCCGGCCTTGGACAGACGCAGAATTGTGACAGTGTCAGGATGCACTGACAGATGGCTCAGCAGAACCTGTATTTCTTAGTTCCATCTGTAGACTTTTTAGGCACAACGACGATGTCCACTCACCACTATTACTGTGCTCTATAGTACCATCCGCAAGCTGCTAATCAATGAAATTCTCCACAATCAGCTACAAATACTTCGGTATTCAGTATGGATTGCGGTAAACAGGTGCTTCATTCCATACTGGTATCCTATGTTGAACTAATGGAGTTGCTAGTAATGGCCCTTGTGGAAAAAACAAATCCTTAAATTCCTACAATAATTCTCCTCCTTTCAATTGCTTAATTTTTTCGCACAAAGCAGTTCTATCGGCAGTTAGTGGTTGATCGCTTCGCCTACCTCTCGAACACACATCCAAATTTGCTACTAAAACTCCTTTCCTCAAATTCGCGTCTACAGCGCTAAAATTATCCACGTTCACGGGAACTACTCTCCCGTCATTCTCCTCCTATACACGTAGAACACTATGTTTCACAAAACAACCCAATGGGCCCAAAACCTACCCAAAGCGATTTCCTGGTACCACCAGACATACACTCATCCCAATTAAGCATTAATGCTAATATACACGGTTCAATTGGTTTGTTCGTTACGTTGAACGCCCCTCGCAACAGCTCTGCATTGTTAACAGTTTCCTCTAGCTGAAATAACATTCCACCAAGTTCCACAGTTCGTTGTCCAAGGTCAATTTTGGCATGATGTTGATGCAAGAAATCTACTCCTAGGATGATGTCATAGCCCTCGCTTACCTATGGTACTACCTCCATGCATGCATCAAATCGGACTTTCTCTATTCGAAAGTCAACTGTCACCGACTCCAAGGGCGTGACCTATAACGTGCTGGGTCTAACTTCCTTCGTCCCATTATATTCTTAGTAGCCACTGACACTTGCGCCCCTATGTCCAACAAAATCTTAAACTTTTTAGGTCCTATGGATCCTACCACTGAACATTCCACCTGTGCATATGTATTCGTAGCATTGAAATTAAGCAGGAGCTCCTTTAGGTGGTTCTTGGGCCCCCTCTGCTGTTTAACGATTGTCCACCTCTCCTGTCTCCACTTCTCCATCCTCCACGCTGCTGATTTCCACCCCTTCCTTTAGTCATTGGTGACTGGGTACATTGCCTCTGCACATGTCCCGTACGACCACACTTATAACATTTTATACCCACTGTAAACACTGTTTGTCTCTTGCGTACTCCTGTTGCCAATGTTCCTCACATTGAATTTCCAGGTAAATGGCCGAATACAACTCTTTCCGAGTCCCTTCACGCACTTTCCGTGACATATGCGTCGGTAACCCTCTCAAAAATACATCAAGTGCCCTTTGCTTGGCCTCCTGCAACAGAACACTATTCACTTCATCGCTCTGACCCAACTCTTTAATTTCCCTTATCCTGTCCGCAAATTTCTCCATCGTCTCCCCCTGTCTCTTTGTCATTGTACTTAATCTCTCTCTAAAGTACCAAGCGCTATTCCGTTTCTCGTACTTTTGTAAAAGCCCCTCCTTCAACTGTCCTGCCTTCCTTAAGACCTCAGAACATATGTCTTCGCTTCACCCACTAATCTAATTTTGGCTATATGTAACAACTGTTTCCCGCTCACTTCTAGATGTTAATTCATTTCTCAGTTGCGTATTGTCTGCTGTCAATTACGCTACTTTTTCCAACAAAATCCGATCTGTACCGTTTCTGGTTCTGACACATCTTGCGTCCCTGACTCTGCCATTGTGTTGCTTTCATTCCCAGTTAGCCCTGAAACCAAAAATTTAAGCACAACAATAACCTGACTTCCTACATCTCAGTATCATCATGCTCGGTAACATCATACTCGAACTAATACAAAAGTAATTAAATGCCACAAAAATAATGAATCTTACTACCCCAAATACACTAACACTTATTCTGACAAGAAAATATATGCCTATGCAAAACATCTAAAATGTGACTTGCCAGGTGCCATACTCGAAAAAACAAAAAAAGGCAAGAAAACGTCCGATACTCAAAAGAAAACTGATCAAAACTCACCACATCTTGTGACCGTAATGAAGGCAGTGGGCTCAAACATCGTTCTGTACAGATGACATCCACTATTCTGTTACCAAATGTATTGGGATGAGGTAGAAGGCACTGTATTAAAACTCGGCAAGAACTTCCAAGTGATTTATTGTTTCCAATTACAGTGCCCTAGTTCCTCTTGGTCTGCATCACAGAGCCCCGCAATGCTGAGGAAGCACCCCAGCGGCCCGTGCAACACAATGCTGTATTGTGCCGGCCTTGACCAGCCACGGAATTGTGACGGCGTTAGGATGCGCCGACAGTTGGCTCAGCGGTCTGCATCCCTGCCAACTCAGCGCTGCTCGGTGTGAGCTGCAGGCAGCCAGCTGCTGCTTCTTCTCGCCGGCGTGGCTGAGATCGCAGCGACGACAAGTGCCTGTGATCCAGAGTCTGAATCTGTGGCCCTCGCCTCGGGATGCCTCTGGTGTGTGTTGGAAGCCAGGACGACTGCCCACGGTAGCGAGCTGTGGAGTGGTCCATCGCTGGCTGGTTGGCTACAGACCCCGTGTTGGCCTCGGGGGGTCAAACCAACAACCTGCCGTGGACTGGAATGCTAGCGCCCCATCTGCTGCTGTGTGTAGCTGGTGGTGTGACATGCCCCGCCTTCCAAGAGAGCTGCCACACTTGAAAGAATCTCTTTAGAAAACGGCACCTATTTATACTTGGCTGTGCACCTCTGTTTCGCCAAGTACCCCGCTTCGGGTCACGTACTCATAACATGCTGGGTTGGCCAGTAGGCCCCTTCTGTCTGCGACTTGCGACATGCAAAATACCTACGCATACTCTTTCAGCAATTTGACGGCCCAGTGGCCCCTATTCTACTTCGTAACTGTTGGTATGCATAACTCACTGCAATCTGGCCCGCACCTGGCTGTAACTTGTGGTCAGAATATCGCACAAAACTAACTTTCCCTATCCTAAACGGTGTTACATTACACATGATGATAGGTAACATTCTCCAGTCATTAGCCAAACAAAACCCTTTCGATTGGATCGCTTCTGGCTATAGTACGATTCGCCACTCCAAATCACTCATACCAGGTCATCCACTGTCCAATGGCTTCCCTCTTTACACCATCTTGAACTTCGCTCAGCACTGACTATAGAAAAGTGTGGCTTATGAGGAGATGTTTGAACTATGGAACATGTAATCAAATGACTATCATTGTGACCCATTCTTTAACTACCTGGACTGCTGGTAGCACATTGTAACTCACAAATTATTCCTCCCACTGATAAGTGCGATTTTTTACAACCACCCCTCACAGTGGTCCCTACCCATCAGTGGATGAGATCAGCCCGATCATTGTTTAGCTGTGGTTGTTTCTTTGCGTCTCCTTTTCACAGTCACATCACCATCAGTCGACACTGACAGCTTTATAGGGGTTGAAATGTTCTTGATGGGTCTGTTACTCAGGTGACATCCATCGACTTGTCCACATTCGAAGAAACAGAGCTGTCCTGACCGAACCATTTTGCTGCTATTGCTTCTCTGCTGACAACATGGTACTCCCTGCATCCATCTATACAAGCTCGCGATATCTAGTAGTTGCTCCTCATTACATAGGGGTGTTCAAAAATAGTTCAAATGGCTCTAAGCACTATGTAACTTATCATCTGAGGTCATCAGTCCCATAGACTTAGAATTACCTGAACCTAACTAACCTAAGAACATCACACACATCCATGCCCGAGGCAGCAGTGTGGTTCCAGACTGAAGTGCCTAGAACCGCTCGGCCACAGAGGCTGGCTTACATAGGGTTGTCTGCATACTTTTGATCAGATAGTGTACTTCATAAAACTCTGAAAGTCTCAATCACAGATGATGAGACTCAAATAAGTATAGGATGTTAGAAATGTACAAAACACAAAAAGAATGAAAGATATGTGTACATTTTGCAAACAATACGGTGACCACAGTACTAGAGACACATTTTCACAAAGTAAAATGATCACATAAATTCTGGCAGTATCAAAAGATTGAGAGATACAAGGGGAACATTTTTCTACAGTACCATGCGATATCTACAGATGTTTACAGATTTTAAATAAACGATGATAAATGTGACAAACACGTACGTAGAAGACAAAACTTGGAAGTAGACTGTAGTATACAACTTTTTGACTCAATGCCCCATTAATAAGGAAGTGTGCTGCAGGGCGGGGTTTGGTTCTCTTTGTACTGTTATCACATTCACACAGTTCAATCTACCTACCTCGATGGGCTTCTTATCTGCTTGATGTCTCTTCACTCTGTCATAGCAGGTAATATCTAGGTGGTGCAAAGCAGCGTTAAAGAAATCACAACCTAATATGAGTGTTGGCCAGAAAGCAATGCAACACATTTTTTTCCTTCAACAATTCTTTAATAAGAGTTACATGCAAAAAAATGGTGTTTTATCTACACACCCTATTTTCCCACGTAATGTCCATCCCGTTCTATGGGCTTCCTCCAGCAAGAAACAAGGGCGTGTATGCCCTGTCGGTACCAATCCTTGTCCTGGTGGCGGAGCCAGTGCTTCACTGTGTGAATCACCTCCTCATCGTCCTCAAAATGTCTTCCACGAATGGTATCCTTTAATGACATCTGTCGTCGCGAATGATAACATCAGCTTACTACAACATGTCAGGTATGACAGCCGTGGATGGTCTCCCCGACCGCTGCAAATCGTGGAGCTCCGCCGAACCGCCTTCTGATGACCTCATCCTCCGTGCCCAGCGGCTAACTGTACTTCTGTCGACAGCAGATGCTCCATAGGCTTTGCACAAGCGTTTGTGAATATTCCCCACAGTTTCTTTCTCTGCAGTGAGAAATTCAATGACGGCACGTTGCTTGCAACGTACATCACCCATAGACGCCATTTTGGAACTGCCCTGCAGCTACGCTATCTGTCGGAAGTGATGGAAACTTGGCGTGCTCTCTCAGGACACTTCAAGTAATACATACGTAACGTTTCGCAATCGTAGCATTGTTTTCGGCTGACAAAAAAAAAAAAAAAAAAAAAATGCGGTGCCTTACTTTCTGGACAACTCTCGCACCCACCAGATAGAGGCCGCAAAATTCTAGTCAAAAATCAGTTCATACAAGTTCATGATAAATATCGAAGGTTTAGGTTTTACCTTCTTGTAACAAGATGTTTAAACCTCTACTGACAATTTATTGCCACTAAGACTCATGAAATGTTTTTCAGGTCCGTATTTACGCCTGCACTAACATTGTTACTGCAGGTTTACACTTATAAAGACATGCTACTCATAGTCACACGAAAGCAGCCAGACGTTTTGGAAATTAGACCCGAGTATTATTCACGACCTAAACAGTCACTGCCCAGTTACGCGAGTTAAACATTCGGTCGATTCAGTGCTCTTCCTTTACAGAAGCGCTCGCCATACTACGAGGGCTATCCACAAAGTACATTACGTTTTGGAATTAAAAATAAATAAAGTATTGGAATTTTTTTTATTATATACAGATGAAAGTCACACTTAAATACTACTTTTCTACATAGTTGCCATTTAAATTAAGGCACTTATCGTAGCGATGGACGAGCTTGGAAATTCCTTCGTCGTAAAATTCGGCCGCCTGCGCCTTCAACCACGTAATGACTGTCTTTTGGGACAGAAAAGGTGTGATTTTTGTGGATTTCCTGGAAAGAGGCACTACAATAAACTCTCAAAGGTATTGCCAAACTCTGCCCAACCTCAGAAGAGCAATACAAAACAAGCGCAGGGGAAAGTTGGGCTCAAAGATCTTGCTGATTCACGACAACGCCCGGGCCCATACGGAAAATGCCACTCGTGAAGTTCTCGAATCTTTTAAGTGGGAGTGTTTCCTCATCCGCCGTACAGCCCCGACCAGGCACCGAACGACTGCCACTTATTCCCAGCAATGAAGAAGTGGTTGGCTATGCAACGTTTTGATGACGACGCACAGCTTCAAGAAGAGGTAACCACGTGGTTGAAGGCGCAGGCGGCCGAATTTTACGACGAAGGAATTTCCAAGCTCGTCCATCGCTACGATAAGTGCCTCAATTTAAATGACAACTATTTAGAAAAGTAGTTTTTAAGAGTGGCTTTCATCTGTATATAATAAAAAAAATGTCCAATACTTTATTTATTTTTAATTCCAAAACGTAATGTACTTTGTGGATAGCCCTCGTATTTCGTCACGAATGCGAAACATACGACGTGGATATTCTAAGTTCGACCAGAATGTTTCACCCACGGTTATCTTTCACATGGAAGCAGATAAAACTACCAAACGTTCACTAAAATGCTTCCCACTCAAGTCACTTTATGCGAATTTGCGTCTCTAATTCTTCATTTTACATACTGTTTGCGAAGAGCGATTTAACATGATGTGTTCGATACATTGGTTCGGAAACGACCTCCCTAGGCCTGTCGTCGTACAGATAGCACCCTCCCTCCGTGCGGGGAATCTCTCAGTTTTGATTGGCTGTTGATCTGAATGACTAACCAGAACATTCTTTCTAGATTATTCTCGCGTCAGAAACCTCTGCTATCCAATTAAAGTTTAGAAAGTAATTTTATGTAAGGGAAACTTTAATTTATTACACTAGATTTAATTATAAACCAGATAAAGTATGAAATAAGTCCAAAATTAAATAACAAACTTATTCCGTTCTTCACTTCTTTCCTTGTTGCCTTTTACAAAAGCACACTCACTCAGATATATGTCACACGACTCGTGGTTCTTCTCAGGAACTTTCCCCGCGGTTTGGATTTCATACAGATCTTCACACGAGGTGGCGCAGTGGTTAGCACACTGTACTCGCATTCGGGAGGACGACGGTTCAATCCCGCTTCCGGCCATCCTGATTTAGGTTTTCCGTGATTTCCCTAAATCCCTCCAAGCAAATGCCGGGATGGTTCCTCTGCAAGGGCACGGTCGACTTCCTTCTTCGTCCTTTCCTAATCCGATGATACCGATGACCTCGCTGTTTGGTCTCTTCCCCCAAACAACCCCAACCCGTCTTCACAAGACAAAACATTTCGAATTTCACATGTCACTGAGTCACGTTCTCAGTCACTCCCACAAACTCACATAACAAAATATAACTGAATATTAATTTTAAAAGGTTCCAATATTAAGTCAAATTAGCGGCTGAACTTTTCATAATAGCTCGATACACATGCTGACGGTCAATCTGCTACCGTTACTAGATCAATTTGAAATACCAGAATGTTTTTTGGTGTTTGTTAGGTACAATTTTCTGTCTACGAAACTATGATAAATAACGAAATAAAATTTGCATAATGTCATTTTAGCTATTATGGAAAGAATATGCAGAGTTTGAATAAAATCGGAGAATAACTAATGCAGTTTCTTGGGATTCATAGCGTTCTACTGGCAGGGTGAGTCACCGCCACAGGTGGCACCTGACACAAGTGCTTCAAGTGCGTTATAAGTAAAGGAAAAATACGAATCTCTTGCAGCTAGTGGATCGGAGGCGCTCACGGCTCCATACTTTGCTACACCTATGATAACGTGGAGATGAAGTGCATCTTTATCTTCAAGATTACCCCTCAGTTTACACATAAGTGGTTGATAAAATGTTCATACAACCACGTTCACGCTGCTTGACGATCGTTCAGCTCTACAATGGCGCGTGGGAAAAATGAACACCTAAATCTTTCGGTGCGAATTTTATCACTTTGGTCATTTCTCTCAATGTTGGCCAGAGTCACGGAAACGTTTCTCCATTCGGAGGAGAAAGTTGGTGATTGTAATTTCATGAAATGATCTCGCCGTAAGGAGAAACGTCTTTGTTTTAATGATTGCCATGCCACCACGTCCGAGATACTTCCTCCCAAATTTCGTGGTAACACAAAACGATCTGCCCTTCTGTGAGATTTTTCCGCTGTTCTATCAGGTAAGGATTCCAAACGCGCAGCAATACTCCAGAAGAGGACGGACAAGTGTAGTGTAGGTAGGCTGTTTAGTAATTTGTTGTGTTCTGTCAATAAAACGCAATCTATACTTCACTTTCCTCACAAAGTTGTCTATGAAACTATTTAGTTGAATCGACAGTCTTTGAGTGACTTACTGTGCAGCAGAAATTTAACGGATTTCTTTAGTACTCATTTGGAGGCCATTACACTTTTTACTGTTCATGGCCAACTGCCACTTTTCACGCCATGAAGATGAATCATTTTGTAAATTGTTTTGACTTTACTGGAAAGTAAATGAGGGCATAACCTGCAAGCATCTAAGAGAGCTGCTGAGATAGTCTCCTAAATATTTTGTATAAACTAAGAACAGAAGGTGTCCTACAACACTTCCTGGAGGAACCACAGGTATCACTTTGGCTTCAAGAGGTGACAACCCGTCAGTTACTACGAACAAGGACTTTTTTTTACAACTAATCATGTACAGAGTCGCAAAATTGAGATGCTCCATAGGCACGCAATTTGATTAGAATTCACTTCTGAGGAAAGGTATCAAAAGCCTTCTGGAAATCTATAAAAGTTGAGACAACTTGACATCCCTTTTCGATAGCACTTACGACGTCATGTGAATAAGTAGCCAGTTGTATTGCACAAGAATAATATTTTCTGAATCCGTGCTGTTTATGTGCCAACAGATCGTTCTCCTCGAGGTATTTAATAATGTTGGAACTCGGTATATGTTCCAAAATCCTAGTAGAATCAATGTCAGTGATAAGCGCATATAAGGCAGATTACTTCTATTTCCTTTCTTGTGTACAGGTGTGACCTATGCAACTTTCCAGCCCTTAGGTACGGACCTTTCGTCGAACAGGCGATTCCATAGCACTGCTGAAAATGGAGCTGCTTAACCAGCCTACTCCTAAGGGAACTCAGTTGGCGTGAGTCTGGACTGGAGGACTTGATTCTGTGAAGCGACAACAATGTTTGCTACACCTATGGTATCTACTTCCAAATTACCCTCGTTATCAGCTGTTTTTCATTAGAGGTTTGGAATGTTTACTACGTCTCCTTTTGTGAGGGATTTCGGAAAACTGAGTTTCGTAACTCTCTCTATTTGCTCAGGTTTGTTTAACGTTAAGAGATCTAGTATGTTACCGCAACCATTTGGAGTTCATGTGGACTCATGAGCTATCCTTAATTTTTTAAAATTTGGGTGGCTGGATGGAGACTTCGACAATCGTCCTACGGAATACGTGGGCAGTGTCTTCCCACTTGGTTCAAAATGGTTCAAATGGTTCTAAGCACTATGGGACATAACATCTGAGGTCATCAGTTCCCTAGACTTAGAACCACGTAAACCAAACTAACCTAGGGACATCACACACTTCCATGCCCGAGGCAGGATTCTAACCTGCGACAGTCCCACTGGGCCACCTCAGTTAGTTCTCAAAGCAGTCATGGTGAAACGCCAATAAATATCACGTTCCTTGTTTCACATTCATTAAGCCCAAAGAATATTTTAGCATTAAGGATAAGGAAACTGCCATTTATTTATTTATTTATCGTATGATTTTAAGCACAGTTTTAAATAAAATACAAACAGTAGCACATGTAATTTACAAACACATTTAAATTACTAATATTATCAGTGTAGCGGCAGCCTCCGAGCCGATAGGACGCGCAGCAAAGCAGCAGCAGCAGCACTCGTGTGTTAAACTATAAATTAATTTAGTCTTTGTCTTTTGTTCACGTGCTTCTGCAAAGAAGTGAACTGTAGGTGTCTGTTTTACTGCGTAGACTAGTGGTTAGAAAATTAATCTTAGTTTTTGTGTTTGCGTAAGTCCTGTGAATATCGTTCTGTAGGGCGGCTTCCTAGTGTAAATTTTCCGTGTAGAGAAATTTATTTCTGTTTAATAGCTTGCGGTCTCAGAGTTCAGGGAGAAATCTGCACACCAACTTTTAGTGTTACTTTATTCTCCTTTGGTATATTTTCAAACTCAGTAGCGCCATTTGAGACCTCGTATTTATTTTATACACAGTACGATGTGGCTAGGGACTGTGCTTGTTGTGAGCGGACACGAGGAGAGTTGGCTGCTGTCGGTAAACAGCTGGAAGCTGCGTCGGCTACAGTCGACAAGCTTCTAGCTAATGCTCGAAGTTGCGGTGACGCCGGCGCCCCAGTGACGAGACCTGCGACACCTTTGGTGCCACTGGAATCCCCTGGTGGCCCGGGCGTCACTGCGGCTTCTGATACACAACACCTGACCGGTCCGCCCTCACTCCAGAGTGGGTGGCAGACAGCGATGGGTTCGCGTGTCACTGGGCCGAAGGCGAAAAAGGGAGCAGGCCGTGCGGCTGGCTCCCTACGTCTTAGCAACAGGTACGAGGCACTTCCAAGTGTTTAAGATAACTCTGAGCCAGCACGGGATGCCTCTCCTGTTGGGCCAGTGGTCGATTTTCCTGCCCAATACGGGCAAGTACAGAGGGTGGGTGTGCTAGTCAAAATGGCTCTGAGCACTATGGGACTTAACATCTATGGTCATCAGTCCCCTAGAACTTAGAACTACTTAAACCTAACTAACCTAAGGACAGCACACAACACCCAGCCATCACGAGGCAGAGAAAATCCCTGACCCCGCCGGGAATCGAACCCGGGAACCCGGGCGTGGGAAGCGAGAACGCTACCGCACGACCACGAGATGCGGGCTGGTATGCTAGTCATTGGGAGCTCCAATGTTAGGCGGGTGCTGGAGCCCCTGAGGGAGATACCGTGCAAATCGAGAAAGAATTACAGTGTGCATTCGGTATGTTTGCCGGGTGGTCTCATCCGTGATGTGGTGGAGGCACTGCCGGTGGCTATCGAGCCCAATGGGTGCAACCGGCTACATGTAGTGGCACATGTCGGCACGAATGACGCCTGCCCCTTGGGTTCTGAGGCCATCCTCGGCTCCTTTCGGCGGCTGGCTGATTTGGTGAAGGCAACTAGCAACGCACGCGGGGTGCAAGCTAAGCTGTCTATTTGTAGCATCGTACCCAGGGTTGATCGCGGTCCTCTGGTTTAGAGCTGAGTGGAAGGTCTAAACCAAAGACTCAGACGGCTCTGCGACGGTATCGGATGCGAATTTCTCGACCTCCGCTATCGGGTGCAGAATTGTAGGGTTTCCCTTAATAGGTCAGGCGTGTACTACATGCAGGAAGCGGCTACTAGGGTAGTGGAGTACGTGTAGCGTGCACATGGGGCTTTTTAAGGTTAGAGGACTTTTCCCTTGGAAGCAAAAACGATTTGCCTGTTAAATCAACCACAGCGATCTCAGAGAATCTTGGTCCTCGCAGATCAGAGATAGAAAAGATTAATATCTTTTTAGTAAACTGCAGGAGCATCCAAGGAAAGGTCCCAGAATTAGTATCGTTTATTGATGTTTATAATGCCCAGATAGTATTGCGAACTGAAAGCTGGTTGAAGCCAGACGTCAATGACAACGAAATCCTAAGTTCAGACTGGAATGTTTGTCGTAAGGATAGGTTAGTCGCAGATGGTGGCGGCATGTTTATTGCAGTAAAAAATGGTTCAAATGGCTCTAAGCACTATGGGACTTAACATCTGAGGTCATCAGTCTCCTAGACATAGAACTACTTAAACCAGACTAATCTAAGGAGGTCACAAACATCCATGCCCGACGCAGGACTCGAACGTGCGACCGTAGCAGCAGCGCGGTTCCGGACTGAAGCGCCTAGAACAGCTCGGTCACAGCGGCCGGCTGTTGCAGTAAAAAAATCGATAAAATCTAGCGAGTTTATCACAGATTCCGAATGTGAATTAATCTGGATGAAACTGAGTATCTAAGAATGGTCAAAAATGGTGATCGGATGCTTTTATGGACCACCTGGGTCAGGATCTGTAGTTGTAGAGCGCTTGAGACAGAGCTTGCAGGATACCGTTAGTAATTTTTCTGGTCATGTCATTGTAATAGGGTTCAAATGGTGCAAATGGCTCTGAGCACTATGGGACTTAACTGCTGTGGTCATTAGTCCCCTAGAACTTAGAACTACTTAAACCTAACTAACCTAAGGACATCACACACATCCATGCCCGAGACAGGATTCAAACCTGCGACCGTAGCGGTCGCGCGGTTCCAGACTGTAGCGCCTAGAACCGCTCGGCCACCAGGGTCGGCATTTGTAATAGGGGGTGACTTCAATTTGCCAGGTATAGATTGGGAGTTTTATGCCATCAAAACTGGTGCCAGAGAAAGGGATTCGTGTGGCATTGTTCTGGACGTCTTGTCCGAAAATTACCTTGAGCAGATAGTTAGAGAACCAACTCGTGAGGGTAACGTCATAGACCTCCTAGCAACAAACAGACCTAAACTTACCGAATCAGTTAACGTAGATGAAGGTATCAGTGACCATAAGGCTGTGACAGCATCTATGACGACGGGTCCTACAAGGAATGTTAAGAAAAGTAGGAAGATATATTTGCTCAGCGAGGGTGACGGGATACAAATTTCAGAATACCTCAGCAGTCAGCATCACATATTCGGTGATGAGGACGAAGAAGTGGACAAAAAAAGGAAGAAAATTAAAATGTATGTGCCCGAGACAAGTATGTTCCGAGTAAGGTTTTAAGGGATGGGAAAGATCCACCATGGTTTAATAGCCGTGTTAGAAAAGCGCTACGTAAACAAAGAGCACTTCATCTCAGATTCAAGAGAAGTAAAAACCTAGCTGACAAACAAAAGATGAACGAAGCGAAAATGAGCGTAAGGAGAGCACTGAGAGAAGCGTTCAATGATTTCGAAAGTAAGACGTTGTCAACCGACCTGAGTAAAAACCCTAAGAGATTTTGGTCGTATATAAAATCAGTAAGTGGGTCAAAATCATCTATTCATTCTCTCAGCGACCACACCGGCACCGAAACGGAAGATAACAGGCTTACCGAAATATTGAATTTGGTCTTCCGAAGTTGTTTCACCACGGAAGATCGTAACACTGTCCCTCCTTTCAATCGTCGTGCGAACGTCGAAATGGCAGATGTTGAGATAACGGATCGCGGAATTGAAAAGCAGCTACAATCGCTTAGTAGTGGAAAGGCTTCAGGACCAGATGAGATACCTATAAGATTCTATACAGATTATGAGAAAGAACTTTTTCGTCTTCTAGCAGTAATTTATCGTAGATCGCTTGAACAACGAAAGGTACCTAACGACTGGAAAAAAAAAAACTCAGGTCATTCCCGTTTTTAAGAAAGGCCGTAAGACAGATCCACACAATTAAATACCTATATCGTTGACGTCAATCTGTTGTAGAATTTTGGAAAGTGTTTTAAGCTCAAGAATTATGACGTTTTCGGAAAATGAACATCTCCTCTACAAAAATCAACACAGATTCCGCAAACAGAGACCCTGCGAAACTCAGCTCGCTCTGTTCGTCCATGACATCTACAGCACAGTCGACAACGGCGCTGAGGCTGATGCCGTGTTCCTTGATTTCAGTGAGGCAATTCACACCGTCACGCATTGCCGTTTAATGAAAATAATAGGAGCTTACGGAGTATCGGAGCAGACCTGCGATTGGATTCAAGACTTTCTTGCAGATAGAACTCTACACGTCGCTCTTAACGGAACTAAATCGACAGATGTAAAGGTAATATCCGGACTACCACAGAGAAGTGTGATAGGACCGTTGCTGTTCACAATATATATAAATGATCTAGTAGAAAGCGTCTGATGCTCTTTAAGGCTATTCGCAGATGATGCAGTTGTTTATACCAAAGTAGCAACGCCAGAAGATTGTAAGAATTTGCAGAACGACCTGCAGAGAATTGATGAATGGTGCAGACCCTGGCAGTTGACCCTGAACGTAAATAAATGTAACGTAGTGCGCATACATAGGAAAAGAAATCCACTACTGTACAGTTACACTATTGATGACAGACAGCTGGAGAAAGCGTCTGCCGTAAAATACGAGGTTTGGAACTTAAATAGGCAGGCACTCCGTCTTCGGGCCACAAGTGGCCCATCGGGACCATCCGACCGCCGTGTCATCCTCAGATGAGGATGCGGATAGGAGGAGCGTGTGGTCAGCACACCGCTCTCGCGGTCGTTACGATGGTTTTCTTTGACCGGAGCCGCTACTATTCGGTCGAGTAGCTCCTCAATTGGCATCACGAGGCTGAATGCACCCCGAAAAATAGCAACAGCACATGGCGGCCTGGATGGTGACCCATTTTGGAACTTAAATTGTGGCAGCTATTTATTCACAACCGATACAAAAAGAGTTACATGTTTGCACCTGTTACTGTCCTTCAAAGTAGTCACCAGCGTTGTGTAGAACCCGTAGACAGCGATGTGGAAGGCGTAGTATACCTTTAGCAGAGCCTCTTCTGTTAATGGTGCGAATGGAGCGGTCTGAAGATATGGTGATTTTCGTGTACGACTGTGATGGTGTTATCCTAACCCATTACGTTCCTCCACGGCAGACCGTCAATGCACAGTATTACTGTTCGTTTTAGGAGCATCACCTGCTACAAGCTTTGCGAAAGAAGCGGCGACACTTTCTGCGCAACCCACCTATCATTTTGCACGACAGTGCGCGGGTGCATACAGCGCAAGCTGTGGCTGCTCTGTTCGGTCGATGGGTCTAGGAAGTACTGTACCATCCACCATACTCCCTGGACTTAAGTCCTTGTGCCTTTGATTTGATTCCGAAAATGAAGGAACCACTTCATGGCATTCGCTTCAGAACTGTTACAGAAATTCGACAGGCAGTAGACAGCTCCATTCGCACCGTCAACAGAACAGGCTCTGCTAACGGTGTACTACGCCTTCCACATCGCTGTCTACAGGTTCTACACAACGCTGGTGATTACTTTGAAGGACGGTAACAGGTGCAAACATATAACTCTTTTTTTTATCGGTTGTGAGTAATTAGTTGCCACTATTTAAGTTCCAACCCTCTTATCTATGCGTAACTATCCAGAGCGACCTTAAGTGGAATGGTCATATAAAACAGCTAGAGGGAAAAACAGACACAAGATTCAGATTCATCGGAAGAATCTTAAGGAAATGTTACTCATCCACGAAGGAAGTGCCTTATAAGGCGCTTGTTCGCCCGATTTTTGAGTAGAGTTGATCTGTCTAGGATCCCTATCAGGTAGGACTGCTAGAGGAGATAGAAAAGATCGAACGAAGAGCCGCACGTTTCGTCACGGGACCGTTTAGCTGACAAGAGAGCGTTACGGAGGTGCTAAGCAAACTCCGCTGGCAGACGTTACAAGAGAGACGCTGAGCATCACGGAGAGATTTGATACTGAAATTTTGAGACAGCACTTTTCAGGAGGAGTCAGACAACATCAACATATTACTCCCCCCCCCCCCCCCCCCAGACATCTCGCGTATTGACCACGAGGAGAAAATTCGAGAAATTAAAGTCCATACAGAAGCTTACCGACAATCATTCTTCCCACGCAACATGAGCGAGTGGAACAGTATTGGAGGCATTGATGGTGGTACAGAAAGTACCCTCCGCCACACACCATTAGGTGCCTTGCGGAGTATGATGTAGATGTAGATGTCGTTCGTTGATATCAGGAAATTGTTGAACGTTGTAAGATATGCCCTGCTGGGACATTCTGTGACAATGTGGCGAACGGTTTTCCTGGCTGCTCTACAATCGTATTTTGGAGTGGAGCCTTACCCAACTATAGAGGTAGTCCAAACTTCTGCCATGATTCGCGCGAATTCTGTTAATCCCTGTCCGTATTCTGAGCGATTGATCGAAGGCAGTGAGGTTTCTTTCTTATGCAGGGCGAGTTCTGGCAATGTGGAGAGCAATCCTCTGTCCGTTCTTGTTCGCAGCAGTCTTATAAGTTGAACTGAGACGTTTGCAATTTCATGGCCGTTTTCATGGATGTTTTCGTGCTTGGAGCCGATTTCTTTCTAGAATGACCGTGTTTTGGTTAAAGAAGCTCCTGGTTGCCTTGTGTACGTTTAAACTCTCGGAGAAGAGCTGATTTTCGTCGAAGGCCAATATGGGCAGCCATTCGACGGGGGTTGATCTTAGTGTACCACTGATGATTCTCATTGTGTAGTTCAGCCATGTGTCGAGCATTTGCGTGTGAGCTGTAATGAGTTATACAGGAGCACCACATTCCACTGCAGTGCAGCCTAGTCCAACTGCTTGTGAGGCGATCTTCGGATCTCCTGGCAAAAGCACATGAAAACACTGCCATTATTTTTATGTACAAAACTGTAACAAATTTGGATCACTGTAATGTGGCTGAAACAATGTGCATCTTGTCACAAGAACGAGCTTATTGCTTTAAAGAAATAATTATCCTATGTGAGGCTGCTTGTTATTTGCAGTAAACACTTTATTTCATTTCGTCTGCGATTATTTAATTTCGCTCCCAAGGTCATTCGGTAGGAGCATCATAACCACTGATGTGGGGCTTCACGCCTATGTGGAAAGAGAAGAGTACGACACTTTTACCTATCGTGCAGAACATTAAACTAGGTCATATCAGATATGCTGTTCGGAGTTCGCTTGTTAATGTCCAAGGAGGCGAAATTAGCTAATACCAAATGAAATAAAGTGAAAAGCATCCGACGTAGGATAGTTACTCCATTTAAGAAATTAGTACCAGCTGTGGATTAAAGAATAAAAGAGACTATCGAATTTGTTGCAGTGGCAGCATTGATGGAAATTCATTTTCTCGTACCTGTAAAAGAGATGGTTTCTGCGAGGGGAGACCAGAATTAGCCATGTCTTATGCTCTAAATTAAAAAAGCTTCTAAATTAAGCGCGTCGTGCACCTGGATCCGTAGGCACTAGATGCCAGGTAAGATTACGTGGAATGCTGCCGAACAAGTACAGGTGCGCTTCGGTAACAACGCGATCGAACATTACTACGATAACTGTGAATCGGATAAGAAAAGGGAAACAAACTTCAACCCATGTCCATTAAGTTAAGGAAACGTTCGAGTTCAACGAAAAAACATTGCAATCTGAATACACTGTGCGGACTGTCCTAATCTACATCTACATCTTCGCAAGCCACCACAAGGTGTGTGGCAGAGGGTACTTTGTGTACCATTGTTACTTCTCCCTTTTGCTGTTCGTCTTGTATGCTTCGCGGGAAGAACGGTTGCTGGTAAGCCTTCATGAGAGCTCGAATCTCAAATTTTATCTTGACAGTCTTTTCGCTAAATATACATAGGGGGAAGCAATACATTGGTCGACTCTTGGCTGCCTGTGCTGTGGCGAGCCTATAGAGAAGGTGTTTTATGGTGTGGCATTCTTAGATATGCAGCAGAAGATTTTTGTCATCAACAGGGTTTCCCTCCCTTGTTAACTGACTTCGGTGTCACATAAGGTTTCACCGTAAGCACTCAACAGATTTTGAATATCGTTTCATCGCTAATATTGACGGAGCACATTCAATGGTACCACGGACTTTGTACAGCAGGTTGACTGGCGCCCCCTTTACCGGCATTGAGTGTAACCCTCACCAGGGAACTAGACAACATCTAGTAACAACGAAATGTTATTATCAAAAATTCTTGAAGAAGTAATGTATTCAAGAGTAGCTTCGCATATTTGCAAAGTACTAACAAAATGTCAATTTGGTTTTCAGAAAGGCTTTTCAACAGAAAATGCTTTATACGGTTTTACTGAACAAATATTAAATGCATTGAATAATCGAACATAACCCATTGGGATTTTTTGTTATCTCTCAAAGGCTTTTGATTGTGTGAATCATGAAATTGTTCTAGATAAGCTGAAGTATTGTAGTATGAGTGGGGCAGTGTACAAATGGTTTAATTAATATTTAGCCAGATGAATGTTAAACGATGAAATTAATCGGTAGAGTACTCTAACTGGGGAGGTACCAAGAATGGTGTCCCACAGGGTTGAGTCTTGGGGCCCTTACTATTCTTAATGTATATTAATGGCTTGCCACTCTATATTCATGAAGATGCAAAGCTAGTTCTTTTTGCTGGTGATATAAGTATAGTAATCACACCCAACAAACAAGAATCAGCTGAGTAAATATAAATAATGTCTTTCAGAAAATTATTAAGTGGTTTTCTGTAAATGGACTCTCACTAAATTTTGAGAAAACACAATATACACAATTCTGTACAGTAAATGGTATAATACCATTGATTATATCTGCTGCTAAGGCAGAATACTCAAAATTTCTGGGTGTGTGCACTGATGAGAAATTGAATTGGAAGAAACACATTGATCTGCTGAAACGGTTAGGTTCAGCTGCTTATGCTATTAGGGTTATTGCAAATTTTGATGAGAAACGTATCAGTAAATTAGCCTACTAGGCCTATTTTCATTCACTGTTTTCATATGGCATCATATTTTGGGGTAATTCATCATTAAGAGAAAAAGTATTCATTGCAGGAAAGTGTGTAATCAGAATAATAACTGAAGCCCACCCAAGACCACCTTGCAGGCATTTATTTAAGGAACTCAGGATATTCACAGTACCTTCGCAATACATAGATTCACTTATGAAATTTGTTATTAAGAACACATCCATCTAAAAAAAAAGAAAAAAAAACAGCGAAGTCCATAACTACAACTCTGGAAGAAAGGATGATCTTCACTATTCAGAGTTAAATCTGACTTCGGCACAGAAAGGGCTGAATTACGCTGCCGCAAAAATCTTCGGTCATTTGCCAAATAGCATTAAAAGCCTGACAGATAACGAACCAGCACTTAAAAACAAATTAAAAGAATTTCTGAATGACAGCTCCTTCTACTCAATAGACTAATTTTTAGATATGAAGTAGTAAGCGCAAAAAAAAAGAAGAAATTAATGACTTTGTGTAAGGAAAACTTATTTTAAAGTGACACGTTCCACATCATTACGGAAAGTATTCATGATCTATGGAACAAGTATTACTGTATGTAATGTATGTATGTATTCGAATACTACTGAGAGTCTGTGGGTGTAATGCGTAGCTTTTTATGATCTTTCCCTCTTCCAATAGCACCATTATGGGAAAATCTATTCTGTCAATTACAGCGGCTGACTACGTCTTTCCCTCCCGTTTGCTCTTTCCTCTATTATGTTAAACTTTTCTATGCTGCTGTCGGTTCTATATCATTACAGTAAACACCTTACATTATAATGGA
The DNA here is from genome assembly GCF_021461395.2 of Schistocerca americana. Taxonomy (NCBI): domain Eukaryota; kingdom Metazoa; phylum Arthropoda; class Insecta; order Orthoptera; family Acrididae; genus Schistocerca; species Schistocerca americana. Next base: position 527,749,832 of record NC_060125.1, on the reverse strand, counting down.
ACTAAGTAAAGAAACAGAATGTCCGTTTCGAGCACTCGCAGTTCGTCACCGAATTTCTGCCCGCTGATTCACCGGGGTCGTGCATATTTGCGAGTATAACCCGTGACGCGGTCAGCGCTGCTTATCAGACTGGCGGCAGTCGCGTGAAACACGAGCGCGGCCCCACCGCCTTATCGGTCACTCTGTGGTCGCTGCGTCACGCCAGCCCTGCGCCGCCACCTCGCATTTAACACGCACACCCCCACACGGCAACCACACCCACCCTTCCTTTTTTGCTATGTCTTTCCTCGATTTCTCTCTGTCGTAGTTGCATAGCAACTTGGCATAAACAAAGCATAAAATTTGTCCTGTCCGCCCCACAATGACATGGAAGGTGCCTGTATATTACAACGTTTCCAGTTGGACTCCTTACAACACTCGGGTCATTGCACCTGGACTGTGAAAGGAAAGCAGAAAGAACGTGACAAGGTCATCTGCCTTCTTTAACCTGAAGTCATAATCACTCCGTGGAAAATAAACAAGGGGTGTCGAGAAATACTCAACCTGAATGTCGATAAGATGTAAAAGGAAAAAAGAGCAAAGCAAAAATTGATAAATCCAATCTGTAAACGACTAAACGTCGTAGCTTATCGCACCCTCTTTTTTATATCAATGCCGTTGTTAGACATTGGAAACACAATGTAAACCGAGGCATTAAAATGTGATCACATAATTCGATAAACAACATGATGCTAGTTTACGACCAAATAAATTTGTAAGAGGGCCAGGACAATCTACTACAGGTAACACATCGCCTAGAACAGTTTTGCAAGAACTATGATTTTAATATTTCACGGAGAAAGGCTTTTAAAGGAAAAGACCGTGTACGTTTCAAAACAGTGCTAAGTGTTCATGTTTTAGAACAAGTTTCGCATTTTAATTTATGAGGTCGTGACGTAAACTTCTCTTATTAGGTCTTCAGCAACGGCCTTGCCGCAGTGGAACACTTGTTCCCGTCAGATTACCAAAGGTAAGCACTGTCGGGGTGGGCTAGCGCTTGGATGGGTGACCATCCGGTCTGCCGAGCGCTGTTGACAAGCGGCTGCTTTTAGCCCTTGTGAGGCAAACTGAAGAGCTATTTGACTGAGAAGTATTGGCTTCGGTCTCGTAAACTGACATACGGCCGGGAGAGCGGTGTGCTGACCACATTCCCCTCCATATCCGCATTCAGTGACGCCTCCGTGGGCTCAGGATGACACGGCGGCCGGTCGGTACCGTTGGGCCTTCGAGGCCTCATCTTACGGGGTTTAGTTTAATTAGGTCTTGAGCCATCACTTTGGCTAGCAGCAGTTCTCTGTGCATTTCTGTCTTCGGCCTTTCTCTTGAGTGCAATACAGGTGGGGCATCTCGTATCCTCCATGATATGGTTGATGTACTGTAGTCTGGGTCTGCCTCTTGTGTTCTTTCCTTGTAAAAAAAGTAAAGTCGTACGGCATGAATGGTCGAGAGGGAAGGATCAGCCGCCTATTAGGAAAGGTTTTCACTGTCCTTCGCAACCATAGGCACTTTTCCTTCCCGAAGTATGAGAACTATGTATGTACGCATATTTTTTAAGTGTAGGTGACTGTGATGCATATATGTGTGTGATGTGTAGTGTCATTTTCGTGTTGGAGATGATGAGAGAAGGGAGAGGGTGAAAAACCCAGTGCCGCCACATAGGCTACTGCCGCCTAGTTTAACGCCCTAATCCGATGGACGGAGGACCATCAACAGTGTCGTATGCTCTAACTTCATGACACGCTGCGGAGAGGTTTGGCTTGAATCCAGGCCTTTTGTTGCAAAGACTGGTGATTAGTTACTCCATGCCACCACCCGTCCTGTGCCCTCTACTGTAAAGGAAACGGGGAAAATGTCAAAAGCGCGGGGTGTATCTGGGTGGTCACCTTCCAACTATTGTCCACGTCCGACAGTGCTTAACTGCGGTGATCTGACGGGATTCAGTGTGTACACCGCGGCACGGCAATTAATTTCTTCGTTTGTACTGTCCTTTCAGCAGATGGTCGACTCAGTTGTCGGTTGTGTGTTAACCTTCAAAAGACAGGGTTACTCTTCCTCCACTCTATGGAGCACCTCTTACAGACTTCTGTTTTGAGTGTGCTGCTGTACGGAAGTGAAACGTAGACACTCGAAGAAGCACAAAAACACAAAATAATAAATAGCCTTAGAGATGTGGTGCTGTAGCAGAATGCTCAAAATTCCCTTTGTTATAAAAACTTCCAGCTTGGAAAATGACGAGCAGAATAAATTAAGTAAATGTCGGATGAAGTGTAGTAAAATACACAGAATATTATGTAACAAAGTAACAAAGTACAGAAAGAATCCAAATTAAAAGTTTCGTAAAATAATGAATTCTCCAGATTTACCCGCCCCTATAGCCACGTGCGGCAACACGTCGCTTTCGGAATTAGGGAAGGCGCCTGCACCAGATCGAATCCGTCCGGTGGATTATCGGCGGGGGTCGGTTTGATAGCCAGCCTGGATGTGGGTTTTAGGCGGTTTTTCACATTCGACTAAGTGAATACTGGCCTGGTACTCACGTTCTGCGTCACTCTTACACATTGATAACACTAGATGTGGACAGATGGGTGGCCCAAAATTCCGTCCCATGCGTACAGTGTGACAGCAGGAAGAGAATCCGGTCACGACGTATCACTAACACTGCCAAATGCAGATAACACGCCGACACCGTGGATGTACAGTAAAAGGCCAGGAAAAAGAAGAAGAATTGCTTCTCCTGTTTTTACATACAGCTTAGAGTTTTGGACATAAAGAAAGACAGTCGAAACGCTTGTACCAAACACCGAAAAGATATTTTTGAGACATACTAAACGTTACAGTCTGACGTATCAGACAGGAACAGACCTTATTCTTGAAGTGAAGATGAAGTAATAATACCCTATGGCTGCCAGACTTTTTATTTACTGTGTCTGAAACTTCTATCATTGGTCATTTTCTAGCAAGTATAAAATAAAAATACGCTCAAAAGCGTAAATAAAGATTTGCTATTTCGAGTCTCAAACGAGGACAAGCGTTGTTTAAACCAGACAGTAGACACAAGTTCACAAAACCACGGCAGCAACATGTCTATACCCTGTCAAATGGTTCAAATGGCTCTGAGATCATCAGTCCCCTAGAACTTAGAACTACTTAAACCTAACTAACCTAAGGACATCACACACATCCATGCCTGAGGCAGGATTCGAACCTGCGAGCGTAGCGGTTGCGCGGTTCCAGACTGTAGCGCCTAGAACCGCTCGGCCTCTCCGGCCGGCCTAAACCCTGTCGCTTCGATTACAACTGTGTAGAAATTTTACTGTCATGGCTTTCTAAATTAAAGAATTCTGTAAAGTAAAGGACTTGGAAAAGCAGTTGAATGGAATGGATAATACCTTGAATCGACATTATAAGAACATCAACAAAAAGAAAATTCTAAATCTGGTGATGCTGAGTGAGTTTCGATGCCTGACAAAGACGTAAAGCCCCTGGAATACATGCTCTCATGTCAATTCGTAGCGTCTTTCTTTTTTACACTTTTGTATTCTGGTTGCTAGGGGTTCGTTTATCGATTGTCATTTTTTGTTTGTAGTTCATTGTTGCTATTTAGTTTTCATATTGTCATTTTGGCATTTGGAGATAGTGAGCGGATATGCGGGCGCTAGAAAATAAAGTGTCAAGTGAAGAAACTGGTACATTTTCTGACATATTCTTCTGTTTGAGTTCAATAGAGGGGTGACAGCAGCGGAGGCAGACGGGAACATTTGCACCGTGCTTGGAGGTAATGCCGCTGGACTGGTAAGAAAATAGTTTCCTCATTTAGAGGAGGATCGGATTGATGTCAGTCACTCTTCACGTTCAGGAAGACCATAGGGGTTTGATGAAGATCGTTTAAACACATTATACCACAATGATCCACGTACTCTAGAACTAGCAGATTTGATGAACTACGATCGTTCTACCATCGTGCGACATTCGCGTGCTGTGGGGAAGATTCACAAATCGGGTGCATGGGTACCGCATGCTCTAAACCAAAATTACAAAAATCAACAGGTGGCCGTATGTGCATCTCTGCTTGCTCCTCATCAATTGGCTCGTGACCAGCACCGACCGTAGCAGTCCTCTATCGTTACTGGTGGCGGGAAACGGTGTCTTTATGTCAACGAAAGGAAAAGAAAGGGGTGGTAGAGCTGAAACAAAGCAGCAACTGCGCCCATCCACAAAAAATAATGTTATGCATCTGGTGGAACAGCGAGGGTGGTCTACTACGAAGTTGTGACCACCACTGCTGACATTTATTGTCAACAACTTTGGCGTCTTGCAGACGCAATCCAAGACCAGTGACCAGGATGGCCACGCGAAGTGATGCTAGTCCAAGATAACACGCGCCCGCATTCTGCTAGACTGGCAAAAAACTCTATACAGGACTTGGTCTGCGAAGTCATTCCGCACCCACCCTATTCACTTGATCTTGCCCCCCCCCCCCCCCCCAGATTCTCACCTTTTCCGCTCTCTATCGAACAACCTTCAGGGAACTTTATTTCCGGATGAAAATACGCTCCAAACATGGCTCGACGATAATCATCTTGTGGTGCAGTTCTTCTTGTTATGTCCATGCTTGCTACGAAAATGGGATGAGAAGTTCCACCTTATGCAAGACACCTTTTAGGTGGCATAAGGCGGAACTTCTCATCCCATTCCTATGGCTCGACGAATTCATCGCCTCAAATCCACATGATTTCTATAGTCAGGGAATCGAAAAGGTACCTCAGCGTTGGCAGGCTGCTCCCAGTAGTGAAGGAGAATACGTTATTGATTATTTAAGTCTTTGTTATGTGTATCTGTTGTGTTTGTAAAACTTATAGAAAACGCTAGTGATTAAAGTGCAGTTCTCGTTGACAGGTTCAAATGTTTCAAATGGCTCCGAGCACTATGGGACTTAACATCTGAGGTCATCAGTCCCCTAGAACTTACAACTGCTTAAACCTAACCAACCTAAGGACATCACACACATCCATGCCCGAGGCAGGATCCGAACCTGCAACTATAGTGGTCGCGCGGTTCCAGACTGAAGGGTCTAGAACCGCTCGGCCACACCGGCCGGCCATTGACAGGTAGAATGTCACTAGAGTGCATTGGCGTTGTTCGTGTTTCGTGTGATTACCAAGCGTGGTAGAGGATATAAGGGGTCTAAAAATCTCTGATGTTGAGTCATCAATGTGAAGGGGAGGAGGATGGCGAGAGACAATGTTATCAGTAGCTGACACAGTTTGGAAGGGACCTCATTCTGAGTCTGCATCTGACTGGCTGATTGAATCGTGCAACATCCAGATGTGTGGAGCATTCTGTTGGGACAGTGGTGCGATGTCGAACTGCACATGAGGACAAGCCATCTTCGTTGTCATGTTTCCAGTCGACCAAGTCTATCTTTACAAGGAGGAGGATATTAGTGTTTAACGTCCCGTCTCTCTAATGAGAGACGGAGCGCAAGCTCGGGTGAGGGAAGGATGGCGAAGGAAATCGGCCGTGCCCTCTCAAAGGAACCATCCCGGCATTTGCCTGAAACGATTTAGGGAAATCACGGAAAACCTAAATGAGGATGGCCGGAGACGGGATTGAACCGTCGTCCTCCCGAATGTATCTTTACAAGGGAGGAACGCAGTAGTGTGAACCAAACACATCGTAACGTCTTCTCGTCTGCGCCTGCCATCCGAGAACAAGTAATAGACTCTCCGCAACATTCTATATTATCCCGCGCAATTTCTCAGAGACCAACAGCAGGCCAACTGGGGAACTAGACCTTCCCGCCGAGCGAGGTGGCGCAGTGGTAGCACGCTGGACACGCATTCTGGAGGACGACAGTTCAAACCCGTGTCCGGCCATCCTGATTTAGATTTTCTGTGACTTCTCTAGGTCGCTTTAGGCAAATGCCGGGATGGTTCCCTTAAATGGCACGGTCGACTTCCTTCCTCATCCTTCCATAATCCGATGGGACCGATGACCTCCCTGTTTACTCCACTCCGTCCCCAAATCAACCGACCAATGTGTAGGCTGCCGATTATACCACAACACAGCTGCGTCTGGAGAGGTGCCACGAGTATGAAGCATGGACTGCTGATTTATGGCGTCCCATTGTGTTCAGCAACGAATCGCGATTCTGCACTACCTCGGATGACTACCGCCGGTGAGCAGATGCGCAGGGCGGCGACCCTGGGAGGGCTCCCCACCTCCTAATGTTTTGGAGCGCCACAGATGTGTGACTCATGGTGTGGGGAGCCATTTATTTATTTATTTACGCATTTATTTTACCTGGCGAGATTAGGGCCTTCAGGCCCTCTCTTACACCTAACCAGGCATACTCAGATTGAACGAATTTCAGCTTGTACAGAACATTATGGACATACCACGTGTTATACAGTATTAATGTTAAAGAAAAAAAGAGATTACAACAGTAGTACAAGGATAATTATAACAATAAAAAAAATTATAACAATTAATAATAATAATACTAATGACTATGTATATGAAAGTAAACATATTTTTCTTTTATGAATGTCAGTCCTATTGGTAGTTGGGAATTTTGTCGTTATGTTCTTGCAGCTTCTGAGTTATTCACTTCGAGCAGAGACGTAAGACGATAGAATGGGGTGAAAGAGATATAGAAGAGGTAGCTAGGTTAGAGGAAGAGAAATAGAATGGTAAAATTCGAAGCTATGATGGAGAGGAGAAAGAAAGAGATGGGAGGGGCACAACAATGGTAGCTATACCGTCCCTAATATGTAAGTTTTGAGTTCCCTCTTGAATGTTGAGTGGTTCTGGATAAGATGCAGATCACAGGGGAGCGCGTTACATAGTCGTATGGCTGAGGTGGAGAATGACACGGAGAAAGATTTTATGTTATGTAAAGGTACAGCCAAGTGACTAGACGTATCCGATCTGGTATTGCGGTTATGGAATGATGATAGGTGTTTCATGCGAGAAGATAAGTATTGGGGGCACCAGTGACTAAGAAATCGATGAAGTAAGCACATTTTGTGGAGATCGCGTACCTTATGTGGGCGTATCCAACCTAGCTGGGAGTATGAAGGACTTATATGATCATACAACTGTATATTGCACACGTATCTAACGCAAGCATTCATCACAAGCTCGAGGCATCTCGAATTTTCACTATTTGTGCCGTGTTGAACTACATCACAGTAGTAAAGATTAGGTAAGACTAGAGTTTGGACTAATTTTTGTTTAACATGGGTTGGAAATATTTTTCTAAATTTTTGGATTGCATGTAGGGAGGAGAGTGATTTCCGGCAAGCTGTGACTGTTTGTTGTTCCCAGTTTAGGTGTTCATCCAAGATTATTCCAAGGTCTTTTACTGTTTTTTGGTATGGTAGTTGGGTACCATTGAGGAGTATTTGAGGGACTGTTTAGCGAAGGTACCGGCTGATTAACCTTGGATGAGATATAAGAATGACCTGGGATTTCTTGGGGTTTAGTTTCAGACCTAGGTTCTGTGCCCATCGAGAAACAGAGCAAAGATCTGCGTTCATACTCGCTACTGCGTCAGCAATGTTCTTTGGGCTTGCACTTATGTACAGCTGGATGTCGTCGGCATATAGATGGTAGCTGCAGGAGTGAATCACTGAAGAAATATCATTAATGTACAGTGAGAAGAGTAATGGACCAAGGATGGAGCCTTGGGGAGCTCCAGCCGTCGGGTATGGTGCCAGATCACGACCGGTAGTGACTGCAGGAATTGACAGCACAGTGGTCCGTCAACCACATCCCACGCGACAGTACCTAGATGGCATTTTTCAAAAGGACGGTGCTCGACCACACAGGGCACATGTCGCTACGAAATGTCTGGGAGAAGTTAGGCTACAGCCACGTGTGATCCCCAGCTCGGATTTCAACTCTCTCCCTCTACCAATACCGAGGACAGTCACAGTTACAACTCTTTTGGGCCAAGTTGCCACAGGAGAGGATACAGCGGCTTTGGAATGCCCATACCAACGGAATCAGTGCGTGCGTCCAGCCCAGAGGGGGTGCAACGGCCTAATCATAAGGTGTAGTCACACTTTCCATTTCTTGTCAGTCTGAATCGATTTTGTATTCACTGAAATGACATCACATACTCTCTAAATCCATGAAGTACTATTTCGTTTCCTCCTCCTCTCTGGGAGCTTCACTGTTTTGTCAGCAGTAGAAATTAGGAAATGAGACACTACACTGCGCAAAAAAATTAGTGGAATATGTCTTTGGGCATCTGCCATACACTATTCACCTATAATTTAGGACTTGGTACGTAACCAAATTATATCTTTACTTTCACAATTAAATACACAAGGAAACATAATCCATCCTCGATTGTTTACATAGAAAGAACTGAAATGTCCGACAGGTGTCGAAAACAAAGTGGAAATAAACATTTAACCCGTCATCCTGAGTGCTTTTCATTGGACTTCGAAAGCTTCACTATCGTGCATGCTCTTCGTGAACATGTATCACTTCCTGAGGTGTACATGGCATATTCCTTGTAAGTCTACGGAGGTCACACTGTGGATTTGTTCCCATTCTTCAATGAGAGCCCATGAGAGTTCTTGTAGAGCATGTGGTGGAACAGGATGACCACGAATACGTCTGTCAATCATGTACCACGTGAGTTCGATGGGGTTTAGTTTGGGACTCACTGCCGGCCATCCCATCACTTCAATGTCCAGTTTTCGCAAGACATGCCTGTTGACGCCCTCGACATGTCCCCGCCATTAGAAGGTATGCAACATCCACCACACGATCCACCAGGATCTGCTCGGTGTACTGCTTGGAGGTAAGGCGACTATGGATGAAGACAAGATCTATATAGCTGTCAACATTGAAGCCTCCACATAACGTTACAGAACTTTGGACAACATTTGGGAGGTAACGCATACCACGGGTCTCCAAACACGAATACGACCATCACACTGCGTCGGTTATGTCTCACCTCGTCTGTGAATAACACGTTTCGCCAGTGACGAAGCTTCCAGTTGATATGGGAACGGCAAAACTGAAAGCGAGCTGCAAGATGTTGTAGTGTCAAGGGCAATAGTTGAACAGGACGTCTGGGTCATACCGTTTTTTCTTGTAACTTGTTCATTACAGTCTGATGGGACACAACGGCCCTAGTGTCCGTTTGAAGTCGTATTGCAGTGCTCTGGCGATATCTACGAGACGCCACAACGCAGAGGTAGCCAGATATTGGTCTTCAAATGGGGTTGTAATGCATTGGCGACCTTTTCCAACTCACCTTGTGTGCTGACCTGTTTCCCTGTAGCGTGTCCACGACCCACGGATGACAGATGGAGAGACCTTGTCATCTGCAGCAACATGTCGGAAAGCACACACTTTTTTGGATCAAACAGACGTCCACGCAACTTTCATCGCATTAAGATGACGTATTGCATACGCTTGGTTGAATACAACGTCCACAGATGATAACTTCCATCTGTGTATCTCACTAGAAAACACTGGGACAACGGTACTCACTTCCTTCTAGGGGCATCTGACAGTGTAACGCATGACGCAGGCAGTAGACGGCGAATGATTTTAATTGTTGCGTGCACTGAAAGAGAAGATCTCAAACCATGCAGTAAGACCACAGGCACCGCCTATATCAAAACAGATTCAACATACCAGATGGTGATTCACGCGTTCCCCTAATTCTTTTGAACAGTGTAAAAGGAGTGGCTGATGTTTCTTATTCGGGCAGCAAAATAACTGATGATACCTGAAACGGAGAAGATATAAACTGCAGACTGGCAACAGCAGTAAATGCGTTTCTAGAAACGATAAATTTTTAACATCTTATACAAACTTAAGTGTTAAGAATGCTTACCTGAAGATATTTATCTTGGGTATAGTTTTGTTTGGCAACGTGAACGATAAGCATTTCAGACAAGAAGGAATCAGAAGCTTTTGAAATCTGTTGATACAATGAATGCTAAAGATCAGGTGGGTGGATCCAATAAATTAACAAGGACTTACTGCGTGGACCGCAACAACACCATCGTACGACGGTGGTTTGATAAGTGTGGTAGAACAGCTAGAAAAATATTTTTTTCATGAAAAATTCACTTCATTTCTCGAGATGGTCTCCTTTGAGGGATGTGCACTTGGTCCAGCGATCCTCCAGTTTTTTCATCCCGTCGGAAAAATAAGTTCTGTCAAAATTTGCAATATACTCGTCGACTGCAACTATCACTTCCTCATTTGGCGAAAATTTATTCCTAGCAAGCCCAAGTTTCAAGTTACGGAACAGAAAGAAATCAGTTAGGGCTACGTCTGTTGAACAGGGTGAATGAGAAACAAATTCAAAGCCCAGTTCACGCACTTTCGCAATTGTTATCGCTTACATGTGGGATACTGCGTTATCCTTGAGAAGGAGCACATTTTACGTGCCAAACTTCGTCTTTACTCAGCCAGCACGAGCATCAGACGAACCAACAATGAAGCATAATAGGGTCCGGTTACGATTTTTCCTTTTTCCAAGTAATCTGTGAGGACTATGCCTGGGTAATCCCAAAAACAGTGGTCGTCACCTTATCAGCTGACACAATGGTCTTTCATCTACCTCTACATCTAAATGGATACTCTGCAAATCACATTTAAGTGTTTGGCAGAGGGTTCATCTAACCACCTTCACGATTCTCCATTATGCCAATCTCGTATAGCGCGTGGAAAGAATGAACACCTATATCTTTCCGTACGAGCTCCGATTTCCCTTATTTTCCCTTCTTCAGTGCACGTTCGCCGGTTTTGATGGCAGTTTTGACTGTGGTGCGTGACGATAGGTTCAGGTTTCATCAAAAGTCTTAAATCGGTGCAAAAGTTTCGTGGACTTTGATTAAACACCGCCAGACATTGTGTTGAAATGTTGTATCGCATGTGCGTTTGGTCGACTGAGAGCAATTGCGGCACCCACCCCGCACACTGCTTCTTCATAGCCAATTTTCCGTGCAGGGTATTATGCAGTCTTTAAATTGTGATGCGTACAGACTGAGCAATCTCACGAATTTTTATTCGGCGGCGTTGCATTACCATATTATGGATCTTGCAATGGTTTCCTTTGTGATGACTTCAATCAGACGCCCAGAACGCGCTTCGTCTTCGGTGCCTCTCATATCTCATTTAAATTCATTAATCCGAAAGTAAATGCCTTCTGCGATGGTGCAGAGTCCCTGTCATCTTCATCCAAGAACTCTTTTGATTTGCATGGCAGTCCAACCCGTCAAACGATAATGTTTAAAAACACCATGAATCTTGGTTTTCTCCATTTTCAGTCACAGTTGACACACTGACCAATTCAGATGGCTGTCAACAATGAACTGTGCGTGTACAGTGTTGAAATTATTTATACGATCTTTAGAATAATCGAGATTACCAACCATGAAGGCGCAATTAAAATGTTCCGTTCTTTCACGGAAATTTACCAATGTTATTAAACCGCCCAAGTACCTGTTTTCTTTGTGGAAAACCTGTATAATGGGATCGTCCAGATGTGCAACACAAAACATAATGTAATGCAACAGCCTACAGTTGCAACGGTACTGTGATGTGGTTGCTGCGTGGCTACGGGCACAGCTCAACACAGTGCTGTGTGCCGCTCTTCCATTGCGTTCCGTAAACTTACGGGCGAGGTGCGTTATCGCCTAACTCTACACCAATAAGTCTATACAAACTACTGCGAATCACTGTTATCATACAACTAAAGCCTCCTTTACACCGACGCCAACACAAGGACTGCGCGTTCGCAAGCAAAACGCAGTGGTTTCGCTTGCACGTCTTCATTGGCTTGTAGCTGCGAATAAACATTTACACTGGAGCAAACGGAAGAGAAAGCATACGATGTGTTTTATTTTTTGGCGCTGATGCTTCGTTGTAATAAAGTAGTTTAACCTATATTCAGTACAGTGTGATGCAGAGAAGAAACATAGAACTTGGTTTATTTTGGATAGCGAATACGCTGTTGGTTATGAAAGCAAAACGGCGTGAACACAGAAAAATGCGTGTGTCTGAATTTTTGCGCAGGTGTGAAAGAAGTGGCGGTTAGGCTCCGATTAGTGATTTGCGGCTGCAGCGATCGCTTGCTTTATTCCAAAACTTCACCCGCATGTCGATGGACGATTTTCACCTTCTTGTAACTGCAAGTGAACCGAAGATTTCAAACCAAGACACAAATTACACATCAGGAAACGAGAGGCTAGCGCTAATGCTGCGATTCTTAGCCGCAGGTGACAGTTACGCTAGCCTCAGATATCTGTTTCGTACATCAACTGTATCTGTTTCCCAAATAATTCCTGAATTATCTAGTGCCACATTCGAAACACTCGTGGGTTTTATAAACGTAAATGCGAGGGATCTACAGTTATTAAAAGTGAGTAATGAAATGCAAAAATGTACCAAAACCAGCCACATCTTGATGCGAGAGTAAACAGTTTCCACTTATTGTGTTCCTGTGTTTACATTCCGTAAAACAGTAGCTAAACTGTGACATTGAGACAAATACCTTAAATATAAGTGACGAGAAAGGTCAGGTCTTATGTCTATTTTTATTTTACATTAATTACGTTATCTGTTTATTTTAATAACATTTACTTCGCTCACAGAAATTACATGAAAGGACTTACAGAGATAAGCCAGAACGTTATGTCAGTCTACGTAATAGCCTGTACGTCCACCAATAACACTTATAACAGCTGCGATGCATCATGGCATGGATTCAATGAGGCCTTGTTCGGTCGCTGGAGAGAGTTGGCACCACATCTGCACACACAAGTCACGTAAGTCCCGTAAATTGCGGGGAGGGGGGCGATGAGCTGTGACACAACATTCAATCACATCCTAGATGTGTTCGATCGGGTTCAGATCTGGCGAGATGGGGGACCAGCACATCAATTGGAACTCACCACTGTGTTCCTCGAACCACTCCGTCACACTCCTGACCATGTGACATGGCGCATTATCTTGCTGAAAAATGCTACTGACATCGGGAAACATGATCGTCATGAAGGAGTGTGCGCGGTCTGCAACGGGTGTACGATACTCCTTGGCCGTCTTGGTGCCTTGCACGAGCTCCACTGGACCATGGATGCCCTTGTGAATGGCCCCCAGAGCATACTGGAGCCGCCGCCAACTTGTCTATGTACCGCAGAACAGGTGTCAGGGAGTTGTCCCCCCAGAGGACCACGGATTCCCGCCCTCCCATCGGGATGATGAAGAAGGTATCGGCATTCACCAGGCCACACAACTCTCTGCCACTTCACCAACGTCCGATGTCGATGGTCTAGAGCCCATTTCAGCCGTAGTTGCAGATGTCATAATGTTAACATTGGCACATGCGTGTGTCGTCGGCTCCGGAGGCCCATCGGTAGGAGTGTTCGGTGCGCTGTGTGTTCAGACACACTTGTACTATGCCCAGCATTAAAGTCTGATGTTAGTTCCGCGACAATTCGCCGCCTATCCTGTTTTACGTCTGCCCAGCCTACGATGTCCGAGGGATGGCCGCCCAACCCGACAACGCCTAGACGTGGTTTCACCTTGATTTAGCAACTTGTCGAAGACACTCACCACAGCACTCCTCGAACACCCGTGTAGTTTCTCCAGTGCTCGTATCCAGCCTCCGGGCAATCACAATCTGCCCTCGGTTAAACAGACAGATCGCGCCCCTTCTCCATTCTGGACACGGACAGCACGCTCACTGAAACTACATGCACCGTGCCTGTGTCTGATTAGCAATCATTCCAGGTGACTCTGGCTCTGAGCACTATGGGACTTAACATCTGTGGTCATCAGTCCCCTAGAACTTAGAACTACTTAAACCTAACTAACCTAAGGACATCACAGACATCCATGCCCGAGCCAGGATTCGAACCTGCGACCGTAGCAGTCGCGCGGTTCCGGACTGAGCGCCTGAACCGCTAGACCACCGCGGCCGGCCAGGTGACTCTGCTATCGCCTGGACGGACTTATATCGATAGTAGGTCGATGGTCATAATGTTCTGCCTGATCAGTGTAACTCACTCTGTTGACACTGCCAGCACCTCGGCAATTTCTTGCCGCGGATTATTCTATTTGTTGAGCATTTTGTGATGTGGATCTTCAGTATCCCACAAGCACCTATGGGATTTGTACTCTCCTATAAACAGAAGTACGCTTTCATCCAACCAACCCATCACCACAAAAAACGCAATAAACAAAACCAACAACAGCTCGCTCGCGAGAAGCAGCACATTGCGGCAAAGCGAGTGCACAGGCTTTTATGGTTCGCTCGAAAACCGACACTCAGAGGATCACAAGGGAACACTTGCGAGTGCGATCCGCGAACGACCGAACACAGCGCCGCAAGCGTTTACACAAGAGGGAACTGTCGTTCGCTGTTGCACGTTCGCTTGTGTTTGCTTCGGTATAAAGGGGGCTTAAGACTGGAAGAAGAAAACAAATCGGAGACAGAATCGAACCGTACTGAAAGCGAGCCTGACAGCAAATTAGCACCCTGAGCAGCAATTACTCTTGTCATGGGCAAGTACAGTGAGCGGATGGAAAAAGCTTTTACCAAACACGACGCACTGCGTATGCTGTCAACATTTGCATTCTTGTGCAGGTGTTTTCAGTGCAGTGCAGGTATAAAGATGAATGGGCGTAGGAAATCAAAATGAATATCAGTTACTATGTAAAGAGCCACCAGAAGCGACGGAGCTCTCACAACAAAATACTCAGAAAGTATCCAATAACTGCCTTCCAAACTTTGTTGGTGGAGTTCGGATTCACCCTGTTGAGTTAAAAAAAAATGGTTCAAATGGCCACCAGCACTATGGGACTTAACATGTATGGTCATCAGTCTCCTAGAACTTAGAACTACTTTAACCCAACTAACCTAAGGACATCACACACATCCATGCCCAAGGCAGGATCCGAACCTGCGACCGTAGCGGTCACGCGGTGGCAGACTGAAGCGCCTAGAACTGCTCGGCCACCCCAGCCGGCGACAGTATGCTATTCCGCTGCTAGGACAGAGACTTCAAAGACGACGTAGTGGAATCACTAGGGCACGCTGTTGACAGTTTTCTGGTACTGGCAGCACGTAACGTCTGCGTCGGGTAGTGCCCGTCCAACGTAGTGGACCTTTTGCTTGGCACCATCTTGGCGCAAGTGTTGCGTCGGGAGCTCGCGCTTTGAGAGGAAAAGAAAACGGAGGGAAGATTAGATGTTAAGGTCTCGTCGATTGCACAGTCATTAAGACGAAGCACAGGCTCTGATTGAGCTGCCCTCTTACAGGACGTGGGTGCTAACATTGACGTTGACGCTGACAGGATACCCGACGTTACGAGAGAGAGCACCGTCGTGACCCGTGACGAGCAGCCTAACGTCATTTGTGTTCCCAGCACTTTCCAGTGGTCATTGTCGGTTTTATTATGTTCGCAAACCACACAGTTTGTTTGCGAAAATGCGCGCAGCTAAAGTAGCTGATTTAATTCTGTTAACGATTGTCGAAGAAGAGCAGAGAAAACCGCGAAGAACTTTCTGGA
Source organism: Schistocerca americana (assembly GCF_021461395.2). Classification (NCBI taxonomy): domain Eukaryota; kingdom Metazoa; phylum Arthropoda; class Insecta; order Orthoptera; family Acrididae; genus Schistocerca; species Schistocerca americana. The sequence continues at coordinate 527,734,239 of NC_060125.1, read as the reverse complement.
CTCGTCGATGGGTTGAACAGCGATGTTCTAGTAGAGCACCACTACAAAATGCTCTACAGGGATCTGATATACATACTAGTAGATGTTATTCGTTAACACGGTTGCATTTTCATCCCGTTTCCGATTTGAAATTGGATATGGTTAAGGTATAGTACCTAATGTCAGTTAGCGCATACATGATATCCATACTGTAGATGTTATATCGACTATGAACACTTTGAAATAACGTATTTCATCACACACATTTCGAGATCGAGATTAGTTTCGTAATTTTATTCGAATGGAATGGGAGATTTTTTCGAAGCTGCTTACCATCATTCCAGTCACCGTCCTTTCGATCAAAAATTGCAGCAAATACATTATTTATAATAAATATTATCGGCTTTTTGAGATATATATAAAGCCGCAGAATCTTGTAGAGTCCTCCCTCGGCCGGCCGTGGTGGCCGAGCGGTTCTAGGCGCTACAGTCTGGAACCGCGCGACCGCTACGGTCGCAGGTTCGAATCCTGCCTCGGGCATGGATGTGTGTGATGTCCTTAGGTTAGGTGTATGTAGTTCTAAGTTCTAGGGGACTGATGACCTTAGAAGTTAAGTCCCATAGTGCTCAGAGCCATTTGAACCATTTTTAGTCCTCCGTCGGGCATGGGTGTGTGTGTTTGTCCTTAGGATAATTTCCTTAGGATAATTTAAGTTCAGTAGTGTGTAAGCTTAGGGACTGATAGCCTTAGCAGTTAAGTTCCACAAGATTTTAAAAAAAAATCTTGTAGAAAAACAAATGATGCAAAAAATATATTACGGAAGGGGACAGGTGCGAACCTGCTATTTCCGTCTTCACTGCTCACGGCACTATCAGCTGCTCTACAGTTTCGACAAAGCTGCCGTGTCTCCGTATAAAATGTACACTATTTAAAGACTGTAGCTCCAACTAGTAATCCAGATTTTGTAAGTAAATTGAAGGTGTAGGAGAGGAGAAAGGAAAGGAAGGAGAAGGGATTGTTGCTGTAAGTTGCATCGGGACATTACGCGGAATCGACGGCGACGAGTGAAAATGTGTACCGGACCGGGAATTCAACCTGGGATCTCCTGCTTCCTATGCAGGCGAGTTGACCACTGCGCCATGCGGGCCACAGGGTTACCGCAACTGCGCGTCACGCCTCACGGCCGACCCACACTCCCACGGAGCGCCACCTCTCCCCAGCCCCTGTCCGTTTCCCACATGCTCGCGACACTGAGATTCCCGCGGGAGGTCGGACGTACTTGTGCATCCGCACTGAAGAAGGCCATCTAGGCGAATCAGTTATACTGTATGAATGCATGATGACTATTCTTTCATACACATCCGAAAGAACAGAAACACGCATTGATATATTTGATACATAACATGCAAAATTGTATCAGTTGCACTTTTGGTAGTTCATCATTCTGCCATAGCACTTAAATTGTATGCTTTCGTAGCACAAAACTTATAACACCAAAAAACATCAATTAGAGGAAGCCATTACCTACCGATACGTAGTTTCCTACCAGTTTATTGTGGCAAAACTTAGCTAAAACGACATGTTTTCAAGAGATCTTCAATGTTCTGATACTTTGAAACAGTTTATGTACGTACCACGCACTCTGTGAGAAAGAAAACGCATCAAATACGATATCTGACTCCATACAATAGGCCGGCTCCTGTGTTCTGCTTGTGACGTAAAACGATGTCGCGTCTCATTGGCCACGTTCCTTTCCACGAGGCAAAAATCTGACATGCCAGATTCTTTATTTCATACTCAGCGGTGCAGCGGAACGTGGAATTCCGCGCTGTGACGTCACCATGTCCTCGTCCACGTGCGTTTTGACGCCCCGTGGGAGGACGGCTTTACGAAAGGATGGGGAAGAAAATCCACCATGCCCTCTTTAAAGGAACTATTCCGGCACTTGTCTCTAGCACTTTAGGGAAGTCACAAAATCCTAGCCGGCCGGTGTGGCCGTGAGGTTCTAGGCGCTTCAGTCTGGAACCGCGTGACCGCTACGGTCGCAGGTTCGAATCCTGCCTCGGGCATGGATGTGTGTTAGGTTAGTTAGGTTTAAGTAGTTCTAAGTTCTAGGGGACTCATGACCTCAGATGTTAAGTCCCATAGTGCTCAGAGCCATTTGAACCATTTTGAACAAAATCCTAAATGTGGATAGCCAGACGGGTTTTTGAATTGTCATCCTCCAGAATGCAACTCCAGTGTGCTGACAGGCAGAAGTTCCTCTAATTACAGGTCGTGACGTTCATCTTTCGCGAGCATATATTACCTTCGTAGTGAAATACGGAGCCGCGGTCTGCATTTACAAATCGTGATGCTACGGCCAAGAGCCTAGCTAACATTCCGCCATGGTGTGCTGTCGTTCCTTATTGCCATATTGTCATTATAAATCTCAGAAGAAATTCATTTCATAAGACTTTTTAAAAACCCGTGAAACGCGGTAATCTACACCACTGAGCTCTTTTCTCTTTTAATTCAGTGCAAAAAATTTTGTTAACATACGTAAGTGTAAATCTTTCATGTATAATACATTTCATTTACCGAGTCAAATTTCGTCTCCTTGCAATTTTAAGATTCCACACGACCCTCTTTATTTCCCCATGTTCTCGCGATTAATCTTCGTTCATTAATGTCAGACTCTAATTGCTCGATTCGCATCTGTGCGTAGGATAGAGTACGCAGTTGTTAGAGGAACGGATGCGGCCTCATAATTTCTGTTGTGTAAAACTTAAGCGTGAAAGTAGCTCCCGCATGATATGTCACCACTGCCAAGTAACAAGCTCGATGAAAGTTGGACCACACATAGAAAGAACTGCTACAGTATAGTACAGAAGGTGACTGAAAAAAATACACAATGAGACGAACAGAAATGAATCTTTTATTGAAAGACCATTATTGTACTGAAGTTACCGAGATATCTGATGGTCCCATGGACACCACAAAAGGTGGGACACGGTACTTAATAGCGTGTGTGTTTATCACGATTTGTTCACACCCAAACCTCCAGATCTCAGACAGTCAGATCGATACCAGACGTTGTGTGTCGATAGGGTATCAACAAATTCACCGACGTAGCGTGTGCAATGTGCTCTTGTCCAGGAGAACGTGCGTGAACGGTAATAAGAAAGACGAGACCAAAAGAGCACAGGAAAAACATATCTACCAGCGTCTGTAGCTTGCAGCTCCACTGGAGAAGTCGGTAGAGCGTTAGTTCATCGTACCAAGAGTACTGGGTTCGAGCACTGGTCATGTTAGTTACTGAACTGTAGTACGTGTGAAACTATTATGTGGGACAATCTGTACCTGACATGTAAAAGGACTGTTCGTAGTCTGTAGATGTACGGCGGTGCTACCATCTAGCAGTCAATTACTATTGTTATTATTGTCATTGTTATTGTTATACTATTAATATTTCTGCACGGGTGATGCAATTGTTTCTTTATTCTTTCTGTATGGTCTCGTACCGCAAGGAAGCAAGGGAGAGGATGATGTTATGGATGGCTGCTATCCTCTTTCTACAACATAAATGCAAACGTGGATTAATACGGTTCTTTATTTACATGAGCTGGTTGGCTCAAATGGTTCTGAGCACTATTGGACTTAACTTCTGAGGTCATCAGTTCCCTAGAACTTAGGACTACTTAAACCTAACTACCCTAAGGACATCACACACATTCATTCCCGAGGCAGGATTCGAACCTGCGACCGTAGCGTTCGCGCTGTTCCAGACTGTAGCGCCTAGAACCGTTCGGCCACTCTGGCCGGCTACATGAGCTGGATACTTAACTTTAATAGAGTCCATGTTTTCTGGTACAAGCTCTTCGTAATAGTCCTCTTGCAGACGATATGGGTAATCTTGCTATTACAAACATTAGTCTCCCTGCTGAGAAAGTGCAAGTCCCGCTACAGTCAATAACCTGGTCGCTGTGTACTGTCGTAGCCTGTGCCGTGAACCGAGCCCGCTCTGCGATGAACTGACAGACGCCAAACTGGAAGAGTGAGTCAGTGAGGCTCTCCGCTCAGCGGCGGTGGCCTACATACTGTCGAAAGGACGTTGGCGGCGTGTTGGTTGTCAGTTTGTCTCTGGCCTCTCTCGTGATAGGCGGGCTTGACCCAGCGCCTACTATCGATCTTCACGCTACGTCTTTGCCAACCAGTGTGCTGGTGACAGCTTACGCCAGCATACTATTCCGATTCTTTGTATCTGTTCTGTAAAACTAAAAATGAATCCTACAGGTTTCTACTTTCAAAGAAACGAAGCAAAAGCAGATTGCCAATAGAACACTGGTACAAGCTCCAAACATTTCTTTTACATGTTTGGAATATTTTGTGTTATATGATAGTTTCACACATGCTACAGTACAAAAACTGGCAGTGCCAGAGATCGTACCCAGAACACTTTGTATGACGAACTTATGCTCTACCGACTTCCCCATGTGCTCACAACTGTGCTTTACTGTGCTCTTTAGGTCATGTGGTACTTATTATTTACCATTTACGCACATTATCCTCGGCGGAAGCACATAGCACAAACTACATCGGTGTTTGTTTTGGTTGATGCTCTATAGATATGCAACGTTTTTTTTTTATCGATATGAGTGTCTTACATCTGAAGGATTGGGTGTCACCATAGCGCTGCCATGCTGGCCACAAGGAAGGTAAGGAGTTCTTGTTCCTATGTACACTCATGCTCATAAATTAATAATAATTGCAGAATGTGGTGCCACACAACGTGGCACTACGCAAAACTGGCGCTAATAGCATAGGTATATAGTGAACACACACAGATCTGTAACTCCACAGTGTTGGTGATAAGTTGAGAAAATCGTCCAGAAACACATGTGCTACAAAACGCCACTGTTTCCTGCACATGTACCCCGACATCAATATGGGATATGATCACCACGCACACGTACACAGGCCGCACAACAGGTTGGCGCACTCTGGATCAGGTGGTCGAGCAGCTACTGGGGTATAGCCTCCCATTCTTGCACCAGTGCCTGTCGGAGCTCGAGAAGTGTCGTAGGGGTTTGAAGACGTGCAGCGATACGTCGACCGAGAGCATTCCAGACGTGCTCGATGGCGTATAGGTCTGGAGAACAGGCAGGCCACTCCATCCGCCTGATATCTTCTGTTTCATGGTACTCCTCCAAGATGGCAACTCGGTGGGGCCGTGCGTTATCATCCATGAGGAGGAAGGTGGGACCCACTGCACCCCTGAAAAGGCAAACATACTGGTGCAAAATGACGTCCCGATACACCTGACCCGTTACAGTTCCTCTGTCAAAGACATGCAGGGGTGTACGTGCACCAATCATAATCCCACTCCACACCCTTAAATCACGACCTCCATACGTTAAGGGGTTGGTATCTGGTTCCTGGTTCACGCCAGATGAAAACCCGGCGAGAATCACTGTTCAGACTATACCTGGACTCATCCTTTAACATAACCTGGGACCACTGTTCCAATGACCATGTACTGTGTTATTGACAGCAGGCTTTACGGGCTCTCCTGCGACCAGGGGTCAGTGGAATGCACCTTGCAAGTCTCTGAGCGAATAAACCATGTCTGTTCAGTCGTCTGTAGATTGTGTGTTTGGAGACAACTGTTTCAGTGGCTGCGGTAAGGTCCCAAGCAAGGCTACCTGCAGTACTCCGTGGCCGTCTGCGGGCACTGATGATGAGATATCGGTCTTCTTCTGGTGTTGTACACTGTGGACGTCCCGTACTGTAGCGCCTGGACACGTTTCCTGTCTGCTGGAATCGTTGCCATAATTGTGAGATCACACTTTGTGGCACAGGGAAGGCCCATGCTACGACCTGCTGTGTTTGATCAGCCTCCAGTCGTCTTAGTATTCTACCCCTCATAACGTCCTCAATATGTGTTCTCTGAGACATTTTCAACATACAGTCACCATTAGCACGTCTGAGAACGTCTGCACACTTACTCGCTGCACCGTACTCTTGACATGCACCTACACACGGCTGCATATGTGGACTGCTGCCAGCGCCACCGTGCGACGACCGCAGGTCAAATGCACCGCATGGTCATACCCCGAGGTGATTTAAACCCGCAAACCGCCCACCAGAACATTGTTTCACCCTGTATCAGCATTATCCTTAACTTATGAGCATGAGTGTATATTACCTGTTCCCACCTCTCCCCATATGAGAGTACATTCAGGCTTGTCGTACATGATCGTTTTGACGGTCTAGTTGTTACAGTTAAGGGAGACATAATGTTTCATGGGCTTACTGAACTCCAAAGTTTTGAGTATGGTACACTCACTGGGCAACGTTACTCTGGCACTCTTCTCCTTAGAAACATGTGCGTCTTTTTTGGAGGTGCACTCGTCCCTGACTTCATGCAACTTCATCGAACAAAGTTGTTGGTGGATTTCTTGAAATGAGAGGATATTCGGCGAATGGAGCGGCCTGCATGTACTAACGACCATGTAGCAGTTGGCAACGGCGTTGGTGGGGGAATGGAATGCTCTACCGCAAGAACTTACCAGCCTTGTAGCTTGCAGGGGAACCTGTTGCAGAGTAGTCGTTGCCGTACGTGCCCGCCATTAGTAAGATCCAGAGGACAATCCTGAACCGTGGTGACTTCAGTGTAATTATTGTCTTCGAACAAAACTGTCATTCCTTTTTGTCTCATTTCGTATGTCTTTAAAATATTATACTGTAGCAATTCTTTCTATGGTCCAAATTTCATCAAGTTATGTTATGTTACTTTCGTTTTTAGGTTTCGCACACCATTGTATTAAGACAGCAAGCAAATTGATCTCCGTTAAAGCCGTCTGGATGTGGCTGCTTAATTTCCGAATGCAGATAAACTGGACACATCGCTTAACACAAAAAAAAAACATCCTGCAACTTTCTGGTTCCCATTTCTTACAACACCAGCTTTAACCAGGGAACAGCTGCCTGTTACTGCTCCCTCCAAACGGTATAAGTGTTCGTGACTTAGCTTCGAGGTCAGCAGTCAAATCAGATTGCATGGAAATGACTCACTCAACATACAAAATGCACGCGCAAGGGTTAGGCGTAAGATAACGCAACTGAGACTTGTGAAAGCAAAAAGCGACGTCGAAACGAGTTACGTTCAGCTTCATTGTTTCTCCGCGGTGCACCCTCTGTAGACATACAAGCAGCACAGGACACTGACATTATATTTACACACAATTATCTTAAATGCTACCAGCGATTAGGCTTGTGTGGAAATAAGTAGTAATTGTGTTGACAAGCCACTAAATGTTTTTCGAAGAAGCGATTTATCTTTTAGCTGGAGAGTATATGTAAAATCTTCCGACAAAAATTTGATTATAATGGATCCACAGGATCATCATCACGGACGTGGATATCAAAGAACGTGGCATGCTAGAACATAAACTAAATAACGTGGCACGGAAATAATAGGCACAACAAATCGACGTGAGGCCTGATAATCTACAAGCCATGAATCGATGTAAACAACAGGATTCTGTGCATTCGCTTTTCAAAGCACTTCCGTATTGACCATGATACTCCTGAAAATAAATTCATTCCTACATTATATGAAGACAGTTTTGTGGTTCGACTGGATGTATATGGGGAAGAGCAATGCAACCTGTTACCCATGGTCTAGTGGTTAGCGTTACTTCCTCTGGATCAAGAGGTCCCTGGTTCGATTCTCGCCCGGCTTGGGGATTTTCTGTGCTCGGGAACTGGGTGTTTGTGTTGTCCTCATTATTTCATCATCATCATCATCATCATCATCATTCGTGACAGTGACTAGACTGGACTGCGTACAAAAATTGGAACTTTATAGGACCCTGATGACCACTCTGTTGAGCACGCCACGAACCGAAGATCATCATCATCAACCTGATATCCTCGGCGAAGAATTTCCAACCACTTTTTGATAATTATGAGGTATTTCATTCATTTCATCAGTTCTGAAGACTTTATTTCTGATACTTAGTTTCATATCTCCAGTCGTAACATCCAAGTACCCAAGCCTTCCGCAGCTACTGCGGAGAGATCATACAAAATATAAGAGGGAACCAAGTCACTGTTATAACTAATCGAAAATGGTCGAAACCGCATAGAATCGACTCATATGCCAGAATAAATTCGAAATTGGAATTGGATTTGGAAGAAATCAGCAATAATAAGTAGAACTGTGGATGCCCAAATATTAATAACGCAAACTTTACGATATGACTGGTACCTATCCTAAGAAAACAAAAAACACAGCTGTACCGGGTTGATGAGGTACTGCTATACACAGTTCAAGAGAAGTCCCAAGTACCAACATTGGCCACTCTAAAAATGAGACAGCTAAGGAGTATGAGAGAGAACTGATGTTTTGCCGCTAGGATTTCGCTGTTCGCGTTGCGCACGCGCACATCACATGACGCGATCGTAATCATCCACCAGGCATTTACACTTGAGGACTATTGGTTATATATTACCGAAAAGCGCTCCCGCAAAATTAGATATACAAAAACTGGTTTCAACTTCTCCATACGATTGTCTTATCACAAAGAGAAATGCACTTTTACGGATAAAATTAAATATACTGCAGTCGGAAGAAAGATGTACATTGAAAATACAAATGTAGGAAGCAGCGTCCTATTTTCTTTCTTATGTTTTCCTTTTTTCCTTCTTAAAAGGACTATTTCATCTCTAATTTATAAAAGAAGAAATTTTAACGATGTTCATATGGAAGTTTGACATTCTGTTTAAAAGAAGAAATGAGAAAATTAAGGATAAGAACGACTTTATTTACGGAGCTCACTATAAACGTCTTATTTACTTATTACTTTTAATTTTTATGAAAGGCGATATCAATTCAAAATTACGAAGGAAGAAACTTTACAGTTATGATAGTGAAATTATGACATTTCATTACACTAAGTAAGAACATAAGAATTTTGTCATTTAAAAAGTCATTCAAGTCATTCTGTTTCAGAAGAAGACGCTCCCACTACTGAATATCTATTCTTTAATATCACAAACCAAGAGATCAAATTTTCATCCATCTTAGAGAAACCAGTGGCGTAGTTTCAGTGTTGAGAAACAAGCAGGAAGAAGTCTAAGTGACATCATAACGTTAGTTCCTATCTATTTCGCAGTATTGTGAGTGTGTGTCGTGCGGTACCTGCTTGTTACAACTGGCAAACCACGAAGCTCGAAGGCAAGCACGCACAGTATTTAGTGTTCTGCTACTGGTTTTGTACGCTAGCTATCATGCTTTGACCAGCCTTTACTCGTCGCAAGTAACGGTGTTGTGTTTCTTAACACGGTGTTTTTGTATCAAATAGCATGGTATGTTTTACTATTTTTAAAGTTTTAATGTTTTTACAAAAATCTATATTTAAAAATTGTTACGAGTTTTTTACGTTAATTGACTTGCAATTTTTCTGTTTATTTTTCTTCATGGATCTAAGGATGACTGTTAGTTAACAGAAACGGGCTATCACCTAGTTGTTGTCTATACTACTGTATAAAGACAAGTCGTTGTTGAACATTGTTCCCAAAAATTTCTAAAAGTATTTGACTAATTAAAATTGTTATCAGAAATCTCTGAAAGTTCTTAACCGATTTAGTTCAGATTTTTACATGATACAGATAGCTGTACCATAGGTGCAACCACAACGAAAGGGTATCTGTTGAGAGGCCAGACAGACGTGTGGTTCCTGAAGAGCGGCAGCAGTCTTTTCAGTAGTTGCAGGGGCAACAGTCTGGATGATTGACTAATCTGGCCTTGTAACATTAACAAAACAGCCTTGCCGTGCTGGTACTGCGAACGACTGAAACCAAGGGGAAACTACAGTTGTAATTTTTCCCAAGGGCATGCAGCTCTACTATATGGTTAAATGATGATGGCATCCTCTTGGGTAAAATATTCTGGAGATAAAATAGCCCCTATTCGGATCTCCGGGCGGGGACTACTCAGGAGGACGTCGTTATTAGGAGGAACAAAACTGGTGTTCTACGGATCGGAGTGTGGAATGTCAGGTCCCTCAGTCGGGTGGTAGGCTAGAAAATTTAAAAAGGGAAATGAATAGCTTAAAGTTACATATAGTGGGAATTAGTGAAGTTCGGTGGCAGGAGGAACAGGACTTCGGGTAAGGTGAACACAGGGTTATAAATACAAAATCAAATGGGGGTAATGCAGGCATAGGTTTATTAATGAATCATAATAAGGATCACGGGTAAACTACTATGAACAGCGTAATGAACGCATTATTGTAGCCAAGGTATACACGAAGCCCACACCCACCACAGTAGTACACGTTTATCCGCCAACTAGCTCTGCAGATGAGGGCTCGACTGAAGAAATGTATGATCAGATAAAAGAAATTATTTAGATAGTTTAGGGAGACGAAAATTTAATAATCATGAGGGGCTGGAAGTCGATAGTAGGAAAAGGAAGGCGTCACGTCTGGCGAACGAGCCGGCCGCGACACATCTCCTCCGCATCCAATCCAACGATTTTGGGAATGTCTCTGCATCTCATTTCTAGCCATCAGCAAAAAATGTACCGGACACCCATCGCGTTGATACCACATTCTGTTCCTAGTTCCTAAAGGTATTTCTTCCAGTATCAGACCTAATGTTTCTTGCAGGTATGTGGTGTACTTATTATCATTAATATTTCCTTCGAACCGGATAAAGTGGCCGAGCGGTTCTAGGCGCTACAGTCTGGAACTGCGCGACCGCTACGGTCGCAGGTTCGAATCCTGCCTCGGGCATGGATGTGTGTGATGTCCTTAGGTTAGTTAGGTTTAAGTAGTTCTGTGTTCTAGGGGACTGATGACCTCAGCAGCTAAGTCCCATAGTACACAGAGCCATTTTAACCATTTTCTTCGATGAAATAGGGGCCTATAATTCTGCTCTCCAGAATCCCTCGCCATACATTCACTGACCACGTATTTTGGTGTGCAACTTGGCGCAGCCAACATGGATTTTCAGTAGCCCATTAATGCATGTTATGCAAATTAACATTTCCATGGTTCGTGAATGTAGCCTCGTCAGTAAATAAAATCAAATTAATAAATGTGTCATCCCTCTGAATCTGAATTTGAGCCCATCGCCAGAATTCAATGTGACGCACACAGTCCGTACCAGTTAATTCTTGGTGGAAAGTGATGTGGTGAGGAAGATATTTATGGCGGTGCAGAACACGAAAAACACTATTCTGGCTCATGCCAGATTCCCTTGCGGTTTGACACGAACTAACACAAGGTTCTCGAACCACAGTGGCAAGAGTACCAACTTTCATTTCCTCGTTAGTGACTTTCCTTTGCCGGAAATGTTTCAGATGGGTTAAAGATTCAGTTGTTCTCAATTTATCATACTCATATTTAAATGTACAACGTGTAAGGTGAGTACGTTGAGGATATCTTTTAGCGTATAAGTCTCTAGCACTCACTGAATTTCGTTGGCATTCTCCGTAAATGAGAAGCATATCGACTTGTTCTTCGAAGGCATACGTCATTCACATTCGGTTTATTCGACGATACTAGTCTTACCGTTCCTATTAGTGTTGTATTGCGAAACCATCGAATGGTGTTTAAATGTCAATGGCACGTTAGATGGGTACGCCGTATTCGGCGAATATTTACTATTTGCACGATATACGACAGAGAATTTTCAGAGCATGTGCTTTGATAAGTGCCGAAGTGATAAGGAATACCACTCAATCCATGATAAGAAGATTGCAACACTGCATTGATACCAATGGTCATCACTTCGAACACCTTCTATAAATGAACTTTCATGCCACCTTTTTGACCTTCGTTGACGTTTAAAGACCGTACTGTTACACATCATTGGATTCATCTCGATAGCCGCTATCAGAAAATAAGTACCAAACTACTGTATCCCATTTGAAAAAACGAAGTTGACCTTCATATCTCTGACGCGACCCCACCTAGCGACAAAAAACCAACTTCACATTATGGACTCCATTGTCCCATGCAACATTTATCCCACAAACGTTTCGGCTACTATCATACTCTCGGTATGGCAATAGTTAGTGACTCACCTTGTATAGAGGACCTATAGAATGAAGATGTACTTGAGGGCAATTTTATGGAAATTAAAGAGGATGTAAATGAAGATGAGAAGGAACATATGCTACTGCTTGAAGAATTTGACAAAGCATTGAAAGACTTAAGTCGAAAAAAGGCCCCGGGAGTAGACAAAATTCTATTAGAGCTGCTGATAGCCTTGGAAGAGTCAGCCATGACAAAACTCTTCCATCCGGTGAGCAAGATGTATAAGAAGTGCGAAATACCCTCAGACATCAAGAAGAATTTGATAATATCAATTCCAAAGAAAGTAGGTGCTCACAGGCGTGAAAATTGCCGAACTATCAGTTTAATAAGTCGCGGTTGCAAAATACTAACACGAATGCGTTATAGAAGAACGGAAAAGTGGCAGAGTTAAGGAAAGGAAACCTACGGTTATAGCATTTATGGAGTCAAAGAAACCTTTTGGCAGTCTTAACTGGAATAGTCTCTTTCAAATTCTAAAGGTGGCAGGGGTAAAATACAAGGAAAGAAGGGCTGCTTATAATTTGTACAGAAACCTGATGGCAGTCATAAGAGTCGAGGGGCATGAAAGGGAAGCAATGGTTGAGAAGGCCGTGAGATAGGGTTGTAGCCTATCCCCGACGTTATCCAAAACGTATATTGACCAGGCAGTAAAGGAAACAAAAGAAAAATTCGGAGTAGAAATGAAAGTCCAGGGAGAAGATGTATAAACTGTGAGGTTTACGGATGACAATATTATTCTGTCAGACACGGCAAAGGACTTGAGACGGCAAAGGACTTGGAAGAGCAGTTGATTGGTTGTTGTTGTTGGGTTGTTTGTGGGAAGAGACCAAACTGCGAGGTCATCAGTCTCGTCGGATCAGGGAAGGACGGGGAAGGAAGTCGGCCGTGCCCTTTCAGAGGAACCATCCCGGCATTTGCCTGGAGCGATTTAGGGAAATCACGGAAAACCTAAATCAGGACGGCCGGACGCGGGATTGAACCGTCGTTCTCCCGAATGCGAGTCCAGTGTGCTAACCACTGCGCCACCTCGCTCGGTAAGAGCCGTTGAAGGGAATGGATAATGTATTGAAAGGAAGATATAAGATGAACATCAACAAAAGCAAATCGAGGATGCTGGAATGTGGTCGAATTAAATCAAGTGATGCCGAGGGAATTAGATTAGGAAATGAGACACTTATAAAGTGGTAGATGAGTTTTGCTATTTGGGAGGCAAAATAAATGATGATCGTCCATGTAGGGAGGATATAAAATGTAGACTGGCAATGGCAAGAAAAGTGTTTCTGAAGAAGAGACATTTGTTAACATCGAGTATAGATTTAAGCGTCAGGAAATCCTTTCTGGAAGTATTTGTATGGAATGTAGCGATGTATGGAAGTGAAACATGATCGATAAACACTTTAGACAAAAAGAGAATAGAGGCTTTTGAATGTGCTGCCACAGAAGAGACTGAAGACTAGATGGGTAGATCACATAACTAATGAGTAGGTACTGAATAGAACTGGGGAGGAGAGAAATTAGTGCTGGAGGGAAGGTGGGGGTAAATATCGAAGAGGGAGACCAGGAAATGAGTACATTAAACAGATTCAGAAGGATGTAGGTTGGAGTAGTTAGTCGGAGATGAAGAGGCTTTCACAGATTAGAGTAGCGTGGAGAGCTGCATCAAACCAGTCTTTGGACTGAAGTCCACAACAACAACAACTCTTATAAACATTCAGAAGAACATAGGCTACACATTCGTTTTATATACAGTGTGAACATTAATAAAACCGACAAACTGCAGGGACTGAGTCCTGATTAGAAATGGAGGAAAAACAATCCTGTGAACACGTGTCCGGAAATGCGTCGTTGCCACGAATGAAGAAACTTGTTTTGACCACGTGCCGAGTCTTCCTTGTGTGATTGACGCAGCGTACTGTAAGCAGCAGAATGATGAGGTATTCATGTCGGGGAAAAAGCAGAGGTGGCGTTTGTGTAAGCAGATGGAAACGGTCGAGAGACAGCTCGGCTATACCAAAATAAATACCTTCACGGACAGCAACCACATCACACAACATTTCAAGACCTTTTTGGCAGTTTGCGTGATCGTGAATCCTCTCAGACCGACGAACCTGTAGAGAGGCGGCGGATTGTGCCTACAGTAGATTTGGAGGAAGGGGCTCTACAGGATATTGGGACGAACCCTAGCACAAGCTCCAGGCAAGTGGCCCGCCAACATGGTGTAAGCCAAAGTACAATTTTGTGTATCCTGCATGACGGCCGCTACTATCCCTATCACCTGCAACGAGGCCAAAGGTTGTCAGCAGCTGATTTCCCTCTACGGGAAGGATTTTGTCGATGGATTTTGCATCAGACCATCACAATTATGGGATTTCTGTCATCAGTTCTCTTTACCGACGAAACAACCTTTACGAGTAATGGCATCATTAGTACGCATAATCGTCATCTGTGGGCTACAGACGATCGTCAAGGAATGGTTGAGGCGTCTCATCAGCATCGTTTCAGCGTCAATGTGTTGGAAGGGTTCTTAACGTTCACATACTTGGACCGGTTATTAATCCACAACGCCTCGACAGAGGAACGTACCTGGACTTCCTGCGGAATTCTCTGCCAGGGCTGCTGGAGAATGTGCCTTTGGTAATACGATAGGTTATGTGTTTTCTGCACGACGGAGCACCGCCCCACTTCCGCGTTAAAGTTCGCCCACACCTCTGCAACATATTCCCCGACGATGAATAGGACGCTGAGGCCCTAAAGCATGGCCTGCTATATCACCGGACTTAAACCCCCTGAATTTTTACCTCTAGAGGCATATGAAAAGCGTGCATGCTGAACCAGTTCCTGGTGTGTAGAACCATCTACAGCGTGATCACGACGCCTGTGACGCTATTCGGAGAGATGCCGCAACGTGTGGAAGAGCGCAGCAGTCCATGATGCGACGTTTGGACGCGTGCACTGCATCCCATGGAGGCCAATTTGAACATCTGTTGTGCTGTGTATGGGATGCAGCTCTAAACTGTGTTCCGAGATGATCTGTTGTCCTTGAACGCACTCCGTCCATTTCCGGATACTTGCTCACAGGATCATTTTCCTGCGTTTCCAGTCAGGAATCCGACCCTGCAGTTTGTCGGTTTTGTTAATCTTCATTCTGTACGTTATACATAAAAGGGAACATTGTTAGTAAAAATCGTGAAAAGTTTCTGAGTGATTTATTTAAATTTTTACACGATACTGACCGTTTGTCCTTCGTTTCCAGTCAGGAACCAGTCCCTGCAGTTCGTCAGTTTTATTAATGTTCACCCTTTTATATAATACACAAAGGGGAACGTTGTTAGGAAAAATGGCAAAGAGTTTTTGACTGATTTATTTCAATTTTTTTACACGATACCGACATAGGCCGTTGTTGTTGTTGTTGTTGTGGTCTTCAGTCCTGAGACTGGTTTGATGCAGCTCCCCATGCTACTCTATCCTGTGCAAGCTTTTTCATCTCCCAGTACCTATTGCAACCTACATCCTTCTGAATCTGCTTAGTGTATTCATCTCTTGGTCTCCCTCTACGATTTTTACCCTCCACGCTGCCCTCCAATACTAAATTGGTGATCCCTTGATGCCTCAGAACATGTCCTACCAACCGATCCCTTCTTCTGGTCAAGTTGTGCCACAAACTTCTCTTCTCCCCAATCCTATTCAATACTTCCTCATTAGTTATATGATCTACCCATCTAATCTTCAGCATTCTTCTGTAGCACAACATTTCGAAGGCTTCTATTCTCTTCTTGTCCAAACTATTTATCGTCCATGTTTCACTTCCATACATGGCTACACTCCATACGAATACTTTCAGAAACGACTTCCTGACACTTAAATCAATATTGGATGTTAACAAATTTCTCTTCTTCAGAAACGCTTTCCTCGCCATTGCCAGCCTACATTTTATATCCTCTCTACTTCGACCATCATCAGTTATTTTGCTCCCCAAATAGCAAAACTCCTTTACTACTTTAAGTGCCTCATTTCCTAATCTAATTCCCTCAGCATCACCCGACTTAATTAGTCTACATTCCATTATCCTTGTTTTGCTTTTGTTGATGTTCATCTTATATCCTCCTTTCAAGACACTGTCCATTCCATTCAACCGCTCTTCCAAGTCCTTTGGTGTCTCTGACAGAATTTCAATGTCACGACATAGGCTACTAGTTTTCTTTTGTTTTTTTTTTCCTTTCTCGCAGTCAGTTTTAAGTACGATAGCAGGGCGTGTAAATCATCAGACTAATTGTTTCTCCCACATATATTTTTTTCTGCTTACATACATTTTTTTTCAGAAAATTGCATACACAACAATTTGGTGTTTAGTTTTCTTCCTCATCGTCGATTTTTTCGAAAATAGGGATGTTGCGATAATGGCCAACCGGCTAACGATTAGAATACCGCTACGTCTACGGAATGTGAATCTTCCGAAAATTTGTAATCCTGCCCGTTCGCAAATCAAAACTAAGCGAAATACTGTCACTGAAACTACTATCCTCATGGATCCATCAGCTGGAGATGTCTCCCCCATATTGCGTATACCAATGATCCGAAACGATTTACTCATTCATTTGTGACTGGTGGAAGAGAAGATGGACAGAGAGCTGAGGGGGAGGGGAAATGGACATAGAGTCGGCGAAGGAGGAGGAGAAGGCTAGAGAGATGGAGGATGATAGAGGGGGGAGCAGGAGATGGACAGAGTGAGGAGGAAAAGGAGATGGACAGAGGCGGGCGGGGAGGGGGGGGGGGGGTGATTTAGGATGCTTATCCAATTCACATCACATATTTAGCAATTGTGAAGCATTGCTGGGTTCGCCATTTGCATTACATAGCAATCAAGACTATTAAAATTGTAGTAAACAATATTGGCCATCGCCCGTTGTCTACGACAAGGTCGTGATTGTGGGGGAAGCAGGCTTGCTTTAGCCTGAAGCTCATGGGTCAGGTTTTCTGCTAATCATCGTAAGTGTGTTGTGACAGGAACGTACGAGGAGGATTTTAGGGTCGCATATTTTCCCAGTGAACATTAGCGCGGACAGGATGTGGCCAATAAAATTATCTCCATGCGGCTACTGAACCAGAATGGATGAAAGGACTGAATACTAAATAATTTCGATGAGCTGTCTGGAACTCGCGCCGATAGAGCAGCCGGTCAGCGGCCCCCGTCGTGTACTTAATTCGTGTGCCATGTGGGGCGGAGATGGTGTTTTCTGAGAGTATTTCAGAAGTAGGGAGTTGGTGATCTTTAGTGGTTTACCCAGTTGCTTTGTGATACTTTCCTCGGCGAGTGAGGCAGATCAGTGAGCGCGTATTACTTCGGTAGAAAAAAGGCTCGGAGCAAAGCGTGGAGCCATTAGCTAGTTGCAGATGGTGATGGATAAGAGTGATCGGATGGCTAGGGTTAACGGATTCCACATACATTACATCTGTTCGGGGAAAAGTTAGGGAGTGATGTCTTCGAGTAGCCTCTTCCAGGCTGACCTTGACTTGTGTTCTTCTTTTGTTGTTTTGGTAATTATCAGGGGCAACTACTGATAGCCAGTTGTAAATGGTGCACTGAACAGTGGTGAACATACTGCAGTCCACTGATCGGATCTGGTAATCTCTTCCGAAAACGGGCTGTTATAATTAAAGTGCAGTGGCGCTCTGCGGTGGAGTGTTGGATGAAGTTGTCGTATGGCAGTGATACTTGGTAGATATGTTGATGCGTTAATGCAGAACTGATTTACGCTGAAAACCAAATTAGTTGCAATTTTGGCCACCTCAAGTTTTGGTAACGAGTTGCGAATCTGCCCCTGCATAGTGTTTGTATGACGGTATGTCATCCACACTGTCATTTGACCAGCCATAACGTGAGTGAACAATATGGCTATCGAGAAGAGAAACCGTGCGCTGTTAGTTTTATGTGAACTGCAACAATTACATTGGTGCATTGAGAGAGTATCACTGACTGAAAGTTCTGCGGAGAGGGCTGTGCCTTAGGAAGTGGGGATGAGGGGTACACTTACGATGGAAGGTCAAGGCCCCTGTAATGTCACTCCTTAAACAACAAGTACCAAATTCATTGATTATTCAAAACAGATTAGAGAAAATCAACGTGGGAATCTTTTATAAAATATTACAGATATCTTGCTTCTCAAGTAAGACAGCAGATAACAATTACTAGCAGACTTAAAGAGATGACCCACAGAGATTTCAAATGAATTACAGTCAGAAGCTGATTTAAAGAAATAGCACAAAAATTTTTTCTAAAAAAAATAATTTACAATATGAAGGCGATTAATCAAAAGCATCAGTTTGTTTAGAACCCCCAAAAACCCAACCAGCACAACACGTGACTAGAATTACAATTCATACTCAACAAATTTAAAACTTATTTTAAAAAAAAACAGTGCATGAAATAGGTTATGTTTATCAAACGGACAGTGGCCCCAGGCTCCCCCGGGCAAAGGAGACAAACGCCGGAAGCAGCAGACCAGCCATCCAAACAACACCTAAGCGCTGGGGCCCAACCGGGAGTCACTTCCCATTAGAAGGCACGTCACAGCTTCTGTGCACCGAAGCGGGACGTGGCGCCGCACCCACGCACCCAAACTCGCAGGAAGCGGAACACAAACAGACAGCAGAAGACACGGCAAACACCGACCAAACATCAGTCAGTATGCGTTAAGAATTCGATAAACAGTAAAATATACAAACCAATTACTGTTGAGTGAGTGCATTCAATAAGTGCACGTATATAAGGAAGTACATATAAATGGCTAGCCTTACAAAATACTAGTTTTACTAATAACAGAATAACTGGTTGCAAAATTTTTTTTTCTTTTACAGCAATATACCAGGGATGTCGCTTGATGGCAATAAACCCACAATCACACGCACGCCTTCGTGCTAATCTGCCTTTTAATAGTCATCCAACCAGCGGATTTTAAAGCAAATAGAAACTGCTGGTCTGTATACAGTCACACAGACTCTGCCGGCTGCTTTTACTTCGACAACACGTACATTAGAACCAACCGACCAACAAGTACACTCGCTGCAACGCAAATCGTTTGACGAAATGGAGGCACTAAAACTACTTACGCGTACGATGGACAGCGTTGTTCGAGATGGTCTCGAGGGATGGGTCTCTCCGAGAAAACAGGCCCCAAAGCAATGCGACGAGCAGCGCCCGAAGTTGACATCAGACAGACATGGTAATGTACATGTGCGTCAGTGAAAAAGACCAATAAAAAGGTGTTAGCATGTGGACGTAATATGCTGTTCCAGTCTCTTCTGTACCTAAGGTCCATCACCGTTCCCTTTGGACCCCTACGTAATTCGGTGCTCTCCGATACACACGATCGAACAGCGGAGGAGTGGTACTCAAGCGTCAACTTTAGGTTACAATATCTCCGGATGTAATTAACATTTTATAATGCAACAAACGGCACTGATTACGTATTTGTTTATATGTTCAGATGTGCTAACAAAACTAACGGGGTTCCATTAAAAAAAACGTAGGTTTGCGTTAAAAAACATACTTCTGTGCATTTTTTTATGGTTCGTATTAACCAATTACACTAGTCCCTCTCCTCACGTTCGATCTGTGGAATCGATTCGTCAGTATTTGATGTGGTTTACGAAATATATCCAGCGGTAACGTTAGGTGACTCACCCTGTATATAAACGCATGTGTGTGTGTGTGTGTGTCTGTATGCTCCGTGTTCGATATCTACTCCTGAACCACTGGATCAATTTCAGTCAAATTTGGAGCACATATTACTTGTTGTCTGGGAAGAAGTACTGTGGGGGTAACAACCACCCAACTTCTACAGAGCAGGAGGGTGAGCTTGGCAGCCCTTGACATCTCGGCTGCCCTGCATGACAGGCATGCTATGCACTTAGGATTGGAATGTGTTCGAGGGCCATACATACAGATGAGCACAGCTGAGCAGAGAGATCAGGAAGGGAGAGAAGGAGACGGTTAGTCAGAGATGGGCAGGAGGAAATGGAAAGACAAAGAGGGGAGGAGTACTTAGTCACAGAGAGCAGGAGTCGGAGATAGAAAGATGGGGGAGGAGGAGATGGACAGAGAAAAGGGGGAGGAGATGAGAGCAATCTGCAGGGGGTGGGCAAGAATATGGAAACACCAGAAATACAGCACATTAACGAGCCTAAACCGGTATAGGAAAACGATTGACATTCAAAACAGCTTCCAGTCATCTCGGCTTCTACTATTCTTCCTGCTAAATAGTAGCATATTCGGGTAACAATGTTTGAAGTGGATAGCGATCACGCATCCTTCTCTCCAAAGTGGCAATAATTTTGAGATCTGGTGACTGTGGTGGCTAGGGATGATGATAAAATTCATCCTTATGCTCACAAAACTAGTCCTCAGCAATGCGATCTGTACGAATAGGGGACCTGACATCTTGGAACACAGCATAACCAGTGAGGAACAAACATAGTGTGATATGGTCAGCCAAAATAGTCACATAATGCTTGGCAACAATGCGATCTTGCAGAGTGCCTTTCTCGTTAAATACTAAGATACGACTGCCCAAATCACTACTGAACACCTGTCATGTTTCTCTCGTGGGAAGTAACCTCAGCCAGAAATTGGAAACATTGTGCAACAAGACTCATCCGACCAAACAACTTTCTTTAGTTGCTCAATAGCTCACGTTTTTTGGCTTTTTTCCCGTTGCGGGCATTTGCATCACTCTCGCTGGAAGTCTCTTTCTATGGATCTCCCTTCGTGCTGTTTTGATGCTGACAGAGTTCAAGAGTCCCACATTCAATTCTGCATTGAACTTTACAGCTGTCGTCCTCTTATTTCTCGTCATAATCCTCTTGAACGACCGTCTGTCACAATCCCACAATACACAGTTTCGCCTGCGTTGTAAAAAATGGTTCAAATGGCTCTGAGCACTATGGGACTCAACTGCTGAGGTCATTAGTCCCCTAGAACTTAGAACTAGTTAAACCTAACTAACCTAAGGACATCACAAACATCCATGCCCGAGGCAGGATTCGAACCTGCGACCGTAGCGGTCTTGCGGTTCCAGATTGCAGCGCCTTTAACCGCACGGCCACTTCGGCCGGCGCCTGCGTTGTAACTTAGAGGATGATGTTTTCCTGCGTTCCCTATATGCTGTATAAATCCTCGATATGGTGCCTTTTGAAACACAAAACACTTCAGATACCCGTTACGGAAACACTCACTATACAACCAGCAACAATTTGCCCACTTTCGAATTGACTTAGTTCCAATATAACGCACTCACAAGTACATGCAACACTCTTGCGACCACGACTGACGCCTGCAACATATTAAGAACACTGTATAGTTGTCGTTCATGATCAAATATAACACAGAACCTACAGGTTTGGCTTATATCTTCATTACGATCAAGCATCCATTTCTTGCACTGTTTCAATAGTTTTGTCCAACCCCTGTGTGTGCCATACGCGAACACGGGCGAAACTACGAGCAAAACGATGGAACTCATGTATTTATATATACGATGGTCATTTAAAAAGCCATGCACATTGCGCATGGGCGCCGGTTACGGTGTTATGATCAGTTTGAAATTCATGTCCGTTGTGAGCGAGACTTTAGATGTGATGGTCGTGTATGCGTTTGCTGGTTTGCATGGCTGTGTCGCGAGTAATTCGATTTCAAAAAGAATGCTGAAAGCGAGTCAAGTTGGATTACACGTAGTGACCAGCTTTCCTACATCAAAATCGAATCCCTAAGTGGGAAGAGCCCAACGGAAATTTGGAACGTTTTGAGCCAGGTGCGTGGGAGTAGTGTAGTTAATTGCAGCACGGTTATGACGGGGATCTGCTCGATTCCGTGAAGGTGGGTAAGCATTGAGGACGACCCAAGAAGCAGAAAGCCAACAAGTGCAACAGACTGCACCTTCCAGGTTTTGTGAGAAAATTGTATATGAGGTCACAGCCGGCTGAAGTGGCCTTGCGGTTCTAGGCGCTACAGTCTGGAACCGGGCGACCGCTACGGTTGCAGGTTCGAATCCTGCCTCGGGCATGGATGTGTGTGATGTCCTTAGGTTAGTTAGGTTTAATTAGTTCTAAGTTCTAGGCGACTGATGACCTCAGAAGTTAAGTCGCATAGTGCTCAGTGCCATTTTATATGAGGTCACAATGTCTGTTTACAGTACCATAACTGAAAAGTTAAAGATGAGGATAGTTGCTGCCAGATGGGTTCTGCACGATCTGAGTGAAGAGCAGAAACCAGGTCGCAAAAGAATCGCAGAAGACTTGCTTCAACGTTATCAAAGAAGGAAATCGGGACTCTTGTAATTGGTCACTCAAACCTGGATACGAGATTTTGAGCCGGAAGTGAAGTCTCAGTCGTGACATTAGAAAAGGTCCGACTTCCCACGCCAGAAAAGATTCCGCTGCCAAAAATCAGAGGTGACACTGATGATGATGATCTTCGCGTATGACGTGAATAAAGTCCTAGCTACAAACAGAGTGCCGCAGGGGACGTCCCGACAGGCCCATATTACACGCTGTTACTGCAAAATGTTTTGCGAACGACAATTTGTCAAAGAAGGCCTGACATGCTTACGGCTGTTGTCCTCATTTTGCACGATAATGCAAGACCGCATATTGCCCTATCAGCGAAGTGAACACCTACAGATATGGATGAGAGATACTTCCCCACCCACCACACAGTCCTAATATGAGCCTGTCAGACTCTGATTTGTTTCCCAACAACTGCGTGGAAATCGATGAAGCTTGCGGTGGGGTGATCTGAATAATCAGAGAACTCAACAATGAAGATGCCATATCCGGAATACAGAAGTTGCCAAAGTACTGGAAACATGTCTTTAGCAGGAATGGAGATTGTATTGAAGACCTGTAAAGGTATTTTGTAAAATACGAGGGTGAGTCCAATGAAAACCTTAAATTTGTAATAACAAATCGAAGTTTCGCGCCGTTATCCTGTAAGTTGGTAAGCGTGTCACAAACAGCGCGCAGAATGGCATGTAGGTGGCAGCATAGTGCAGATGCACACGTACCGTCGCAGTATCAGTATAAAAATGGCCGCCCCACTTGCGACTTGCACCAGGGAAGAAGAGCGTTCTGTTATTCGGCTTTTGCGTAGTGAAGGTGTGAAACCTATTGAAATTCATCGACGAATGAAGGTTCAGTACGGTGATGCATGTTTGTCACAGCATCAATTCTACGAATGGAGTAGGAAGTTCGCAAATGGTGTGACTTCAGTGGAAGATGCTTCTCGTGCAGGTCAGGCACAACGAGTTGTGACTCCACAGAACATTGGAACAGTTGAAGCCATAGTGAAGGAAATCCGCCGAGTGACACTGAATGACATTGCAGCATGTTTACGGATTAGTCATGTGTCGGCACACCACATTGTGCATGATGTGCCCCAGTTTCACAAAGTGTCTGCAAGATAGAGAGAAGTCTTCCGAAGTAAGAGTTATTTCAAGTGTGCCGCAGGTAATTCAGAATATACATAAATGACGTTGTGGATAGCATCGGAAGTTCACCGAGGCTTTTTGCGGATGATGCTGTGGTATATCGAGAGGTTGTAACAATGGAAAACTGTACTGAAATGCAGGAGGATCAACAACGAATTGACGCATGGTGCAGGGAATGGCTATTGAGTCTCAATGGAGACAAGTAATGTGATGCGAATACGTAGAAAGAAAGATGCTTTATAATTTAGCTACAGTATAGCTGGACAGCAACTGGAAGCAGTTATTTCCATAAATTATCTGGGAGTAGGCATTAGGAGTGATTTAAAATGAAATGATCCTATGAAGTTGATCGTCGGTAATGCAGATACCAGACTGAGATTCATTGGAAGAATCCTAAGGAAATGCAATCCGAAAACAAAGGAAGTAGGTTACAGTACACTTGTTCGCCCACTCCTTGAATATTGCTCACCAGTATGGGATCCGTATCAGATAGGGTTGATAGAAGAGATAGAGAAGATCCAACGGAGAGCAGCGCGCTTCGTTACAGGATCATTTAGTAATCGCGAAAGCGTTGCGGAGATGACAGATAAACTCCAGTGGAAGACTTTGCAGGAGAGACGCTCAGTAGCTCGGTACGGGCTTTTGTTGAAGTTTCGAGAACATACCTTCACCGAGGAGTCAAGCAGTATGTTGCTCCCTCCTCCCTCGCGAAGAGACCATGAGGATAAAATCAGAGAGATTAGAGCCCACACAGAGGCATACCGACAGTCTTTCTTTCCACGAACAATACGAGATTGGAATAGAAGGGAGAACCGATAGAGGTACTCAAAGTACCCTCCGCCACACACCGTCAGGTGGCTTGCGGAGTATGGATGTAGATGTAGATGTAGATAGGTGCCATGGCAGCTGACTCCTGAAATGAGAGAACGACGTGTTGATGCTTGTGAAGAGCTTCTTCGGCGCTTTGAACGAGAAGGTGATGGCTTCCTTGCAAGAATCGTTACTGGGGACGAAACCTAGGTTCACTTTTACCAACCGTAAACGAAGAGAGCGAGCAAGGAGTGGCGCCATTCCTCATCACCAAAACCAAAGAAGTTTCGAACGGAATCATCAGCTGGGAAGGTTATGCTGACTCTCTTATGGGAAGAAACAGGCGTCATTTTGGAGCATTACGTGCGTAGAGGGACCACTGTCACCAGTGCATCACACACAGATCTCCTAAAAATCATCGGCGGCCTGCAATCAAATCAAAGCGATGTGGATTTCTGTCAGCAGGTGTCCTTTTGCAACATGACAATGCAAGGCCTCACAATGCCCGTACAACAGTTGCAACAATCACAGACCTGCATTTTGAGTGTCTGCCTCATCCATCATACTCACCAGACTTTGCCTCAAGTGATTTCCATATGTTTGGACCACTCAAAGATGCAGTGGGAGGAAAGAAGTTCCATTCTAATGAAGAGGTACATCACGCGGTGCGTGAGTGGTTGCGCGGACTACCAAAGGAATTTTTTTCTAAAGGAATTTATGCACTTTGTAAGCGCTGGAGGACTTGCATTGAGCGTGGGGGAGATTATGTTGAAAAGTGATACAGCTTTGTACCACTTCTGCACAGCAAGTAATATTTTAAAAAATATTCAAAGTTTTCATTTGACTTACCCTCGTAAATTATTTTCTTCAATTCTCTCTCACAGCGAGTAGAACATTTGAATGGCCCTAATATTTTGTACGCAGAGAGTGGTACTGAGCTGAGGAGCACGACTGAATTGAAGTGGGCCACGGCGGGCACAGCAGACAGCAGAGTAGTGGAGCACAGCACGCCGGAACCAGCCGTGGGTGGGGCCGTGAACTGCGCGGCCAAGGCTGCCCCGACAGAGGCCACGGGCGCGCCTGTTGCCCGGTTCAGCAGCCCAGACTGGCGCAACCAGCTGCCGGCTGGTGCAGCTGCTAGCGACAAAGGCGCCGCTCGGCGAGTGGCGGCCGCAGCGAGCTACACTACTGGCCATTAAAATTGCTTCAAACCCGCAGATCACGTGCTATAGACGCGAAATTTAACCGCCAGGAAGAAGATGCTGTGATATGCAAATGATTAGCTTTTCAGAGCATTCACACAAGGTTGGCGCCGGTGGCGACACCTACAACGGGCTGACATGAGCAAAGTTTTCAACCGATTTCTCGTACACAAACAGCAGTTGACCGGCGTTGCCTGGTGAAACGTTGTTGTGATGCCTCGTGTAAGGAGGGGAAATGCGTATCATCACGTTTCCGTCTCCGATAAAGGTCGGATTGTAGCCTATCGCCAGTGCTCCTCGCTCGCGTTGGCCGAGATCCAATGACTACCAGCAGAAAATGGAATCGGTGGGTTAAGGAGGGTACTACGGAACGCCGTGTTGGATCCCAACGGCCTCGTATCACTAGCAGTAGATATGACAGGCATCTTATCCGCATGGCTGTAACGGATCCTGCAGCCACGTCTCGATCCCTGAGTCAACTGATGGGGACGTTTGCAAGACAACAACCATCTGCAGGAGCAGTTCGACGACGTTTGCAGCAGCATGTACTTTCAGCTCGGAGACCATGGCTGCGGTTACACTTGACGCTGCATCACACACAGGAGCGCCTGGGATGGTGTACTCAACGACGAACCTGGGTGCACGAATGGCAAAACGTCATTTTTTCGAATGAATCCAGGTTCTGTTTACATCATCATGATGGTCGCATCCGTGTTTGGCGATATCGCGGTGAACGCACATTGGAAGCGTGTATTCGTCATCGCCATACTGGCGTATCACCCGGCCTGATGGTATGGGGTGCCATTGGTTACACGTCTCGGTCACCTCTTCTTCGTATGAACGGCACTTTGAACAGTGGACGTTACATTTCAGATGTGTTACGACCAGTGGCTCTACCCTTCATTCGATCCCTGCGGAACCCTACATTTCACCAGGATAATGCACGACCGCATGTTGCAGGTCCCGTACGGGCCTTTCTGGATACAGTAAATGTTCGACAGCTGCCCTGGCCAGCACATTCTCCAGATCTCTCACCGATTGAAAACGTCTGGTCAATGCTGGCCGAGCAACTGACTCGTCACAATACGCCAGTCACTACTCTTGATGAACTGTGGCATCGTGTGGAAGCTGCATGGGCAGCTGTAACTGTACACGCCATCCAAGCTCTGTTTGAGTCAACGCCCGGGCGTATCAAGGCCGTTATTAAGGCCAGAGGTGTTTGTTCTGGGTACTGATTTCTCAGGTTCTAAGCACCCAAATTGCGTGAAAATGTAATCACATGTCATTTCTAGTATAATATATTTGTCCAATGAATATCCGTTTATCATCTGCATTTCTTCTCAGTGTAGCAATTTTAATCGCCAGTAGTGTAGTTAGTTAGTTAGTTGCGTGTTCCATTGATCAATAGCACGGAAAAACCGTTATGATGTGGAACGTGTCAAATGCACGAGAAATGCGCACAGGAAACAAGGTTTTTTTTGTTTACATTATAGTGTTATACCTAAATATTTCTATTATCTATCCCACTTCGTTAAATGGCACAAAATGCATGTATTATATCTCCAGATTTATTTACTCATATTGAATAGTTCATCTACGGTATAGAAGGAGTTGTCCTGTGGGTATGATTTCAATTTGTTTTTGAAACTATTACTGCTGTCTATCAGACATTTTGTTTCATCTGGTAATTTATCAAAAAGTTTTATAGCAGCTTATTTTACGCCTTTCTGTGCCAAAGATAGGTTAAGTAAAGGATAGTGTAGGTCTTTCTTTTGTAATCATGATTGTCGCTGTTGATTTTAAACTGGTCCATGTTGTTGCGAACAAATTTTATTACTGAGTAAATGTACTGTGAAGCAGTTGCAAGAATTCCTAACCTTTTAAACAGATGCCTACAAGATGTGCGACTATGAACCCCACACATTGTTTTAACTACTTTCTTTTGAGCAGTGAGTATCTTTTGCCTAAGTGTTGAGTTGCCCCAGAATATTATTCCGTATAACATCATAGAGTGGAAGTGTGCAAAGTATGTTAGCTTGCTAATTTCTACATCCTCAAAATTGGCAATTATTCTGATTGCAAAAGTTGCTGAACCTAGTCGCTTTAGGAGATCCAAACTATGAATTTTCCAACTAAGATTCTCATCTTAATGTACACCCAAAAACTTAGTAAGCTCTACCCTGGCTACTGACTTCTTTTGATGTGTTATGTTTATTGAATGAATTATACTTTTTGCAGCATAAAATTGGATGTACTGTGTTTTTTCAAAGTTCAGAGCAAGCCCATTCACAGAAAACCAACTAATAACTTTTCCAAAGATCTTATTTGTATCATTTTCTACCGGACTTTCTTTTACTGGATTAATGATTATGCCTGTATCACAGCAAACAGTGTCAGCTCAGCATCCTGTTTCACATAAGAAGGGAGGTCATTCACATATATCAAGAACAGGAGGGGACCCGTGATCGAACCTTGTGGGACACCTAGTGAAATTTTACCCCAGTTAGATGAATTGGCACACTCCTTTGAATCACTTGAAGCATATAAACATGTGCGGCGCGCTAGATGAGGTAGCCGCGAATCTCCGCTTTGCTGACACCTCACTTGGAAACTTTTCGTAGTTGTCTTATGTGTGAGCATTACACATCTGCTTGTTCCGTCGTCTCAGTGTTTACGAGGATCGCCTGTTTAAGCTTTTACAAAATACCACTGAAACGCTCCTTTTCGTCCGTTTTTCGCAGCTTCCATAGCGTTAAGCGCTCAGATTCCAAGCATTCTTGGAGATATGCGGCACGCGCAACGAATACCGCAGTGTTCTGTTCAGCATGCGTAACTGGAAACATTTACGCGGGTCATGTGAAGAGATATGCACATATACAGATCTACATGTGCACTACTGGCGATTAAAATTGCTACACCAAGAAGAAATGCAGATGATAAACGGGTATTCATTGGACGAATGTATTATACTAGAACTGACATGTGATTACATTTTCACGCAATTTCGGTGCATAGATCTTGAGAAATCAGTACCCAGAACAACCACCTCTGGCCGTAATAACGGCCTCGATACGCCTAGGCATTGAGTCAAACAGAGCTTGTATGGCGTGAACAGGTGCAGCTGCCCGTGCAGCTTCAACACGATACCACAGTTCATCAAGAGTACTGACTGGCGTATTGCGACGAGCCGGTTGCTCGGCCACCATTGACCAGAAGCTTTCAGTTGGTGATATATCTGGAGAATGTGCTGGCCAGGGCAGCAGTCGAACATTTTCTGTGTCCAGAAAGGCCTGTAAACGAGCTGCAACATGCGGTCGAGCATTATCCTGCTGAAATGTAGGGTTTCGCAGGGTTGAATGAAGGGTAGAGCCACGGGTCGTAACACATCTGAAATCTAACGTCCACTGTTCAAAGTGGCGTCAATGCGATCAAGAGGTTGAAACGTCCCCTTAGAAAAATTTATGAATTACTGTGCTGATAAACCTCTTACATTATTTGATTTTCAAACAACTGAGCAGAACTGAACGTATTCAGACATTTCTCTCGTTACTTATTCTGATCAACACTAAACTGACACACAATATTTTTAGCGCAACGCAGTCTGACTTTCAATAAGTCCTACAAAAGAATGGCTCTGACTAACAATAACCTATAACTTTCATGTATCACTTACATCACAAAAATCTTCGTTACTCGAACTACTGCAATACAGCGAACGCCAATACTGCCAGCTAAATAAAAGGTTCTGACTACTGAAGGCACTAACTACTGATAGGCATAGTTAGCAAATGAAAGATTTCGATAGAGAACAAACAATGTATTTACCTTAATAGTGTTCAAAACTCATAATATGTATATATATATATATATATATCAGTTCATGACATCCAGTCTTACTAATTTACTCTCTCTGATGGATACACGTCCAGATCATCCGCTCTCAAAACTCCGCCATCTTCCTCCCCACATCCACCACTGCTGGTGGCTCACCTCCAACTGCACAACGCTACGCGCTGTTCACATCCAACTGCCCAACACTACAATAGCGAATATTACAACAATGCCAACCAGCCACAGACTGCACACAGCACAGCCAGTGATCTTCATACAGAGCGCTACGTGGCGATGGCGATGACGAATACACGCTTCCAATGTGCGTTCACCCCGATGTCGCCAAACACGGATGCGACCATCATGATGCTGCAAACAGAACCTGGATTCATTCGAAAAAATGACGTTTTGCACCCAGGTTCGTCGTTGAGTACACCATCCCAGGCGCTCCTGTCTGTGATGCAGCGTCAAGTGTAACCGCAGCCATGGTCTCCGAGCTGAAAGTCCATGCTGCTGCAAACGTCGTCGAACTGCTCGTGCAGATGGTTGTAGTCTTGCAAACGTCCCCATCTGTTGATTGAGGGATCGAGACGTGGCTGCACGATCCGTTACAGCCAAGCGGATCAGATGCCTGTCATCTCGACTGCTAGTGATACGGGGCCGTTGGGATCCAGCACGGCGTTCCGCATTACCCTCCTGAACTCACCCATTCCATATTCTGCTAACAGTCTTTGGATCTCGACCAACGCGAGCAGCAGTGTCGCGGTACGATAAACCGCAATCGTGATAGGCTACAATCCGACCTTTATCAAAGTCGGAAAGTTGATGGTACGCATTTTTCCTCCTTACACGAGGCATCACAACAACGTTTCACTAGGCAACGCCAGTCAACTGCTGTTTGTGTATGAGAAATCGGTTGGAAACTTTCCTCATGTCAGCACGTTGTAGGTGTCGCCACCGGCTCCAACCTTGTGTAAATGCTCTGACAAGCTAATCATTTGCATATCACAGCATCTTCTTCCTGTCGGTTAAATTTCCCGTCTGTAGCACGTCATCTTCGTGGTGTAGCAATTTTAATGGCCAGTAGTGAATGTAGATGCTCCGCAAGCCACTTTACGGGGAGTGGCGAAGGATACCCTGTACCATTCCTTGTCATATCCTTTCCTGTTCCACTCGCAAACAGAGTGACGGAAAAACGACACTCTATATGCCTCCTTTTGAGCCCTATTTCCTCGTATCTTATCTTCGTGGTCCTTATACGCAATGTGTGTTGGCAGCAGTAGAATCGTTCAGCAGTCAGCTTCAAACGCTGGTTCTCTAAATTTTCTCAACAGAGTTTCTCGGAAAGAAAACATCGCCTTCTCTCCAGGGATTCCCATTTGTGTTCCTGAAGCATCTCCGTAACACTCAAATGTTGTTCGTACCTACCGGTAATAAATACAGCAGCCAGCCTGTGAA
Organism: Schistocerca americana; assembly: GCF_021461395.2. Taxonomy (NCBI): domain Eukaryota; kingdom Metazoa; phylum Arthropoda; class Insecta; order Orthoptera; family Acrididae; genus Schistocerca; species Schistocerca americana. The sequence goes on along the minus strand of NC_060125.1, from coordinate 527,703,387 downwards.
TTGCTTCGATGTTTTCCTTCAATCCGACCTCGTACGTATCCCAAACATTAGAACAGTTCTCATGAATAGGTCGTACCAGTGTGCTGGATGCGGTCTCGTTTACAGGTGAACCACACTTTCCTAAAATACAGGCCGGCCGGTGTGGCTGAGTGGTTCTAGGCGCTTCAGTCTGGAACTGCGCGACCGCTACGGTCGCATCTTCGAATCCTGCCTCAGGCATGGATATGTGTGATGTCCTTAGGTTAGTTAGGTTATGTAGTTCTATGTTCTAGGGGAGTGATGACCTCAGATGTTAAGTCTCATAGTACTCAGAGCCATTTGAACCTTAAATACTCCCAATCAACCGAAGTCGACCGTTCACCTTCCCTACCACAGTTCTCACATACTCTTTCCATATCGTATCGCTGTGCAACGTTACGCCCAGATATTTAAACGATTTGACTGTGTCAAGTAGGACATAAGTAAGACTGTATCCGAAAATTATACGTTTGCTCTTCCTACTCATCTTTATTAATTTAGATTTTTCCACGTTTAGGGCTAGCGGCCATTCATCACACATTGTGGAAATTTTGTCTAAGTTGTGCATCTTCCTACAGTCACTCAACTTCGACACCTTACCGTACGTCACAGCATCATCACCAAACAACCGCAGACTACTGCCCATAATTTCCGCCAAATCATTTATCTATATAGAGAACAACAGCCGTCCTATCACACTTCCCTCGGGCACTCCTGACAAATGGCGATAGTATCGTGCACACGATGTATAAAAGGACAGTGCATTGGCGGAGCTGTCGTTTGTAGTCAGGTGATCACTGTGAAAAGGTTTCCGACGTGATTATGGACGCACGATAGGACTGATTAACTGAATGATTGATTTGGGGGAAGGGATCAAACAGTAAGGTAATCGGTCCCATCGGATTGGGGAAGAATGGGGTAGGTAGTCGGTCGTGCCCTTCCTACATCTACATCTACATCTACATCTACATCCATACTCCGCAAGCCACCTGACGGTGTGTGGCGGAGGGTACCTTGAGTACCTCTATCGGTTCTCCCTTCTATTGCAGTCTCGTATTGTTCGTGGAAAGAAGGATTGTCGGTATGCCTCTGTGTGGACTCTAATCTCTCTGATTTTATCGTCATGGTCTCTTCGCGAAATATACGTAGGAGGGAGCAATATACTGCTTGACTCTTCGGTGAAGGTATGTTCTCGAAACTTTGACAAAAGCCCGTACCGAGCTACTGAGCATCTCTCCTGCAGAGTCTTCCACTGGAGTTTATCTATCATCTCCGTAACGCTTTCGCGATTTCTAAATGATCCTGTAACGAAGCGCGCTGCTCCCCGTTGGATCTTCTCTATCTCTTCTATCAACCCTATCTGGTACGGATCCCACACTGCTGAGCAGTATTTAAGCAGTGGGCGAACAAGCGTACTGTAACCTACTTCCTTTGTTTTCGGATTGCATTTCCTTAGGATTCTTCCAATGAATCTCAGTCTGGCATCTGCTTTACCGACGATCAATATTATATGATCATTCCATTTTAAATCACTCCTAATGCGTACTCCCAGATAATTTATGGTATTAACTGCTTCCAGTTGCTGACCTGCTATTTTGTAGCTAAATGATAAAGGATCTATCTTTCTGTGTATTCGCAGCACATTACACTTGTCTACATTGAGATTCAATTGCCATTCCCTGCACCATGCGTCAATTCGCTGCAGATCCTCCTGCATTTCAGTACAATTTTCCATTGTTACAACCTCTCGATACACCACAGCATCATCTGCAAAAAGCCTCAGTGAACTTCCGATGTTATTTATGTATATTGTGAATAGGAACGGTCCTATGACACTCCCCTGCGGCACACCTGAAATCACTCTTACTTCGGAAGACTTCTCTCCATTGAGAATGACATGCTGCGTACTGTTATCTAGGAACTCCTCAATCCAATCACACAATTGGTCTGATAGTTCATATGCTCTTACTTTGTTCATTAAACGACTGTGGGGAACTCTATCGAACGCCTTGCGGAACTCAACAAACACGGCATCTACCTGTGAACCCATGTCTATGGCCCTCTGAGTCTCGTGGGTTCCTTTCAAAGGAACCATCCCGGCGTTTGCCCGAACCGATTTATGGAAATCACGGAAAATCCAAATCAGAATGGTCGGACGCAGGTTTTGTTTTCACAGTACAAGTAAAGTAAAAATCTGAAAATTTTTAATTTGTGATTACATCACATTAAAAAAATATATTCTTTGCCGTTTATTATCCTTCTGTCTTTCCGTCTGTTAAGATCCCTTTTTCTTGGGAACAAGTAAAAGTGTCAAGTTGCAATTTATGCCAGGTTCAGATGGTTCAAATGGCTCTGAGCACTATGGGACTTAATATGTGAGGTCATCAGTCCCCTAGAACTTAGAATTACTTAAACCGAACTAACCCAAGGATATCACACACATCCACGCCCGAGGCAGGATTCGAACCTGCTACCGCAGCGTTCGCGAGGTTCCAGACTGAAGCGCCTAGAACCGCTCGGCCACCAGGGCGGGCATTATGTCAGGTACTAAGCTCTACGGTCTCTTGACGGTGTAAAGAAATTTTCTTCTGTGTCAACAAAATGAATAGACAAGGCCATACAGGGTACATGTAGCATATGTCTATACCCATAAACTCGCTGTTCAAAACATATAGGGTACTTCTCGTTGACCTACAATCATATAATTTGTCAGTGAGTAAGGTTTCACAGCAAAAGGAAAGGAAAAATTCCGGAAAGTTTTGATTCGTTCACACAAAAAATATTTTTTGTTTTCATTTGGTGTCGGTCAGTTTGTCAGTCCGTTTGTAAAGACTTCTTTTCCTCAGGAACGAATAGAGGTTTAAAGTTGAAATTTATGTCACTAGCCAGGGTCTACGGTCCTTGGCGTTGTAAATAATTTAAGATTATCACTCAATGCAACCAGAAGATAAGGACATATGAGCCACATATTTCGATACTACGGAAGAACGGAGTGTGCCTCTGGCGGGATTGGTGAAGGCACATGCCTCGAAATCGAGAGGGCCTGGAATAGAATCTCGACCAGATCACGGATTTTTCAATTTTAGTTTTAACTCAGCTTTCACCACTCGAAGGTTTAAAGAGTCGCCAGAAGCGAGTGGACCGGATCCCACGTTGAACTGCAGATAGTCTTTCTCCGTATGGATAACTGGGGTAGGTTGGAGTCACACGAATGGCCGAAGTGGTGCCCAGTAGAAAGACTCACCAGGCCATTGAAGCATCCGATATAATAATAATAATAATTATTATTATTATTATCTATATATATGATTACGTTTTGTTGGAAACCCCCAAAGCGCGAGTCATACTCGCACATATCCGTTTTTTTAAACAAAGATTTACAATAAAGCCCATGTAATAAAAAATCTTAAATTATTTCTTAAAAAATTGAACCTGATTCTAGCGTGGCCAAGAAGATAGTGAATCCAGTATTTTGGACATTTATTACATCCATTATTCTTTCAACTACCTCCGTGTAATTTTGTAATCGCCGCAGGAGATGCGGTATAGCTTCTCGCTTCTTGTTCCGGTGGAGCGGCCATCGACCTTGTGAATTAAAAAAAAAACACTTTGTAGTTTTCAACACCAATAAAATTATAATGAAAACGTTAAATTAACTCTACAATTCCATAAATCATGTAGGTTGCGAAGTTGTGGGTGATACTGCACAACTTCCCTGTCACAAGGCGAGACATACATACATATACAGGTAGGTTCAGCTGCCCCTATCTAGGGGTTTTATGCAACCCACAGAACCTTCAAACATCGTGCACAAGAATTCCATATTCTCTCGCTCGCTACGCACGAACTACTAGTCCTACAGCAAAAATGAATAGGACCCTTGTGTAGGAAATTTAATATAGTCAAAGTTTGCACTGGGATACGCTGTTGCCAGAGTCCATTATTCTCGGATCATTAAAAAAAACGTATGAAACTCGTTTTTCTTGAAAAAGTTTAAAACAGTAGCTAACAGTACCCCAGTACAAAATTTGACTACATTAAATTTCGTACAAAAATGTCCTGCTCGTTTTTTCTATAGGAGTAACAGTTTGTGCTTAGTGAGCAAGAGAATACGAAAATTTCACGTGCCGTTTTTGAAGACGGTTTTGGTTGCATAAAATCCATAGGTAGCTGAATCACTGTGTTTGTGGGAAGAGCAGTGTGTGGAGATAGGTCGACATGTAGCTAAAGGAAATGGTAGGCTATGATTCGTTGGATGGATGCTTGACAACTGCAGATTGCATATGACATCTAGTGCACAGAATACATTTTACAGCCGGTAGTTGTTTGGTGTTCAAGTGTACAGGGTCGATACCACGCCGGGCTGACATGGGACATCGATCTCAACTGTAGAAGAGAGGTGTGAAGGGTGACAGCCTGGTTTAACTGGCGGCAGAGTATAACACAAATTCTGAAAATTCTTAAGTGGCAAAGACTCGGAAAGACGAAAAGCTTCAGGCATTGTCTTTCAGAGTAGAAATTACCTATCTAATTCAGCTCTGCGCAGTTCACGCAGCAAAAGTGAGGAAAATAACAGCTCGCCCACAAATGCGGGTGGCCATTCTTCACACTCTCTGTTCGCGACGGAAAATGAGTACCAACAATACATGCTAGGATAAAACATGCCTACAGCTAAGCAATTCACAGTGATTCGCAGCGGATACATGTTGCTGTTGTGGGCTTCAGTCCGGAGACTGGTCTGTTGCAGTTCTACAGGGTTGTCTATTTTGTGCAAGCTTCTTCACCCCTACCTGGTTATCACCCACAGACACAGATACACCCTTCCTTCCATTACCAAATTGACAATTCCTTGATGCCTCAGAGTGTATCCTATTAACCGATTCCTTCTTTTAGTCAAATTGTCCCTCCCCCCCCCCTCCCCCTTCCCGTACCTCTCGGCCCCCCACACACAGACATCCGCGCTTCCTTCCATTATAAAATTGGCAATTTCTTGATGCATCAGGGTGTGTACTATGAATAGAACCCTTCTTTGAGTCAGGCTGTCCCACAAATTTCTTATTCCCCAAATCCGTTCAGTGCCTTCTCATCAATTATTCAACGTACTCATTTAATCCTCAGCATCCTAATACATCACCACATTTCAAAAGATTCTGTCCTCGTCTTTTGTCTGAACTGCTTATCGTCCACGTCTCAATTCCTTAGACGGCTATACTCGGACAAATACGTTCAGGATAGTCTCCCTAGCACTTAAATTTATGTTCGATGTTAACAAATTTCTCTTTCTCATAAACGATTGTCTTGCTATCGCCAGTCTGCGTTTGATATCCTCTCTACTTTGGCCATTGTCGGTTATTTTGCTGCCCAACTACTTTTAGGGTCTCATTTCCTAATCTAATTCTACCAGCATCACCTGATTTAATTCGACTACATCCCATCATCCTCCTTTTGATTTTGTTGATGTTAATCTTGTTCACTTTTTCAAGATATTAAAAACTATTCAAAAGGCAAGATCTCACAAAATATTTTCTATTCAAGATAACCGGTTTCAACAGTCTTAGCTGTCATCTTCAGGTCTTTAACATTTTTTTTAGAAAACATGTTCTTTTTACGCCGAACCTCATGCACAAGATGTCAGGTGGATAAAACTCAGCACATTATAAACGTTTGTCAACGCTAAAGTATTTAAGAACACACCATTTTGTCCAGAAGGCCATGTCCCTATACACATTGCTCATAGATGCTTGTTACGTGATATGAATACGGTGCACAATAGCACATCTGTTTACATCTGCTGGACACGTACTAAACAGTGCGAAATGACTCTGAGCACTACGGGAGTCTAAACAGTGCGATTCCACTTTAAACGGCGTGTAGGGTACAACTGTTTAGTACGTGTCCAGCATATATAAATGGATGTGCTATTGTGTGCCGTATTTGTATCATGTAACAAGCATCTGTGAGAAATATGTGGATGGACATGGCCTTCTGGTCAAGGTGCTGCGTATTTTTAAGTATTTTAGCGATGACAAAAGTTTATAATGTGCAGAGTTTTATCCACTTGACAACTTGTGAATGAGATTCAACCTGAACATGTTTTACTAAAAAAAAATATTGAATACCTGAAGATGACAGCTAAGATTGTTGAAACCGGGTGTCTTGAATAAAAAATATTTTGCTCGATCTTGGATATTGAATGGTTTTTAACAATTAAAACAGATTGCCCTTAAATACTCTCATAATGAGAAAATTCAAATTTTTCAAGATATTATCCAATCCCTTCATCTGTTCCTCCAAGCCCTTTATCGTCTCTGACAGAATTACGATGTCACTGTAATCCTCAGAAGTTTTTATTTGTTCTCCCAGAGCGCTAATTCCCTTCCCAATTAAATGTAAACAGATGTAAATGTTAAAAAAATATGCGCAGCTTTTTCTCAGGAAACAGACAGCCTGCGAATAGAACCGCAGATCACCTCATAGATAGGATAACACTGACGTACGTAGTGGCTAGTACACGTTTTGTTGCCGTGCAGAAGATTATCTCGTTATATCACTTTCCCACTGACATGATTTGGTCATTACGCTAAGCTGTACGCCCTACTAATAGTTTCAATTCACTCTCTGAAATCCTGTCCAGATAATATGCTCCCATTTGCTGTCAGAAACTTGCATATAGTCGTCTTGACGAAAAAAATATGAGAGTTAATGCAGTCTATAGTGGAAACTGACGTAATGGCTCCGAAGCGTGAATGTGTGGCTCTTCGTCATGTGACCACTTAATAGCCTCAAAATGTCACTTTCAGAATTCAGTGGCCAACGAAGGTGTGTGTCGAAATATAAGACAATACGCAGTTTCGCCTTAATTCTTGCCGTGCTGCAGGAGCACTGCTGACAACGTAGTTCTCAGGCAATTGCAATTACTTTCAAGAGTGTTCGCATAGGACGTACAGCTTGAGTCCCAGGCGCCAGAGAATCGATCGACGTCAATCGCGTAAACAATGCACGCAGCTGAAGTCCCTTGTTGGAGTGCTTGTACGAAGGCACCGCGCCGTAACGTGCGACGATCAATTTTGCCCAGGGACAGTTTTCATCCTCTAATGGCCACAAGGGAAAATCTTGATGGGTTGTTCCTACACTGTACTTTGGTTCATCTGTAGGATACCGGGAAAATGCAGGCAGTCCACATATGAAAATATCTACGAAACATTAGTACCAGTCATCCTAGAATATTACTCAGGTTTGAACGACTCATACGGAATAGGACTACATCTACATCTACATCTACAGCCACACTCCGGAAGCCACCTAACGGTGTTTGGCGGAGGGTACTTTGAGTAGCTCTGTTCTGCCTTATATTCCTGTCTCGTATTGTTCGTGGAAAGAAAGACTGTCGGTATGCCTCTGTGTGGGCTCTAATCTCTCTGATTTTATCCTCATGGTCTCTTCGCGAGATATACGTAGGAGGGAGCAATATACTGCTTGACTCCTCGGTGAAGGTATGCTCTCGAAACTTCAACAATAGCCCGTACCGAGTTACTGAGCGTCTCTCTTGCAGAGTCTTCCACTGGAGTTTATCTATCATCTCCGTAACGCTTTCGCGATTTCTAAATGATCCTGTAACGAAGTGCGCTGCTCTCCGTTGGATCTTCTCTATCTCTTCTATCAACCCTATCTGGTACGGATCCCACACTGGTGAGCAATAGTCAAGGAGTGGGCGAACAAGTGTACTGTAACCTAGTTCCTTTGTTTTCGGATTGCATTTCTTTAGGATTCTTCCAATGAATCTCAGTCTGGCATCTGCTTTACCGACGATCAACTTTATATGATCATTCCATTTTAAATCTCTCCTAATGCCTAATCCCAGATAATTTATGGAATTAACTGCTTCCAGTTGCTGACCTGCTATATTGTAGCTAAATGATAAAGGATCTTTCTTTCTATGTATTCGCAGCACGTTACACTTGTCTACATTGAGATTCAATCGCCATTCCCTGCACCATGCGCCAATACGTTGCAGATCCTCCTGCATTTCAGTATAATTTTCCATTGTTACAACCTCTCGATATACCACAGCATCATCCGCAAAAAGCCTCAGTGAACTTCCGATGTTATCCACAACATCATTTATGTATATTGTGAATAGCAACGGTCCTACGACACTCCCCTGCGGCACACCTGAAATCACTCTTACTTCGGAAGACTTCTCTCCATTGAAAATGAAATGCTGCGTTCAGTTATCTAGGAACTCTTCAATCCTATCACACAGTTGGTCTGATAGTCCATATGCTCTTACTTTGTTCATTAAACGACTGTGGGGAACTGTATCGAACGCCTTGCGGAAGTCAAGAAACACGGCATCTACCTGGGAACCCGTGTCTATGGCCCTCTGAATCTCGTGGACGAATAGCGCGAGCTGGGTTTCAAACGATCGTCTTTTTCAAAACCCTTGCTGATTCCTACAGAGTAGGAATTATTGAAAGTGTAATAAAAAGGGCAGCACGCATGATCACACGCCTGTTTAACTCACGAGACAGCGTCGTGAAAATGCTGGAAAACCCGTAACTGGCAGATGATCGGCGTCACGTATCCTGGAAAGGCTATTTACAAAGCCTCAGGAGCCAGTATGAAAGGATAAATATAGAAATACAATACGGCCCTCTACATGTTACGGTAGCAGGGGGTAAGGTCCCGCAATTTTCAATTTCTCTAATATTCTGGTTAACGAGCGGTAGATTTTCCCACGATTTCGAAGTGAAGTCGTAGTTTGGGTTGTTATCTACAACCCACGCATATTCCAGCTCTGCCTGATCATTAATTACAGAGAAATTTCGAAATTAGCTAAAACAAAAATTGCGGGGATTTTCCCCGACAAAATGGGGTAAAGCCGCACAATGTGGGTCTTTGCCCCATTTGAGATAAACATGGGTATAAATAGGTAACTGCTTAATAAAATCACCTTAAATAAACCTTTGAAACATTGTTGTACTGTAGCCAAGTTACCCAACACACTATTGAAATGAAATGTTTCGCTAATTTGAACATAACGCTTAAAAATACTTGTACAAAAATAATGCTTACTTCTCCACGAAAGAAGGGTTAGTAGATAATCTGAAAGAGTTCAGTTACTGTGTCTAGGCTATCTAGGTATGTTGTAAATAGTGTACTTTGTTAAGTTCTCTGATCCTTCCTTGAAGTCCCGAGCTCTTGTTGTTGTTCTTCTTCTTCAGGTACTTCAAATAATAAGTCCATATCTATATTTCAGCTACTATCGTGATGTGAGAAGTCTGAAGCTGACTCTGAAGAATAATCAGCTGGCTGTGTGATCCGTTTTCTTCCCTTTTTTTTTTGGCATTGATGCAATGAATCTAGCTTACGTCGTTTCGTTTCTAAATCAAGCTCTTTTCTTTCTTTGGCATGTCTTCCCTTCTCAGTAGAAAGCTTTTCTTTTCTTTTTTATTCTTCTTCCATTCATTCTTTGCTGGATGTCGACGTTAGAAGTACAGATTCCAATGCTTTGCCAGAGACGTACCACTAATTCTTTGTTTTAGACTGTGGGGGTAATCTCACGCAGCGTGCGTTGAATTTTATGTTTTGCGGGGTGTTACCACTGAAGAATTGTCGTCACACTTTTGGAGTTGCGGGATTTACCCCAAAACACATGCTGGGATCTTGTGCTTTTCGCCATTTTCTGACAAACGAGCCATTGCTGATTTTTGGGAGCAACTGGAACAATTACTTTTATGCGAAAGTGAAACTTTCATGCAAGAGTGTTAACGAGTAATTTATTGCTTCTTTGTTTCAAGCTACAAATTATGCAATGTTCCAATAAATTGTCAGAAAAGTTACATGTAAGTAATAAAAAACAGACTAACCTTATTTTTGCGTCTCCGGAGCAACTTGCCGGGACGAACTTCCATGGAACAGTAAGTTACAATAAGACAAACCTGCCACCCGTCGGTCAACTCCTAAACGATGGCAGTCAACTCAAAAACTCGGTGCGAGTTTTTACCTCACGCTGGGCTTTACCCCCACCCACGCTACAGCCGTAGAGATTGCGACACCTAGATTATACTTCTTAGAGCGCGGACAGAAACATTGATGGAATCATTCTTCCCGCGCCCCGTGCGCGAATGGAACGAGAATAATCGCCAACATGTAGCGAGATGGGAAGTGCCCTCTGTCATACACCTCACAGTGGTTTGCAGAATGAATGTAGACGTAGATATAATAACATAAAACGGAACGTACACAAACTGGCACACATTTTAATATCCCTTCCGCATTGTGTTTACTATAAATTCCTAGCACTTAGTGGAAAAACGGTAATGTCGATAGCCGGCCGAGCGGTTCTAGGCGCTACAGTCTGGAACCGCGTGACCGCTACGGTCGCAGGTTCGAATCCTGCCTCGGGCATGGATGTGTGTGATGTCCTTAGGTTAGTTAGGTTTAAGTAGTTCTAAGTTCTAGGGGACTGATGACCTCAGCAGGTAAGTCCCATAGTATTCAGAGCCATTTGAACCAATTAATGTAATAGCATGTGACAAGGAAATTAACTTCGAAACAACTTTGCAGTGGCCCATCCGACCTTACCTACCTCAAACCCCATGATTCTGATCGCAAGCAGTAGGAGAGTATGGCGCAGACCGTATAGCTATCAAAAGGAATACCCAGTTAAAGAATTCGCTATTAGAGTTTAGCTGAAAATAGCGCAGTGCATGTTTTAGTGTTTTCTATCGCTTGCGCCTTGTCCCACAATTACGCAGGGTCAGCCATCTTTAATCGGATTTGGCATGTTAATGTTTAAGGGGTAACCGGATGCCCTTCCTGCCACCACCCTGTACCCCCCTGGGACGGAATTTGTGTACCCCAACTGTCTGCGTCGAGTGTAAGTCATGGAACAGTGCGAAAGTGTTCAGATGTCTGCGAGCCGTGTAACTGAGGCGAAACATGGGGACTAACCCGGTATTCACCTAGCGGATTGTGGAAACCCGCCTAAAAACCACATCCAGGCTGGCCTGCAGATCGGCCCTCGTCGTTAATCCGCCAGGCGGATTCGATCCGGGGCCGGCGCACCTACCCGAGTCCAGGAAGCAGCGCGTTAGCGCTCTCGGCTACCCTGGCGGGTCAGTGCATGCTTTAGTGTAATTTGCAAAATATAAGAAGAAAGAGTAAAGACACTATACGAAGAACTGAAAATCGTAGATTATGTCTGTCTCACTCCCGGGAGTGGACAAAACTAAGGGAACACTAAAAAGAAAACACATTACCATGCCCAATCGGTGTAGGACGGCTTCCAACCGTGTCGGAATGGATAAATATAGGTCTTGCATGGTTCCCAAGGTGATCTCATATCACTCTTCCTGCAAAATGGCGGCAAGTTCAGGTAACAAAGATGAAGGTGGATAGTGGACACGCAGCCTTGTCCCCGAAGTAGACAACAATGGCTCAGTTATTATGAGATCTGGGGACTGTAATGGCCAGGATATATGCGACAATTTATCCTCGTGCACACAGAACCAGTCCTGGACGATACAAGCTACGCCGAACAGGGCCGCTGTCGTCTTGACACAGCGCCACCATTGGGGAAACAAATATTGTGCCACGGGATGGACCTAACCAACCGAAACAGTCACATAGTCCTTGGCAGTGCTGTTTTTCTGGGGGAACGCTGGGGGATGCGTACCCCTAAACTTTTTCGTCGGCAAAGTAATTTTTTTACGGTGCTGAGAACTTCGAAGAGTGCCAAAGATTTATTTCATGGACGTAAATTTTTTATTTCATTTTTTTGTGTTGGTAATTGCAATACAAATGATACCAGTGCAGTTTTTGGTGGGAAAAGCGATGTCATTGATTGTTTCAGGCATTTCGAAGCAGCGGCAACAATTCTCAACTGAATCGCTGACAGCCAGTTCGACAAGCATGTAGTGGCCTCGCCCGCTAATAGTGGGCGATGGTAGTGCTAAACGGATATGCGTACACTCAAACACCGAGCTACCGATAGATGTCTCTATGGTCCCGTTACCAATATCCTTTGCGATTCATTGTGGAAAAACTTTAAAGCTTTGGTTGCTCACTTCACAGCTGTAAAAGATTATCAAAGCAGGGAATCAACTGACAGAGGTATGTACGGTGGTTTATTGAAGTACATTACCAAAGTTGACTTCATTCTCGACTTGGCTCTAATGTGTGATGCCCTTAAAGAATTATCACATTTAGTCTTGAGCTACAGTCAAGATACATCACACTGTGTTCTGCCCAACAGAAGATCAGAAATCAGCTGTTGGTGTTTGAAGAAAGAAAAGTGAGCTGAGGTCCTCGTTACTGTGAAGCTCTCAAAGCAGTCCAAGAGCTGAACTTCAGAGAATTCCACTGGGAAAGGGGGCAACTATCAGACATCTTGAGCCCAGCATATTTTACGATTGTCTGAAACAGCGGATGGAGAATCGTCCTCTGCAGACAGAGGATATTGCTATCTCCGAATGTGCGAAAGTTTTGAACTCATCAAATTGGCCTGAGAATCCTGGAATAACACATGGCGAAACAAATATCAAAACTTTATGTTGTTGTTTTCTCTTCCAGAGAGACAAGCATGTAGAATATTTCGGGAGTACTTGATGGAGAAGAAAATTCCAGCGTCCCTCCTTCCTCTTCAGAATGCACTGAAATGTGTTACTACATTAACGAATGAATGTGAACATGGGTTTTCCCAAATGAATCTGATCATCTCACCAACAAGAGCTTCATTTCATCTTTCCACAGTCAGCAATCTGATGTTCATAAAGTTGGTTGGTCCTCCACTGATGTTGTTCCAGCCCATGGACTATGTATGCTCTTGGTTCATGAAAGGCAGACATCTTGCTACTGATACCAAGCGTAAAGTAAGAAGGCGGGAAGAGTACAGCAGCCATGAACTAAAGTCAGTTTGGAAACTCTTGTAATGCTATTAATGTAAGTCACACTGTAGTTTTATAGTTAAATAATTTTTCAGCTGTATTAAAAATTGGGTCAGTTGAAGCAGGGGATACCACCCATCATCTATGCCGTTTCTGGAGCCAAACAAGGTTGCAAAAGATTTTTGTAGAGTAGTTTCTTTTGTTGTTGATGATAGGTGTGGATGGTTTTTGTTGTATTGTGTCTTTAAGTGGTGTTTTATACGTTAAGCATGTGTTCGGCAATATTTCCTTGTATTGTTTTGTTTGTCGGAGGGTTGATTGGACTCACCTGTCTCATTTGACGTGTATTATAGGTCAATTGAAGTGTACGATACCATTTTCTTTTATTGTTCAGTGGTTGATGGGAATCGCATGCTTGATTTGAGGTGATGCAAATTGAAGTGTTCGATAACACATTCTCTTGTATGTTTGGATGTTTCTCGGCATCACCTGCGTCATTTGAGCTAAGTCAACTGAAGAGTTCGATACCAGTTTTTTTTGTAGTTCGACATGTTGATGGTGTCATGGCTAAAAGCAGACGGTGGTATCCCATGCTTCAGTTATAAGTAATTTTCGCTGCATTATATCCAATGTCGGAGTACCCTCAAACTTTTTTTTAGAAAAAGCTTGGTAATAATGTGATCTTGCAGAGTAATTAGAGGCCCATAGCGTACTACGATATGAATGCCCAAATCATCGCCGAACCCCCGCCATGTTTCACTCTTGGGACATAAGCTCAGGCAGAAGTTGATAACAGAGTGACTCATACAACTAAGTTTTCTTCCGTTGCCCCACAGTCTAGGTTTTATAGCATAGGCACCACGGTTTCCTGTTGTGGGCGTTAACGTCACTGATGAGAAGTGGAACTCCCAACTTATGCAGCTCCCTTCGTGTTGTTTTGATGCTGACAGGGTTCGCGAGTGTGACATTCAGTTCAGCAGTGACCGTTGCAGCTGTCGTCCAGTTAATTTTCGTCACAATCCTCTTGAATGACCGTCTGTCATGATCACACAACACACAGTTTCGTCTGCATTGTGACTTAAAGGACGATGTCTTTCCGCTTCCCCTGAACACGGTAGAAATCTTCGATATGGTGTCTCTTAAAACCCCAAACACTTTAGCTACCCGTTACGGAAGCACGAGCACCATCAGTTTGACCATGTACGAATTCACTTAGTTCCTACGTAACACTTTCACAAGCCAACGGGACATTGTTCTGACGACGTCTGACGCTTGCAACTCATTGAGAACATCGCACAGGTCCCATTCGTTGTCAAATACACCAGCCCAAGCTGCAGGTTTAGCTGGCATCTGCATTTACGTCAAGCGTGCATTTATCGTGGTGTTCCATATTTTTGTCCAACGCCGGTAGTTGTAAGTTATGCTAGAAATAAAGCCTGTAAATGTATTTACAAGTTCATTTCACCCCGTAAACTATAAACTGAATAATAATTTAAATTTCTACTTGTTACCTGTTACTTTCTTTATCTGATTACGATAAAAGCTCAACTTCAAAAGACAGAATGTTCTCTGTCTTTATTATTCGTGATACCTTACACTGAAGCGCCAGAGAAACTGGTATAGGCATGCGTATTCAAATACAGACATATGTAAACAGGCAGAATACGGTTCTGCGGCCGCAACGCCTAAATAAGACAGGCGTGTGGCGCAGTTGTTAGATCGGTTAGTGCTGCTACAATGGCAGGTTATCAAGATTTAAGTGAGTTCGAACGTGGTGTTATAGTCGGCGCTCGAGCGATGGAACGCAGCATATCCGAGGCAGCGATGAAGGGGGGATTTTCCCGTACGATCATTTCACGAGTGTACCGCGAATATCAGGAATCCGGTAAAATATCGAATCTCCGACATCTCTGCGGCCGGGAAAAGATCCTGTAAGAACGGGACCAACGACGATTGAAGGGAAACGCTCAACGTGACAGAAATGCAACCCTTCCGCAAATTGCTGCAGATTTCAACGATGGGCCATCAACTAGTGTCAGCGTGGAAACCATTCAACGAAACATCATCGATATGGGCTTTCGGAGCCGAAGGCTCACTCGTGTGCCCTTGATGACTGCACGACATAAAGCTCTAGGCCTCGCGAGGGCTCGTCAGCACCGGCCCTGGACTGTTGCTGACTGGAAACGTGTTGGTTGGTCGAACAAGTCTCTTTTCAAATTATTGTAGCGAGCGGATGGACGCGTACGGATATGGAGACAACTCATGAATTCATGGACCCTACATGTCAGCAGAGGACCGTTGAAGCTGGTGGAGGCTCTGGAAGGACGTGCGGCGTGTGCAGTTGGAGTGATATGGGACCCCTGATATGTCTAGGTATTACTCTGACAGGTGACACGTACGTCAGCATCCAGTCCGCTCACCTGAATCCATTCATATCCATTGTGCATTCCAGGATAATGCGACACCTCACACGTCCAGAATTGCTACAGAGGGACTGCAGGAACACTCTTCTGAGTTTAAACACTTCCGCTGGCCAACGAACTCGCGAGACATTAATATTAATGACCATATCGGCGATGCCTTGCAACATGCTGTTCAGGAGAGATCTCCACCCCCTCGTACTCTTACGGATTTATGGATAGCCCTGCAGGATTCATGGCGTCAGTTCCCTCCAGCACTATTTCAGACATTAATCGAGCCGATGCCACATCGTGTCGTGCCACTTCTACGTGCTCGCTGGGTCCCTACATGATATTAGGCAGGTGTACCAGTTTCTTTGGCTCTTCAGTCTAATATAAAATATAGCTCCTTCTGGCCTGCATGCATGTACTGATTCGTTTAGGAAGGGTATCGTACTGCCTTTGTATCCTCCCGAGAGACAAGGAACTTTTGTAACTGGTCTTTGATGCCGTGGATACTGGCACCAGAATAGAGTTGACGCCCGAGATGATCCCCCAGATGTTCTATCAGTGACAGATTTGTTCACCTTAGTGGTCACGGGAGTAGCTCAGCATCACGCAGTTAGTTCACAGACAAGTATGCTATGTATGTACGACCATTTCCCTGTTGAAAATGGCATGACAATACAGTCACATCAGAGGTAACACAGGAGAACGCAGGATGTCGCTGACCTACCGTTGTTTTGTTAGATTTCCCTCAGTCACTACCAACCGTCGCCTGAAGTCCTAACCGACGGTTCCCCACACCATGACTCTAGGAGTAATTCTGCTGTGCCTCCCCAAAAGATTGGTAATATTCGGCCTCTTCCCAGGTCGTCGTCATACCCCTCAAGGATGGTCATTCAGGTAATCTGGAACCGCGATTCATTGCTGACCACAACGTGATACCATTCACCAGCAGCCCATGCTTCCCGGTGAAGGCACCATTCCACACGCAGAAGTTTATACTGTGGTGTTATCAGCAAACTGCGCATGGGACAGTAGCTACCTACTCGGACTGCTCACCGTCTCTGACCAAAGGTGCGTGTTGGTGGACAATACAACGACCCTCCCCGATGTTGGTTAGCCATCGTTTGTGGGATCCTTGACGACGACTATGTCGGTCCTCACGTTCTCACGCAGTCTATCATCGGGCCATTGTAACGTCCCAGAAATCTGTACTGTTTGACGAGTCGGCCAAATGGAGACTCACAATGGAGCCCCATTCAAGCTTTGTCAGGTGCTAGTAATGCTGTCTGACATGAATACGGTACATCTCCATGTCCTTCACAATTATCGCTCAACACCTGACACCGTTCACGTCCGTCATATACCTCACCAACAGTAGTACTAAGAACACAGAATACAAAGGACACTAATGCGCTCTGGTGACTGTTCTAGCAGTTACACGGAATTGAAACTCTAATCATTTACCTACCCATCGATAGTTTGTACGTGCACGAATACACTGAATTTAGACTATGTCTTATGGGTGCATCGCTTTTTGTGTCAGGCAGTGTAGAGGAGCGACTACAGACAAAACAAATAATTTTTATCTGTGCATCTTCTAATTTCGCGGCGTGTTGACTGAAGCAGCAGAAATACAAGTAATATTTCTGTCGTATACGCTTCTGTCGTATGCCTTATTTACTTTAAACACTACAGTAGCGTCACTGCGTTGCTTGATTTATGAACTGAATCTGAGGGTAGATGCTCGATCCTTGGTGGGATATCGATCCTTCGATAAAGGGCATTCTGACGAAGTCTTTTTCCACATGATCAAAGAAAGCCCTGGATTCTATTCTTCGTCAAGCATGAAACTTCCATCTCTTTTAATTAAATAAGCTCTAAGACAAAAGGGATCACCCGAGTGGGGTGGAAATCGGTAGATGTGATGTACGTGTACAGACAAGCAAATTATTACAGTTTCAGAAAAAAGGGGAAGAGCTTCACGGAAAGAGCAAGTCAGTAATCCATCTCTAGCCCTTATGCAAACAGTTATTCACCTTGGCACTGATTGATAGCGTTGTTGAATGCCCTCCTGAGGAATATCGTGCCACATTCTGTCCAATTGGCGCGTGAGATCGTAAAAATGCCGAGATGGTTGGAGGACCCTGCCCATAGTGCCTCAAATGTTCTGAATTGGGAAGAGATCCGGCGCCATTCCTGGCCAAGGCAGGGTTTGGTAGTCATGAAGACGAGCAGTAGAAAGTCTCGCTGTGTGAGAACGGGGGCATCATCTCCCTCAAATGTAAACTCAGGGTGGCTTGCTGTGGAGGGCAACAAAACGGGGCGTACAATATCGTCGACGTACCGCTGTGTTGTAAGCGGGCCGCGGCTGGCAACCAAAGGAGTACTGCTATGAAGAGAATTGGCGCCCCAGACCATCAGTCTTGATTGTCAGGCCGAATGGCGGGCGATAGTCGGGTTGGTATCCCTCCAGGCGCGTCTTCGGCCTGGAATCTCATGAATGGAATAGAATTACCTCCACTTCGAACTGAGACCCGATGACCAGCGAATACGTGTCTGGAGATGAGCCAGACACCGGTGGGATACCAACCTATCGCCCGCCGTACGGCCCGACTACCAGGACTGATGCTGTAGGGTTCCATTTCTTTTCATAGCAGGATCCGTTTGGTTCCCATCCGCGGCACCTGTAGAGCACAGTAGTACGTCAAGGATAATCTAAGCCTCGTCTTGTTCCACTTCATAGCGAGTCATCCCGCTCTTATATTTTGGCAAGATAATGCTCGGCCGCACACAGTGAGATTTCGTACTGAAACTTCCTGCCAGATTAAATTTGTGTGCCTGACTGAGACTAGAACTCGGGACCTTCGCCTTTCACGGACGAGTGCCCTACCCTAACGACCCCTCCCCACTGCTTTAATTCCGCTAATACCTCGTGCCCAACCTTCCAAATTTCACAGAAGCTCTCCTGCGGCGGAATTAAAGCTGTGGGGACGTGTCGTCAGTCGTGCTTAGGTAGCTCACAAGGGAACCTCCCCATCGCACCCCCCTCAGATTTAGTTATAAGTTGGCACAGGGATAGGCCTTGAAAAACTGAACACAGATCAATCGAGAAAACGGGAAGAAGTTGTGTGGAACTATGAAAAAAATAAGCAAAATATACAAACTGAGTAGTCCATGCGCAACCTAGGCAACATCAAGGAGAGTGTCAGCTTACGAGCGCCGTGGTCCAGTGGTTAGCGTGAGCAGTTGCGGAACGAGAGGTCCTTAGTTCAAATCCTCCCTCGGGTGAAAAGTTTAATTTTTTATTTTCAGATAATTATCAAAGTTCAGGCACTCACACATAATCAACTTCGCTCTCCAAAATTCCAGGACATGTTCAGATTTGCTTGGACATATGCAGGATTTGACGGTCTACGCACGGGAACATTTGAAAACGTAAAAAACATGTGTTTTGACAGAGCACAGGAAAAACTGTGCGACTGTGAAACTGTTGCATTCATTTGTTGCAGTTTATGTGACAAACTCTTATGTCTTCATCACTTTTTTGGGAGTGATTATCACATCCACAAGAAAACCTAAATCGGGCAAGGTAGAAGAATCTTTTTACCCATTCGCCAAGTGTGCAAGTTAGGTGGGTCGACAACATATTCCTGTCATGTGACGCACATGCCGTCACCAGTGTCGTAAAGAATATATCAGACGTGTTTTCCTGTGGAGGAATCGGTTGACCTATGACCTTGCAATCAAATGTTTTCGGTTCCTATTGGAGAGGCACGTCCTTTCGTCTACTAATCGCACGGTTTTGCGGTGCGGTTGCAAAACATTGACACTAAACTTATTACAGTGAACAGAGACGTCAATGAATGAACGGGCAGATCGTAACTTTGCGAAAGTAAAATTTTCACTCGCGGGAGGACTCGAACCAAGAAACTCTCGCTCCGCAGTTGCTCACTCTAACCACGGGACCACGGCGCGCCTCGGCTATCTTGTCCTTGATGTTGGATATCTTGCACATGGACTACTCAGTTTGTATATTTTGCTTATTTTTTTCATAGTTCCACACAACTTTTTCCGGTTTTCTCGATTGATCTGTGTTTAGTTTTTCAAGGCCTATCCACTGTGTAAATTTATAACTAAATCTGAGGGGGGTGCGATGGGGAGGTTCCCTTGTCAGTAGCTCAGTGGGTAGAGCAGTCGCTCGCTAAAGGCAAAGGTCCCGAGTTCGAGTCTCGGTCTGGCACACAGTTTCAATTTGCCAGGAAGTTTCACATCAGCTGAGTGAAAATTTCATTTCTGGGAGTTCGTACTGCTTGTCTTCGTACTTGCTAAATCAGATTTATTGACACAGAGTCAGCACGGTTTCAGAAAATATCGTTCTCGTGAAACACAACTAGTTCTTTATACTCATGAAGTACTAAGTGCTATCGACAGCGTATGTCAAATTGATTCCATATTTTTAGATTTCCAGAAGGCTTTCGACATCGTTCCTCACAAGTGTCTTCTAACCAAACTGCGTACCTACGGAGTATCGCCTCAGTTGTGCGACTGGATTCGTGATTTCCTGTCAGAAAGGTCACAGTTCGTAGTAATGGACGGAAAGTCATCGAGTAAAACAGAAGTAATGTCCGGCGTTCCCCAGGGAAGTGTTATAGGCCCTCTATTGTTCCTCATCTATATTAACGACATAGGAGACAATCTGAGTAGCCGTCTTAGATTGTTTGCAGATGATGCCGTCATTTACCGTCTTGTGAAGTCATCAGGTGATCAAAACGACTTGCAAAATGATTTAGATAAGATATCTGTATGGTGCGAAAAGTGGCAATTGACCCTGAATAAGGAAAAGTGTGATGTTATTCACATGAGTACTAAAAGAAATCAGCTAAATTTCGATTACGCGATAAGTCACACAAATCTGAAGCTTGTAAATTCAAGCAAATACTTAGGGATTACAATTACAAATAACCTAAACTGGAACGATCACATAGATAATGTTGTGGGTAGATCCAACCAAAGACTGCGATCCATTGTCTACTTAGGGATTACAATCACAAATAACCTAAATTGGAACGATCACATAGATAATATTGTGCGTAGAGCAAAACCAAAGACTGCGATTCATTGGCAGAACACTTAGAAGGTGCAACAGGTCTACTAAAGAGACTACTTACACCACACTTGTCCACCCTATTCTGGAGTATTGCTGTGCGGTGTGGGATCCGCATCAAGTGGGACTGACGGATGACATCAAAAAAGTACAAAGAAGGGCAGCTCGTTCTGTATTATCGCGAAATAGGGGAGATAGTGTCACAGACATGATACGTGGAGTGGCTATTATTAAAACAAAGGCGTTTTTCGTTGCGACGGGATCTTCTCATGAAATTTCAATCACCAGTTTTCTCCTCCGATTGCGAAAACATTCAGTTGGCACCGACCTACATAGCGAGAAATGATCATCACGATAAAATAAGAGAAATCAGGGCTCGCACAGAAAAATTTAAGTGCTCGTTTTTCCCGCGTGCCGTTCGAGAGTGGAACGGTAGAGAGACAGCTTGAAGGTGGTTCATTGAACCCTCTGCCAGGCACTTTATTGTGAATAGCCGAGTAATAACGTAGATGTAGATGTAGATCCTACCTTGGCCAGCAAGGTCGCCGGATCTCTCCCCAGTGATATCGTTTGGAGCATTGTGGGCAGAATCCTCCAATCATCTCGGGAGTTTGAGAATCTACCGAGCCAATTCGACAGAATTTGGCACGATATCCCTCAGGAAGACATCCAAAAACTCCATCAATCAATGTTAAGCTGCTGAATGAGAGCTTTATTGATTTGGTCAGTTTGTTAAGCTTTTTCTATTGAATAAATAGTCCTATGTTTCTGAAACTGTCAGCATTTGTTTCCCTGTACATATACATCACATTTATGGATTTCCGTCCCATTCGGATGATAACTTCGTGGTAAGTCTTTTTTTTTTGTCATAGAGGGTAATTCGTTAACCGAGTTTGCACTGCTGTGTTCACCACCAAGTCCGAGAATGACGAAGTCAACGCTAGAATTTCGAGATCGTCATTCAGTATAGAGTAGTCAGTGACGATGTAGTGTTGGTCGCTGTTTCAACAGACTGCATGTCGGGAGTACTCAAGTACTCATAGAAGCGGGTGAACTCGATCTCATTATTGAAATGATATTCACCCGGTTCCATGGGGCCGAGAAACAGTCGGATTGAAGGAGACGAATTCTAGGACGCATTGTTGCTACGACTGCCACATCTCACACGGCGCTTTCGGCCAGCGTTGAGCAAAGCTGGGAGGCGCCAGGCCGCTGCGGCCTCACCGGCTGGGCGGCATCACGTCACTTGACAGCGCCGTGAGTCATCTCTGCCCCCGTGGCCTGTGATTCCCTTCACTGTGCGGCGGCCGCTTTAATGCCTTCCCAGGCCGCGGCAAGTACACATCTCCCACCGTCTCCACAATTTTACTGTGTTCACGCTAAATCTTCCTGCTACTTCTGTTCTCTCCTGGCGTCGGCATAATTTGTAATCGTCGGCATACAATAAGCAATATATCTCTAAAAAAAGAGTCGTTCTCAACACAGGTCGTGCGACTACCTCCGCTTGCTCTAATACCACTCCTGACAAAAATACGATTCCTCTTCTTTTTCTTTCTTTTATGTGCTTAACATATACGTCACGTATACATGAACTCTGCAGATTCTCCTACAACTCGTATTTTTCCGAACCTTATTATTCAGTGTACAATTTACATGCTGCTGCTACTGTCAGTATAAGCAAGACAGGCGTTCAATAAGTAATGCAACACATTTTTTTCTCAGCCAGTTTCGGTTAAAAATGCGGAATTTGTAGTGGGACATGGTGGAACAATTCCGCTTCACTTCCTACGTTTTCCTGAAGTTCAGATAGGTGGCTGCTCTGTAGGTAGCCTTCAAAATGACGTCTGTAACCGAGGTGCCTTAGAAGCAGAAGGATGCACTTGAGATATGAGTATGCAGAATGTTTTCGAAGACCTGACGGTGAACAAAATCACGGTGAGTAGTTGAGCAAGAAGTCTGTGATCATCGCAACAATGTCGTGTAAACCTGTCCGATCTCCCGTGTGCCGACCGAGCGCACACAGATGCGACTCCTGCAGTGTTGGAACGTGCGGACACTCTCATTCAAAATGATCGAGACATCACAATCGAACATCTGATTGATGCAGCAAGACATTGGCTCAGACGACCACCAGTAAAATGCTACCATACCGGCATGGAGTCTCTTCCAGTAAGGTGGCGTAAACACGCAGCATTGAACGGCTATTACGCTGGAAAATAGGATTTTGCTTATAAAAGAGTAGGGAATAAAATGGTGTGTTGGGACCCTGAATAAAACCAGCATGCATTCAGAAAAAAAATATGTTGCATTATTTATTGAAAGCCCCTCGTACTTTTTGTAGAAATGTTAAAAAAAATACTCCGAATTTACGATTCGTGTAAACCACGTGCACTTGACATTTTGACCGAAAGGGTTGACGTATCTTCTTTGAAAGCCCTCATTTTCTTCTTTGCAAAGAACACCATTTCTTTTCCGAAAATGTTTAAGAAGTCTAGAATCTTCTCTTTCCGAGAAACTAGTGTCAGCCGGCCCCTGTGGCCGAGTGGTTCTAGGCGCTTCAGTTCGGAATCGCGCTGCTGCTACGGTCGCAGGTTCGAATCCTGCCGCGGGCGTGGATGTGTGTGATGTCCTTAGGTTAGTTAGGTTTAAGTAGTTCTAAGACTAGGGGACTCATGACCTCAGATGTTAAGTCCCATAGTGCTTAGAGCCAGCCAAACTAGTGTTATTAAACAGTAGCTATTTTTTTCTGTTTTCAAAAATGTGTAATTTTGCTAGACTACATTGCTAGTTTAAGAAAAATTCTTGAGAAACTTCGCAAATGCCAGGCCCAAAAGAGTACACTAAACATTCCTTTACATAAAGTGGAACATACCATGAACGCCATTTTAATGGTACACAACCAATAGTTAAACAAAATAACTGATTTGGCAAATATGTATTATCTACCATTTCTGATTCTTTCGTTCACATTAAATGTATAATAACCTCATGTTTTGAAATTTTGTTAAACTCATGCGACGTCTGCCTTTAAATAGGTGGTGTCTTTGTTTATCAATCGACGAGTAAGCCCCTGATTCTGTATAGAATTGAACTTCCGTGTATAAAACAGATTCAATTTATTTTATTACTTTACCAGTGAGTTAATGTGTTAAATATTTGAGGTTAAGCATATAAGCGAGTGAGGGGATTCCCGCCAGTGGTCCGACGTTTTTGAGCCGTGCACAGGCCGGCCGGTGTGGCCGAGCGGTTCTAGGAGCTACAGTCTGGAACCGCGCGACCGCTACGGTCGCAGGTTCGAATCCTGCCTCGGGCATGGATGTGTGTGATGTCCTTAGGTTAGTTAGGTTTAAGTAGCTCTAAGTTCTAGGAGACTTATGACCTCAGCAGTTGAGTCCCATAGTGCGCAGAGCCATTTGAACCATTTTTGAGCCGTGCACACGCCAGTTTTCTGTCGCGCACATCTAGTATCGATAGATGCAGCCCTGCTTTGATTATGTCCGGCCGCTCCCTAGAACAAGATCACGCCGTGCCGTGGTGTGGTGAACTGGTGCACGGTCTCGCTCTTATTGACGGCTATGTGTTGGCTGGCCGGTAGGCAACTGAACTGTTTGACTAGAGGCCCTCATTTACATTATCGTTTAAATGCGACACATCTTCCGGAAGACGAAAACCGAATTTCGAAAACCGTCTTTCGCTATCGCGTTTGCATGTGAAGACCTGAAGCGTATTTGGTATCCCATTTAAATATGGCGCCTGGAAAACAGCCGTTACATTTCGTAATTTAGTCAGCACAGTAAAAAATGTTCAAATGTGTGTGAAATCTTATGGGACTTAACTGCTAAGGTCATTAGTCCCTAAGCTTACACACTACTTAACCTAAATTATCCTAAGGACAAACACACACACACCCATGCCCGAGGGAGGACTCGAACCTCCGCCGGGACTAGCCGCACAGACTATGATCGCTGCGCCCAAGACCGCTCGGCTAATCCCGCGCGGCTCAGCACAGTAGCTATTTATCTTCAATTAGACGAGGTGTAAACAGCTTCAGTCTAATATTTCTACTTATCTTTCACTGTACAAAAAGGGGCTCCGTTCATATTAGCCGCCGGCTGGGGTGGCCGAGCTGTTCTACGCGCTAAAGTCTGGAACCGCGCGGCCGCTGCGGTCGCAGGTTCAAATCCTGCCTCGGGCATGGATGTGTGTGATGTCCTTAGGTTAGTTACGTTTAAGTATTCTAAGCTCTAGGGGACTGGTGACCTCAGAAGTTAAGTCCCATAGTGCTCAGAGCCATTTGAACCATTTGAACCGTATTAGCCGAAAATTTATAAAAAGGAGACGAAACCCGACACCTCAAGCACGTTTCTATATCGGCTGCGCTTAATTTAGAGCGGAAACCGATTGCTGAATTGGAAAACCAGCAAGCAGAAGCCGATTTCCAGAATCGATTTTCAAGTGTTTACATCACCACCCAGAAGCAGCATTGGGAAATCGGTTTACGAAATTCGGTTTTTAGAACCCCATTTAAACATGGTGTTTGGCTGCAGAGTGTTATCCCTGGCGGTGCACAGCTCAGTACGGAGGAAGTAGCAATCTACCTTGCTGTCAGTTCGTGACCTGCATTCGACCTGCTTAGCACATTACGTCGTTGAGGCGCTAACTACAACCCGGAATTATCTTATTTTCTCAAAGTGGTGGAAATTTTAGTGGTGAGCGTCAGCTTTGACGTTACGTGAAGCCTTCTGCCTGTTTCTCAAAATTTATTGCTCGTCAGCATTTTGGTTGCGCGCGCCGTGTGGTATCTGGCCGTAGTATGTAGCCTCCTAAATTGCGAAATATTTTTCTGCTGTATTCGTTGGAAACACGCATTGTGAGTCGTTGTGTGGCTGGGCAAGGAATTTAAGTGTCGGGTTAAGTGCATTGAGTATCAGTTATTATGATTTATGCAATGACCGATGTTTTTCATGGTTATTTGTGTAATCTGTCTGCGGTGACAACTTGTATTTTATTTCTATGTTTAAATCTCCTATAAAGTGCGCCATGCACACTGTCGTCTATAGTGGGTATTTTGTCTGGTGTGTAGCGAGTAACCTCCTTCCTCGTACAAAGGAAACTCCTATGGCACGCTCCTCAAACTTAGTGGTAAGATGGCCCATTGTATAGCCCGTCAAAAATTGAACACAGATCAGCCATGAAAACAGGAAGAAGGTGTACTGAACGGTGAAAAAAAAGCAAAATCGTGAGCGGCCCAAGCAGAAGATATACAATATCTAGCGAATATGAATAGCAACGGCGTGGTGGTTATGTGGTCACAGTGTTGGACTGCGCAGGGGAAGATCGATCTTCAAATCTGCATCTTGACCCATATTTTTTTCCACAAAATTATGAACTTTCAGTCCGGTCATTGATGTATCTGTTCTCTGTACTCAAGTCTGTGTCGTGGTGTAATGTCCGTTTGTAACAGTGAGATGTAAGAAAGTTACCTCCAGACGTACATAACTCCTATTTGCTCTACACAAGTACCACATGTTATGACTCTTGCGCTCTGTTTTGGAAGTTTTTAATCTTGAATTCCTTTCTTGTAACATAGTTCACAGACGTTTATTTTTTGTTTTCGCTTATCTGAGATGTCTAAGCGGCATCTTGCCTGCTCTCGTTATTCGTAACAAAAACTGACGAAGGTAGTATACTCTTACCACATGACTCATATTTTGTAACCAATGTATAGTATGATAATCGCCAAACCTATAGAAAAATAACAGCCACATCACTGACGGGACGGAAAGTTCATGATTTTGTGAAAAAAAATAGGGCACGAAGGAGATTCGAACACTGATCTCCTGCTTTGCAGTCCAACACCGTAACTATGACATCGCGGGTCTTGCAATTCGCTCGATGTTGCACATCTTGAGCTTGGACCGTTCATTGTTTCTATTTTTCTTCTTCTTTCACTGTTCAGTAGACTTTTTCCTGTTCCCATGCTCGATCTGTGTTCAGTTTTTGACGAGCAATCCACTGGGCCATTTTACCACTAAATCTGAGTAGTGTGCGATGGTGAGTCTCCCTTGTTAATGTGTCGTACTGTTGTTTGACTATCGTCAGTAGTACCTTAGTGAGCCGGCCGGTGTGGCCGAGCGGTTCTAGGCGCTACAGTCTGGAACCACACGACCGCTACGGTCGCAGGTTCGAATCCTGCCTCGGGCATGGATGTGTGTGATGTCTTTAGGTTAGTTAGGTTTAAGTAGTTCTAACTTCTAGGGGACTGATGACCTCAGAAGTTAAGTCCCATAGTGCTCAGAGCCATTTGAACCATTTTACTTGTTGATTGACTAGAAGCTCTTGTGGGCGAGTACCATCTAATTCTGTTCTTGAATTATTACGAACTGTTAGGTCCTCACCATATCTAATTATGCTACTAGTGTTTCACGAATTTTATTAATCATAGGTGTTTCTTTTTAATTCTACATCATTGCATTTTTGCACCCATATTGGCCTCTATTGACGTATTGGTTACTTGTTATAACTTCAACCGATTTTTCTAATAGTGATTGTACCGTACATTATGTAAATGCGCAATCTGAGGACCTATGGGTACTATGCACATACGAGTAATCTATACTGTAAGCTTTCCATTTTAATCTTGCCTTGCATGTTATTTCTGTTGCCTGGTACCGTCAGAACAGTTAGATCTGAAATATTGTTACCAGTTTCGTCATTTGGAAAAAAAAGTTATGTTTGGCGCTTCACCTCACTTCTTTAAATTATGCGTTTCAAGGTTAATACGTTTGTCATTGCCATTGTCTGGCTTGACACTCAAGTGGGCTGACAGTAAGCTAACAGATTTTCTTGTTTGTACTTGCCTTTAAGTAACAATTATTTGCTCTACTGACCTGTACTTGAAAGTCTTACGCGTTTCCTGAACTGCATTCGTATTTCTTACTAGTTATCGTATTGCATTGTAAAGAAGTTTACCTTTTACGGCACTAACTTTCCTTTTCTCCAAGCCGCTCCCATGCCTTATACTGCTGTCACAGAAACATCATTGCTAAAGCATTGATTTATTGTTCAACTAAAACACTCGTGATGACGAAGTTTCTAGTTTGTGTGATGAATGACAGCTTGCACTAAATGTAGAAAAATGTATGTTAATGCGGAGGAATAGGAAAAATAGTCATGTAACATTTGAACACAGCATTACTAGTGTGCAGGCTGATATAGTCACTTGGATCTGATACCTGGGCGTAACGGTGCAAAGCGATATGAAATGCAATGAGCAAGTCAGGTTGGTAGTAGGGATGGTGAATGCTCAACTTCGTTTTATTGCCAGAATTTCGGGAAAGTGCAGTTCATCCTAAAGGAGACGGCGTATAGAACGCTAGTGCGACCCGTTCTTGAGTATTGTTAGGGTGTTTGGGATCCGCTTCATGTCGGATTAAAGGAGGCCATCGAAGCAATTCAGAGGCGGATTGCTGAATTTATTACCAGTTTGTTCGATTAGCACGCAAGTATTAACGAGAGATGCTTGCTTAACTCAAATACGACTCCCTGCAGAGAAGACGATGCTCTCTCGACAAGGCACTTTTGCACAAATTTAGAGAACCGGCATTTGAGGCTGACTGCAAAACCATTCTACTGCCACCAGCGTTCATTTCCCCTAAGGACCATGAAGATGCGAAAATTAGGGCTGGTAAAGAGGATTTTGGATTGTCATTTTTCCCTCGCTCCATTTGCGAGTGGAACGGGGTAGTAAATGACTAGTAATGGTACAAGGTACCTTCCGACATGCCCTGTAAGGAGGTCTGCGGAGTATGGGTGTAGATGATACTCGGAAAAGTCAAACCCTCCTCTCCCAGGACGTAAGCTACGTACGGCCTGTGAGGAGGTGTACATTATTGGCCATTAAAATTGCTACACCATGAAGATGACGTGCTACAGACGCAAAATTTAACCGACAGGAAGAAGATGCTGTGATATGCAAATGATTAGCTTTTCAGAGCATTCACACAAGGTTGGCGCCGGTGGCGACACCTACAACGTGCTGACATGAGGAAATTTTCCAACCGATTTCTCATACTCAAACAGCAGTTGACCGGCGTTGCCTGATGAAACGTTGTTGTGATGCCTCGTGTAAGGAGAAGAAATGCGTACCATCACGTTTCCGACTTTGATAAAGCTCGGATTGTAGCCTATCACGATTGCGGTTTATCGTATCGCGACATTGCTGCTCGCATTGGTGGAGATCCAATGACTCTTAGCAGAAATGGAATCGGTGGGTTCAGGAGGTTAATACGTACCGCCGTGCTGGATCCCAACGGCCTCGTATCACTAGCAGTCGAGGTGGCTGTAACGGATCGTACAGCCACGTCTCGATCCCTGAGTCAACAGATGGGGACGTTTGCAAGACAACAACCATCTGCACGAACAGTTCGACGACGTTTGCAGCAGCATGGACTATCAGCTCGGAGACTATGGCTGCGGTTACCCTTGACGCTGCATCACACACAGGAGCGCCTGCGGTGGTGTACCCAACGACGAACTTGGGTGCACGAATGGCAAAACGGCTTTTTTTCGGATGAATCCAGGTTCTGTTAACAGCATCGTGATGGTCGCATGTTTGGCGACATCGCGGTGAACGCATATTGGAAGCGTGAATTCGTCATCGTCATACTGGCGTATCACCCGGCATGATGGTACGGGGTGCCATTGGTTACACGTCTCGGTCACCTCTTGTTCGCATTGACGGCATTTTGAACAGTGGACGTTACATTTCAGATGTATTACGACCCGTGGCTCTACCCTTCATTCGATCCCTGCGAAACCCTACATTTCAGCATGATAATGCACGATCGCATGTTGCAGGTCCTGTACGGGCCTCTCTAGATACAGAAAGTGTTCGACTGCTGCCTCAGATCTCTCACCAACTGAAAATGTCTGGTCAATGGTGGCCGAGCAACTGGCTCATCGCAATACGCCAGTCACTACTCTTGATGAACTGTGGTATCGTGTTGAAGCTGCATGGGCAGCTGTACCTGTACACGCCATCCAAGCTCTGTTTGACTCAATGCCCAGGCGTATCAAGGCCGTTATTACTGCCAGAGGTGGTTATTCTGGCTACTGATTTCTCAGGATCTATGCACCCAAACTGCGTGAAAATGTAATCACATGTCAGTTCTAGTATAATATATTTTTCCAATGAATACTCGTTTATCATCTGCATTTCTTCTTGGTGTAGCAATTTTAATGGGCAGTAGTGTATTTGGCAGCAGGTGGCCTGATAGCTTGAAGTGTCACTGGTGACGACGACAGTGGTTCCGCAAGGACGCCGACCAGAGCAGCATGTGGCGGTCGTATGGCAGCGTTTAGGTCTGCCAGCAGCCCAGGACTTTGTGGGCTGAGGTGTGCAGGATGACGTTGTGGCCCAAAGGTAGATGAGACGTAGTGGCTGCCCACAGGATATAACAAAAGGCGTCCTGATATGAAAAGAAATGGCATCCCAGATCATCATTCGTGTTCGTCGGGGCATAAGCGGGCGACAGTCACGCCGGTATCCCAGTGCTGTCCAGGACGTCTCCACACTCGTCTTCGGTGGTCATCGAGGCTCAGTTCGAAGCAGGGCTGATGAATGAAGAGATTCGAGGCCGAAGTTTTCTAGTTTCTACTGCCTGTCTTCGTGGTTGCGAAACTCTACCTTCTCCAGTACGGTCGCCAGATCTCTTCCCACTTGAGAACGCTTGGAGCATTATGGGAGGGCCGCCCAACCAGCTCGGTATCTAACTCGCCATTTGGACAGAATTTGGCACGATATCCCTCAGGAGGACATACGACGACTCTACCAGCCGATCTCAAGCCGAATAACTGCTTGCATAAGAGCCAGATGTGGACTAACGCGGTGTTGACGTGTCCTGGACTAAGTTAATCTGTCGGTAAAGAGGGAGGAAAGGGTTACATCTAAATGAAAGGAAAAATGCAAATGAAACTGGTGGAAATTAATTTAGAAAAGGGGTAAAGTTAATGAAGAAAGTAAATGTGCGGCCGTTACGTTAACAATTAACTAGCGGTAATTAGATATTTGAGATTTGGGGGAAATTACGGTCGCCAGTCCTAAGGACAATTACTATAGTAACTGAAAAAGAAAGGTAATTACACATATAATTAGCACTAGAAGCGTGGCAACTGAAGGTTGACACGTGTAGTGTGAAAACTGAAAGTTTGTCAGAAGTAATAAATTTCGCTACACTCTCAGTTAATTTAGCAAAAGGATTAATAAAACTGGAAAATCGAAAGTTAATTTAGTGACTGAAGTTAATAGTGAGCTTTCTTTCTGAAGCACACCGACATTCAGTAAAATAAGGTTAGTCTTGGACTACCTCAACAATCATTTCAAAAGCTACTTGAATCTACGCAATTTAGAAATAAGAGAATTAACTTTGAACTTGAATTAAATGATTCTGAACAATTAACAATAGTAAAATTTAGTACGTACCAAGCTGAGCTGCAGTCACAGGTAAGCTAAAATACGGTAACAAAACTCGCACTCTTAATTTGTGCTTGTGTAATCTAACTATTGTAGCCAGCTAATGCTTGAATTGAACTTTGAAATTAAAGCAGTGAAATCGAATGATGCTGGCGTTTGAATTTCAACGACCCTCGGGCTCATTTCGGAAAAGGAAGGGACCCTGCTTGGCAGTGCAATTGGGACAATGAGCAACAAAGGTTCATGCTAAGTTGCTGTAATTTTGCGAGGCAAATGGAACAATTTGAAAAGCTGAGGTCTGCCATACAGTTCTGAAACTTTACGTGCTTTTAGTCTTCCTTGTTGGTTGATTGAAGGTTTGAAGCCGTCGATCGAGGAGGTGGCGACAGTCACTCATTGTCGGCCGTCGCTGTTGCAGAAGCTGGATGTTGGCGCGCCTTCTTCTCGACACGGTCACCAGGCGAAACGGGCTCTTGATGTGCGCCAGCTAATGCTTCCCGTCCGCGACACCATGTCAGAAACTATCATCGCGAGTCGAGCGCAATTACATGCTGCCAAACTCCGAAAGCCGGCAACTCGCGGGAGCGTCACACAACACACCTGCTCCACTCGCTACTCCAGCCAGACCCCGAAAGCTCTGCCCGCGCTCCACGCGGCAGAGTTAACACTACCAAAGATCCTACACACTTTGATTCTTCACACGACCTATCGATGTAATCGTTCGATAGCAGTTTTCCCTAGGCAAGACCCAGCGTAAAATACAATTAATATTCGCAAAACAAACCAATTATACATCGACATAAATGCATAAATATATATATATCCAAACAGTAAAGCAATTACAATATATAAAGAGACAGAAATGTCATATCTTGAGGTAACAAAACAAGGAAAAAAATAATAGTACAATAGATGGAAATAGGAGGATATGCATTTCCGGCGTTACACGTGCCCCACATTGTCTGAGGATGTTCGTGTAACGTAAACAGACTCAGAAAATGTCCAAAAAAGAAACAGCGGAAATGCATATGCTCAAAACATCAACAAAATTTAGCATTCGTCTAATTAATCATAAATCAATTTTTAGACCATAATAATTGAGTGGAGACACTCCTAATCTTATTCCACTCTGTCATCTTGCACAAAATAAAACAGGTTGACAACATATTAAAATTCATAGAAAACATAGAAAATGGTTTAGCTATTCTAAAATTGTCAAAATTCCCAACAGTATCAAGAAATGGAATACTATTTACAAAATTAATCAGAGTACATGGTCATAAAAACAGGTAGATCAAAATACGCAAATTAATAATTAATTACATAGAATACACATTTTTACATAACCCTTTCATAATTAATATTCTCGTCATGGGAGTCCATTAAATGCTAAACAAGAAAATAACACACATCAGATCGAAAAAAAACATAAATATTGACAGTAGAATTCTTTCAGCTGTCCAGGAAGAAAAACAATTCCGCCTTCCGTACTCGCAAGTACAAAGAATGCCGACAGCGGCCCAAGAGCCAACAGCGGCACAAGAGCCGACAGCGGCTCGCCTCGCCAGTATTGTTGCGCCCGCGTGTGCGGCACGCTTGATCTCACTCGCCCTTGTGACGGCGTTTCCAGAACGTCCGTTTCACTGAATTCTTTCGGAAAAACTCACTCCCGAGTAATCTCAAGGAGTCCATAAACACTATCACAGCGGATAACTCAACACTGTCCATCATCACACGCATGTACTAGCCTGAAACTTAAAACAGCGTCTAAGTACATCGGCAATGACTAGTAAATCACATATTTATGGAATCTTACAGCTAATTACAAAATCATATTTACATTGCTTAATCTACTGTGACTCAGCTGAAAGCTTAAACTAGCAGCTTGGATTTTTCAGTTGATTAGATCATGATTAAATTGATTAAAATTAAATTGATTAATCAAAATTAATTACTTATTAATTACAACTTCTTTAATGACCTTGGTCAGTCAAAAGCATGGCAATCTAGCAAACCTTAAATCTTACACTCTATATTTACATATTGTACAAATTACCCATTGTGTGGTATTAATCGATCCTAGGTTGGTACAATTTCAGATCTACTATATTTCGAATACCTAATAGCTTTCCAGAGCTTGGATACTCTAAGCAATAAGCATTTGTGTGAGGTATACCAATGACTTTATATGGTCCATTATAAACAAACTTAAATTTAGAGATTTCATTGTCTATCTCGCTCGATTTCTCATGAGCTTTTACAAGTACTAAGTCTCCGATCGCAAACTTAGCAAAACGCGCTTTAGCGTCATGACGACGTATGCGAGCATCGGCTTTTAGCTTCATTACTTCTCGCAAACGATCTTTTTTCACACCAATACTAATGTCAATCCGTGGAGGGAATTTGATTATCTCTTCCACTAAACTTTTACTTCTGTCATCCAGCAGGATTTCCTCTGGAGAAAATCCCGTCGATTCATGTCTCAAGGTGTTCATAATCCTCTCAAATACTGCTACATATTTGCCCCATGCCCTATGGTTGTGATGGCAATAGGTACGGCACAGTCGGCCTAGCTCGCGCATATACCTCTCAGCGGGATTCCCAGCCGGACAATAAGCTGAAATATGGATCACCTCGACCCCATTACTTTCCATGCCTTCATTCCACAACTTAGAAGTAAATTGTGCCCCATTGTCTGATAGAATCGCCTTGGGCTTACCAATATGAACAAAATAATCGTTCACCAGCTTGCTATAGACCGCTTTGGCTGTAGCTTTCCTAATCGGGTATAGTTTGATGAACTTGGAAAAAGCTTCTAGCACTACTAAAATGTAGGCAAAGTTTCCTGATGACTTGGGCAAAGGTCCGTACAAGTCCACGCACAGTAATTCAAAGGTGTCGTTAGGCCTTATACTTTGCATAGGACCACGACTCGTACAGTTGGTAACCTTCACCTTCTGACATAAATCGCAAGTTTTCACTCTGTCAGTAACTCGTTTTAACATGTTGTTGAAATGCACTACTTCACTCAGCTTTTCCGTACATTTCTTTGGTCCACAGTGACCATACGCCAAATGGTAGTAGTCTATTATTTCCGTGACGTATTTGGTGGGCCAGCATACCCGCCAAATATTACTATCTTCACCCTTACGTATGTACAAGATATGATCGTATATCTTGTAATACTTCCTTAATTTCTCTCCTTCTGGACTCTTTTCATCATATCGGGTTTTCACCATATTTAAACAACCATCCTCGTTCTGATGACGACGTAGATTCTTACAAATGTTCATTATTAATTTACGTCCCTCAACTTCTTTAAAATAGTACAATTTGACCACTCCATCTGCCTCATCTTTCAATAGACCTTGATTAGACTCGGGCAACCGCGACAGCGCATCCGCTACGCAATTGTCGGTCCCTTTTACGTAACAGATGTCATAGTTAAATTGCTGTAAATACAGCGACCACCTAGTCAGTCTTTCGTGAAGTAGTTTACAATCCTTCAGATAAGTGAGCGCCTTATGGTCCGTATGAATAATCACTTTACGGTCCCATAGGTAACCCTTGAACTTCTTGAATCCCCACACGATAGCGAGACACTCTTTCTCAGAAATCGTGTAGTTTCGCTCACTTTTTGATAAAGTTCGACTCGCGAACGCTATCGTCCGGTGTTCCTTATCCTCTCCTTTACCAACTTCTTGGAACAGTTCTACCCCCACCCCGTAATTCGACGAATCCGTTCCCAGATGGAAGGGTAGCGATAAATCAGGATGAAATAGTATGTTAGATCTTAACAACTCGTCTTTTAATCTCTCGAAAGCGGTCTGACACCCGTCAGTCCACACAAAGGGAACATTTTTGCGTAAGAGGTCATTCAAATTTTCATCATTAAATACTTGTCCTTTTACAAATTTACGGTAAAATCCTGTGAGCCCTAGAAAACTTTTTAACTGTTTCCTAGACTTGGGTGGAGGACAATTCCTTATTGCCTCTAGTTTCTCTGGGTCTTTCGTAATACCAGCAGTGGTAATTACATGCCCTAAAAATTTCAGTTCCTGCTTCACAAATTCGCATTTCTTTAGCTTTAGAGTCATTCCGCCACGGCGCAATGCTCTAAAAACTTCATCTAACAGGTCACAATGGTCATGCCAAGTGGCATTGGCCAACAATAGGTCGTCAACATATACAGTTAATCTTGAACTCAAAGCCGGTCCTAGCACTTTATCTAGGGCCCTGATGAATACGGACACAGATATATTAAGTCCAAACGGCAGTACTCTATACTGATAACACCTGCCCGCAAACAAGAAGGCGGTGTATGGCCTAGATTCTTCTTCGAGTTCTATTTGCCAGTAACTAGCCGTCAGATCGAGGCTAGTCATGAACTTAACGTCATGAAAACGTTGCAAAATCTCCTCCATACTCTCTGGTCTGTCTGTTTCACGTTGAACGACCCTATTCAACGTGCGTGCGTCAATCACAATACGCACACTACCATCCCGTTTTGCTACAATGACCAAACCGTTATTGTATGGACTTGTACTTCTTTCAATCACTCCCCATTCGATCATCTTATCTATCTCCCGTTGCACTGCTTCCTTTTTGGACAGCGGTATAGCATACGGTCTCACGAAGAATGGTTCGTGCGGAATTACATGCAACTTGCATTTATATCCTTCCACAAGACCCGGTTTGTCTGAAAACACACCCTTATTCCTCATTATTACTTCATACAGGCCTCGTCTTTGTTCGTGTGTTACGTTTGACACACCGTCTACAATACTTTCCAATTCACTTTCTACACTATTGTCAATGCCGAGATTCCTCACATTACAGTAGTTCAAATTCATACCTACGTCAATACCATTCGGCCAGTTAACAATGTGTATAGGCTGGTATTGCCTATGCACACCGTCTCCTGCCTCGTCAAAACTAACTACTATTGTTTTATCTTGGGACGTACATGTCAAAGTTTTGCTTTCGCAGTTAATCACTGCATGGTACTTTAATAGCCAATCTAACCCGATAATTACTTCCGTAGTTAAGTCTGGCACGACGACAAACTCTTGTTCAAATCGTGCCCCACATATCTCGAAGTTGACAAAAATCTGTTTTGTGACCGGTTTACTGGCCTTCCCAGTAGCACCGATAATTTTCACTCCTGTTACTGGCATAACTACGATGCCAGGTCTGTCTTTCAGTAACTCAAATATTTTCCCAGATACAGCACTCAATTCTGCACCGGTGTCAATCAACACGTTTAGTTGTAGGTCGTGCATATTAACAGACACTACTATCTGCCTACACTTGTCCTCGACTGTTTCTTTATTTTCCCACAGTAAATCCTCGTCTATATCCAGGTCATTCCAGAAAAAACCATCCGGCTTTGATCCTAAATCCGGTTTATCTGGCGGCTTTTTCAGCCTCTGTTCACATACAGTTTTAATTTCAACACGTTTGTCCTGAGGCATAGTCTGTAGCTTCGCCTCCAATACCGAAACCTTTTCCTGTAACTCGTCAACTAGCGAGTGTTGCTTTGCTATCAATTCACTAATTGTCACCTTCGTTGATTCCTCTTTAACCAGATTGATCTCATCTGCCAATCTACCTGGAGAAATGTGCCCAGTAGTATCTGCAATTACATCCTCTAGATCTGCGCAACCCACACTGTTATCGTCTGACCGTATAACGTCAGCTCTAGCCTCATACACACTGTAATTTACGTGGTTTTCTACCAATCGTGTCCGGCTATCACTAAAATTTTCGCAATCTTTCTCCTTAATACTTTCGCAATGTTTAAACTGGAGGTTTGCGTCGGATGGGTCGGCTACTTCTACCACTGAAACTTTCGGTAAAGTCTGCCGGTTAGGGCCAGAACTTTCCGTTACTACTTCAACATCCAACTCTTGCGGGACGAAACACGACGCATCTTGCTCGTGCTCCCCGTTAACATCAACTATTTCTAGTAAAGTCTGCCGGTTAGGGCCAGAACTTTCCATCACTTCACAATCACTATCTTCCTGCGGGACGAGACGCGGCAAATCCTGCCCGTGCTCCCCATAAACGCTTCTCCCGTACAGGCCCCTATAATCTTTTAGTTCGTCGTATAAGCGACCGAACTGCCTTAACCAGACCTCATCCCTCTCTGCATCCCCTCGCTCGATGACGGACGTTTTGTCCGACATCTGATCTTCTTTCAACACTTGCGAATCATTCTTAAACTCAATCTCCAGTTCCACTGTGGGTGTTACAGCTGCCACTTTATAATCGATTTCCGGAACACTACTTAAATTGTTCTCACTGACAGTGAATGTATTTTCTACTGCCGTGTCTACAGCTGATCTACTACTTGTGGGCGCACTCCTTTCTCCTAATACTGGCACACTCTCCCGCCGTTGATTATTCCATACGGAATTTTCATAACGACGACACCTGGGTTTTCTCCTGTTATTGGGCCGCCAAAATTTCTCCACGCCCGGTCGGCCCCTCACCGGCGCGGCTAATGGTTTCCCTGTCTCGTCCCAGCAGATACGCTCCCCGGATACTGCTGAGGCGGCTGGTCACACCCTCTGGCGTTATTACTATTCTGCGCAGCCCGTATCACGCTAGTATGATACTGGTTTCCGTCATTCCGGTTATTATTTGCATTGTACCGATTGTTATTACGATCCGAACCATTATTGTTATTGCTGCCATGGTTGCGGTATGCATTATTCCCATGGTTATCGTTGGTGTGGTTGCTGTGGTACCCGTTGTTGTTACCACGGCCTCTACCACTGTCGCGATTATTGCGCCAATTGTCCTCGTCCTCAACTCTTTCCAGGAAATCATTGATTGTCCTGTAATTGCTTCCTACGTATCGTTTTGTATCATCTGGAAGCTTTTTGTAGAGTTCCCAGACTATTTCGGATTCCGTGCGGCGATCACGCAAATATTCCAACTTGCGGATCCAGCCCTCACAAAACTCCTTCATCGAGCAGCGCGAATTCGCATCGAAAGGCCTCGATACGACAAATTCGCGCCAGACACTTTGCTGTTTTTGCTCTGACCAGTATTCAGCCTGAAACAAATTTTTAAACTCGTCAAAAGTCAGGTTCGTAATGTTGAGGTTTAAGCCCCAACGCTTGGCATCACCAGCCAGCACATCAATAACCGCATTAATTTTTCTCTCATTAGTCCATGGTCTGGGTAAAACTCTTTCACAATTTTTAATGAAATCCGTCGCATGTATACCGCCTTTTTTCAAGGGGTCGAACCGCTCCTCTTTCGTCAACAATTCCGAACTATGTGCACAGATTGGCACATAGCTCTGTTTTTCGTCAAGTTTCTTTTCTAATTCCGACACTCTCGTAATTACTTGGCAAGTGGTTGTCGCAAGCGTTTCTACTTCCTTTTTTTGTTCTTCGCAGGTATTAGCCTGCTTCGTCACTTTGGTATCTACTTCGGATACTAAAGCCTTTAAAGTTTCCACCTTCTTTTGATCCTCTTTTTTCACTAATTGAATTTGTTCCGTCACCTTATTCTCGATGATCGGAGCAACTGCTTCTCCTACACTTTTTTCGATTCTGCTAATTTCGGAATTAAAACGCGTATTTATGCTCGCAATTTCCGCCTGAACGCCTACCATTTCCTGTTTAAGATTACCGATTTCAGTATTAATTACAACAATATCTTCTTTGATTTTATCAACTTTTGTATTAACAACTCCAACATTGTGGTTAACAACATTAATAGCTTTGTTCTGATTGTCTAGCTTTCGTTCAATTTTTTCAGACTGAGCTTCTTGCTTGGCAGACAGAGCTATAATTTCTGCCGATTGACTCTTGATTTCATTAATCAAAGCATTCAATAAATCAGTTAAATTCCCAGAGACTACCGGTTTTACTTCCGTAGCTGGTTCCTCTATACATGTTCCCCCGTATTCATCATCAAGGGGTACAGATTTGATTTTCGCTTCCGATTCCGAAACATTTTCTAAAGTTTGGAATTCCATTTCTGCTCTTTGTTGCGTTACAGCGGTCGCGTCTTTCATGCTAGCCGCCTGCCCCTGAACAATGGGAACCGCCGTGCGCGTTTCCCACTGTTCGACCGATTGTTCCGTATCCAAGTCTACCAAATTTTGGTAATTGTTGCCTTCACTCATTTTAATAATTTTCAATATAAATGCCAAATCTCAAATATAATTAGATTTACTCCCACTACTTAATGTCGCTGACGTAACGACCTGTTCGTAACCAATACTTTGTTACGAGATTTGCACCATACAAAATTCGTGTCCAGAACAACCTCAAAACTGAAGATTGTCCTGTCACCAGGTCGCCACGTGTAACCTCCCCCTCACTTATCGACCTTAATGACAGTGAAAAATTAAACCGCGTGTACCTAATGGAAATTTGGGAAAAGCAATCGTCACCGAAGTTAATCTGTCGGTAAAGAGGGAGGAAAGGGTTACATCTAAATGAAAGGAAAAATGCAAATGAAACTGGTGGAAATTAATTTAGAAAAGGGGTAAAGTTAATGAAGAAAGTAAATGTGCGGCCGTTACGTTAACAATTAACTAGCGGTAATTAGATATTTGAGATTTGGGGGAAATTACGGTCGCCAGTCCTAAGGACAATTACTATAGTAACTGAAAAAGAAAGGTAATTACACATATAATTAGCACTAGAAGCGTGGCAACTGAAGGTTGACACGTGTAGTGTGAAAACTGAAAGTTTGTCAGAAGTAATAAATTTCGCTACACTCTCAGTTAATTTAGCAAAAGGATTAATAAAACTGGAAAATCGAAAGTTAATTTAGTGACTGAAGTTAATAGTGAGCTTTCTTTCTGAAGCACACCGACATTCAGTAAAATAAGGTTAGTCTTGGACTACCTCAACAATCATTTCAAAAGCTACTTGAATCTACGCAATTTAGAAATAAGAGAATTAACTTTGAACTTGAATTAAATGATTCTGAACAATTAACAATAGTAAAATTTAGTACGTACCAAGCTGAGCTGCAGTCACAGGTAAGCTAAAATACGGTAACAAAACTCGCACTCTTAATTTGTGCTTGTGTAATCTAACTATTGTAGCCAGCTAATGCTTGAATTGAACTTTGAAATTAAAGCAGTGAAATCGAATGATGCTGGCGTTTGAATTTCAACGACCCTCGGGCTCATTTCGGAAAAGGAAGGGACCCTGCTTGGCAGTGCAATTGGGACAATGAGCAACAAAGGTTCATGCTAAGTTGCTGTAATTTTGCGAGGCAAATGGAACAATTTGAAAAGCTGAGGTCTGCCATACAGTTCTGAAACTTTACGTGCTTTTAGTCTTCCTTGTTGGTTGATTGAAGGTTTGAAGCCGTCGATCGAGGAGGTGGCGACAGTCACTCATTGTCGGCCGTCGCTGTTGCAGAAGCTGGATGTTGGCGCGCCTTCTTCTCGACACGGTCACCAGGCGAAACGGGCTCTTGATGTGCGCCAGCTAATGCTTCCCGTCCGCGACACCATGTCAGAAACTATCATCGCGAGTCGAGCGCAATTACATGCTGCCAAACTCCGAAAGCCGGCAACTCGCGGGAGCGTCACACAACACACCTGCTCCACTCGCTACTCCAGCCAGACCCCGAAAGCTCTGCCCGCGCTCCACGCGGCAGAGTTAACACTACCAAAGATCCTACACACTTTGATTCTTCACACGACCTATCGATGTAATCGTTCGATAGCAGTTTTCCCTAGGCAAGACCCAGCGTAAAATACAATTAATATTCGCAAAACAAACCAATTATACATCGACATAAATGCATAAATATATATATATCCAAACAGTAAAGCAATTACAATATATAAAGAGACAGAAATGTCATATCTTGAGGTAACAAAACAAGGAAAAAAATAATAGTACAATAGATGGAAATAGGAGGATATGCATTTCCGGCGTTACATGCTGCCGAAAAATTAAATCTGTTCTGAATACATCTGTCACTGGCTGTTATTGGAAGGATTAAAACGTCCTTTTTTTTACAATCAACTGTACACAGCAGTGCTTGAGGTTTCTTGTAGCCATTTAAAATAAAATAAATGGTTGGAGATATGAATAACGTATGTGTAATAAACCTGTGTTACTAATTCTGTCCCTCCATAAATTTTTAAATTCCTTGTATCAGGGCACGTTCGAATCAGTGAGACAGTCTTCATTATCCATGTACTACTATATAGGAGTATCGAACGAATGAGGAGTGAGTTTCTACTGTACCACAGCGAGATGACTGTAAAGAGCATCAATTTATTTTATTTCCACGACTCACTGATCTGTCACCTATTGTAATCATCTGATCGTAGGTTGCTGAGAGAATAGCATGTCTCCATTTACTGTATGTGTCTGCATAAAAAGTAAAATATCGTTACTTGCTATCGATCCTAATGACGCAGTTTTAATGGACGGCAGTGTATGTTGTACTCTTAATAGAAAAATGTAATAGCACAGATAATCAGTCTTCGTACACTGTCATAATCAGGTTACACCTTTTCGTCTGAAGTCACTCATTTTTTAACGTTTTTATGAGGTTGCTTTCATGTGTGCCTGTTGGGTAAAAATTCTGCAGTTCATTTGAAACTGACTTCCCGATGAGCTAGATACTTTAAATTTTAAACATGCTCAGAACTGCATGGCAGTGCAGTAGTGTGGAGGTAAGAACCACCTATCTGCAATAGGGGTGAGGGATGAGCATGGAAACGGTGTGACAAAGACGTATAATGCACATCACTGCCTGTCCAATTGGACTTTCTGCACGATGGTTGAGCTTAACATACTGCGTCACAGCCCCTACAGGCGCAATGTGCGTACATTGCCTGCTGCAGAAAGACTCTGCGACAAA
The DNA here is from genome assembly GCF_021461395.2 of Schistocerca americana. Lineage (NCBI taxonomy): Eukaryota > Metazoa > Arthropoda > Insecta > Orthoptera > Acrididae > Schistocerca > Schistocerca americana. The sequence goes on along the minus strand of NC_060125.1, from coordinate 527,661,630 downwards.
TCTCTCGATTTACTGGTGCACCTCTGAAACGGATAAAGCAGTTCCTATCGAGCTGAGCACACGTACAACATGCATCCTGAAAAGACATTACTCTGACAGTTCGACCCTCATAGCACCCCAACAGCTGAGCGTGCGGGTGAAAAGGGGAGCTATAAATGTGGGACACTTGGAGCAATTTCAACCAAGTTCAGTATATGAATTACTCATTTTAAGAAGTTTTATTATCTCGCCCTTTTGTTTATGTGTCTGTTCGGGACACACCTTGCAGCTGACTTTAAACAAACTTCCCCATGAGCTAGACGCTTGAAATTTTCAACGTAGTTCAGAGCTGGATAACAACGCTATATTAACTTAGTTTCTTGTGTAGTGTGTGGCAGAGAGTACTTTACTTACCGCTATCATTTCCCGATGAGCAAGAGACGTGAAACTTTCAACGTAGCTCGGAACTGGATGACAGTGCAGTTTTAACTCGCTTTCTTGTCCGGTATGTTGAGGGTACTTTGTGCACCACCGCCATTTTCTCCTACCCCTGCTCCAGTCGCCAACGGCTCGTGGGACGAACGGTTGTTAGCAAGCCTCTTTTTCAGCTAAAGTCTCTCCTCTAATTTTTACCTTCACGGTCTTCTCACGAGATATACGTAGAAGGAAGTAATATGTTCCTTTACTCAAATGAAGAGAAATTGAAGTAAATCTGAAACTCACCACGAGTCTCTGTTGTGAACCCATCAAGATGTCTGAGACCAATTGCAAAAACTTCCACACACACAAGACTATAAAGCACAAAATAATTATTTAAATAAATATCAATTTTTAATATAACACTCTTTTTACATCAGACTAAAAAGGATAAAATAATTTCGCATGGCTTCTTACAGATTCCTAACCCTATATAGATAGCCATGAGAGACTCGTGGTGAGTTTCAGATTTACTTCAATTTCTCTTCATTTGAGTAAAGGAACATATTACTTCCTTCTACGTATATCTCGTGAGAAGACCGTGAAGGTAAAAATTCATGGCTACTGAATTTTCAGTAGCTATAAAAATATTTGTAAGAATAATAATGAAAAACGTAGGGCACGTGCAATAAAAATTAATATATGACTACTTCACCTTCTATTCACTATCTATTATGACGCCCTACGTTGTTCGTTATAAAGCTTACAAGTATTTTCATAGCTATTAAAAATTCACTCACAAACTTTCAGGATATCTGTATGGTGTTAGGAATCCGTATGGGACTAGGATAAATTATTTTATTCTTTTTAATCTGGTATAAAAGCCTGTTTTATAAAAACCTGATTTTTTAAACAAATATTTGCTTGATCACAAGTGCAATCCGTCTGGTAGATTTGTCTTTCTGTAAACTGCTAAGTGGGCATTGATTCAGGCAAGTGATAAGTGATGCACGTAAGGCATCTCTGAGGACACCCAGAGTGCCATTTCCCCTGGCAGGACAGGTACCACCATTCAGAACATTGTCTCCATTGGCTGGAAGCATCGACTGCTGGCTTCAAAACGAAGAGAAAGCTGTTACATAAATCCGACGCCTTATCGCGACTTAGTTTTGAGCATTTTTTTTTGGAGTGTGTGCGCGTTTTATGTACTTGGTCTGGGAGTGTTCTCTACTACTGGATTGTGTCTGGAAAGCTTACCATTTACTGGAGAAATGTTTGGATATGAAGCAGTGTGATATTTATATGTTTCAAATTTACATCTTGTTTTTGGGGAGTGTGAGACAAGAAAAATGACGGAAAGCCAGTAACGTATTCATAAAATGATCACCTGAATGATGCTATTATTGGATGAAAGAATAGTAAACAGAAGCGGGAAAGGAGAAAGGAGGGACAACTGGGAGAGAAAAGATAGGGAGGAAAGACAGAAGAGTGAAAGAAAATATAGGAACCAGGTCAGTAAGAGGGAAAAAGAGCCAAAGGACTGACAAGAAAAGGATAAGGAGAACGAGAGAGAGTAGATAGAAGGAAATAAAGAGGACAGTATCAGGGGAAACACCTAACAGGTAAAAATGGAAAATTAGGAGAAAGAGAAACCAGAAAGAAAATGATAAGGTGCAAGAGAGGATATAACAGAGCAGAAAAGGGTAAGACGATAGTAGTTAGAACCAAATTTAAAGTTGAAGGAAATAGATTAATGAAAATATAGTGATGGCGTGCGTAGAAGAAACGGGAAAAATAGACTGGTAGAGCGAATAGTCCTACTTTTATAGGGTCAAGTGAAATTGTAAGTAGAAGGTGAATGTAGGAAATTAAATGAAATGATCATATGGTGTTATTTGGCCAGGGCTCCCCCTCTGGCGCTGTTCAAGCCCCTGGGCCAAGTCTTTCTATTTGACGCCACTTCGGCGACTTCTTTCGATGAAACTGATATGAAGTGATTGGGACAACACAAACTTCAGTCGCCGAGCAAATAACATCTCCGACCCGGCCAGGAATCGAACCCGAGAGCCCGAGATTTAGATTCAGTAACGCTAACCATTGCAGCCAGATGACAGATTTTCTGATAATGGGGCAGGTACAGAAGAAAATATTGTACAAATAGTCTCGTCTACAAAAGCTATTTTCGTTCCTGTTTTGGGAAAACAGCTGCCGCTCGTTTGTGAAAATGAGTCGGGATTTTATGTATCGTCCACGAAATCCTGTCGGGAAGTTACCGGAAAGGAGGTTTCACAGTCTACGTGTTTTGATGGCGAATTCGTCCATATCAAGCTATTTGGATGACGTTAAATGGGGAGAGCGAAGAGATACAATATGAAACTAAAGATGAGTGAAACATAGTGCATGAGATATAAAAATAATATGAGAATTAACACGGTAGATATGAAGAGAAGAAAATGAATCGAGAAAAAAGAGAAGAATGGACTACTGTTGCCATGTAATCAGCTGGTTCCTCTCTAGCGATCACGTCTCTGCACAAGAATAACATCTAATCATTTTATTGAACTGTTGTATTCACTTATAGCTATGCTGAACGACAGTTCGCCACAAAATAGATTTCCTGAATGAGTCTGCGATCAATGTGAGTTTTTTTAATAACGCCATTGGCTTAATATTCTTTATTTATTACAACATTTTGGCTATTGCCATCACCACATTTGTAATTAAGATTAAAGAAACATAAGAATGTGCGATGGTATACGTTAGCAGCCATGAAAATGGTAAAAAATTTAAAAGTTAGAAATTAGGAAATTTAAAAAATTAAAATAGTTACTTCATGCAGCAACATTTAGAACTTCTAAAACAACCTTCAGCAACAGTTTCAACAAAAGTTATGCTTCAGCGAGGTGTCAGATGACTGCTGGGATCAGAAGCAAACAGAAATACAACTACTGGCCATTAGGTGAGCTACTCATTTTTAAGGACACACATGTGAAATAACAGTATTTAAATACAAATATTCTAAGTTATATTATAAAAATTTAAAAGAGATAGTGGAAAAATAAAACGGCAGCAATACCTCGATGTACAGTGCAACTAAAAGCGAGAGCTTATTAGAAAAAAAATCCTCTGCATTTATTATGTGAATACTCTTAAAGCTATTTAAAACAAACGTTTTGACTTTTTACATCTTTACTGTTAATTTCTGTATATTTGCAACCATTTACAACTAGAAGGCTCGTAATTCTAGAGAGTAACACGCATTGTGGGACGTACACTGTGCTGTAACCGAGTTTCGAATTCGAAGAGTTCGTCCACACGTGGAGCATCCTCTACTTCACGATGACAACCTCAGACCACACACGAGCTCTGCGACATCTACAACAGTCCGACGCCTTGGGTTCACTGTCATTAATAGCCCTCCATACAGTCCCGACTAGGCACAATTCAACTTCCATCTGACTCTAAAACGTAAAGAACACCCTCTAAGACTTCACTCAGATAGTGATGAAACGGTGCAGGCAGAGTTGACGTTGAAGCTCCGTCAACAAAGTCACACGTTCTACAGTGACGGTATGAACAAACTGGTCTCTCGATGAGAGGAATGTTTTCGTCCCCGGGGTGCATAGAGAAATACACTACTGGCCATTAAAATTGCTACACCAAGAAGAAATGCAGACGATAAACGGGTAATCATTGGGCAAATATACACTCCTGGAAATTGAAATAAGAACACCGTGAATTCATTGTCCCAGGAAGGGGAAACTTTATTGACACATTCCTGGGGTCAGATACATCACATGATCACACTGACAGAACCACAGGCACATAGACACAGGCAACAGAGCATGCACAATGTCGGCACTAGTACAGTGTATATCCACCTTTCGCAGCAATGCAGGCTGCTATTCTCCCATGGAGACGATCGTAGAGATGCTGGATGTAGTCCTGTGGAACGGCTTGCCATGCCATCTCCACCTGGCGCCTCAGTTGGACCAGCGTTCGTGCTGGACGTGCAGACCGCGTGAGACGACGCTTCATCCAGTCCCAAACATGCTCAATGGGGGACAGATCCGGAGATCTTGCTGGCCAGGGTAGTTGACTTACACCTTCTAGAGCACGTTGGGTGGCACGGGATACATGCGGACGTGCATTGTCCTGTTGGAACAGCAAGTTCCCTTGCCGGTCTAGGAATGGTAGAACGATGGGTTCAATGACGGTTTGGATGTACCGTGCACTATTCAGTGTCCCCTCGACGATCACCAGTGGTGTACGGCCAGTGTAGGAGATCGCTCCCCACACCATGACGCCGGGTGTTGGCCCTGTGTGCCTCGGTCGTATGCAGTCCTGATTGTGGCGCTCACCTGCACGGCGCCAAACACGCATACGACCATCATTGGCACCAAGGCAGAAGCGACTCTCATCGCTGAAGACGACACGTCTCCATTCGTCCCTCCATTCACGCCTGTCGCGACACCACTGGAGGCGGGCTGCACGATGTTGGGGCGTGAGCGGAAGACGGCCTAACGGTGTGCGAGACCGTAGCCCAGCTTCATGGAGACGCTTGCGAATGGTCCTCGCCGATACCCCAGGAGCAACAGTGTCCCTAATTTGCTGGGAAGTGGCGGTGCGGTCCCCTACGGCACTGCGTAGGATCCTACGGTCTTGGCGTGCATCCGTGCGTCGCTGCGGTCCGGTCCCAGGTCGACGTGCACGTGCACCTTCCGCCGACCACTGGCGACAACATCGATGTACTGTGGAGACCTCACGCCCCACGTGTTGAGCAATTCGGCGGTACGTCCACCCGGCCTCCCGCATGCCCACTATACGCCCTCGCTCAAAGTCCGTCAACTGCACATACGGTTCACGTCCACGCTGTCGCGGCATGCTACCAGTGTTAAAGACTGCGATGGAGCTCCGTATGCCACGGCAAACTGGCTGACACTGACGGCGGCGGTGCACAAATGCTGCGCAGCTAGCGCCATTCGACGGCCAACACCGCGGTTCCTGGTGTGTCCGCTGTGCCGTGCGTGTGATCATTGCTTGTACAGCCCTCTCGCAGTGTCCGGAGCAAGTATGGTGGGTCTGACACACCGGTGTCAATGTGTTCTTTTTTCCATTTCCAGGAGTGTATTATACTAGAACTCCCATGTGATTACATTTTCTCGTGATGACTGGGTGTTGTGTGATGTCCTTAGGTTAGTTAGGTTTAAGTAGTTCTAAGTTCTAGGGGACTGATGGCCATAGTGCTCAGAGCCATTTGAAGCATTACATTTTCACGCAATTTGGGAGCATAGATCCTGGGAAATCAGTACCCAGAACAACCATCTCTGACCGTAATAACGGCCTTGATACGCCTGGGCATTGAGTCAAACAGAGCTTGGATGGCGTGTACAGGTACAGCTGCCCGTGCAGCTTCAACACGATACCACAGTTCATCAAGAGTAGTGACTGGCGTATCGTGACGAGACAGTTGCTCGGCCACCATTGACCAGACGTTTTCAATTGGTGAGAGATCTGGAGAATGTGCTGGCCAGGGCAGCAGTCGAACATTTTCTGTATCCAGAAAGACCCGTACAGGACCTGCAACATGCGGACGTACATTATCCTGCTGAAATGTTGGATTTCGCAGGGATCGAATGAAAGGTAGAGGCACGGGTCGTAAAACATCTGAAATATAACGTCCACTGTTCAAAGTGCCGTCAATGCGAACAAGAGGTGACCGAGACGTGTAACCAATGGCACCCCACACCATCACGCCGGGTGATACGCCAGTATGACGATGATTTTGCCATTCGTGCACCAGGTTCGTCGTTGAGTACACCATTGCAGGCGCTCCTGTCTGTGATGCAGCGTCAAGGGTAACCGCAGCCATGGCCTCCCAGCTGATAGTCCATGCTGCTGCAAACGTCGTCGAACTGTTCGTGCAGATGGTTGTTGTCTTGCAAACGTCCCCAGCTGTTGACTCAGGGATCGAGACGTGGCTGCACGATCCGTTACAGCCATGTGGATAAGATGCCTGTCATCTCGACTGCTAGTGATATGAGGCCTTTGGGATCCAGCAGAGCGTTCAGTATTACCCTCCTGAACCCACCGATTCCATATTCTGCTAACAGTCATTGGATATCGACCAACGCAAGCAGCAATGTCGCGATACGATAAACCGCAATCGCGATAGGCTACAACCCGACCTTTATCAGAGTCGGAAACGTGATGGTACGCATTTCTCCTCCTTACACGAGGCGTCACAACAACGTTTCACCAGGCAACGCCAGTCAAGTGCTGTTTGTGTATGAGAAATCGGTTGTAAACTTTCCTCATGTCAGCACGTTGTAGGTGTCGCAAACTTGTGTGTATGCTCTGAAAAGCTAATCATTTGCATATCACACCATCTTCTTCCCGTCGGTTAAATTTCGCGTCTGTAGCACGTCATCTTCGTGGTGTAGCAATTTTAATGACCAGTAGTGTAAATATGCAGACATGAATAATAAAGATGTACAGCGTTAATAACTTATTGTTTATAAAACGATTCAAGAGTTTTCACATAAAAGCTTCGAGGTGTTGCTTTTCAGTACGCCCTCTTATAACAATATGAGGGGTACTTCAAAAAGTGAGTTACACATTTTGTGGTAGGCCTGGTAACGTTTATTGAATGCTGTACTACACTTCATGGTGATAGAGATACAAGACACTGGTTTTCAACATATTCGCTAAATCTCTGTAAGGAACAGTCGGAGCGTTCCACCAGTCGTTCTGTTCTTCGACGACGAAGTCTGATCATTGATATGGAGCCACTGGAGAACCGCTGTGTGTACGTGCTCATCGTCAGAAAATCTGATATTGCAGCCAATTAGTTCCAAAGGGAACTTCACAGCAAACATAAACAAAGCCAAAGCCTTGCAGACAAACAAAAATTACGCGAAGCGAAATGTAGTGTGAGGAGGGCTATGCGAGGCGTTCAGTGAATTCGAAAGTAAAGTTCTATGTACTCACTTGGCAGAAAATCCTAAGAAATTTTGGTCTTATGTCAAAGCGGTAGGTGGATCAAAACAAAATGTCCAGACACTCTGTGACCAAAATGGTACTGAAACGGAAGATGACAGACTAAAGGCCGAAATACTAAATGTCTTTTTCCAAAGCTGTTTCACAGAGGAAGACTGCACTGTAGTTCCTTCTGTAGATTGTCTCACAGATGACAAAATGGTGTATATCGAAATAGACGACAGAGGGATAGAGAAACAATTAAAATCGCTCAAAAGAGGAAAGGCCGCTGGACCTGATGGGATACCAGTTCGATTTTACACAGAGTACGCGAAGGAACTTGCCCCCCTTCTTGCAGCGGTGTACCGTAGGTCTCTAGAAAAGCGTAGCTTTCCACAGGATTGGAAAAGGGCACAGGTCATCCCTGTTTTCAAGAAGGGACGCCGAACAGATGTGCAGAAATATAGACTTATATCTCTAACGTCTAACAGTTGTAGAATTTTGGAACACGTATTATGTTCGAGTATAATGACTTTTCTGGAGACTAGAAATCTACTCTGTAGGAATCAGCATGGGTTTCGAAAAAGACCGTCGTGTGAAACCCAGCTCGCGCTATTCGTCCACGAGACTCAGAGGGCCATAGACACGGGTTCACATGTAGTTGCCGTGTTTCTTGACTTCCGCAAGGCGTTCGATACAGTTCCCCACAGTCGTTTAATGAACAAAGTAAGAGCATATGGACTATCAGACCAATTGTGTGATTGGATTGAAGAGTTCCTAGATAACAGAACGCAGCATGTCATTCTCAATGGAGAGAAGTCTTCCGAAGTAAGAGTGATTTCAGGTATGCCGCAGGGGAGTGTCATAGGACCGTTGCTATTCACAATATACATAAATGACCTTGTGGATAACATCGGAAGTTCACTGAGGCTTTTTGAAGATGATGCTGTGGTGTATCGCGAGATTGTAACAATGGAAAATTGTACTGAAATGCAGGAGGATCTGCAGCGAATTGACGCATGGTGCAGGGAATGGCAATTGAATCTCAATGTAGACAAGTGTAATGTGCAGCGAATACATAGAAAGATAGATCCCTTATCATTTAGCTACAAAATAGCAGGTCAGCAACTGGGAGCACTTAATTCCATAAATTATCTGGGAGTACGCATTAGGAGTGATTTAAAATGGAATGATCATATAAAGTTGATCGTCGGTAAAGCAGATGCCAGACTGAGATTCATTGGAAGAATCCTAAGGAAATGCAATCCGAAAACAAAGGAAGTAGGTTACAGTACGCTTGTTCGCCCACTGCTTGAATACTGCTCAGCAATGTGGGATCCGTACCAGATAGAGTTGATAGAAGAGAGAGAGAAGATCCAACGGAGAGCAGCGCGCTTCTTTACAGGATGATTTAGTAATCGCGAAAGCGTTACGGAGATGATAAACTCCAGTGGAAGACTCTGCAGGAGAGACGCTCAGTAGCTCCCTCTGACGTATATCTCGCGAAGAGACCATGAGGATAAAATCAGAGAGATTAGAGCCCACACAGAAGCATACCGACAATCCTTCTTTCCACGAACAATACGAGACTGGAATAGAAGGGAGACCCGATAGAGGTACTCAGGGTACCCTCCGCCACACACCGTCAAGTGGCTTGCAGAGTATGGATGTAGATGTAGATGTAGACTGTATGGAGACAGTCGTCTGTGGGCGATGTCCATGGCCTTCCTTTCTAATCAGCTTCACACCATGTCTCTGCGGCTTTGGTCAAGTTATGTAAAATTATTGAAAAAACGATCTAGGTCGCGATCTAGACTGTTTTTTTCACTAATTTTATATAGCTTACAAGATCGCTGTTTCTAAAAAAAGTTACCAAAAATCTTGGTGAAGTTGTTTGGCACCGTTCACTACCGCTGGATGCGACATTGAATTTGGTCCATACAACACCAGAATTTCACACGAATCTGTCTGCCATTTAGACGTTTTGTATAGAGAACCGTGCTGTCCACATACTTCAACTTTTGAGTACCCTTCCAGTCGCCGCGTCATTTCGGCCTCACTCCATGATGCACTTGTTACCCTCAGTGCAGTAGCATTGTCTACAACAAAATGAAAGCTGCTGCTGTCCTCTGATAATGCACCCCTCTTTTTGCGGAACGGTCTTAGCGTAGGGCGACATGTGTTACTTACTTTTTAAAGTACCCTCGTAGTATTTATTATATCTGCTTTTACTTATGATTATGGGAAACTTCTGCCAAACAGTTTCAACCCTTTCGTGGTTGATGGCACACACGTGTCCCACTGAAGTAGTATGCACCTTTGAGCGTTTGGGTGCCAATATATCATACCTGTATTGTGTTACGATGCAACGAGATGCTTTCGGAACTTTGGAGCAAAATACAACGGCCACATGAGGGACATATAGAATGCCGTGAGCGATCAAATCTACGAAATAAATTGCTACGTGTCCTAGCACGACGCGAAGACGGACAGGTAAATAAGATTCCTTTAGCCTGCATGGGTTGACTGTAACTTGGGAGTAAAGCAACCTGCCCGTACTGCTGATAACGTGCGGCAGCTTGTAACTCCTGGAGTTCGTTTTCGGCTATTTTTCCGGCAGCTTAACTTCACGCTGCTTACCACTTTCCCGATGGTTGTGAACCGTTCACCACCTTGGCTTCGTATGGCCGCTCGTGTTCACGTTGGACTTCATTCGCTTCCCAAGGAAACTACTCCAGATTCGATCGATCGCGTTAAGTTTCTCGATCTGCGCTCGGAACTTAGCGATAGCACCTTTGTTTACGCTGGTAGCTCTCAGACTTACGGTGGTGTTGGGTGTGCCTTCGTCACTGGAACCGACGATTTTCGATGTCGGCTTCCGGAACACTGCTCAGTATTTACAGCAAAGCTGTTCGCCCTGTATCAGGCCACGCAGTACATCAGACGACACAGGCTATTCAATTGTCATCTGTTCCGGTTCTCTCAATGCCCTTCAGAGGCAGTGTGTGCTATACACAGTCGATCTTTTACAGCAACGGATCCAAGAAAGATTCCAGTTGCTCACTGTTGAGAGACCCGCTGTGATGATTATGTGGGTCTCTGGTCGCGTCGGTCTGACGGTAAATGAGGCTGCTGACGCTGCTGCCAAGGCTGCAGTCCTCCTACCTCGTCCCTCTAGTTCTTCCGTTCCTTCCGATGATCTCCGTGTTGCCGCCTGTCAGCAGGTGGTGTCACATTGGCATCACCACTGGTCTTCCTTTCATGGGAACAAGCTCTGGGGAATTCAACCTCTCCCAGCAGCTTGATCGACGTCCTCTCGGTCCTCTCGCCGCGAGGTGATCATTTTAGTTAGAGTGCATGTGGTCAATGTTTTTCTAGCAATCGCCATTTCTTAAATAGTGATCACCCACCATTTTGTGCTCATTGTCATCAACCTTTGACGGTTCGCCATTTCGCGACCGAATGCCCCTTGCCGGCTGTGGTAGCTGTGCGGTTCTAGGCGCTACAGTCTGGAACCGAGCGACCGCTACGGTCGCAGGTTCGAATCCTGCCTCGGGCATGGATGTGTGTGACGTCCTTAGGTTAGTTAGATTTAATTAGTTCTAAGTTCTAGGTGACTGACGACCTCAGAAGTTAAGTCACATAGTGCTCAGAGCCAACCAACGAATGCCCCTTTTTTAACCGCTTACATTATAATATATATTTTCCGTCTGAGTTATCGGCGGTTTTAGCGAACAACTCGCGGGCTGTCGATCGCGTTTTACTTTTTATTCGTCGTAGCAATATGGCGAGAGACATTTAATCCTTAGTTCGGAACCTCCGTTGTCTCTACGGCGTATTTTGTGGATCTTTCTCCAAGAGAAAGTCATTGTTCCAACGATTGGGCTTAATGTAAAGTCGTTTTTAACTACTTTTCCTATTAGTGTTCTAATGTTTTGACATGGGCGCGTATGACCTTAGTGGTTCTTGTGCCTTAAAACAAAACAAAAGAGAAAGAAAACAAAATAGAAACAAAAAAAGCTTCCCTGCCTGGCTAACAGGCAAGTACTGGCAGGTAAAAAACAGAATGTGTACACAACTGGTGTACACCATTCGCTGTCTTCCACTATTGTTTACGTGAAACTTCAAGATTGATGAGAGAGGAGGCACTATGAAATTTACACTTTCTAACGGAAGTTTAGGTGGGGTTAAGATAATACATGCTGGATTAGGGCTGCGCACCGTAAGAGCATTCGAGTTCCCGTTTCAAATCCCATGCAATCATGTAAGCCAAAAGAGGTGGAGTAACGGATTTCCATTCTCAGTGCAGTTAGGAAAGTGAATAGTGACCTAATGAAGCACATTCCGTCATTCATAGCATCTAGGAACCATGCGTTAGTTATCTATGATGAGAACATACGCAATTCCACTGAGCATGTGCATGCTGAGTGCTCGCGAGGCGCGAGATCCAGCTAACGAACACGTACGCTGTCGAACCCACGCCCAGCCTGCCGGCCGCTGTGGCCGCGCGGTTCTCGGCGCTTCAGTCCGGAACCGCGCTGCTGCTACGGTCGCAGGTTCGAATCCTGCCTCGGGCATGGCTGTGTATGACGTCCTTAGGTTAGTTAGGTTTAAGTAGTTCTAAGTTCTAGGGGACTGATGACCTCATATGGTAAGTCCCATAGTGCTCAGAGCCATTTGAACCATTTGAACTAAAAAATGTTCTGCATGACTATGCCTGGAGAAAAAGATGGACAAGAGAGCGTGATATTAAAGCGGCATTTCAACACAAAACAAGAATGTCTTTTTAAATTTCAAGTTCATAACTATGTTCTGTATGTATCAGTGTAATCCATTATCATGTATTCATGCCATATCTTTTCTGACCCCACTGTCGTCTGCTGGTATGAATGTGTGGTTTGCCTGTAGCTGCCACTTCAGATTTCTTTAGTCTGCCATGAAGTGTCCTTGAACGTTAAGACTAGTTTCGCCAACCGTTGTGTAGAACTTTGAATACGGATACGTTGGGTCAGAAAGGCGTTAGTGGCCACTGGTCAGCATCCATTTTGAGGTTGGTACAGGCAGACACCGCTTACGCTCTCTGGGCCCTTCCGGATTGTTGTGTTGACCCCGGCGACGGGGCAGCTTAATGTAACTATTCCCTAAGACGCCGGTAAGTATGGATGTTCTGAGTAGTATCTCAAGCTGCTAAGTGGCAACGTGTAAGAGGTAGCTTTGTTTGAGTTTCCAGTAATCACTCTGGTGTGTGGCATTGATAATTACGTCGCAGCAATTATTTCAGTCAAGAAAGGGTATTAATTTCACTAGTATTCAGTTTATTCCATGAGATCCTTCGTGCAACTGCAACTTGGCGCGGACGAGCTGCGCCGTCACGTGATGTACAGTCTTAGTTTCGTGTATCATGTATGAATGTGTCATGTGATTTGTGGAATGCCTGTATTAAATTTTATTTAATTTATCTTCCACTTTGTATTTCATCCCCATGGACTTAGTAGCCCGTACTGTGCTGGACCAAGTGCGTTTCTTCGTAAACCATGAGGCTCCTATTCAACGTAAACACCTCTCGTTTTGTAATTGAAGCTTCAGTTTCATCGTGGAGTGGACGTGCTCACGTTTGGTATATTCATTTACAAAATTACTGAGTTGAACGGAATTTCAGAAGTGGGCTTTGTTCTCTGAAACTGACCGTTAAAACCAGTCGCGCTCTGATCCATTGAGTTTACTTGTGAAGTAGGAAAACTTTCTTCTGAATTCTATCTTTCGCTGTGTGAGTGATTAGTGTGAACGTGATGTATGTGATCTACATAAATCGTAACCAGGAATTTAGCAGATTTGCCCCCCACTACATCTCACAGCGCCATTCCGCTCCCTAGTCAGGATCCTTAAAATAAGTCAGTTTGTACCTCCCCTTAATAATGTTTCAATTAAATTAGTCATGATTATTTTATGAGTATATCCAGTACATGGATTGGCATTTTATTAAATCGTCAAACGATCTTTGCGGTAGTGCTCTTTTATCAGTTTAATTAGCTGATACAAATTTGGCCCACTACTCAGAAAGTTTGTGTTCGGTACCTGTTCGAGGCAAGCAAACGTAGCCTGTACTTACATAGTCATTCTTGAGATTTAGGAAAGCAGAAAAAATATTTCGCTCTACTGGTCCTACGAGTAACTTGCGCTAGAAAAAGACGACAATTACCATTCACATTATCCTCGAAATGGGCGGCGACAGTGTCCAGCAGACTGCAAACTTAGATAGGAACGCTGAGTCAGAAGATACCGATTATGATCAACGGAAAACGGGACTTACTGAAAACAACAAATTCTGTGCAGTTTCAGAAATCCTTACTGGACGAACAAATAACGTGGAAACGGACAGTATTGCATCGGAAGATCGTGTTGCAACACTCAGTGAGAACAAGAAATGAAGAACAGCTCATCAAGCAGCTGAAAATGAGGCTTCCAAAACGTGAGAAGATCACATCAAATAATTTGAAGGACAAAGAACAAACTCACGACATATCCGAAGGAAAAAAAGACGTCGCTCTTAATTCCAATACCACTCGGGAGAAGGAAGACAACACAAGTAAACCCTCCCTCACATCAAGTAAAAGAACAGACATCGTAAAATATCCATCTGCCAACGGTCTCATTTCAAGAAGGAAATCTGAAGGGAGAAAAATGTGTAAAATCTTAGGTCCACTGGATTGAAATGGAAGCTTGAGGAGGAAAAATCATACATCGTCAACCAACACATCACTTCAGATGTTTATTGATGTTGGAAATGGTGACAACCCGTATAGAATCAGCCCTGAGCCATTGACTTAGCACCCGTCTGGTTAGCTACGCACCTTAAAGCCTCGGTCGCGGGACGGGGAGGCGCGCCGACGCCAGTTCGAATTCGCCCAGCGGATTCACGACGAGGAACGGTGTACCGTTAAGCCTGGAGGTGGTTTTAGGCCGTTTTCCACTTCTCATCAGCTGAATACTGGCTTGGTACCGACGTCCCACCTCAGATACACTGTAGGATTTGCTCTAGACGCTGACAGATGGGGTACACGGTGTACAGGTCCTGGCAGATTGAGTACGGGAGTCATTTATTTTAAATAAAAGAAAAGAGATTTTTTTTAAATGCGTGAGCTATGGATGGCAATGGATCTTCACAAAGCCGTGCACTGGCCCTGGGTTGGCGACACATCAGATTTTTCCAGTATGTGCCGCTATACCACGGCTTGTTCACGTGCTCGACGAACAAACAACCTTTCTGCTGACGCTTAGGGAAGCGTCGCTTGCCTAGGCAGAGCTCCTACAGCAGCCAATCAGAAAGGTCCAGGAGATCACGTGTGAGCGCCCACCGCGCCGAGCTGCGCGAACGAGGCGTGTGGATCGCTCTCTTTTACTGACAGGCCCACGACGAGATCAGACGCATTGGCCGGTTGCCTCCGTGCACTTTTCGAGCCCCGGCTCAATCTGTTTGCGCCTTAGGGCCGCTAAACTCACATAATGTACCCCGGCTAGGTCATCAGTAAATGTTTTCTCAATAAACGGGAGGCAGTTTGTCGACCGGAGTTAAAAAATTAACACTTGTTCTATTTTAGACCCCACTTCCACCTCAGTCACATCCTGACATGCACAACGGATTCCATCGTGGGGGATGAGTTGGAGACTGACGACCTTAGATGTTTAGTTTCTGTAAAATACCCCTCCGTTGAAAAATTCAACCCGTGCTGTTCTGACTGTTAATGATTTCCAGTGTGTGAGATGAATACACTGACGCCAATAACTCGTGTAGTGCGAAAAGACGGACATGTAGTGTTTCGGAATTAATGGCTTCAATTTATTTATACATATATTGTCAATTTTTTTCTCTGAATGATTTAATAAGTGAATACAGAATCAAATACATTCTAATGCAAATAATTCGTTTGGTGCCAAAAAGATGGGATTGTGCTGTTTTGGAATTAATAGCTTCAATTTATTTACACATATATTCTCAATTTTTTCTCTGAATTACCTAATAATTTAACACAGATTCAAATATATTCTATTCTAGTATTCATTTTATTATCTCTTTTTAAAGAACACAACGTAACTACTTTACGAAAAAAAACTTTAAGAATAAAAATTTACTTTAATTATGGCATTTATCTAACTGGAGAAGTAATTATTTATTTTACTAAGAAACAATTATATTTTTATGAAGAAGCAAGTATTGTTTAGTGGAATTTCTCCACCTGATAATCAACCAGAAACGAATTCATTTTCTTGGAGAAGAAAAGAATTTAATGGCGTCTGATGCCACGACCAGAAGATAAATATTGCTGAGCGCAAGGAAGGGCTGAAGAGGAGAAGGGAGGCCCGTAAAAAAAGAAAAAACAGTCACCATCAGCACTGCCCGCGAAAGATATGGTCCTGGGTTCGAGTGCCGCTAAGTCACGCGGCTTTTAATCTGCAAGGAAGTTTCCTAACTACTCACATTCCGCTGCAGAATGAAAGAGTCATTCTGGATCTGTAATATTGTTTTTAATAATCTTGTTTAAACTGAAGCTTACGCTTTAAGTTTCTTTTCGATTTCCTGCACTGTCAGCAAAGAGTCCTCGTCATTTCGCTGCATTTCTGGTAACCCACCTACAACCAGTTCGAAGTTACGTTAGCTCCTCCTCCAACTGCACTATCCTACCTTCGGATCCTAGGGTTCTGCAATTTGTTGTCCAAATGGAAAGTAATGGAAGCAATTAATTACCTATGCAAGGTTAACGTTATTGTCTTTTTTAAACTCTCAGCAGTAGTACTGTAGGAGTCTCGGCCACTCTATTTGCTGCGCCGAAGTTGGACATACCGATGAGTGTGGCAGATTGTGCGAAAGTGACCTCACTTGAGACGAACAGTGGGCGGAAGTTCATTTTAAACTGGGTGACCTCGCCGGACCGCGAAGACGATTGCCTTTAAGTGTCTGAATTACCGCTCTAGATGCCACAGTAATCTTTTTCCAACGTCTCTGGAGGTTCTGCAACCAAACGAACGTACGGGATGCGGTCATAGACACTGGCGCGTTGAAGAACTCAAAGCCCTCTTCTGATAACGTATTAGCACTCGCAGACACTTTCGAAACGGCCTCACCGGTGAAAAGAGGCATAAAATTTGTACCCGAAATTGCTGGCGTTTATACTGTAGGAAACAGCGGATACACTACATGAATGGACGTTAACGTTACGAGAAACCTGATCATAAACATTGCAAAAACAGAATTTCCTGAATGAGATTTTCACTCTGCAGCGGTGTGTGCGTTAATATGAAACTTCCTGGCAGATTAAAACTGTGTGCCGGAGCGAGACTCGAACTCGGGACCTTTGCCTTTTGCAGGCAAGGTAGGAGGCGAGGTACTGGCAGAAGTGGGGCTGTGAGGACGGGGCGTGAGTCGTGCTTGGGTAGCTCAGTTGGTAGAGCACTTGCCCGCGAAAGGCAAAGGGCCCGAGTTCGAGCCTCGGTCCGGCACACAGTTTTAATCTGCCAGGAAGTTTCACAGAATTTCCTTTTGTGCCTTTTGCTCAAACCAAAGAACACTTAGTTAGTTTTCTCTCAGGACCATTATAGGCGAGTTGTTAACAATGTACAACCAATTCCTGCGAATAAAGTCAATGAAGCATTTGTCAATTGAGAAATGTGTCTTCAGGAAAGTTAAAGGCATCAGTGAGACAGTTCTGATGTATCACTTGCTCTTGATAATGGGAGCGAGAGGGAGAGAGAAGAACAAAGACGCGTTCATAGGATTTATTGACCTAGAAATAGCAGTGGACAGTGCTAAAGTGGTTGAAGAACTAGAAAAATACGTAACCTCTACAAGAAAAGACGATTCATGTACAATACCAATGGAAAAATGCTCCTATCGTAGCACAAAATGGGTCTAATATGCTCGTATTTCAAACGACTCTGACTTACAAATGGTTCAAATGGCTCTGAGCACTATGGGACTCAACTGCTGTGGTCATAAGTCCCCTAGAACTTAGAACTACTTAAACCTAACTAGCCTAAGGACATCACACACATCCATGCCCGAGGCAGGATTCGAACCTGCGACCGTAGCGGTCGTGCGGTTCCAGACTGTAGCGCCTTTAACCGCTCGGCCACTCCGGCCGGCTCTGACTTACAGATAGGGTACACGCTGCCTCATTCTATCTTCCTCAAAACCTTCAAAAACGTTCTCAAAAATTTTGGCATGCGAACATATTAGCGCTCTTTTTACCATGGAACTCGCATCTCATTCTCTCAAGATCCCCGAACTGTAACTCGCTCACACCCACTACTCAGTCGGTGTAAGTCGCTCATACCCATCCTTTCCCACTTGTACATTCTCACTCACTCATTCAGCCCAACGCGTTGTCGTTCCCTCTCTGTCACTGTTCCCCGTCTTACAACCACAATCTCCTTCGATCTGTCCTACTACTACTGTTTGCTCTCACTGTCACTGTCTCCCTCTTGCTCTCTCTTACTGCTACTATCCGATTAATTCCTTCCCACTCCTGATGTCTCTTCTCACTGTCACTATACATTTCTCTCGTTGTCTGTCTCTCATCGGCACTGCCTCTTACCCACTCACGCTTATCCTAGCACTGTTCTGTCACTATCAGTTATGTCCCACTTCCACTTTGTCCCTCTCTTTTTCTCACACCGCCATTGCCTCCTTCGCTCTTTCTATACTTAACCACTGTTTAGTATCTTCCAGCATTTATTACTTTGCTGTCTCTTTCCCACTTCAACCGTCTTCTTCTCTCAGCGTAGAAAAGCGTTACTATGTTCGCATCCTAAAATTTTCGGAAAATTTTCAAGGTGCCGATAAAGGTAGAATGAAGCAGGAGGTACCGCACTTTTCAGTCAGTCCTATAAACAGCAGCATATTAGTCTTTTTTGTGCTCCGGTAGGAGCATTTTTACGATAATTCCATTTCAATCACAATTTATTGACATATAGTCAGACGGTTTCAGAAAATATCGTTCTTGTGAAACACAACTAGCTGTTTAATACTCATGAAGTAATAAGTGCTATCGACAGGGGATGTCAAATTGATTCCATATTTTTAGATTTCCAGAAGGCTTTCGACATCGTTCCTCACAAGCGTCTTCTAACCAAACTGCCTGCCCACGGAGTATCGCCTCAGTTGTGCGACTGGATTCGTGATTTCCTGACAGAAAGGTCGCAGTTCGTAGTAATAGACGGAAAGTCATCGAGTAAAACAGAAGTAATATCCGACGTTCCCCAAGGAAGTGTTATAGGCCCTCAATTGTTCCTGATCTATATTAAATACATAGGAGGCAATCTGAGTAGCCGTCTTAGATTGTTTGCAGGTGATGCTGTCATTTACCGTCTTGCAAAGTCATCAGATGATCAAAATGACTTGCAAAATGATTTAGATAAGATACCTGTAGGGTGCGAAAAGTGGCGATTGACCCTGAATGAGGAAAAGTGCGAAGTTATTCACATGAGTACTAAAAGAAATCAGCTAAATTTCGATTACGCGAAAAGTCACACAAATCTGAGGGCTGTAATTTCATCTAAATACTTAGGGATTACAATTACAAATAACCTAAATTGGAACGATCACATAAATAATGTTGTGAGTAGAGCAAACCAAAGACTGCGATTCATTGGCAGAACACTTAGAAGGTGCAACAGGTCTACCAAAGAGGCAGCTTGCACTACGCTTGTCCGCCCTATTCTGGAGTATTGCTATGCGGTGTGGGATCCGCATCAGGTGGGACTGACGGATGACATCGAAGAAGCACAAAGAAGGGCAGCTCGTTTCGTATTATCGCGAAATAGGGGAGATAGTGTCACAGACATGATACGTGAATTGGAGTGGCAATCATTAAAACAAAGGCGTTTTTCGTTGCGACGGGATTTTATCATGAAACTTCAATCACCAGTTTTCTCCTCCGATTGCGAAAACATTCTGTTGGTACTCATCTACATAGGGAGAAATGATCATCACGATAAAATAAGATAAATCAGGGCTCGCACAGAAAAATTTAAGTGCTCTTTTTTCCCGCGTGCCTTTCGAGAGTAGACCGCTAGAGAGACAGCATGAAGGTGGTTCATTGAACCCTCTCCCAGACAGTTTATAGTGAATAGCAGAGTAATCACGTAGATGTAGATGAAAAGAACTTTGTGGGGCAGTAAAATTATATAATTTTCTTATGTGAAATCGTAATAATGCAAAACTAATTTTACACCTCAGACCGCCTTTTATGTGCATAAAAGTTTTGCATGTGTGTCAGTACAACATGGGGTTCCCAGACCCCTTCTGAAGATAATGTAAACCCTTTACAGCATATTAATTCGTGCTCCATCACTTTATAAACTACGTTTTCGACTCACATCGGAAAATACGTGCGTATTTTACGTGTACAAGTAGGATAACTTTGAACCCCTGTATCTCAGAAGTGGATAAAGATATAATGAACATTTTCAGTGTTATTAGAGATCTGAATATTACCAGTAAATCGTAAAAATTACAGCCATTTTCTGTGTATAGCCGTCTTGGAATCCGCGGCTCGGTTTTGGGACCCAAATACCCTGTTTTTCGTGTTTTCTCAGGAATCGCCCATGCATTAATGGTGCATCGTAGACCACATCAGATGTAAAAAGAAACAATCGATTTGCTCCATTTGCCTAAGCTGGGAGGAAATGTATAATATTCATTATTTGACAGTGCGCTGTAGGACTATTAGAGCAAGATGATCCTTCTGTCGGATATACAAATGGTACCCAGACCAAGGGCTACCCCAAACACTTGACTCTACCTTTCTGTCACCAATAGAATCCGAATTATGAGCCCCGGAAAAATCTCGTTTTTATGTGCGGCGTCTTGCAACATATTACGTAGGTCGTGCTGACGGATGCTTGACGATGTACAGGAACTAAGAGAGAGCAATGGGAACTTCAGAGAAAAGTGCTTGGATGAAAAAGAACGTAAAGACAGAGACACAGTTTTTCTCCCATCAATTTACATACCTAATATCCAATGAAGGAAATAAAATAAAAAAATTTTAATATCTGATTGATTCAGGTTCCCAGCCTGCAGTGAGTATCAATGTGCAGGATAGGTCAGAGATACGGGGACTTCTTACCACGGCCGGAACTTGCTCCCACAAAGGAAGCCGCCGCAGCTGCAGGCATGTCACGTCGGCCCATCCGCCGACACAAGAGTGCCTGTAAATAACGCCGCCTGACAGTCGCCAGTTAGTTCTCGTTATTCTTTCAAGCTTCCTATAAACGCCATTAACAGTAGTGTTAATAGCCTTGCCTGTACTACTCGTAGATTTGTTACTGGGACTGCTTTCTGCAATGTTGTAAACGCTGAAGACGACTCTGCTACGCTCTGGACTTGTTTTTGGTTAGCCGCTCACTTCATGATATCCACCTGTTTGTTCCACAGGTCATTGCATCTTTCCAGTGATAGTGATCATAATCTGTGATGTGCTGACGCAGACCGGGACAGGAAAGTTTTGAAGCGAGATTAAAGTTCAGGCGCTACAGTCTGGAACCGCGCGACTGCTACGGTCGCAAGTTCGAATCCTGCCTCGGGCATGGATGTGTGTGATGTCCTTAGGTTAGTTAGCTTTAAGTAGTTCTAAGTTCTAGGGCACTGATGACCTCAGAAATTAAGTCCCATAGTGCTCAGAGCCATTAAAGTTCAGGGTGAAAGCATATCATTCCTGGATTTCGCCGATGACATTGATATCCTCTGTGGAAGAGAGGATGATGTTGAATGGATTGAACTGTCGATTTGAATGAATTCTATTACCTTGGAAGAAAAATACAACATGGCAGACAAAGCAAGGAGGATATAAGAAGCGGACTAGCATAAGCAAAGAACACAGTCTACTAGTACCAAACATAAGCCTTAAGTGAAAGAAAATTGTAAACGTCTGGAGCACACGGAAGGGAATCACGGCCGACAAGAAAAACGGAAAAGGTGAGAATCGATGTGTTTGAGATGTGGCGCTAAAGAAAAGGTGATAAAAGTGGACTGATAATGTAACAAATAAAGACATTCTTCACAGAATTAGCAAAGGAAGGAATTTGGGATGAAAACTAACTAAAAGAAGCGGCAAAAAGAAACGTGTTAAGGCGTCAGAGAGTAACTACGATGGTTGTAGAGAAGGCACTAGAGAGCAAAAATTGTGGAACAAGACGTATAATTTATCCAAGACCTTGGGTTTGAGATGAAGAGTTTGGGGTGAGAGAGGAAGTCGTCGTGGGTGACAATAACCCAGTTATGACACTGGTGGCTAAAGAAAAGTTTGTGCATTGTTTTTTTTTTATCAGTGAAGCTTATCATTATCATTGGACCTGCGTTCTTTCAGTATATACTCTATTGTAAAATACGGCAAACCACAACTGACAATGACATTCGAGTACTCTTGGCGTATATTCCATTTTTACTGAACACATTCTGACACGTTGATAGCCCATCACTGTCAGTGTCAGAGATCACTTCATTATCCCTGCAACAATACTGTCAACTCACTGTTACAGGAATATCCAGCTTTCCGAATCCTGCATTCCATTAAAGCACCTTGTAATGGTGAGGAAATCTGTAAAGATAACAGGTTTCATCTGTTATAGGCTGTTGGGACCGTCGTTTTGTACACCGTCCAGTTACCATTAATGTGACCACCAGTCAAAAGCCTGAATAACCACCTTTGGCAACGCGAGACGTGCAGGAAGGTAGTGAATAAGGTTTTGGAAGGTACCGACAGGGATGTGGAGCCATACCTACTCCAGTGCAACGACCAGCTGCGCCAGGTTTCGTGGCTAAGGATCCCTGGTACGAACAGCCCGATCGTCGTGGTCCCACAGATTCTCTACTGCGTTTAAATTCGGGGAATTTAGTGGCCAGGGGAGTACCGTAAACTCATCTACATCTACATCTACATTTATGCTCCACAAGCCACTCAACGGTGTGTGGCGGAGGGCACTTAACGTGCCACTGTCATTACGCACTTTCCTGTTCCAGTCGCGTATGGTTCACGGGAAGAACGACTGCCGGAAAGCCTCCGTGCGCGCTCGAATCTCTCTAATTTTACATTCGTGATCTCCTCTGGAGGCATAAGTAGGGGGAAGCAATATATTCGATACCTCATCCAGAAACGCACCCTCTCGAAATCTGGACAGCAAACTACACCGCGATGCAGGGCGCCTCTCTTGCAGAGTCTGCCACTTGAGTTTGTTAAACATCTCCGTAACGCTATCACCCTTACCAAATAACCCTTTGACGAAGTGCGCCGCTCTTCTTTGGATCTTCTCTATCTCCTCTGTCAACCCGACCAGGTATGGATCCTACACTGATGAGCAATACTCAAGTATAGGTCGAACGAGTTTTTTGTAAGCCACCTCCTTTGTTGAAAGACTACATCTTCTAAGGACTCTCCCAATGAATCTCAACTTGGCACCCGCCTTACCAACAATTAATTTTATATGATCATTCCACTTTAAATCGTTCCGTTGCATACTCCCAGATATTTTACAAAAGTAACTGCTACCAGTGTTTGTTCCGTTATCATATAATCATACAATAAAGGATCCTTCTTTCTACGTATTCGCAATACATTAAATTTGTCTATGTCATCCTGGTGCTCTTCGAACCACACACGTACACTGCGAGCTGCGTGTCCCCTTGCATTGCCCTGCTGGTAGGTGCCATCGTGCTGAGGAAAAACAACCTGCATGCAGGAGTAGTCATGGTCCCCAAGGATAGTGTTGATCCACTGTAGCTTCCAGAATGGCGTGATCATCCACAGAATGCCGCGAAAATGTTTCCCCAGTCCGATGGAGCATAAAACGTGATTGACCTGAAAAGGCCATCTATCGCCAATAAGCGGAAGTCCAATTGCGGCACTGGCGTGCAAATTCCAGCCTCCGTTGCCAGTGAACAGCAGTCAACATGGGTGCATTAATGGGACACCTGCGGAAGCTCATATGCAGCGATGTCCATTGCATAATCGTTGAGGAGACACTTTTGGTAGCCCCATAGTTCATCTGGGCAGTCAGGTAAAATTAAAATTTAAAACAGTCTTGATCGCAATCTTGTTAAATTACTGACGACAGTTACATGAGCGTCGAGGGTCGACGGAACTCATCTAGCAATGTCTACCCACCGCTCCGAAGTCTGAAGATGACTCTTTCATAGAGTCGAAACCGTTCACTCACTCCAATAAAAAAATATTTTAATAAGATTGCGATCAAGACTGTTTTAAATTTTAATTTTAACCACTTTGAAGATCGCTGAATATGTTTTCAAAAGTTTCAAAAATCTTATGAGTAGCCAGGTGCTCGACAGTTGCATTGTATTTGCCCTTACAACACATCTCTGCAGCCGTTGTTCACCCATGTCATCTACGGGCTGCGGTGCACCAAAGTTGCCTCTGTGCCATTTCTGGATAGCTCTATTTTGCCATGCACGGGAAACTTTAACCACAGCAGCAAGGAAGCAGCTTACATACTTAGCCGTTTCGAAAATGCTTCAATTCTTGGGACGTAAGCCAGTGCCCTACTGGACGTCATATAAAACACGATTTAGTTAACCTCCACTTCTAATGCTGTCAATGCCATCTGTGAGTCGTTGCTGCACGTTGCAGAACCACATAGGCAGTGATCACATTAATGTGACTGGACCGTGTATTTACAAGAAGCTTGTTTAAAAGAATTTTGTTCCGAGAATATAGTCCTCTTCTCGGGACTTAGATGTTTCATAAAAGCAATTGTGAACGTTACAGGAAACGGAATTAATCTTTCTGCTATATGATACCGTATCAAGCAAATGTGATACTGTATGTTCAAATTCTTGAGACATTTTTAAACGAAAATACCGATAAGCGGTAAAATTCTAACGAACAGTATTTTGCAAGCGGCACATTTTCGCGCAGGCAACGCTACAGGTATTTGATGCTCGACGCGATGCACATTACTCTTGCTGATGGTCTTGGTTTCTGCGGTAATGAGTGCTCTTATGTTATCCGACTAAATTCGTCAGTAAAACAGAGGTAACAAAATTATAAGCTACAATTAAAATAGTACTAAATTAGTTGAACCTTCTTCCCCCATGGCAGAGTCGTGAGGCTGAAAATGTGAGAAACAAACTTTGGTGATTCACCGTTAAGGTTACAAACAGAAATGCTAATACTCGGTGGATGTCATTTTGTTTTTTATGCGCGATGAAAATTGTTTCGTATGCACAATGAAATGTGTTTCTTCTTTCAAGATGCTGAATCCTCATACACCTTACAACCAGATAAATATACATGCACACAAATGTAGTTAAACATTAAAGTTCAAACCGTAATAAATATGTGTTGTACGATGTCAGAGTCGTGCGATTTCCTGTTTAAATTTTTAGTTATCGACTGTGCTGGGTCAGGAAAGTCGTGTTTATTGTACCAGTTCATATACTGTAAATTTAAGGATGAAAGTAATCACACAGTAGGTGTTGAGTTTGGATCAAAAATTATGAATGTTAGAGGAAAATCTGTGAAGCTACAAATATGGGACACATGCACGGGGCAGTTATTTTTAGTCAGGGGGAAAGGAATAGACTGTCCAAGGGACATCGTGGAGCCAAAACTGAGCTTGCAACGGGTCGGGATACATTGGATCTTCTCCACCTACGAGAATTTGGTAGAAGTAGCAAGTTGTTTTGAGCGGGGAATATTTGCAGAAGCGAAACGTGTAGAGCTCGAAGGGAGCGGAATTTTAATCAATGGAACTAAGTGTAACATAATAGGACCAACCTTCCACCTCTCAGCGTCAATTCCAGGAGTCACGTAATTGAATGTTACACAGCCACAGCTGTACTGGCCAGAAGCAACTTTAGAGTTTTTACCAAGGCAGCATCTGACCTTGTTAAATCAAAATCTGGAGCCAGGTCTGTTTGAGACCCATAAACCAGTTCATTTTAGAGCAAGTGAGCCGAACAGCTTGTGCAACATGTCGCTCAGTATAGGGTAAGGCAACGGCAAATAACGATCATTTTGAGTACCTCTGTGCCAGGTGTCATCGCAGCCTTAACTTTGTTATGTGTTGTTTCCTTTCTGAACAGGTGGAGAGTTAATTCCAAGAAGGAACCAAGGGTAGTCCAAGTCCCAATGGATTGGATACCAATGGCGTGAGACGAGTAGTAAGGGGTTGATCCAGCAGTGGTCATCCAGTAGGGAATTTTTATGTTTTGTTTCATGTCATGGTTTTAAGGGGCACGAGACCACATTTAAGTTTTACAACAGTAAGGAAATATACCATAAGTGCCGACCCAAACAAGGTAAGAGCTAGTTAAGGGTCGACCTGGGGACTGGGTCTTTCCAAAGAGGGAATAATGTAGCGGCACCACAGTTTAAGATAGGAAGTTTGATTCATTGCAACATTTTTGAGCGCACAAGTTACAGCCCGGCTCGGGCCTGTTGACAGTAAGTACATTGGCCAGTGGTTGCGAAATATAATGGAGGCCACAGCGCCGTCGAACCACTGAAAAGCTTAAATGCAGCTGTTTGCATGGCGCAAGTTACAGGCAGAAGGGGCCCACTGGCGCAAGCTAGGTGTTATGAGTACGTGACTCGGGGCAGCGCGTTAGCAAACCAGAGATGCACAGCTGTGTATAAATAGGTGTGGGTTTCTAACGAGACTCATTCAAGTGTAGCAGCTCTCCAGGATGGCGGGGCATGTCACACCACCAGCTTCACGCAACAGCAGATGGGGCACCAGCATTCCAGTCCAGGGCGGGTCGCCCGTTCGACCCTCTGAGGTCGACACAGGGTCCATAGCTAGCCAGCCAGCAGTGGGCCACTCTTCAGCTTGCTACCACGGGCAATCATCCTTGCTTCCAACATGCACAAGTGACATCCAAGGCGAGGGTCGCAGATTCGGCTGCGGATTGCGGGCACTCATTGTCGCCGCATTCGCAGCCACGTCGGCGAGAAGGACGCAGCTGGCCACCTGCGGCTCACACCGAGCGGCGCTGAGTTGGCAGGGACGCAGACCACTGAGTCGACTGCCGACATCCTGAGGACGATGCAACTCCGCTGGCGTACAAGGCTCGATACAGCACTGCATTGCGCGGGCCACTGGTGTGCTTCCTCAGCATTGTGGGGCCTTGTGATGCAGTCTGAGGTGTACGAGAGCACTGTTGTTGGGAACAATATCTCATTTGGAAAGCTCGGACGAGTCTTAATACGGTGCCTTCTACCTCTTCCCGCCTCATTTGATCATCCTGATACATTCGGTGGCAGAAGTTGCCACTACAGAAATTTGTCACTCAAATACCAGCTATATACACAAGCTGCTGGTTTGTTTGCTCTGTCAAACTCTACATCAGCATGTCGACTGAAGGATTGTGGCCAGTAATCTGACAGAGTCTTAAGAGTGTCAAATGTGGAGATAGCTAGCCAATTAACAAAACTTTCTGTTGTCACTTCTGTATGACCCATTCCCTGGCTGGTCTGAGGCCTCCGAGATGCACTGATTTACAGAAGGTCAGAGGCCAGAAACTTGGTCTATAGATATCACCGAGTGAAAGGTGTTCGATAGGGAAAGTTTTGCACTTTTTGAGAATAAATTAACTCTCCTGAATGAAATTTTTTTACTATATAAATGAAGATTCCACTCTAGAAGTTAATAATTTAAGCGCCTCCAAAGAGATTTAAAAAATAAGCGCGCTAGATGTAAATATTTAGTTTAATGTTACTGTCTGTAATGCTTGAATACTAGATATGGATAGAATATTTGTATGGAGCTTAATAACGAGTTTAAGATTGTTTTATCAGACAGGTACTTGAAACCTTTGACTAATTGCAATTATCTGTTTTTTAAAGATGGAAATTTGAAACTCAGATATAAAGGAATGAAGAAGCTTAAAAATAATAATGAATTCCATGATCTAGAATTTATAATTTGAAAATTTTATTTTTCCTTTTAAATTTTATAATCTTTAAATGGAAAATACCAAACAGTTAAATCAGTATGGTGAATGTCTGGATAAAAAAGCTACTGAAGACTTTGATAAAGATAAATATCAAACTAATATGTAAACAATGTAAAAAAATATTATGATAAAATTAAAGTTACATGTGAGTGATGGGGAACAATATCAAAAAACATTAACAACCAACAGATCACAACAATCTCATGGGTGCTAAAGAAGAATGAACTAGAAAGAAATCATGAAAAAGTGAATAATTTACCTCCATTAACCAAATAAGTAAAATAATTCATGAAAATCAATGGCAGGGAAACCTCGATTTTTTTCTGAGAAGGCTGAAAATAAGAATAAACAATAAAATAGTTTTTAGTTGGATAGTAGCAGTATCCTATTAGTTCTCGGTAATTTTTTCCCACTAGCGAAAAATTGTAAAATTTCAATTGGGAATCTTCCGATTTTGAGCCAGTGGGAAAATAATGAGCCCGAACCTACAGAATACAGCTACTGCCATGAGTTAAAATCAGGACCGTCGGAGACTGGCTTTATTACCAAGTCTCAGAGGATTCATTTCGGTGCAGTCATGGACTATGCGGCTGGTCCCGGTGGAGGTTCGTGTCCTTCCTCGAGCATGGGTGTGTGTGTTTGTACTTAGGATAACTTAGGTTAAGTAGTGTGTAAGTTTAGGGACTGATGACCTTAGCAGTAAAGTCTCATAAGATTTCACACACATTTTTGACATTCTTTTCGAAGC
Organism: Schistocerca americana; assembly: GCF_021461395.2. Taxonomy (NCBI): domain Eukaryota; kingdom Metazoa; phylum Arthropoda; class Insecta; order Orthoptera; family Acrididae; genus Schistocerca; species Schistocerca americana. The sequence continues at coordinate 527,633,542 of NC_060125.1, read as the reverse complement.
CCTGAACATCTGGGCTAGTTGGTGGCTCATAGATCAGTGGCTTCACTTTGTTGATGGCACTGGTTGACGAGACTGAGATAGGTCGGTCACACATTCGACCAATGACTGCCACAGACTCCAAAGGAATGCTACCACCAACTAAGCTGGGAGCATTTATTCTTGCTCTGGCTCGATGTGTTATGACACAGCTATGCTCTCGTAAGGTAGCCAGCTGTGTAAACGCTGCGTGGTGCTACAGCATGTAGCAATCTAGTCCACAACTGACGGTAGAAAGCCGTGATGCATGGTGCCACATCTGGACTACTGCACTGCCTATAGTTGAGATGGCCCTAAGTTGACCCCGACAGTTGCATGAGCTGGGCGCAGCAAATTTCCAGGCCTACCTCAACCAAAAGGGTAGCGCGATTTTGCAACCGCCTCTATGGCAACGCCTCAGCGCTGTCACAGCTCTGTAGACGATTTCTTTTTTCGTCTGCAGCCGTTAGCTCTTCGCAATTGAAAGCTGGCATGAGCGGTACGCTGTCCAGACTAAAGCCCCACAATTGTGGTGACTGACCCAAACATTCCTTGGCTGATTACACAGGCCTGTCTAAAGCTGAGGCTGCCAAGTTTCCTCTCTCCACGGAAAATTTCGGTCCTCTCAAAACCAGGCTACTGCTGAATCTGTGAACTACTAAAACATCATTACACAAAGGGCGTTCAAAAAGTTTTGCACAGTCGCCTCTAATTTTTTATGTTTTGTAGAAATTTTTGTGGACATACTTGAAACATTTAGCTATACATTGACCCTACCCAATGTAGCCTCTATCAGCTCTGATGCGTCTGGCCCAATGTTCTTTCCATGATGTCAATGCGCTATGGTAAAATACTGGGTATTGATTTTTACACCATCGCTTGACACAGGAAATATGGTCTTTCTCACTACCACATGTTTTAGCGCGCAGGTGGGCCTTCAGATAACCAAAGAGGTAAAAATCAGACGGGGCAAATCCGGACTATAGGGAGGATGAGGAACAATTTTCCAACCCATTTTCCAGATTTTCTTCTGCATCATAACGTCTGTAAGGGGTTCGGCATTGTCATGGTGTAGTCTTATGAGCTGACCCTGAAGCTGTGGTCTGTGGGTCTTGATGACACGTCGCAGTTTGTCCAGTGACAAACAGTAACGGTCCCGTTTAATTGTGGAGCCATGTTCCTAAAAGTCAATGAAAATACCACCACACTGATCCAAGAAGAAGGACCATCACCTTTCGGCCTGCTGTTCGTGAAAGTCTTGGTTCCCACTTCCGAGGGGAACCTGGATGACTCCACTCCATGGATTGGGTTTTGCCCTCAGGTTCCGTCAAAAACAATCATGTTTCATCCTGGGTAATGACGCCGTCGAATCACTGTTTCCAGTCTTCAGTAAAGGTCTTCGTGAGACCCTCGCACATATTCTTCCTCATCGTTTCCATTTTTCTTTTCAATAATCTAGGCACCCAACGTGCACAGATTTATCTCTACCCTGTTGACTGTACCAGTGATACCACTCAACCCAATGACAAACCAGTCATTTCAGCAAGCTGTGGTGTCCTCACACATCTGTTATTTTGGATGATTAGATCAATGGTCTCCTTATTCACATCTCTCACTGCCGTCGATGGTCTACCGCATCGTAGATTGTCCAGTAGAGAGAAATCACCTTCTTTAAACCTCTGCAACCACCGCTGGATACTGCTGTGATCCACTGTGTCCTCCCCATAAACAGGGAGCAGCTTCCTGTGAATCGATCTGGCAGAGTCATCGCCAGTCTCGAAGAGGAACTCCATCACTGACCGTTGTCGCAACCTGACATCTACTTTACGGTTCTTTATGGCTCACCTGTCAATAAAAGAAAATAATTTTATGTACCAACTTATAGCTAAATGTTCCAAGTATGTTCACAAAAAATTTCATTATCCTCCTGCAACAAATAAAAAAAATTAGAGACGACTGTGCAAAACCTTTTGAACGCCCTTTGTACCACGGTGTCTACATTTTTGCCTTGTCCGTGCGATTTACTCCTTTCCAGTCCACTATTTACATTTAACGCATTGTGCTACTTTCTTACACACTCCGTCACAAACTGCATTATGACTGATACATCGAAAATCTTCTGTCATTTTCGTAAAACCTTGTGGTTTTATCCATTTGATTTGTAGGTAGTGAAATGGGATATCGGGTGGGAGATAGTTTCCTGCTAATGATGAACATAAAACGCGTATGTTACGACCAAGATTAAGAAAGTTCCCGAGGTAAAATTTCCACTATCATAAATGAATGTTGGTATCTACTGTGGTACTGCTCACTACGCTGGAACAACTGTTCTGCAATAATAGCCCCCTTCTGTGATACTAACAGTTTGTTGAAAAAGCTGACTATGGTAGGATCAAGGGTAGCAGTCGGGTAGGTTACGATGTTTGCTGGTAGGATTTCGAAATGTTAATCACGTAGATGCAGTAGAGGATACTATGACCTACCAGAATGAGATTTTCACTCTGCAGCGGATCATGCGCTGATATGAAACTTCCTGGCAGATTAAAACTGTGTGCCGGACCGAGACTAGAACTCGGGACCTTTACCTTTCGCGGGCAAGTGCTCTACCATCTGAGCCACCCAAGCACGACTCACGCCCCGTCCTTACAGCTTTACTTCTGCCAATACCTCGTCTCCTACCTTCTAAACTTTACAGAAGCTCTCCTGCGACCTTGCAGAACCGGTACTCCCGAAAGAAAGGAAACTTTCTCATTCTGGAAACATTCCCTAGGCTGTGGCTAAGCCATGTCTCCGCAATATCCTTTCTTTCAGGAGTGCTAGTTCTGCAAGGTTCGCAGGAGAGCTTCTGTAAAGTTTGGAAGGTAGGAGACGAGGTATTGGCAGAAGTAAAGCTGTGAGGACGGGGCGTGAGTCGTGCTTGGGTGGCTCAGATGGTAGAGCACTTGCCCGCGAAAGGTAAAGGTCCCAAGTTCGAGTCTCGGTCCGGCACACAGTTTTAATCTGCCAGGAAATTTCATACTATGACTTAACTGTCAAATATCGCTATGCGATATTGTTTTATTTTTCTGCCACAATCTTGTGGTTATTTTGTTGTGATTGCTGGACATGGGTACTAGGGAGAAAAGTTTAGCATTTTGCAGCTGGGAAAGCGCGCTCCCAGTATGGACTCAAGTTTCTGTTTGATGGAAGAAGGCGTTCAGTGGATATCATTGGAAGGGACGAGCGTCTCTGGGGAGTTGGGCAATTTTCGTGGAAGCTGGACCACGGCCTGCTCTGTACTTTCGTTGGCAGAGCTGACACCTGTCCTGGCTCAGGGCAGAGGACATCGTGTCGCCAGCGCCGCCCCCAGAGAGTAACTGAGCATTACATTTTTCCATATTCTGTACGAGAGTTGACGGACAGGGTACTGTGATGCTGTCCAACCAGTGTGGGAAAGTCGGCTGCTTTCACTCCAAAATTTTAGTGTAACGCAATCGAATGTGTCACCCCATGCCACTGTGCTTGGCGCATTGAGGCCGACCAATCGATGAGGCACTGCTCCAGGCCAGTACCAGCCTCCTGATGTAAATGTGCCTTTTGTACGCCAAGATTGTGAGATTTCTGCTGTGTCCCTGTTTTTCTTAAAATAAGCGTGACTCTCGTTTGTCACATAGGCAACAGCATCGGGTCGCCCCTCGATGGAGAGCTGCTTTTCGAGCCCCATCAGCCGTCTGGTGCTTGCTGCCATTTGCTGGCTGATTTTGGAGAAATATGTGACGAAATTTTGGTAGCGTGATACATATCCTGAGCAGCTCGATACTTACTTACTCTTTCACGTAAATTATTGCTTAATTGGTTATAATTTATGGCTACCTTTTATCTCGCTAACTTTGAATTCGTAAGTAGCCCTGATGATGAGGTGTATTATTTTTTTCCATGGAAGCACATGGAACCAGTGATATTTGTCAGGGAGCGTCAGAATCTTGTTAGCCTGTGTCATATTTGCATTGAGATTGATAGCTGTCAGTTTCAGCACATTTCATAAGATACAAAACAAATGGTACGTTCATTGTGTCAATGATGACATTTGCAGTTAACTGTAACTATTGTAAATAAAGAAATATGCAGTAATGTGATTTTATTCCTATTATCTCCTTAAGCTGGCTTCTCCACCCCAAATTGTACAGTGGAGCATCCTCTATGTCTTGTTAAATTTTTGCACGCTCTTATGGAAACACCCTGTATGTTACCCTCAGTCTTGGCTTGGATGCCAAGGTTCTTCATTGTCTTGCAAGTTTTTACTGACTAGGCGACACACAAGTAATAAATGTAACCTGCTGTTTTCTAAGCTGCTGCACTCAATGTGATGGTGTTTTAGTTATGTGATGGTGTTTCAGTTATGCTGAGTGGACAAACTCAATGATCAGATTTTTTCTTTTTTAAATTCAGAGAAGGGAACGAGAATTGTACTCACAGGTGTTTTGTAGTTATAGGTTTGCTGTCCAGAGAGAGTTATTTCAACTTCTACTTGGACTCTAATTTGGCTTTGTGTTTTTTGTTTTATGATGTTACAGCTAACGACCTTGCAGTAAACAATAAGTCCACAACTTTCAGTACCTTACGTTCAGATCCATAGTACCTTTTATTGCTGCTGGAAGCCAAAGGGTCGGTCCCGAGATGTCACATTGAGCGCTATTTAGCAGTATCCCACTGTGCTACATTTCCAATCGTTTTGTTCTCTTTGAGCATCCTTGCTCGTAACAGGTTGAGTTAGCTACGACTGAATTGTACGCTGAGTATAACCACTGAGATTCTAATTTCTGAAAATTTTAGCTGGGTTGTAAGGATGTCCCAGGATTATCCACCCACGTCTCTTGCTCTGAGGAATAATTCAGTTTCGCATGTTCTCGTGCCAGTTTGTACTGCCTACTCTCTCTGGCATTGGCCATCAATGCTTGAGTCTTCCTACCCGGCGTATGCAGTAGAATCTTCTTTGCTATGAAATATACCAGTTTCCCTTATGTCCTCGCATATCACTGGATACGGGTGTATAAAATAGCATTCGCATTTTCCATTAACGACAATTATTTCAAACAGTCTCCTCTCTTCTCTTCATCTGCTTATCTCGTGATCTTAGTGGCCTCCAGAGACTATTACTTTCCTCAGTAGTACGGTCTCGTTACTGGGTTAAATAATTCTTCTATCGCTGATTACAGGTGATGTGGTATATGGTAGAGCTTACAATAAACGGGCAGTTCATTTCCACTTGACATTCTTTTCAGTGTCACTGGGATCTCTTTCAAAGACTGACAAGGAATAAAGAGATCCTCTTATTCTAACGGTAACTGTTCCATCGCTAACTACTCTACTCCTTCCAAATGCGCTACCCGCTCTCATAATGAAGCCACATTAGTGACTTGCTTCAGCTTAGGGTCCCAATTTGCTCTTTCTAAATTGTCTTCCTGCAAGGTTTCCAAATTGACGACCATTAATCCTTTGGACAGTTCCACGTCCGCTGTATGTATACAATATTCGCCGTGTACAAAACGCTGTGCTCTATCCTCATTTTTCTGAAATAGCTCTACTGTATTCAATAGGTTTACCAGCAGTTTAGTTTCTACACTGACCCACAATAGTTTTCCCATACCTTATGGAACATTATCACAGAAATTGACCCTCAGCGGGCATGCACGCAGTTTTGTGGTTGCCCTTGCGCTAGGGTTGAACCTTGTGACAGTGTGGCACTGTCGGCAGTTTTTTTCAGGTAATAATAATAATAATGACGTGTGACGAGGGCCTCCCGTCGGGTAGACCGTTCGCCTGGTGCAAGTCTTTCGCTATGACGCCACTTCGGCGACTTGCGCGTCGATGCGGATGAGATGATGATGATTAGGACAACACAACACCCAGTCCCTGAGCGGAGAAAATCTCCGACCCAGCCGGGAATCGAACCCGGGCCCTTAGGGTTGACAGTCTGTCGCGCTGACCAGGTGAAACAATGTCTCATCGACTTCTACGGTGCGCTGATCGAGATCAATTCTAGCATGATGTTCAAGAAAGAAATCTAACGTTAACACAGCGTAGTAGCCATCACCTATATGAGGCAAAGCTTCCATAAAAACATGGAAATTTTTGTCCGAACAAAAAAACTCAAAACAGCTAGACCCAGTGAGCACACGTCATTCCCACCCACTCTACTTAACCTTCCTCGTGGTGGATCCAACTTCCTGCTCTCCATGAGGTCCAAACCTGCGGATCCGGAGGCCTCCTTGTCGTTTAGTGGTGGGTTACTACTCTGATCCTGTGTCCACATATCATGCCCTTTGTCAGACTTTTGTCTGCAATTCTGTTCCAGATGCTATGTTCTCCCGCATTTCATACATTGCATTTCACACGATATATGACACATTTATCCATATCTGTAATATTAAACATCCATGGCGAAAATTCCCTTCCTACGCCAAACTCGAGTCACCGCGTCTGTCTCTTCTGATGCCCTGTGGCTTCAGTTAACTTCGTATGGGCCTCAGTCAGTATTATTCTTGACACATCACGTCAACTACTGCGAAAATGTTTTTAATGCTCCCTGTTCTGTCCCTTGCGAAATGACTCTGTTGGCATCATCGCTGTCTGTCAACTTGTATGTGTTCATATTCATCTTTCTAATGCTGTCCACAAAATTTTCGATTGACTCCCACATTTTTGCAACACATTGTTCTATTGTACTGTGTAGTGCCTACAGATATTTATTCTCTGCACGAGGCCCTCCCTCAGAATTTCAAACGTCTGCTGATTCGCCGGCCGCGGTGGCCGAGCGGTTCTAGGCGCTTTAATCTGGAACCGCGCCACCGCTACGGTCGCAGGTTCGAATCCTGCCTCGGGCATGGATGTGTGTGATGTCGTTAGGTTAGTTAGGTTTAAGTAGTTCTAAGTTTTAGTGGACTGATGACCTCAGATGTTAAGTCCCATAGTGCTCAGAGCCATGTGAACCATCTGCTGATTCCTTAACTCCTCGTGATACGCTACATACTCCTTAGCGTCTCCCACCAAACGTATTTTGGCCATATGTAAAAGCTGTTCCTCCGGCCAACACTCGGCTTTGCAGTTGCCAACAGGTTGTCTAAGAACATAACACATCTCTTCATGCCTTACGAAAAAAGGGGAGATTAAGGTAGCGGTACTAGCGTCTAAGATGGGTACCGACATATTGGACGAGGAATAATCCCTCCTAGCCTTTCTCAACGCATCCAACTACTTGCGCAGCTTCGTATTGTCTGCTTGAGCCGGCTGTTGTGGCCGAGCGGTTCTAGGCGCTTCAATCTGGAACCGCTCGACCGCTACGGTCGCAGGTTCGAATCCTACCTCGGGCATGGATGTGTGTGATGTCGTTAGGTTAGTTAGGTTTAAGTAGTTCTAAGATCTAGGGGACTGATGACCTCAGATGTTAAGTCCCATAGTGCCAGAGCCATTTGAACCACTGTCTGCTTGCATTTGCACTACCTGGTTCAATAAGGATTGATCCGTAGTTTTAATCTTTCCAGTCCCAGGTACGATCATTGCAAAGCCCGTGTCCATGATAAAAGGAGAAATGCAATAGGAAAGGAACCAACACCACAGTCGTATTTCCTGTCGCGAAACACACCTAATTCTTATGTTTGTATGTTAACCGTGAGCATCCCCTACATTCCCTGACACAATGTTCAGGCCCCCTAATCAGATGATTAGACGCTATATGCCAAATCCTGTCACATGCCAAACAGCTCTTTTCTTTCACCACAGTGAGTTGTTGTTGTTGTGGTCTTCAGTCCTGAGACTGGTTTGATGCAGCTCTCCATGCTACTCTATTCTGTGTAAGCTTCTTCATCTCCCAGTACCTACTGCAACCTACATCCTTCTAAATCTGCTTAGTGTATTCATCTCTTGGTCTCCCTCTACGATTTTTACCCTCTACGCTGCCCTCCAGTACTAAATTGGTGATCCCTTGATGCCTCAGAACATGTCCTACCAACCGATCCCGTCTTCTGGTCAAGTTGTGCCACAAACTTCTCTTCTCCCCAATCCTATTCAATACTTCCTCATTAGTTACGTGATCTACCCATCTAATCTTCAGCATTCTTCTGTAGCACCACGTTTCGAAAGCTTCTATTCTCTTCTTGTCTAAACTATTTATCGTCCATGCTTCACTTCCATACATGGCTACACTCCATACAAATACTTTCAGAAACGACTTCCTGACACTTAAATCAATACTCGATGTTAACAAATTTCTCTTCTTCAGAAACGCTTTTCTTGCCATTGCCAGTCTGCATTTTATATCCTCTCTACTTCGACCATCATCAGTTATTTTGCTCCCCAAATAGCAAATCTCCTTTACTACTTTAAGTGTCTCATTTCCTAATCTAATTCCCTCAGCATCATCCGACTTAATCCGACTACATTCCATTATCCTCGTTTTGCTTTTGTTGATATTCATCTTATACCCTCCTTTCAAGACACTGTCCATTCCGTTCAACTGCTCATCCAAGACCTTTGCTGTCTCTGACAGAATTACAATGTCATCGGCGAACCTCAAAGTTTTTATTACTTCTCCATGGATTGAGGTGATGTCTAAAATCGTCGCTTCGCAATATCGCCGTTTACGGTGTGGCTTCTCTCACACCAGTCTTGCAGTCACGAATGCTTTCTGAATATTAACATTTTTTTTATGATTAGTTGCCTTTCATCCAAAACTCCTACGAAAGAGAGCCAGGCAAGTATCAGCAGACGACATCTCCATTGGCATGATTGTGCAGTGCAGCAGAAGATGGCGGCATCGGGGTCCTTGCTGACCCAAGCCACTTGTCATATACGTCGGGCAGCGAGGCTAGCCTGGCGATTTGCCTGCGGTCCGAAATGGCTGTCAGGACACCCCGAGGTGAACCGAGGAACGTCAAGGACTAGCTAGAGTACCAGGCGGCCACTGGACGGCCTCGCTTTGGTAGATGCGATTCAAAGGACCACAGGAACCAATGGAATGGCTGTCGTCTCGTAGATCAACGGCTCCGATTTTTGGTATCGCTGCGTGACGAGGCTGTAGCAGCTTAGCCACACATTAGACCTATGACTGGCGCAGAAATGCGCCACTCAAATGCACGACGCCAAAGGAATGCTGTTATTTTATTTTTTACTTACTTTGTTCTTTCACTTAAAACTGTTATCTGAACACTAAGTTTTTTCTCTCCGTCTTATCTCATTCGTTGCTGCTCTTACACTGTCAGATATTTCACTACTTAGTTCATTTATTTCCTCATCTCTGTTATTATTTCATCCAGTTCAAGGCTTTCTCATATTTCTCAGCATGTGTTACAATGCATTTTCTACTGATCCTGAAAAGTCTACCTACACCTTTATTCTCCTCAGAATCGTCATCTCCCAGGACCCCGCCCCAAAAACACTTTATTGTCCCAGTTATGCCTTTATTCCAGTAATTGTCATGTTCAAAATCGCCATAGAAAGATCACACACGAAAATACGTCACTTCACAGGAGAGCCCCTGAAATTAAGTGCTCTTGTTAAGTAGTAACTATTTGAATTGCATTTTCAACTACATTTTGGTGAGAAAAAGTAACGCAGTCCTTATCAAGGAATTTTACTTACCCTAAAAAAGTTTCCTGGTGTGAATTAAGCGTCCTAGTGCATGGCGTTAATAAAATTCTCACTGGGTCCCGAATCCTAAATATTTACACGCAACGAAAATGTTTAGGTGTCACGCAAATAAAAATGCGCATCTCGATATCTGTCATTCATTCCAGTTTTATCAGTGTCATAGACCCTTCTGACCCTGCCTACCGTATTCATCTCTTGGTATCCCTCTACGATTTTTACCCCCACATTTCAACTTCAGTACTAAACTGGTGATCCCTTGATGTCTCAGAACATGTCCTACCAACGAAGCTCTCCTTCTATTCAGGTTGTGCCACATATTTCTTTTCTCCTCATTTCGATTCAGTACCTCCTCAGCAGTTACATGATCTATTAATCTACTCTTCAGCTTTCTTCTGTAGTACCATATTTCAAAAGTTTCTGTTCTCATCTTGTCTAAACTTTTATCGTCCATGTTTCACTTCCATAAAACGCTACGCTCCATACGACTACTTTCAGAAAAAAACTTCCTGACAATCTATGCTCCATGTTAACAAATTTCTCTTCTTCAGGAACACTTTTCTTGCCATTGTCAGTCTAAAGTTTATATCCCCTCTAGTTCGACCATAATCAGTTACCCAAATAGCAGAACTCACCTACTACTTCAAGTATTCGTTTCCTAGTCTAATACCTTCAGTATTACCTGATTTAATTAGACTACAATTCATTATGCTTGTTATGTTTTTGTTGGTGTTCATCTTACATTCTCCTTTAAAAACTATATCCATTACGTTCAACTGCTGTTCCAAGTCCGTTGTTGTCTCTGACAGAATTCCATTATCATCTCCTAACCTCAAAGTTTTTATTTCTTCTCATCAACATTAAATCCTACTCCAAATTTGTCTTTGATTTCCTTTACTATTGCCCAGTGTACACGTTGAATACCATCGGGGACAGGTTACAAACCTGTCTCACTACCTCCTCAACCACTGCTTCTCTTTCATATCCCTCGACTCTTATAACTGCCGTCTAGTTTCTGTACAAGCTGTAAATAGCCTTTCGTTTTCTGTATTTCAACCTCGCCACCTTTAGAATTTCTAATAGAGTATTCCAGTCAAGATTGTCAAAAGCTCTGTCTAAGTTAACTAATGCTGTAGACGTATGTTTGCCTTACTTAAACTATCTTCGAAGATAAGTCGTAGAATTAGTATTAATTTGCGTGTTTCTACAGTCATCGGGAATCCAAATTGATCTCTCCGAGGTCGGCCTCGTCCGGTTTTTTCGTTCTTATGTAAAGAATTCGTGTCAGTATTTTGCAACCACAGTTTATTATAATGATAGTTCGGTAATATTCACACCTGTCAGCATCTGCGTCCTATGTAATTGGAAATATTATATTCTTCTGGAAGTCTGATGGTATTTTGACTGTCTCGTACATCTTGAACACCAGACGGTAGCGTTTTGTCATGGCTAGCTCTCCAACGGCTGTCAGTAGTTCTGACGGAATGCCGCCTATTCCCGGGGCCTTCTTTTAGCTTTACTATTTTAGTGCTGTGTCACATTCTTCTCGGAGAATCATATCTCCCGTCTCATCTTCATCTATATCCTCTTCCTTTTCTTTAAAATGGCCATCAAGTTCATCTTCCTTGTACAGATCCTCTATATACTCCTTTCACCTTTTAGCTTTCCGTCTCTGCTTAGGTTCGGTTTTCCATCTGTGGTCTTGGTATTCATACAGCTGCCTCTCTTTTCTCCTAAGGCCTCTTTAATTTTCCTGCTTGCGATATGTGTCTTTCCCGTATATGCTTGTAAATCCTTGCTACTGTACTCTAGCCATTCCTGCTAAGTCAATTTGCACTAGCTGTCACTCTCTTTTTTTACACATTTGTATTCCCTTTCGCCTGCTTCACTACCTGCATTTTTATATTTCCTCCTTTCGTCACTGAATTCAGTATCTCCTGTGTTATTCAAGGATTACTGTAGGCTTTGTCTTTTAGCTGTCTGATCCCCCGTTGCCTCCACGATTTCATCTCTCAAATCTATCCGCTCGTCTGCTATTGTATTCATTTCCCTCTGTTCTTCACGGTCGTTGAGTTATGCTCTCTCTAAAACTCTCAACAGCCTCTGGTTCCTTCTATTTATCCAGATCCTATCTCATTAATTTCCTACCTTTTTGAATTTCTCTAGTCCACAGTTCATAATCAATAAATTGTGGTCAGAGTCTACATCTACCACTGGAAATGTCTTAAAATTAAAAATCCGGTTCCGAAATTTCCATCTTACCATAAAGCAAAGCCTTCAAAACTAAGTGATTTGAAGACATTCTAATAGTAGATTACTTTACAAAACGTTTATCGTCCAAAACTGAATGTACATTTCCTCTGGTCTTTCCCACTGTGACTATTTAAAGACTAACCCACAAAATAGAAATATTGTAACGAAATACCAATTTACTGAGCAATACGTATTCAACAATAACAAAAAAGGGCAGGACTAATAGATAATGCTTATTCATATCGGGCAATGAAGTTGCTTTGTTTCCTTACACGCTGTATGTTCTTTAAATGATATTAATATTATGTTCTATGTTATTGAGCAGATTTTTAAGTCTACCCAGAGTTTTGTAGTAACCCAAGTTTCATATTTATGGTATTAAGCAACATTTTATTCAAACAGAGATATACATTTTTGAACACAAAACAGCTAGAACTACTTTACAACAGCACTAGATTATGAAAAGTTCACATTCTCAAATTTGATAAATGTACAACAATAATTTTGAGTAATGATACTTCCTGAATTACAGAATGAAAAAAAAACAGTAGAAAATGTACCTTATGAGTGACGGATTCAGAGCTATTAAATGAGGTACATCAATCTTTTAACAAATATTTATTAGTGGAATCGGATTTTCAAGTCCTTATGGTTTTTCTGAATCTTAAATTTTTAGTGTTTCCACGAATAAAATGTTTTACACATAATGTTTATCATTGCTATCAGCCAAGTTTAAGTTATATGCTGAATAATAAATATTACCAAAAGTAATCAGTATAATATACAATTTTGGTAATAAATACATGACTGTACATATGTTACGTATGTTAAATTTCCTTAGTACAATACTAATATAGAATAATTACACACATCAAAAAAGTTTTGCATCACCCCAGTTCCCAGAACTCTTGAAGATAGACTTTGATTGTGGATACTGCAACTATATCGGCAGCATATTGGCGAGGCATTCGTCTTCATGGACGACAATTCGCATCCCCATCGAGCACATCTTGTGAATGACGTCCTTCAGGATAACGACATTGCTCGACTAGAGTAGTCAGCATGTTCTCCAGACATGAACCCGATCGAATATGCCTGGGATAGCTTGAAAAGGGCTGTTTATGCACGACGTGACCCACCAACCACTCTGAGGGATCTACACCAAATCGCCGTTGAGGAGTGGGACAATGTGAACCAACAGTGCCTTGATGAGCTTGTGGATAGTATGCCTCGACGGATACAGGCATGCACCAATGAAAGAGGACGTGCTACTGAGTATTAGAGGTACCGGTGTGTACAGCAATCTTGACCACCAAAAACTGGTTCAAATGGCTCTGAGCACTATGGGGCTTAACATCTGAGATCATGAGTCACGTAGAACTTAGAACTACTTAAACCTAACTAAACTAAGGAGATCACACACATCCATGACCGAGGCAGGATTCGAACCTGCGACCGTAGCTGTCGCGCGGTGCCAGACTGAAGCGCCTGGAACCTCTCGGCCACACCGGCCGGCAAATCTGGACCACCACCTCTGAAGGTCTCGCTGTATGTTGGTACAACATGCAATGTGTGGTTTTCATGAGCAATAAAAAGGGCGGAAATGATATTTATGTTGATCTCTATTCCAATTTTCTGTACATGTTCCGGAATTCCCGGAACCGAGGTGATGCAAAACTTTTTTTGGTATGTGTACATTCAACAAAGGATAATCAGATCATAAATTCTGTTCAATATATGCAGATTTATATATCGCTGTTTATAAGGTTTAGAGTAGATTTATAAAAATAACTACATTTTATAGCAATTATCAAGGTCCAAAAGATCATATCACAATTACCAAGTAATTATTCTTTTTTAGTCACTATATTTTTAATTTGGTTTGTAAGTCAACACAAAATAGTGCAACTGGGAATTACTATCATTTGTTGTTCAAGTAAACTGTTACCTGACTTTGTCCATTGACAGACATGTAGGTGTAAAAAGACGAAAACAGCTTTTTTTATAACAAACACAACGTTTTAGGCACAAATTTGAGAAACATAATTATGTTACTTTAAACTAGACAGCTATAAGAAAGTATTGCTAAGGTCCTGCCTCTCAGCAACAAATATTAAGGTCAGGAAAGAAAAAGGAAGTTTGGATTCGCCATCTTACCCAAATTCCCTTCCACATGAGTGTCATTTTTCTATTGGTCATACCAATTTAAGCACGATTAATCTAAAAATCAGGCTTATATTACATTCCAACGTAACTACTGCGAGTGTGTTGTGACGCAAAGACAAAAGAGTACAATAGTTTTCGTTATTTCCATTGTTATGTGCATGAACTACGCTCTATAGTGTTAGCTATGTTTTGTCCATATGGCTTGTGCCCCTCATCTGCTCTGGAAAGGATGAGAATCCCCATCTGGTGAACAACTAGTCTCGGAGCCGGGTGATTCAAAAAGTAAAATTTAGTCTGAGAACTGTCAAATGCATATTGTCACTCTCGCACAGTTTTTTGTTTAAACGAATGAATAAACCAGAAATAAAGCAACAATATACATGCACTGTGTGTAATTACAAAGGGGAAATTCCGTAAATTAAAATCAATGAAAAAACAGCAGTTGAAAACTTCAAGATTGCAATCTGTTCGGAGTCCTTTAAATGTCTGGTGTATTACCGATCATTGTGTAGAAAAATGTGGGCAGACACCAAAACCAGCTAGCTGAAGTTGTTCAGTACCATCTTCTGCTACTACTACGGTAAGAAGGTTTTCTTGTAAGTTGTTACGTTCTCACTCAGGCATAGTGAACATCTGTTGTGGGATATTTGAGAGAATTGAACAGCCACACAAGACACACCACTTCGCCTCAAAAATGTCTGGTAAGCTTATAGTTAGAGTTTTGATCACGCCAGCCTGTCAGACTGTAACCTTACAAGCAGAGTGTCCGCTGTGTGTAAATTATTCAAGGACCGAAAGGTTTGGTTGCGCACTATGTTGCTGCCAAGTTTCCGCGAGGGAAGTGTGAGAGGATGTGGGGTGATGTATAGCGAACTGCTGGGCAGATGCAGCCTGGAATTCATGTGGCGGCAAGGCTAAACTGTGCCACAGCGAGGCTATGGGCGCTATGAAACACGGCCAGATTATGACTGTGCTAAAACTGAGGCTCCAAATATTCACAAAAAACACTAAACTCACTTCCAGACACGCTACAAGAAGTCTTATGACGGCGTTGAAATCGCAGCAACGAGACGAGTCCAATAAAATTATTAATATAACTATACAATCAAAATTAACAAAGTTATCGACATCCATAAGTAAGAAATTTTATAACAGTAACAAAAGCACAAGACATGTTACATATGCCTACGACACACCATTGGACGGGTCTTGAAGTCGGATATAAAATAACCATATTTATCTTCAAATTGAGATGATATTTTAAGATGGAAGCTGAAACCGAGTCAGGTCGGATTAAACGTAGTGACCATCAAAATCGAATTCCTACCTGGAAAGAACCCAACGAAAATTTACAACGCTTTGAGAGATGCGTGGAATAGTGTCGTGAATCGTACCACAGTATCACTGTGGTCTGCTCGTTTTCGTGAAGGTCGGGTAAGCACTACGAACAATCCAAGAAGGGAAACGCAGCCAACTGCCGCAGACTAAACATGTCACGTTACTGTTAACGAAATTTTGAGAGATGATGGACGAAAAACATGCGAGGAAATCGCATATGAGGCCAGAATGTCTGTCACTTCGGTTTACAGTATCATAACTGAAAAGTTAAAAATTAGAAAAGTTGTTGCCAGACTATGTGAGTGAAGAGCACAAAGCAGGTCGCAAAAGAATCGCAGAAGAATTTCTTCAACGCTATCGAAAAGAAGGAGAACAATTTCTGAATAGGACTGTTGCACTTGATGTTACCTGGATACGGGACTTTGAGCCAGAACTGAAGTCTCAGTTGTCATAAAGGAAAGGTTCCGACTCTCCAGGCCTGAAGAAAATCCGCCGCCAACGATCACAGGTGAAAGTGATGGTTTTTGATGATGAATGGAGTCTTTGCTATAAGTAGAGTGCCCAAGGGGACGTCTGTAACAGGCGCCTACTACAAGTAGTTTCTGCAAAATGTTTTGTACCCGAAAATTCGCCAAAGATGTATTGACATGCTTGGAGCTCTTGTCTTCCTTTAGCACAATAAAGTGAGATCGCATATTGCCCTGCCAGTGAGAGAAACGGTAGACAGACATGGGTGGCAAATAGTTCCCCACCCAGCGTACAGTCCTGATATGAGTCCAGTAGACTTTGATATATATATAGTATGTGATGAAAAGTATCAGGACACCTCCAAAAACATACGTTTTTCACATTAGGTGCATTGTGCTGCCACCTACTGCCAGGTACTCCACATCTGCGACCTCAATAGTCATGAAACATCGTGAGAGAGCAGAATGGGGCGCTCCGCAGAACTCACAGACTTCGAACGTGGTCAGGTGATTGGGTGTCACTTGTGTCATACGTCTGTACGAGTGATTTCCGCACTCCTCAATATCCGTAGGTAAATGCCAAACGACGCCTCTCTTGGTGTAAGGACCGTAAACATTGGACAACTGAACAGTGGAAAAACGTTGTGTGAAGTGACGAATCACGGCACACAATGTGGCGATCGATGGCAAGGTGTAGGTATAACGAATCCCCGGTGGATGTCATCTGCCAGTGTGTGTAGTGCCAACAGTAAAATTTGGAGTCGGTGGTGTTATGGTGTGGTCGTGTTTCTCATGAAGGGGGCTTGCGCCCCTTGTTGTTTTGCATGGCGCTATCACAGCACAGGTCTACATTGACGTTTTAAGTACCTTCTAGCTTCCCACTGTTGAAGAGCAATTCGGGGATGGCGATTGCATCTTTCCACATGATCGAGCACCTGTTCATAATGCACGGCCTGTGGCGGAGTGGCTACACTTCAATAACGTCCTTGTAATGGACTGGCCTGCACAGGGTCCTACAAAACACCTTTGGGCTGTTTTGGAATGCCGACTTCGTGCCAGGCCTCACCGACCGACATCGATACCTCTGCTCAGTGCAGCACTCTGTGAAGAATGGGCTGTCATTCCCCAAGAAACCAGCCAGCACCTGATTGAACGTATGTCTGCGAGAGTGGAAACTGTCATCAAGGCTAAGGGTGGGCCAACACTATATTGAATTCCAGCATTACCGATGGAGGGCGTCATGAACTGGTAAGTCATTTTCAGCCAGTTGTCCGAATCCTTTTGATCACATAGGGTTTATTCGTATAATTACAATTTTTATAAGTCAGTGTTTGTAAAATGGATGTTTGAGTAGCAAGTATAAAAGTGTAGTGCGGAAGCTGAATGTAATTAGGAATCTGACTAGCGCTTGTCGTTCCCTTTCGTGATGTATAAAAATATAAATCACAGGTGTGTATTATACAATATGTAGCAGAAAGGAAGTATTATGTGCCTGCAAATTGTCTAAATATGAATGTTATACATGTTTGAAATGTGTAAAGTTATAAAACTAATGCTGAGTAGAATGACTACAGTAACGATCACGTGAAATGTGTTTCAAATAGGTAGGCAGAGCATCGTTCAGGATCCTTCCATGTTCGTATCTGGTTGGGAAAGGTAGGCAATGTTTGAGTGAGTAGTGAGCTGTGTGTGTTTTAGTGTTGGTTCAGTCATAAGAATACTTCTCTGTGCACGTATTCGGGGCTTACTATTTTTTCGTTGTAGCAGTCTGGGACCTAGAGATTATTTGGACAGTGAATGTTGGGGTAATTGTCAGTGACTGAACTCTGCTGTGCTGAATTGGATATTGCATGTCGTCTTCAATTAACTTGATGGAACTTCAGTTTGAGTATTTTGGCGTACTGCATAATGCCTTAGGATTGCATTCGTTGTTGGCTGCACAAGCTATACTTGCTTTGCTGGGGCAGTTATTTCGTATCTGATTGCTCCCCTGTGTTTAAATATTAGCCTATGTAAGAACACAATCAGAAGTGACTTACGTGTGACTTGTAAAAACTGACAGTGAATCTTCATCCTGTGGTTAGGCTGCATCATCATCGTAACATTTTTCTTTCTTATCTCCTCCATTTAGTAACCGATTTATTTAACTGTGTTTTTTTATAAACTATTCACTGTGTATCTATTAGACTGGCCACGCGATCATTCTGCGCCGTCCAGTCACATTAATGTCACCAGCAGCTATTTTCGACGTCAACGTGCTGTAACTACTCACAGACGGCAGGTGGGAGCACTAGCAGTGGACCGTATATAAAGCGTGTCGGTGGTGACGGGAGAAACAGTGCGGTCATTGCCGTAATGTGGAAACGGAGACGTCTATTTGCCGTCCAAAAGGAGATGATTATTGGCTTTCGGGCCAGGGCTATGTTCGTAAAATGTTCGAGTACCGCCGT
This sequence comes from Schistocerca americana, assembly GCF_021461395.2. Classification (NCBI taxonomy): domain Eukaryota; kingdom Metazoa; phylum Arthropoda; class Insecta; order Orthoptera; family Acrididae; genus Schistocerca; species Schistocerca americana. The sequence goes on along the minus strand of NC_060125.1, from coordinate 527,615,232 downwards.
GGTTAATGGGTACCGTGCGTGGCAAACGGCGCTATCCAAAACTGGCTTAGTGGCAACTGTGGTGCACCACAGGCCATAGATGACAGGGATCAACGACGGCTGTAGATATGTGTATGGGCGAACAGACGCGCAACTATTGAGCAACTGAACGCCGAGATGAACCAAGGGGATGCCAACGACCGTTCAGGGAATGTTACTGCCGATGGACATTCGCAGCAGGCGCTGGTTCATGCACCCATGACGGCTGTTATTTTTCGGCGATGAAGACTTGAATTTGCGCGCCAACATCATAACTGGACGTCCACTAAGTGGCGACAGGTGGCCTTTTCAGAAGAATTACGTTTTATTTTCCACTGAGCAGATGCTTGTTGGCATGTACGATGTTTTCGTGACATTCTCTGGATGATGTCGTCAATCTGGAAGGATGAACACATGTGTGCATCTATCCTTGGGGACCACATCCCCCCTTAGATGTAGTTTGTTTTTCCTCGACACGATGTCATCACCAGCAGGACAAAGCAACGTGTCACACAGCTTGCAATGTACGTGCGTGGTTCGAAGAGCGTCAGGTTGAGTTTGCCGTACTCTCCTGTCCACCAAAGTTCCCAGATTTAAACCCATTCGAGAATCTGTAGGACCACCGATCAGGCTGTTGGGGCCATGGATCCACAACTGAAGAACTTAGTGCAGCTGACCGCGGCACTGGAGTCGGTATGGCTCCACAAGCCTGTCAGTACCTTCCAGAGCCTCATTGACTCTCTGTCCGTGGTGCGACACGTGGTTATTCAGGCATTTCACAGATGGTGACAGTAATGTGATTTGACTGTATACAAGGGCTTACTGCAACGGTGAGCAACCGAAACTCTAAATTTGCAAACGCGTCACATAAAGATTTTAGATTTCGTCCTCATTCCCTGGTGATTACATATCAACAAAATGATTTCACTTGACAATTCATTTCAGAATATTTATTAGTTGCCATAACCCTACTAGCATTGAAAGTGTTTGGCCTCGTCCGGGAGTAGGTAGTTGTAACCAGTCCAGTTACAACATCCACTTTATTTCTGTTCGAGTCACAATTCCGTGGTTGTTACTTTGCGGAAAGGAGATTTTCATTGCTGATACAGTTAAGAGGCAGGTCCCTACCGTTCTACACTACTGGCCATTAAAATTGCTACACCACAAAGATGACGTGCTACATATGCGAAATTTAACCGACAGGAAGAAGATGCTGTGATATGCAAATGATTAGCTTTTCAGAGCATTCACACAAGGTTGGAGCCGGTGGCGACACCTACAACGTGCTGACATGAGGAAAGTTTCCAACCGATTTCTCATACACAAACAGCAGTTGACCGGCGTTGCCTGGTGAAACGTTGTTGTGATGCCTCGTGTAAGGAGGAGAAATGCGTACCATCACGTTTCCGACTTTCATAAAGGAAGGATTGTATCCTGCCGCGATTGCGATTTATCGTATCGCGACATTGCTGCTCGCGTTGGTCGAGATCCAATGACTGTTAGCTGAATATGGAATCGGTGGGTTCAGGAGGGTAATACGGAACGCCGTGATGGATTCCAACGGCCTCGTTTCACTAGCAGTCGAGATGACAGGCATCTTATCCGCAAGGCTGTAACGGATCGTGCAGCCACGTCTCGATCCCTGAGTCAACTGATGGGGACGTTTGCAAGACAACAACCATCTGCACGAACAGTTCGCGACGTTTGCAGCAGCATGGACTATCAGCTCGGAGACCATGGCTGCGGCTACCCTTGACGCTGCATCACACACAGGAGCGCCTGCGATGGTGTACTCAACCACGAATCTGGGTGCACGAATGGCAAAATGTCATTTTTTCGGATGAATCCAGGTTCTTTTTACAGCATCAGGATGGTCACATCCGTGTTGGGCGACATCGCGGTGAACGCACATTGGAAGTGTGTATTCGTCATCGCCATAATGGCGTATCACCCGGCGTGATGGTATGGGGTGCCATTGGTTACACGTCTCGGTCACCTCTTGTTCGCATTGACGGCACTTTGAACAGTGGACGTTCCATTTCAGATGTGCTACGACCCGTGGCTCTACCCTTCATTCGATCCCTGCGAAACAATACATTTCAGCAGGATAATGCACGACCGCATGTTGAAGGTGCTGTACGGGTCTTTCTGGAAACAGAAAATGTTCGAGTGCTGTCCTGGCCAGCACATTCTCCAGATCTCCCACCAGCTGAAAACGTCTGGTCAATGGTGGCCGAGCAACTGGCTCGTCACAATACGCCAGTCACTACTCTTGATGAACTGTGGTTTCGTGTTGAAGCTGCATGGGCAGCTGTACCTGTACACGCCATCCTAGCTCTGTTTGACTCAATGCCCAGGCGTGTCAAGGCCTTTATTACGGCCAGAGGTGGTTGTTCCGGCTACTGATTTCTCAGGATCTATGCACCCAAATTGCGTGAAAATGTAATCACATGTCAGTTCTAGTATAATATATTTGTCCAATGAATACCCGTTTATCATCTGCATTTCTTCTTGGTGTAGCAATTTTAATGGCCAGTAGTGTACATTGTAAAGGGTTCTTCACCGCGTAAATTGCTGTAATGTGCACTCGTGATATACCATTGCGAAAGAGAAATGATCCGAGCGTTAACGAGGAAAAGTCGTCCCAGACCAAGACGTATCTTTCGTGGAATTTTCGTCACGCCCACGTAACTGTCATTCCTCATGTACCTACAGACTTCCGTGACGCGTCACTTGATACAAATCACTGCTGTTGCCACACTGATAACCGCCTGCAGTGCTTGCAGCACTGCCAGGGACATCACGCATTCGTTTTTGTAGTCAGTAACTTGAGAGAAGTAGATGAAATGGGAAAATAAGAACTGATTCTTACTGTAAGGTTTTCATATGTTTTCTTCCATTGTAAGTAATTCTCCTTTACTACGGTCTCCTGGTCGCCGGTCAGCGCTGATACATTCATATCTGAGACATAGTAGCGAGCAGTAGAGTTTTTAGAGAAGAAGATTTGATATTTTTGAGTCTGTGAGAAATTACCTGGAATACTTTATTATGGAGATGAAAACATGTTCGTAAATGTACGTTATTGATACTACTCATAGAGATGATTTTTTGGAGAAATTTTTCAAGGTAACCAATGCATGTGCAGCACTGAAATGTTTGTTTGTCACAACTATTAATTGAAGGAAATCTTTGTCTCTCAGATATCTAATAACATTCGTGATTAGTGTTAATTTGATCTCTTTGTTTTCATTATGTCGCAAATAATGCAATAGGTCGGTATGTCTAATTATTTCGTAACTGGTAGGGTCTCCTTCTGCTGCACATTCTTTTTTGACAATAATCAGAATTTAATTTTTCACGATCGACTTTCTTTAAAGTAAAACCCTCCTCCATTATTCTTAGAAAACTTTTGAATATTTTGTCGTGTGTACACTGCACTTTACGCCGCACGAAGCCACAAATTGTTTCTGACGAGGAAAGACAAACATTGTTGTGAGTAGTTTATTTTTTCTGCAATTGCTGCATCGACTGATTTCTATTTGCTTTCGAGAACGTCGGTTATCCAGATAAAAAAAGCAGCATTCTGTGCATGAGCTATGTTACTTCTGTTTCAGGACAGATCTCACTTTGCACTCTTATGAGTCTGAATTATCAGGTGTTGTGCTAAGCAGACAGATAAATTTATAGTGCAGGTAATCTCACAGTCACTTTTCTTCTGAGTAGAGCAGTATTTTTTGTTTTTGTGGACACCTCAAGTCAGAAACTGCAATTCATGTCACGCAGCTTTCAAAATGTACTTCAGTATTGAGTTTCTATTAAATAGTTTTCGCTAAGAACACAATTCGTAACATCTGACATTTAATTATATTACTTTTCATCATTTCGAATTCAGTATTTCACTGTATTTATAGTTATGTTTTACGACGCTGTAAACATAGACAACACAGTGCCAACCAACTGACAGTACTTCTCAGCAGTTGTGTACGACATCTAAAGCTCACGTTACACGAGGGGTAAGATTTTAAAATAACAATATTTAGTATCTTCATTTGTAGATAAATAATACAGAAAGCTTACAGTATCTACTCGCAAAGGATCTTCCTGTCTCAGTCTCCCGTTCTTTTCCGACACGGATAAAAGGGCATTCTAGAGTAAATTTCTCTGGCCAACTACTGCCGTCAGTGGCTTACTGTGAACTGGATACTCTGGACCTGGGCTATGGAGTATGGAGTCATTATGCCAGAATAGTTGAGCTTATGGGCCCGTACAGTCTTGCTACATTTGAACTCATCTACCTCCTTCGGTTCGTTATGTAACAGAAAAGACGCCTCTATTACCAGAGATTGTGCCTAACCGCAAGTATACTCGTCGAAAGCCTTTTGCCATTGCTTGCTTTCTATGTCCTCGTTTCTTCTGAAAACCACAGCTGCGTCAGTCACTACTGCCACCTTTGAAAATGTTCTGCAATACCAACTGCTTGCGAATAACACAGGATATTTACACTCAGATGACAAAACTCATCGGGTAGCGATATGCACACTCACAGATGGTGGGAGTGTCGCGTGTACATGGCATAACAGGACAGTGCATTCGCAGAGCTGTCGTTTGTACTCGGGTCATTCATGTGAAAAAGTTTCCGCTTTATGACCGCACTACAGGAATTAACACACTTTGAACGCGGAATGGTGGTTGGAGATAGACGCATTGGCCATACCTTTTGGGAAATCGTTAGGGAATTCAGTATTCTGAGACGCGTAGTGTCAAGAACGTGCCGAGAATACCAAATTTCAGGCATTACCCCTCACCACGGACAACGCAGTGGCCAACGGGCTTCACTTAACGACCACGAGCAGCGGCGTTTGCACAGAACTGACAATGCTAACAGCCGGCCGGACTGGCCGAGCGGTTCTAGGCGCTACAGTCTGGAACCCCGCGACCGCTACGGTCGCAGGTTCGAATCCTGTCTCGGGCATGGAAGTGTGTGATGTCCTTAGGTTAGTTAGGTTTAAGTAGTTCTAAGTTCTAGGGGACTGATGACCTCAGAAGTTAAGTCCCATAGTGCTCAGAGCCATTTGAACCATTTGACAGTGCTAACAGGCAAGCAACAACATGTAAAAAAACCGCAGAAATCACTGTGGAGCGTACGACAAACCTTGTTTGGACTTGATGTTCCCAAAGACTGATTGAGTTTTTATGGATTAAAATGCGCCATGTCTCCGGACCACAGTTGTTCGTGACTGGCTTAAAGAACATTCTGAACAATTTGAGCTAATGGTTTGACCACCCAGATCGCCCGATACGAATCCAGTCGAACATTTATTGGACATAATCGAGAGTTCAGTCCGTGCACAAAATCCTGCACCGGCAACACTTTCGCAATAATGGACGGCTGTAGAGGCAGCATGGCTCAATATTTCTGCAGGGGACTTTTAACGACTCGTTGAATCTGTGCCGCGTTGAGTTGCTGCACTACGCCGGGAGAAAGAAGGTCCGACATGATATTGGGAGGTATCCTATGACTTCTGTCACCTGAGTGTATTTCTTCGTTGCTTTTGAAGACCACACGCTGCGTCACTACTGCCACCTTTGAAAAAGTTGAATAGTTTTTTTTAGCAACTGCTTGCGCATGTCACAGGATATTTATTTCTCGAAGTCACCATTACGGTACACTGAATTACGGTATAGGTAGCGTAACAAAAGCACAAACGACAGAATTCCGACATGCCTGCCCATGGAACGATATTCCCGCAACAAAAGTTACCAAAATGTTTGTGATCATTCATCACACCTTACCCTTCTACAATTACTTTTTTCTCATGAAAATTTTCTTGCTCCCTCAATCTTTCTCCGAAGAGAGCAATGTCTCATTCACAACTTGGATGAACGTTGAATGAATAGTCCTGTATTTGCAGTACCTGAAATGTCCTTCTTATCTAGTTACGTAGCTTTTGCATATTCTTCTAAGCGTCTGTTCCGGTTGCTCATACCGCCTGACTGGGACATTCACGCATTTGAAGCAATGAAGGGCTATCAAGGTGATTGTCGATATCTTTATGAAATATTTGTTTCCTCTTGTATGTTATGTACAAGCTGTTAATTTTTAATTCTACTATTGCGTTTACAAGTTAATATTTATACACAAGTCGTGTTGTAAGGCTTTTGTATCTGTAGAATGAGAAATGAGCTGTATGGTCATTAAACTTATGACAGGACGATATAATTTAACTATATCACACAGAAAACTAAATTTATGACACTTTGTGGAAAATAACACCTTAGAGCTAAAATCATAATCGAAAATAACATAATGGGACAAGTTGTTATATTCAACTACCTGGGCTGTGATGTCTCTTATGCTTATGGTAATGATACTGAAAAGAAGCTACAAAGATGTGTTAGTTATGATTAAGAGACCGCTCCTGAACAAAACCAGAAAACAGACAGTTCTTAAATTCTATAATACTATGAGTATACCGTTGCTATTTTATGAATCCAGTGTACGGACTTCAGCGACCAGACAATTGGAAGGAATTGAAGCGGCATGAATGAGACTTCTAAGATGTTTGTTTGTCTAAGAAAGTTTTGCATCACCCCGGTTCCGGGAGTTCCGGAACCCGTGCAGAAGACTGGAATAGAGATCAACATAAACATCATTTCTACCCTTTTTATTGCTCATGAAAACCACACATTGCATGTTGTACCACCATACAGCGACTCCTTCAAAGGTCGTGGTCCAGATTGCTGTACACACCGGTACGTCTAATACTCAGTAGCACGTCCTCTTGCATTGATGCATGCCTGTATTCGTCGTGGCATACTATCCACAAGTTCATCAAGGCACTGTTGGTCCACATAGTCCCACTCCTCAACGGCGATTCGGCGTAGATCCCTCAGAGTGGTTGGTCGGTCACGTCGTCCATAAACAGCCCTTTTCAATCTATCCCAGGCATGTTCAACAAGGTTCATGTCTGGAGAACATGCTGGTCTCTCTAATCGAGCGATGTCTTTATCCTGAAGTAAGTCATTCACAAGATGTGCACGATGTGGGCGCGGATTTCCGTCCATGAAGACGAATGCCTCACCAAATATGCTGCCGATGTGGTTGCACTATCGGTCGGAGGATGGCATTCACGTATCGTACAGCCGTTACGGAGCCTTCCTTGACCACCAACGGCGTACGTCGGCCCCACACAATGTCACTCCAAAACGGCAGGGAACGTCCACCTTGCTGCACTCGCTGGACAGTGTGTCTCAGGCGTTAAGCCTGACCGGGTTGCCTCCAAACACGTCTCCGACGATTGTCTGGTTGAAGGCATTGCGACACTCATCGGTGAAGAGGACGTGATGCCAATCCTGACGGTCCATTCGGCATGTTGTTGGGCCCATCTGTACCGCGCTCCATGGCTGCAAAGATAGACCTCGCCATGGACATCGGGAGTGAAGTTGAGCATCATGCAGCCTACTGCGCACAATTTGAGTCTTAACACGACGTCCTGTGGCTGCACGAAAAGCTATTGAACACGGTGGCATTGCTGTCAGGTTTCCTCCAAGCCACAATCCGTAGGTAGCGGTCATCCACTGCAGTATTAGCCCTTGGGCGGCCTAAGCGAGGGATGTCATCGACAGTTCCTGTCTCTTTGTATCTCCTCCATGTCCGAACAACATCGCTTTGGTTCACTCCGAGACGAGTGGACATTTCCCTTGTCGAGAGCCCTTCCTGGCACAAAGTAACAATGCGGACGCGATCGAACCGCGGTGTTGACTCCCTTGGCATGGTTGAACTGCACACAACACGAGCCGTGTACCTCCATCCTGATGTAATGACTGGAACTGATCGACTGTCGGACCCCCTGCGTCTAATAGGCACTTCTCATGCATGGTTTTTTACATCTTTGGGTGAGTTTAGTGGCACTTCTCAACTGTCAAAGGGACTGTGTGTGTGATACAATTTCCACAGTCAATGACTATCTTCAGGAGTTCTTGGAACTGGTGACGCAAAACTTTTTTTGATGTGTGTATTTCACTCCGTGGGTCTCGGTTTAGCGGTGCTTCACCGTCTCGCGTGTTTCAGGCTGTTTTAATCTTGCGTGGGTTGGAATCCCACACGCAGTCAGCCAAGGCTACTCCTTGATTGCTCGTAGCTAGCGAAAATACCCGCTTTTGTTGCTTGTGTCATCTGGTCGTTTGTACCCTCATTCCACCTAGCCATCGCCATCGTGCGTTTTCGTTGACTGTGTGTCACCAGTTTTCGCTACAGACCTTCCTTCTCGCATGTCATAGTCGTCGTCACCGCTCAGAAGGCAGTTTCATCGTCCTCGTCACTCTGTCAGAGTTTGTCTTAACGTCGTTACATCTCGTCACCTCGCTCGTCATTTTCGTTAGATACATTTCATCGACCTTTCCGTTTCCTCGGATATCCTCAATGTTATATTATCCATACTTTTCATTTTCTGCTTCTACTGTAACACCATCATGCACTGCAATTCACACAACGCCTCACAGCTGTCTTCTGCACCGAACTCTCTCTTCCCCCACTACTACATTTTCCTTTGCATATAATTCCCTCATTACTTTCTCATCACAGGCTAACTCTTTGTACGACCAGTAAGTGTAGCAGCATCACTGAGAGTTGTCGTTTCCAGATGTCCCGAGTTTCAGGGGTTGTCCCAATTTTAGAGAGCACCTGACCCCTCCGACGTATGCCGTATGTGGGTCGCCAAACGTCTCTACTTTAGGGCACCGCTAACACTTCGAAATACAATGTATCCATAAATTATCCATACAACTTCAGACTTTAATACCTTTAAAACCGTGCTGGCTATTAACAAACGGTTTTCAACATGTGACAAGATAACCCATAAAGTTTTGTTTCGTCATTCACAGACGTTAGTGAGCCACGGATATTGTCTAGTCGGAATTCCATTTCTCTGTTTCTCTCCAAGTAGGTTTCAAGGTCTGCACGGTGTCATGTTCAAATGCATTGCGAATGCGTGCCTTCACGTCGCGTAGGTCTTTCCCAAAAAGCCCTATAGGTCTCTGACCTTGGTTCGGTATAGCAGATCCTTTAGAAAACCCCACAGGAAGAAGTCTAGTTGTCTGAGGTCAGGGGATCTGGGAGGCCACCGAACTGGACCATCTCATACAGTCCACCTACATGGAAACTTTTAATCTAGAAATTGATGGACATTTAGGGACCGGTGATGTTGTTACCCATCCTGGTGGAAAGTGGCATCAGGTTTCAGGTGTTCCAATTGTGGCACAGCGAACTCTTGTAACATGTCCAAGTGAGCACCACCATTGACAGAAGACTCGATGAGAAACAATGGACCCGTCATGCGGCTGTGCTTCACTCTGCACGAAACTATGACCTTGGTACTGTCTCTTTCCATTTCACGTGTAAATGCTGTGAACCCTATATACGTACGTTATGAGTAGTCACCTTGCCGGGTATATGAATCTTTGCCTCATCAGAGAAACAAACGTTATGCAAAAAATCATTGTGTCAGTCGTGCCTAGCTTATCCACTGCACACTGTTCGATCTGAGGTTTGTTCGTAGGCTTTAATGTCTTAAGCAGCTGCACGTTTTAAAGATATAGCAATAACCTTTTGTGCAAGACACTGTGCGCTATTGATCGTCTCATTTCTAGCTCTCTGTCCGCCTTACGCAGTGATCTTATCGGACTCATTGCAAATTCTTGCCGTGCCTTATCCACGCTGCCATCTGAAACAGATGGACAACCGGCCCCTTTTTATGGAGAACACTACCTGTTTCCCTAAACGACATATACCAAGCCCGAATAGTTGTTGGGGACGGTGCTTGCTTTCCATAACGTGTTCGAAAGTTTCGTTCTACTTTGGTATCGAACAACACCTTATCAATCAGGACACGCACTAAGCTTTGTCTTGCAACGTTCGCGTTTTATCAGGATTACAAGTACAATTTTGCGTCAAAATTGCGTAACGTGGAAGGTAAAAAAAAAAAAAAAAAAAAAAAAAAAAAAAAAAAAAAAAAAAAAAAACTTTGAGTTATCTTATCACACAATGGAAACAATTTGTTGATATCTAGCATAGTTTTAAAGTTATTTAAGCGTTAAGTTGTAAAGATAATTAATGGACAACCTGTATACTGTGTGACAAAAAAAAGTGAAACCCCCAGAAGAGGATGGGGAATCGAAATGAAATCTCACCGGCTAAGAAGATATGTAATTTTATTTCAGGGATTACAAAATCAATTCAAGTGATCAAAGATGTTGACACTATGAGCCCACTTATCAGTTTGATGTTTCATACGGTTTCTGGCGGGGATGCAAGCTCCAATTCGGTGGCAAAGGGTCTCAAAAATCTGTTCTATCCTCTCCTGGAGCAAGCTGGCCCGCCAAAGCAGTAACTGCTCATTGATTTCTTGGATACTGGCCCTAGGACGGCGTTGACGTCCGAACTCGTCCCACAGTGCCCTACCGGGTATAGATCGGGGCATTGCGCTGATCACAGGGGTATCTCAACATCACGTGCGTGAACAGTTTACAGACCCACGTGTCCTGTGTGGACGAGCAATAGCCTATTGCAAAATGACACCACGATACTTTCACATAAGAGGTAATACATTAGGACTCAGACTGTGACCTGAAGTTATACCAGATGGACCCCCAAACCATGACGTCACGAGTAACGCCACTGAACCTCTCCTAAACAATGGAAGGATGGAACCACTTCTCAGGTCACCGCCATACCGACAATAATCATCTAGAGTAGTTGAGAACCACGACCTGTCATTGAACACAGTGCGACACCTTCATCAGCAGGCCATACTTCCTGGTGGTCGCACCCCTCCAGACGCAGTATTTCGTGTTATCGTGATAACAGCAGCCCACAAATGGGATGGTAATTCCCTAGTCCAGCTGCTGGTAGTATCCGAGAAATGGTGTGGGGTGACACAGCATTCCAGGGAGTCCATTGTCTCTTCTCGGATGTCATACGACGATGTGAAGGGTTGTAATGATCTTTGTGCACAGCGTACAGATCCTCCTTAGTGGTGGCAGACGAGATTGAGCGCAGCCTTCACGACGAGTGTGCCCGCTTTCATAAATTCCGAACCGTCCAGCACTGGACTTCTGTCACATATACCTCATGTATTGACGGAGAGGGACTGTGAAGCATTGAGTACAGAGATTGTAAAAAGTAGACGTGAATCAGCGGAAAGTATCTCTCGTGAGTTATAAAGTGTTCCAGCAATCCAGCTAACGGAATGACTGTGCATAGAGAGTGAAAAAGATGGTGAACAGTGGTCGAGCAACTCCCCATAAGCCACATATCTTTGTAGTCAATGCTTAGCGAAACTTGAGGTGGTGTAAAGAGCGATACCAGTTGACAATGGATGACGGGAAACAAGTGATTTGGAGTGGTATATCCGTATGACATTATATCCTGTGGCAATCTGATTGGAAGATGTGATTTTGGCGGAAGCCTAGAAAACGTTACTTGCCAAGACTGAAGTACGAAGGAGGTGGTGTTACGGTGTGATGGAGTTGCTCATGGTTAGGTTGTGGTCCCCTTATTGCGCTTAAGAAACCACTAAATGCCGTAGCATGTGAACACATTTTACAGTATTGTGTACTATGTACATCAGAGGAAGTTTCGTAGATGGCAATAGTTTATATCAACATGACAGAGCACTCTACCATAAGACCATCTGTAGGGCAATGGTTTACCGAGCGAGGTGGCGCAGTGGTTAGCACACTGAACTCGCATTCGGGAGGACGATGGTTCAAAACCCGCCATCCTGATTTAGGTTTTCCGTGATTTCCCTAAATCGATTCAGGCAAATGCTGGGATGGTTCCTTTGAAAGGGAAACGGCTGACTTCCTTCCCCAACCTTCCCTAATCCGATGGGACCGGAGGCCGGACCTGAACCCAACAGATCACTTTCGGAATGAGTTGGAATGTCGACTTTGCTCCAGACCCCAGCGTCCAGCATTACTACCTTCTCAGGTCTCGACTGTTGAGCAGGAATTTCCTGCCATTCCTCCATAGACACCTCACTGAAAGTGTCCCCAGCAGAGTTCAAGCAGCCATAAAGACGAAGGGTGGACACAGCTCACATTAATGTCCACTAATAGGTGTTCGGATACTTTTGATCAGATAGTCTACAACTTAATAGAGGAAATTTTATCATGCTATAGGCATTTCGCCTTTATTTTGTTGGAGGATATCATCTGTGGTCTATTATGTGTGTGTGTGTGTGTGTGTGTGTGTGTGTGTGTGTGTGTGTGTGTGTGTGTGTGTATCGTAATTTGTTTTACATTTTGGACACTGGAGACCGAGGTTAGGTCGACGGCCATGCCGCAGTGGTAACACCGGTTCGCGTCAGTTCACTGAAGTTACGTGCTGTCGGACTTGGCCGTACTTGGGTGGTAAGTGGCGTACACTCAGCTCTTGTGAGGCCAACTGAGGAGCTTCTTGATTGAGAAGTAGCGATTCCGCCCACGAAAACTGACAACTGCCAGGGGAGTGGTATGGTGACCAAATGCCCCTCCAAAGCCGCATCCAATGACGCCTATGGGCTGAGAATGACGCGGTAGTTTGTCGGTACCATTGGGCCTTCCGAAGCTTGTCCGGACGAAGAGACTGCGGTTAGAAACAGTTCTTTCAGTTCCTGATTTTGTATAACGTAGTAACATTCTGGTTGTACTTCCTGAGTTTTCAGTAGCACAGCAAGACTAAGAATCTGAACATTCTTTTAATCCATGTTATGTTAGGAATATTACTGCCAACTATGGAACGTTGCTGCCAACTGCCGTAAGATTTTTGTAACGCCCTATGATCGTCTTAGAAGAGTGTGGAAGAGCCCCTGTCTCAGGCAAGAAGGTTAATGGGTTAGGAGAGAAGGTGTACCAGTCGTGGCTTGGGCTAGTATCATGTACTGATGCTGAACCCCTCTCATCGCCATAAAAACTAGAATTAACCGAATTGAGTGACCTGCTCTATGTACCGACGTATACCCAACTGAGCATATCAGACGTTCTTGCTGGAACGTCTTCACACATTGCATAGTCTCAGGAGGGGTCAGTCGAGAAGTGGAAGGGACGTGATCTGCACAGTCTTCATCAGCTTCTCAGGTAGGTCCCTATGCAATGGGAAGAGTATCACAGTATTTAATGTTATCCAAGGCAGGTTTTGATTTCAAAGATATGCACTTTCGAGAACTTTTATTTGCTTTACTTTTTTTGTTTATTTCAGAGAATTTTTTTTTCTTTAGATTCAGAACGCATATTCCTTCATTTACCAGTTCTCTTGAACCTACGCCTATGCACTTTCTCAGATATGTAGGTAACACCTTGGCGGAAACCATCGCACCACCAAGAAGAAGTCGTGCGCTATAAACGAAAGATATTAGGCGTGTTTCGTCATCTGAAAGATGTACCGCAACAATGAGGATACAAATCAGATTTGATTTTAATGCACGCTATTTCTTTGGTCGTGAGCGCTAGTTACCTTTGAGATTGGTCATGGTGAATTGAAGTCAGTCGACAATGCCTTTAACGCGACAAAGAAACCGAAACAACACCTCACTGAGCTTGAACGAGGTCGTGTAATAGAGCTACGAGAAACTGGACGTTCTTTTTGCAACATTGCGCAGAGACTTAGCAGGAATGTAGCCACTGTACGTGATTGGTGGCAGCGGTGGTCACGGGAATGTTCGGTCGCAAGAATGTCCACGTGGCACTACCGAGAGGGAAGCCCATCGTGTTCGGCATATGGCTCTGACGCATCGTAGTGCATTTGCAGCAGCAATCTGATCAGCAGTTGGCACCACTGTGACACAGCGAACTATTGTTACAAATGGATTATTTAAACAGCAGCTACGAGGCAGACGCCCTATAGCGTGCATTCCACTCACCCCAAGCCACCACCATTTACGACTTTCGTGGTGTCAAGCGAGATCTCATTGGAGAGCAGGGGTGAGGTCTGTTGTGTTTTCTGGTGAAAGCTGGTTCTGCTTCGGTGCCGCCGATGGCCGTCAGTTGATCAGGATGAGGCCAGTTGAGTGTCTATAACAACCCCTCTGCGTGCTACAGACACTTGACCTGCACCTGGAGTTAAGGCCGGGGGTGTGATTTCGCATGACGGGAGGAGTAGTTTCGTGGTTATCCCATGCACCTTGACTGCAAATTTGTAAGTAATTTTTCGTGTTGTGCTACCACTCATGAACAGCATTCCAAGAATGTGTTTTCCAAAGAATGGTTCAAATGGCTCTAAGCAGTATGGGACTTAACATCTCAGGTCATCAGTCCACTAAACTAACCTAAAAACAGCACACACATCCATGCCCGAGGCAGGATTCGAACCTACGACCTGCGACCGTAGCAGCAGCGCGGTTCCAGACTGAAGCGCTTAGAACCGCTCTGCCACAATGGCCGGCTGTGTTTTCCAACAGGCTAAATCTCACCACCATACCGCTGTGGTAACCCAAGTTGGCTTCGCCTGCTCGGTCACTAGATTTGTCTCCAATCGAGCACATATGGGACATTATCGGACAGCAACTCCAGCGTCATCCACAAACAGCACCAACCGTCCTTTTATTGACTGACCAAGAGTAGGAGGCATCTATCTCCACCCCACTAACGGACATTTTGCAGCTGTACAACACAAATCATGCACATTTTCATACTTGCGTCCAGTAACCTCTTGGCTGCACCGGTTATTAATGTACCAACATTTCACATTTGCAATGGCTTATCTCGCGTTTACGTTAACCTATGATCTTGCAGTATTAATCACATGAGTATGATACCCAGACAAATGTAATTCCTAAACTTCATTACTCTACATTAATTATTTTTTGGTATTGATAGTCTTTTTCGTCGGTGTATGTGGCATGTTATGTTTAGGCTTTAGGACCAGGACGTGACATTCACCGTACTAGAAAAGCTAATGCAGTTCTTTCGTCACTTGTTTCACACTTGCAGTTTAGTAAATTGACTTTTTTATGTGTCTCAGAAAAGATGGGCTTTATTTTCCCATCAGGTGATATTCTTCTTTCTTAGAGCAGCACTACCCGCTTCCTAGCTGCCATAAGTGACTGTTAGTTCGTTTGTGACGCAATGTATTGAACAGACGTCTGATACAGCAGAATTTAAAAAGAAACAGTCCTAAAAATCACTTTGTAAATCATTGCTGAGTAACATTATTTTTTTTTTTTCATTTACTTTGGCAAGTACACTCCTGGAAATGGAAAAAAGAACACATTGACACCGGTGTGTCAGACCCACCATACTTGCTCCGGACACTGCGAGAGGGGTGTACAAGCAATGATCACACGCACGGCACAGCGGACACACCAGGAACCGCGGTGTTGGCCGTCGAACGGCGCTAGCTGCGCAGCATTTGTGCACCGCCGCCGTCAGTGTCAGCCAGTTTGCCGTGGCATACGGAGCTCCATCGCAGTCTTTAACACTGGTAGCATGCCGCGACAGCGTGGACGTGAACCGTATGTGCAGTTGACGGACTTTGAGCGAGGGCGTATAGTGGGCACGCGGGAGGCCGGGTGGACGTACCGCCGAATTGCTCAACACGTGGGGCGTGAGGTCTCCACAGTACATCGATGTTGTCGCCAGTGGTCGGCGGAAGGTGCACGTGCCCGTCGACCTGGGACCGGACCGCAGCGACGCACGGATGCACGCCAAGACCGTAGGATCCTACGCAGTGCCGTAGGGGACCGCACCGCCACTTCCCAGCAAATTAGGGACACTGTTGCTCCTGGGGTATCGGCGAGGACCATTCGCAACCGTCTCCATGAAGCTGGGCTACGGTCCCTCACACCGTTAGGCCGTCTTCCGCTCACGCCCCAACATCGTGCAGCCCGCCTCCAGTGGTGTCGCGACAGGCGTGAATGGAGGGACGAATGGAGACGTGTCGTCTTCAGCGATGAGAGTCGCTTCTGCCTTGGTGCCAATGATGGTCGTATGCGTGTTTGGCGCCGTGCAGGTGAGCGCCACAATCAGGACTGCATACGACCGAGACACACAGGGCCAACACCCGGCATCATGGTGTGGGGAGCGATCTCCTACACTGGCCGTACACCACTGGTGATCGTCGAGGGGACACTGAATAGTGCACGGTACATCCAAACCGTCATCGAACCCATCGTTCTACCATTCCTAGACCGGCAAGGGAACTTGCTGTTCCAACAGGACAATGCACGTCCGCATGTATCCCGTGCCACCCAACGTGCTCTAGAACGTGTAAGTCAACTACCCTGGCCAGCAAGATCTCCGGATCTGTCCCCCATTGAGCATGTTTGGGACTGGATGAAGCGTCGTCTCACGCGGTCTGCACGTCCAGCACGAACGCTGGTCCAACTGAGGCGCCAGGTGGAAATGGCATGGCAAGCCGTTCCACAGGACTACATCCAGCATCTCTACGATCGTCTCCATGGGAGAATAGCAGCCTGCATTGCTGCGAAAGGTGGATATACACTGTACTAGTGCCGACATTCTGCATGCTCTGTTGCCTGTGTCTATGTGCCTGTGGTTCTGTCAGTGTGATCATGTGATGTATCTGACCCCAGGAATGTATCAATAAAGTTTCCCCTTCCTGGGACAATGAATTCACGGTGTTCTTATTTCAATTTCCAGGAGTGTATTACATTTATCGAACGCAGCTGGTGTCAAATATAAATAATGTGGCAGGAAGAAAACATCCCTACCACCGAAAGCAGCTGCACTCAGCAACTGTACAGCTTAGTCGTATTACCAAAATGGGACAGGCAAGACTATGGCAGAAATGATAGTGAAACAGATTAGCACCAATTTAAATTAATTTGTTATTAGGAGCTTTACAAATACTTTACTTTGGTAGGAAGATAGTGCATGGCAATAGATAAATGTACAGTTGCACTGATTTGACTAAGTCTGTATCAAGCGAACTGCCACTACGATCACTTCCAGAATGACCGCGCTGCTGCTACGGTCGCAGGTTCGAATCCTGCCTCGGGCATGGATGTGTGTGATGCCATTAGGTTAGTTAGGTTTCAGTAGTTCTAAGTTCTAGGGGACTGATGACCACAGATGTTAAGTCCCATAGTGCTCAGAACCATTTGAACCATTTTGAACTTCCAGAATGTCCAATGGTCCTTCTTGGCGGTAACTATGGACACGGTCCTGACGCAGTCTTGAGGTATTATTGGATCCTCTGTCGATACAGTGTTCACACTGCCTTGATAGGCGCTGTATGTCCACTTATACTCCATTTCGTGAATGGATATCCGCTCTGGAAAGATAAAAGGTAGTAAAATGAGAACGGTGCATGTGGGAGATAAGAAGTAAGCTATTTGTTATTTCGAAAGTAATCACCGTAACTGTCAATACATTTATCACTCTGTGAGACGATACAAACAGTGACCTCACGAAAGAAGGTCTGCTGCTGCATATGGTACCGTGACAATACGGAGAGCACCTCTTCCTCTGAAGCAAATCGACGACAACGAATGCCTTTCTTCAGGGCTCCTACAATAGTGAAATTATATAGGACGATATCAGGACCGTTTGAAGCGTGTGTCAGGGCTTCCTAGCGAAACTTCTGTAGCATACTCGAAGTAATCTTGGCAGCATGTTGTCATCGATTTGTTTCGGACTAAGAGATGTACACCTGGATACAATCATGGTTCCACAGGCAACCGCAAACAATTTTCCATGAGCGCGCTCATCTCACTGTGGGATAAACGTATTAACAGTTACGGCAATCACTTCTGAAATAACAAACAGCTTACTTACTTTTTCCATCTGCTTCGTTTTCTCTTGACTGCGTATTCCATTTGAATGAAGTATAATGACAGCATAAAATAGACCTTTCCTTGTTGCGCCATCTGTTGTAGGCTAGCCTTATCTCACTTGCCCCTGACTACTAGGAAGATCGCCGGTCTTCTGTGTATTGATGGACGCTATATCATCTACAGGACACAGCAGCAGCAGGCATCCAATTTACACAAATACTTGTCGCAATTAAATGTCAGATCTACTGTATCCCTTACCTTTGTCTTGGCATTGGATACGCCAATCACTTTAAATTGCCGAGGGCCCAACACTAATCACTGCTTCGATGTTTCCACCTAGGGTTGCAACTTCAACATATCCTTCAAGTAGGTCATTTTCAAATGTACAGCGATGCTTCCGCTCAGTAATCTATTTTTATCTCTTGAAAATGAAGTAAGAGGCTTCTCGTAAGCCTTCCAGTATTCCTCATCACTCACTTTAAGGGAACAGGCACAATAAGGTTTTTTTTCCAGAACCTACTTAAAAATACTGTTGCACAGGGTAGTTGCCATTACATTCTTCGTGGTTGTAGACTAGGCCATGTTGTATGTAAAATGTTAGCTTACTAACATTTAGGCTCGAAACAGCATATCCAGACACTCCGGGATGATGATGGCATTGAAACAGAGGACGACACGCGTAAAGCTGAAATACTAAACACCTTTTTACAAAGCTGTTTCACAGAGGAAGACCGCACTGCAGTTCCTTCTCTAAATCCTCGCACAAACGAAAAAATGGCTGACATCGAAATAAGTGTCCAAGGAATAGAAAAGCAACTGGAATCACTCAACAAAGGAAAGTCTACTGGACCTGACGGGATACCAATTCGATTCTACACAGAGTACGCGAAAGAATTTGCCCCCCTTCTAACAGCCGTGTACCGCAAGTCTCTAGAGGAACGGAAGGTTCCAAATGATTGGAAAAGAGCACAGGTAGTCCCAGTCTTCAAGAAGGGTCGTCGAGCAGATGCGCAAAACTATAGACCTATATCTCTGACGTCGATCTGGTGTAGAATTTTAGAACATGTTTTTTGCTCGAGTATCATGTCGTTTTTGGAAACCCAGAATCTACTCTGTAGGAATCAACATGGATTCCGGAAACAGCGATCGTGTGAGACCCAACTCGCTTTATTTGTTCATGAGACCCAGAAAATATTAGATACAGGCTCCCAGGTAGATGCTATTTTTCTTGATTTCCGGAAGGCGTTCGATACAGTTCCGCACTGTCGCCTGATAAACAAAGTAAGAGCCTACGGAATATCAGACCAGCTGTGTGGCTGGATTGAAGAGTTTTTAGCAAACAGGACACAGCATGTTGTTCTCAATGGTGAGACGTCTATAGACGTTAAAGTAACTTCTGGCGTGCCACAGGGGAGTGTTATGGGACCATTGCTTTTCACAATATATATAAATGACCTAGTAGATAGTGTCGGAAATTCCAAGCGGCTTTTCGTGGATGATGCTGTAGTATACAGAGAAGTTGCAGCATTAGAAAATTGTAGCGAAATGCAGGAAGATCTGCAGGGGATAAGCACTTGGTGCAGGGAGTGGCAACTGACCCTTAACATAGACAAATGTAATGTATTGCGAATACATAGAAAGAAGGATCCTTTATTGTATGATTATATGATAGCGGAACAAACACTGGTAGCAGTTACTTCTGTAAAATATCTGGGAGTATGCGTGCGGAACGATTTGAAGTGGAATGATCATATAAAATTAATTGTTGGTATGGCGGGTACCAGGTTGAGATTCATTGGGAGAGTCCTTAGAAAATGTAGTTCATCAACAAAGGAGGTGGCTTACAAAACACTCGTTCGATCTATACTTGAGTATTGCTCATCAGTGGGGGATCCGTACCAAATCGGGTTCACGGAGGAGATAGAGAAGATCCAAAGAAGAGCGGCGCGTTTCGTCTCAGGGTTATTTGGTAACTGTGATAGCGTTACGGAGTTGTTTAACAAACTCAAGTGGCAGACTCTGCAAGAGAAGCGCTCTGCATCGCGGTGTAGCTTGCTCGCCAGGTTTCGAGAGGGTGCGTTTCTGGATGAGGTATCGAATATATTGCTTCCCCCTACTTATACCTCCCGAGGAGATCACGAATGTAAAATTAGAGAGATTAGAGCGCGCACGGAGGCTTTCAGACAGTCGTTCTTCCCGCGAACTATACGCGACTGGAACAGGAAAGGGAGGTAATGACAGTGGCACGTAAAGTGCCCTCCGCCACACACCGTTGGGTGCCTTGCGGAGTATAAATGTAGATGTAGATGTAGACACTAGCGCAGGTAGCCTTGTGCAGTATGTAACACAAGGAGGACAGTGCTTCTAAAATTCCTCGAAAAGTTAAATTCTTCATATGATTGAATGTCGAAAGTGGAGCAGAAGAGACTTGAAGTAATTAATTTATTGTAATTTATGTAGGAATTTTAATGTCCTGGTGAAAGCCACTTGCAAATTGGCCGAAATATTGGTACATAATTTTAGAGTAAGATTTGGGCTACTACCCACAACAATTTTATAGAAACTCATTCCGGCCGTGGAAACCATCGGCCTTAAACGTGTACATAATATTTTGACGTGACTAACGTTACTGTGTAACAGGTACCAATGTGACGAAAACAAAGTATTATTAACATCAGCGTCATCTCTGCGCGCTGCCTCGTAACGCTCCATCGTCCACGAACACACCTGTTGAATGAGCGCGTGGTCTCGAATGTGTACCTGGAGGGCACTAAACACAATCGATATATCACCTACATTCATTCGCTCTCATGGACGCCACCACGCACAAGCAACTTACCAATCGACTCCTACCAGGATTTTGATTGCCTTTTGTTACATGGTCCAGTGGATCTGTTATGGAATACATCTAAGTTAGGCCTTATTCTGATCTATACTAAAAGTTATCCGAATGCAATGAGCTTATTCCCTGAGAAAGACTTCTCACTTTAAGGGGGGTAGGACGTCAAACGGGCCGACTTGGAGCAGGAGAGGCACCACAGGACATTTTAATTTCCGCTGTCTATACTTTTACAAATAAATTCATAAAACTTTAACAGCATCACCAGGAAGGATTCAGGATTCGTACTCATAGCAGTGAAAGCTCAAAAACGTAACAAAACTCATTTTTTTACATGTGAAATTTCATCATTTTTTCAATTACTACTGGCTGCATTTGTTGCTGTACGTACACTTTTCTTCCTAAGTAAGAGAGATTCTTCGATGACTTTTGCACAGCATACAAACCATAGTTACAGGTGTATGAAACTCTAGAAGTTATTTAATTTATGAAAAAATGAATGAACTGTTACATTTTAAACTTCATGTTTAGAAAAAACTCAAGTTTCATAGTTAATTATCTCAATTTTTTCCACAGTTTTTTAATAGGTTTGGAAAATTCTAGAGTTTCATACACCTGTAACTACCGTGTACCTATAGCAACAAATGCAGCCAGTAGTAATTGAAAAAATGATGAAATTTCACATGTAAAAAAATGAGTTTTGCTACGTTTTTGAACTTCCACTGCGATGAGTGTAAGTCCTCAATCCTTCCTGGTCATGGTGACAAAGTTTTATGAATTTATTTGTAAAAGTATAGACAGTAGAAATTAAAATGTCCTGTGGTGACTCTCCTGCTCCAAGTCGGCCCGTTTCACGTCCTACCCCCCTTAACATTTGCAAAATCACTACTAACAAATCTGACTAATTTTTAATTTTCCTGACCTCAATTGGTAAAAACGGTAACCTTATGGGATCACTTTGTTGTGTATCTCTGTCTATCTGTCTGTCTATTTGTCCGTCCAACTGCTAAGACTCCTTTTTCTCCGGAACAAGTTGAGGTATCATGTTGAAATTTATGCCTCTCGCTAAGGACTACAGTCTCTTGGCAATGTGAAAACGTTGAGCTTCTAATTCAATGCAGTTAAAAGATACGGCCGGCTGTTAAGATCCCATTTTCTCAGGAACAGCAGAGATATCAAGTTGAAATTCATGTCAAAATGATCTGCGTTGCTTGCCAGTGCAAATAATTTAATCTTCCCAGTCAATGGAGTGAAAAGATACGGCAATATATGTCACATATTCTGATATTCGCAAACTCATTCATCAAAACCCATAGAAGATCTAGTAATGTACATGTCGGACCTGTCGGTCAAGCAGTAAAGCGCGTACCTGGAAACCACAAGGTCGTGGGATAGACTCTTGTTCGGAACATATATTTCTTCAGTCTTTGTTTTAACCTAGCCTTCACCTCTCAGTGATTTGCGGAGTTGCCAGAGACACCATGTGGTTCGTATTCCATGTTAAACTGAGGCCCCCTTTCCCCGGTAGGACAACTAGAGTAGGTTAGGGACATTAAAGTCGCCGAAGTGGCGTCCAGCTGAAAGAGTTGGATCAGGCCACTGAGCAACCAGGAATTATTATTATCTATATACGTAACACAACATTACACAACATAAAACGGAACCCTCAAGTGTGACTCCTATTCGCACTTGTGGTTTTTTATAT
Organism: Schistocerca americana; assembly: GCF_021461395.2. NCBI lineage: Eukaryota > Metazoa > Arthropoda > Insecta > Orthoptera > Acrididae > Schistocerca > Schistocerca americana. The sequence goes on along the minus strand of NC_060125.1, from coordinate 527,592,899 downwards.
TAAGATGAGAATCAACAGCAAAGATAATAGGTTCCAATTGTAGATATTATGTAAGTATACCTGGCAACAGTTGACGACTGACTATGTGTGCCATGTGTAACAGACATTCAATCCACACCAAGTTACACATAAGTCACGATTACTAATACACCGAGAAAACACATGAAGTGACAATGTAATATTCTACACTCAACCGCCAAAGAAACTGGTATCGGCATGCGTATCCATATACAGAGATACGTAAGCAGGCAGAATACTGCGCTGCGGTCGGCAGCGCTTATGTAAGACAACAAATGTCTGGCGCAGTTGTTAGATCGGTTACTGCTGCTACAATGGCAGGTCATCAGGATTTAAGTGAGTTTGAACGTGGTGTTATAGTCGGCGCATGAGCGATGGGACACAGCATCTCCGATGTAGCGATCAAATGGGGATTTTCCCGTAGGACCGTTTCACGAATGTACCATGAATGTCAGGAATCTGGTAAAATATCAAATCTCCGACATCGCTGCGGCAGGGGAAAAGATCCTGCAAGAAAGGGATCAACGACGACTGAAGAGAATCGTTCAACGTGACGGAAGTGTAACCCTTCCTCAAATTGCTACAGATTTCAATGCTGAGCCATCAACAAGTGTCAGCGTGGGAACCATTAAACGTAACGTCATCGATATGGGCTATCGGAGCCGAAGGCCCTCTCGTGTACCCTTGATGACTGCGCAACACAAAGCTTTGTGCCTTGCCTGAGCCCCTCAACACCGACATTAGACAGTTCATGACTGGAAACACTTTACGTGGTAGGACGAGTCTCGTTTCAACTTGTATCGAGCGGATGCACGTGAACGGGTATGGGGACAACCTCATGAATCCATGGATCCTGCATATCAGTAGGGGGCTGTTCAAGCTGGTGGAGGCTCTGTAATGGTGTGTGGCGTATGCAGTTGGAATGATATGGGACCCCTGATATGTCTAGATGCGACTCTGACAGGTATCACGTACGTAAGCATCCCGTCTGATCACCTGCATCCATTCATGTCCATTGTGCATTCCGACGGACTTGGATAATTCCAGCAGGACAATGCGACACCCCACACGTCCAGAATTGCTACAGAGTGGTTCCAGGAACACTCTTCTGAGTTCAAACACTTCCACTGGCCACCAAACTCCCCAGACATGAACATAATTGAGCATGTCTGGGATGGCTTTCAACGTGCCGTTCAGAGACCTACAATCCCTCGTACTCTTAATGATTTAGGGACAGTTCTGCAGGGTCCATTACGTCAATTCCCTCCAGCACTACTTCAGACATTAGTTGACTTCATGCCACGTGGTGTTCCGGCGCTTCTGCGTGCAGGGGGGCCCTACACGAGATCAGGCAGGTGTACCACTTTCTTTGGCTCTTCAAGTTATGAAGAAAGAACATGAGAAAAAAATATTTCCATTGGAGCCTGTAGATGCATCGACTTGTCATTGGACATAAGTGCAGCACTTGCGAACACCAATTATTACAAAGTCGCAATCATATCTCGACTTAATTGCCTCTTTATTTTCTCTCGATAATTATCACAATGGACAAGGGTAGCTAAAGAGGGTACTGAGCCCATGAATCATACAATATTTCGCAATGCAATCCCATGCGCTTGTCGGAAACCGGCTACAACATGTCTTTAGTGGTTGCAGGTTCATAACGCAAGAAAACACATTTACCCTCTCCCGTAGAAGCAGCAGTAGTAGTGTTTTACAACGCAACACTACACACGCTATCAGTTGACGTCAGGACCACAGGGACGATGTTTGATTTTCATTTGCGTACTGCAGCTTCCAATCTTTTAGCCTGAAAAACTACGTCAGAATCTCTCTACAATGAGCTCAGAAAGAAGATGAGATGTTTGTATTATACCGGGGTTGGACAAAAATACGCAAACACCTTGAGAAATCCATGAACGCACGTACACAGACGGAAGAAAGTCGTAACACCAAGAAGGAGTTGTGCGTCATACACGGAAGTTGCTAGGCGTGTCTCTGTTCTTCACAGATGATGTATATTCAAATTTCGCGCCAGTCGCACAAGAGCGGCGCTAGTAGTCCCACTATAAGAATGCAAAACAGGTTTGCTTTAAATACACGCTGTAACAGTCGTGAGTGCTTTTTCCTAGAGACGGGGCGTGGTGAGTTAATGTTAGACTAGAATGCCTTTAAGGCGACAAATACGCAATTGTCAGCATCTCACTAAGTTTGAACGAGGTCGTGTAATATGGCTACGAGAAGATGAATTTTCCTTTTGCGATATTTCAGAAGGACTTGGTAGGAATGTATCCAATTTGAATAGACATCATCTTTCAAGAACAGAGACGCGCCTAGCAACTTCCGTGTACACATTGTAAATCACGCATTGGACAAGTATGTGCCGAAAAAGTGGGTTACGGACGGAAAATACCCACCGTGGTTTCACAGCGGAATTCGGAGAATGCTCAGGAAGCAAAGACAGTTGCACTCGCGGTACAAGAAAGATCGGGAGAATGAGGACAGGCAAAAGTTAGTAGAGATTCGTGCTGCTGTAAAAAGAGCGATGCGCGAAGCATACAACCACTACCACCGTTATACCTTAGCAAAAGATCTTGCTGAAAACCCAAGGAAATTCTGGTCTTACGTAAAATCGGTAAGAGGGTCGAAGGCTTCCATCCAGTCATTCACTGATCAGTCTGGCCTGGCAACGGAAGACAGCAAAACGAAAGCTGAAATTTTAAATTTAGCATTTGAGAAATCTTTCACGCAGGAGGATCATACAAACATACCGCCATTTGAGTCTCGTACAGATTCCTGTATGGAGGACATAGTGATAGACATCCCTGGGTTTGTGAAGCAGCTGAATGGGTTGAAAATAAATAAATCGCCACGTCCTGATGGGATTCCAATTCGGTTTTACAGAGAGTACTCTACTGCATTGGCTCCTTACTTAGCTTGCATTAGAAAGCATCGCTCCTGCGAAACGCAACTCGCCCTTTTTTCACATGATATCTTGCGGACCATGGATGAAGGGTATCAGATGGATGCCTTATTCCTTGACTTCCGGAAAGCGTTTGACTCGGTGCCCCACTGCAGACTCCTAACTAAGGTACGAGCATATGGGATTGGTTCCAAGTATGTGAGTGGCTCGAAGACTTCTTAAGTAATTGAACCCAATACGTTGTCCTCGATGGTGAGTGTTCATCGGAGGTGAGGGTGTCATCTGGAGTGCCCCAGGGAAGTGTGGTAGGTCCGCTGTTGTTTTATATCTACATTAATGATCTTTTGGATAGGGTGGATAGCAATGTGTGGCTGTTTGCTGATGATGCTGTGGTGTACGGGAAGGTGTCGTCTTTGAGTGACTGTAGGAGGGTACAAGATGGCTTGGACAAGATTTGTGATTGGTGTAAAGAATGGCAGCTAACTCTAAATATAGATAAATGTAAATTAAATAAGATGAATAGGAAAAAGAATCCTGTAATGTTTGAATACTCCATTAGTAGTGTAGCGCTTGACATAGTCACATCGATTAAATATTTGGGCGTCACATTGCAGAGCGATATGAAGTGGGACAAGCATGTAATGGCAGTTGTGGGGAAGGCGGATGGTCGTCTTCGGTTCATTGGTAGAATTTTGGGAAGATGTGGTTCATCTGTAAAGGAGACCGCTTATAAAACACTAATACGACCTATTCTTGAGTACTGCTTGAGCGTTTGGGATCCCTATCAGGTCGGATTGAGGGAGGGCATAGAAGCAACTCGGAGGCGGGGTGCTAGATTTGTTACTGGTAGGTTGGTTCATCATGCGAATGTTACGGAAATGCTTCAGGAACTCGGTTGGGAGTCTCTGGAGGAAATGAGGCGTTCTTTTCGTGAATCGCTACTGAGGAAATTTAAAGAACCAGCATTTGAGGCTGACTGCAGTACAATTTTACTGCCGCCAACTTACATTTCGCGGAAAGACCACAAAGATAAGATAAGAGAGATCAGGGGTCGTGCAGAGGCATATAGGCAGTCATTTTTCCCTCGTTCTGTTTGAGAGTGGAACAGGGAGAGAAGATGCTAGTTGTGGTACGAGGTACCCTCCGCCATGAACCGTATGGTGTATTGTGGATTATGTATGTAGATGTAGATGATTGCTGATGGCGGTGACCACGAGAATGTACGGTCGAGAGAAGACCGGGCTCCAAGCGGCCATGTTGTACAGGGTGTTCAAAAAGTCTTTCCGCAGTGCCGTATGATTGTCAGCTGCGAGTGCTGTATGCCGCAGTGAATACACCGAAATGAAACTCACTGCAGTATCGTTGTGCATTTATTGTTTCGTTGAAAAATATAGGACCCACAGTCCGACGTCTAGAAATTGCAATCCAAACTCCAAATTTAACAGAATGAAGTGGTTCCTCACGAATACACGATGGATTTGCAGTACTCCATATACGAGAATTTTTCGAGTTCATGTACCTGGATAAATTTAACCACGCCTCATCAGTGAAAAATGTTTCATTAAGAATATCCCTTCCATTTTGTTGAACGAAATTTTTGAACCATTGACAATAATGCAGTTTCTTGTCATGATCAGTGTTCTTCAGTTCTTGCACGGCTGTCACTTTGTATGGGAGAAGTTCTAATTTTTTCCTTACAGCTGTGTGGGCCGTTCCGACACTAACATCGATTTCCTGCGCGAGTTTTCTTACTGACTTATTCGGACTCGTAGACACTTTATCGGAAATATCGACTAGTTAATCCTCAGACAAAACGCTAGAACGACCACTTCTCGGTGCATCTGTCACCGAACCCGTACTTCGAAATTTGTTAATCAAATCTCGCACAGTATCGCGATGTGGGAGTGTTGTCTTCGGGAAAACTGAATTAAATGTTTGACGAATTGAAACTGTGTATTTACCGCCAGCTTTGAACACTTGTTCGACAAAAAACACACGTTCTTCAGTGGTTAGCATTTTAACACTGACAAAAACGAACAAAGGAACTAAACTTAAACGTTCAAGTCAACACGTAACGACACACAACAACGATACTACTGACGCTGGCTGAGATAAACGAAGCAGTGGAATCTTGGGAGACTCCACTTGAAGGGAAGGAACCCAGGTAGGCAAACAATCATACGGCACACGCGGCTAACAATCATACGGCGCTGCGGAGAGACTTTTTCAACACCCCGTGTTACCGAGAGGGAAGACCATTGTTTTCGGCGTAGGTCTTTGGCGCATTGTATTGTATCTGCGGCAGCAATTTCAGCTGCTGTTAGCACCGCAGTGACACGGCGAACGGTTACAAGTTGGTTACTTCAAGGGCAGCTCTGAGACAGACCTCCTGTAACGTGCGTTCCACTGACCCCGAACCAACACCATTCGCGACTTCAGTGTATAACCTCCCTTCTTCGTGGAGATTATATGGGTTAATTAATGATTATTATGTTACATTCCTCTTTTTTTAGTGGACCGTATATATCGAGACTTCGTTCATTGTTAAATGCAATGGTGTGGTACTAACTGATGGAGACGCATTAACAACTGGTAAAATTTAATTTATTTCCTTTATCACACTGCACAATCATAAACACACCATTATTCAAACTGTGTGCCACTACTATTAAACATAGCGATACATCCTTCGCTACGCAACCGCCTTTGGCTCACGCAGCCTACACCTTCCACAGCCTCTCAACAACTGCCTCTGCTTGTGACTCTCTGCGCCACTGGGAATTGTCGCCCTCCAAAGAACAACCACCTACAGATACTACACACCAGTACCCTCACAAGTGGTGGCAAGCGAGAGCTCATTGGATTACTGTTGTGCTATCTGGCGAAAGCTGACTGTGCTTCGGTGCGCCAGTGATGGTTACAAGAACGCCAGTTGAGAGACTGTAACCAACATTTCTGTGTGCTAGACACAATGGAGTTATAGTCTGGGGTGCGATATTGCACGAAAGCAGGAGCACTCTCGTGGTTACCCTACACACCGTGACTGCAAATTTGTACGTGAATCTGGTGATTCGACATGTTGTGCTGCCATTCATGAACAGCATTTCAGGAATTGTCTTCCAACAGGGTAACTCTCGCCCACATACCGCTGTTGTAACCCAACAAGCTCTACAGAGTGTCGACAAGTTGCCTTGACCTGCGCGATCACCAAATATGTCTCCAATCGAATACATATAGGACATCATCGGATAACTCCACCGTCATCCACAACCAGCATTAACCGTCAGTGTATTGACCTATCAAGTGCAGCGGCATGGTACCCCATCCCATAAACTGACATCCAGCACCTGCACAATGCATACACATCTGCATGCCTGCATTCAACATTCTGGCTATTATACCGATTATTAATGTACCAGCATCTCACATTTGCAATGCCTTGTCTCGCGCTTACATTTAACTGTTATCAAGCAGTGTTCAAAAATGGTTCAAATGGCTCTGAGCACTAAGGGACTTCACATCTGAGGCCATCAGGCCCCTGGAACTTAGAACTACTTAAAATTAACTAACCTAAGGACATCACACACATCTACGCCCGAGACAGGATTAGAACCTGCGATCGTAGTGGTCGTGCGGTTCCAGACCGAAGCGCCTAGAACCGCTCGGCCACACCAGCCGGCATCAAGCAGTGTTAATCACTCAAATATGTTGCCTTGACAAATGTTTTCCTCAAACTTCATTACTGAAAAATATTGAAATGTGTGTGAAATCTTATGGGACTTAACTGCTAAGGTCATCAGTCCCTAAGCTTACACACTGCTGAACCTAAATTATCCTAAGAACAAACACACACGCCCATGTCCGAGGGAGGACTCGAACCTCCGCCGCGACCAGCCGCACAGTCCATGACTGCAGCGCCCTAGACCGCTCGGCCAATCCCGCGCAGCAAACTTCATTATTCTACATTAATTATTGTTTGGTGTTGTAAACTTTTTTTCGTCAGTATACATGCAGATGGTAGACAAACCTGCAGGGAGCGCTCCAGTATTTGACCAGGAACGGTACCTGTGCAATGTCAGCAATTTTACATGTGTCAGTCGTGGTTAAAACATTATTCTTTGTAGTTGTGGGACCGCTTTGTCGGAGCTGAGTGAATTTGAACGTGAGCAAATTGTTGGTGCTCATCTGGTGTGTGCTTCCGTAACAAAGACACCTGAAGTTTTTTACGTTTCAATAGGCTCGCCGGCCGTTGTGACCGAGCGGTTCTAGAAGCTTCAGTCTGGAACCGCGCGACCGCTACGGTCACAGGTCCGAATCCTGCATCGGGCATGGATGTGTGTGATGCCCTTAGGTTAGTTAGGTTTAAGTAGTTCTAAGTTCTAGGGGACTGATGACCTCAGCTGTTAAGTCCCATAGTGCTCAGAGCCATTTGAACCATTTGAAGCAAGAGACACGGTATCGAAGCGCACTCCGCACATCAGCAGTTGGGTTTGTCGACTCGATGGTGGAATACTGCGCTCCCGTGTGGATTAACAGCCCGCATACAAGCAGGATCGATGTGGTACTAAATGACACCATGCGCATTATCAGTGGCACAAGAAAATCTACGCCCACTGTATGGCTGCCAACTCTGAGCCACATACCACCCTCAGAAATGCGGCGAAGCTCTTCTCAGTGAGTCCAACAAGATAACGAATAACCCACAGCTGCCCATACACAGCTACATAGCTGACTTGGAACGCAGAAGACTTAAATCGAGAAGTCCAGCATTACTCTCTGCTAAAGACATGACGAACTCCATCTTTGATGTCGACAATCTGTGGAAACAACACTGACAAGAACACTGCCCACTAAAACGCCAAAGTTTCATGACAGCTGAGAAACCGTCAGGCATCAACCAGTCACGCAAAATGTGGACAGCTCGAAACCGCATATGTACTGGCCATGGAAGAAGTGCTGACGCCCTCTACAAATGAGGAACGATACCAACACCAAATTGTGACTGCGGTGCTGAAAAACAAACAGTCCGACACATAGTGGAAGAATGCCCGGTTCGAGCCTACAAGGGAACCTTCAACGATTTCCTCGCTGCAACAGAGGAGGCTATTGGTTATATTACATGTCTTGATGTCAATCTGTAATTAACCTATGTATAAAATGTATAAGGCTTGTGATGTATGCCATACGATAAATAATAAATAAGGAAAGCTGGGAAACATTATCCGCTAAGTCCCAACAAAGACGGAAGTCAGTGTTCAGTGCTCGGGACGGACATTCACTGAAGGGGGTTCTAAAGAAAAATAAGATGACGACAGCTACAAAAGTCACTGCAGAACTGAATGGAGGAATCGAAACAAGACGAAGGCAGCTCCAGAAGCAGGGAATTGTAGGGCGAGATGGGATACCATCTAAGTAGGTTGTTTAGGTTTTTATGTTGGTAACGCCATGTAGCGCTCTATATGAAAATCACTAGCTGTGCTGTGTGCAGTCTGTCACTGGTTAGCATTGTTGTAATATGCTATTGTAGTGTTGGGCCATTGGCTGTTAACAGCGTATATATATATATATATATATATATATATATATATATATAAAATGATTTTTGAACATTATTAAGGTAAATACATCGTTTGTTCTCTATCAAAATCTTTCATTTGCTAACTATGCCTATCAGTAGTTAGTGCCTTCAGTAGTTAGAATCTTTTATTTAGCTGGCAGTATTGGCGCACGCTGTATTGCAGTAGTTTGAGTAACGAAGATTATTGAGAGGTAAGTGATTCATGAAAGGTATAGGTTATTATTAGTCAGGGCCATTCTTTTGTAGGGATTATTAAAAGTCAGATTGCGTTGCGCTAAAAATATTGTGTGTCAGTTTACTGTTGATCAGAATAAGTAAAGAGAGTAATGTCTGAGTATGTTCAGTTTTGCTCAGCTGTTTGAAAAGCAAATAATGTAAGAGGTTTATCAGCACAGTAATTCATTAAATTTTCTAAGGGGACGTTTCAACCATAACCACACATCAGTGACGCAGATGACCGTAACAGGGAAATGAAGCTCCGAAGCGATACACCTGAACCGTGGAACGATGGAAAAATGTCATTTGGTCGGATGAGTCTTGTTTCATACCGTTTCCAAATTCTGTCGTTTACTTCCCGAGAGTAAAACATAGCTGTGGTTGGATGACGATTTGGACAGCCACTTCGTGGTTCTCCATGTGCCCCCAAGGTTACTCTACAAGGTCGCATTACTGCCAACGATTATTTGAAGATTTTGGCTGATCAGGTCCGTCCCATTGTACAATGTAAGTTCTCCAGTGGTGATGCTGTGTTCAAAGCGACAGGACTGATTTTGTGAGTACGAGTGAGAATTGTCGCATCTCCCTTGGGGACAACAGTCACCATATTGCAATATGACTGATACTTTGTGGTCTAATTTGCAGAGAAGGGTGCGTAATTACTATCCACCTCCACCATCGTTACCTGAACTTGCCACAAAATTGCAGGACAAATGATAAAAGATTCTCTTGAAAACCATGTAGGATCTGTATTTATCCGTTCCGATACGACTAGAAGCTATTTTGAATGCCAATGGTTTTCCGCACAGTATTAGGCATGGTAATGTTTTGTGGTTTAGACGTTCCCACATTTTCGTCCTGCCACTGTGCACTGCATAACTTAGGGAGTATGGTTTCCCACAAAACAAAAAAAGAAAGAAAAGAGGCAGAAAAGACAGTGGGTGCGTTTTGTATGAAATGGCAAAGGTTTTTACTGTCGTTATTTATTATATACTACTGGCCATTAAAATTGCTACAGCAAGAAGAAATGCAGATGGTAAACGGGTATTCATTGGACAAATATATTATACTAGAACTGACACGTGATTACATTTTCACGCAATTTGGGTGCATATATCCTGAGAAACCAGTACCCAGAACAACCACCTCTGGTTGTAATAACGGCCTTGATACGCCTGGGCATAGAGTCAAACAGCTGCCCATGCAGCTTCAACACGATACCACAGTTCATCAAGAGTAGTGACTGGCGTATTGTGACGAGCCAGTTGCTCGGCCACCATTGACCAGACATTTTCAATTGGTGAGAGATCTGGAGAATGTGCTGGCCAGGGCAGCAGTCGAACATTTTCTGTATCCAGAAAGGCCTGTACAGGACTTGAAACAAGCGGTCGTGCATTATCCTGCTGAAATGTAGGGTTTCGCAGGGATCGAATGAAGCTTAGAGCCACGGGTCGTAACACATCCGAAATGTAACGTCCACTGTTCAAATTGCTGTCAATGCGAACAAGAGGTGACGTGTAACCAATGGCACTCCATCACGACGGGTGATACACCAGAATGGCGATGAGCAATACACGCTTCCAATGTGCGTTCACCGCGATGTCGCCAAACACGGACGCGACCATCATGATGCTGTTAACAGAACCTGGGTTCATCCAAAAAAATGACGTTTTGCCATTCGTGCACCATCGCAGGCGCTCCTGTCTGTGATGTAGCGTCAAGGGTAACCGCAGCCATGGTCTCCGAGCTGATAGTCCATGCTGCTGCAAACGTCGTCGAACTGTTCGTGAGGAAGGTTGTTGTCTTGCAAACGTCCCCATCTGTTGACTCAGGGATCGAGACGTGGCTGCACGATCCGTTACAGCCATGCGGATAAGATGCCTGTCATCTCGACTGCTAGTGATACGATGCCGTTGGGATCGAGCACGGCGTTCCGTATTACCCTCCTGCACCCACCGATTCCATATTCTGCTAACAGTCATTGGATCTCGTCCAACGTGAGCAGCAATGTCGCGATACGATGAACCGCAATCGTGATAGGCTACAATCCGACCTTTATCAAATTCGGAAACGTGATGGTACGCATTTCTCCTCCTTACACGAGGCATCACAACAACGTTTCATCAGGCACCGCCGGTCAACTGCTGTTTGTGTTTGAGAAATCGGATTGGAAACTTTCCTCATGTCAGCACGTTGTAGGTGTCGCAACCGGCGCCAACCTTGTGTGATTGCTCTGAAAAGCTAATCATTTGCATATCAAAGCATCTTTCTGTCGGTTAAATTTCGCGTCTATAGCAAGTCATCTTCGTGGTGTAGCAATTTTAATGGTCGGTAGTGTACATTTGTGTTACATTGTTGCCATACCCCTACTCTGTGTTATCCAAGTAGGCTGGCAGCCGCTGGCAATATGCAGCATAATAATAATAGTAATAATGAAGGAAGTTTTCATTACCATCTCCAGCATGGAAGCTCGGCCCATGTAAGCGGGCTCGATACGGTCCGTACCTCTGCGACGGCTGTCAGTACAGTGCTTGCTTACCCAAGGCCTTTTACCTTTGGAGCAGCCAGCGGAAGCTGACGTCACATTCCCTGCTTACAGACAAAGCGAAGCGGGCCACGTGCCTGCACTCTCCATTCTGGTTCCAAAGACACCGAGCTCAACAGAGACCAGGTGTGGAAGAAGCAAAGACGTATTTCATCTTTACACATCGATAAATCAACGTAATTTGCAGTGAGTAATAGCTGGTTGCAAAGACACTGCTAGTTTTCAGTATCGTATTCGGATCCCATTTGTAACTCGGGTTTAATCTACTTGCAAATGTTCACTTTTAAGTCGAGTTTTCGCAGGCAAGAATACCCTACACGTGCATCCGTGCCGCAGTACACTTACAAGTAAGTAAACGTTTTGACAGATCGAAGCTGGAAATGCTATATACGCGACCTTCAAGGTGGCGACAAGTCAAGTTATACGTAAGGTTGTTAATATAGTTGCGCAGCTTTTAGCCGAAGAGCTTTTAGTGACGTTGCCGAAGAAAAAGTCGGATTCACCAATGTGGTTCTATATAAAAATGTAATGGTATGTGAGATGCCATGCCAGCTCGCATTAATTTACAAGAAAGATTGCGGTATCTGCCAACTGGAGACATTGCAATACTCGTATCGCATTCCAGAGAGCAGTATTTCTATTTTTTTGCATCTACAATACGCTGAAGGTACATCAAAAGTATGATTCATGTTATCTACACTATCTACAGTACACAGAAGGTACATCGGAAAGTAAGGTTTTTGTCTCAACAATTCTGATTTGTCTTTGTTTAGAGTTAGTCGAGGTTCTGGTAGGCCACAGGTGCGGAAACATAACGTTTCCTTTACGTAATTTGAAACCAACTTTTTACTACTGTGAAGAATAGTCATTACGCAATGACAGCACCAATGCAAACACTATTGTATTTACAAACAGTTTTTATGAGGGTCAGAATGATTTTAAATCTCTAAACCCATAAATAAATTTCCATTTCACCGTAGTATTCGCACTCAATTTCTAAAGCAAAAAATTATTGTGATTATACTGAAATAAAAAATATCTTGACAACATTGACAACTCTGCAGTAATATGAACATCAACAGACCCATACTATCGTTAGGACACCATTAAAATCCCTTACATCGCTTAAAATGATGGTGTGTGACCCTTTTACAAATAATTGTTTGTAACCAATTGCTGGAATGAGGTTTCTATCGTACAGTTTAAGAACATTTCGCCACTTTACGAAGTATTTATGAACTTAATTGAAGAGTAAGGCCATTATTTTGGCATGACACTAACCTTTCACGTAGATAAACAGAGGATGCAAGATCTGTGCTGTCGAACGAACCAGAGCAGAATGAGAGCAGAACCAACTAGCGGCAGTTGCTGAGGCTCGTAGATGGTGGTGAGGGAAACGAGATATTTACATCTGCAATTACATTTGCATAATTACTCTGCAATTCAAAATTTAGTAGTTGCCAGAGGGTCAATCGAACCACCTTTAAGCTAATTCTCTACGGTTCCACTCTCGAACAGTGCAACAAAGTTAAACGCTTTTCAGCTTTCGTAACTTAAATGTAAGCTGGCATGATAGTGAGACAGTAGGGTGTTTCCAAATGTAAGTCAATTTATACGGGTATGGAGGGAGAAAGCACGTATAAGTAATTGATGCCTGTAGAAACCCGGCTTCAGTGCCGTTCCCTAACTAGTCTACGACTACGTTACAGCAAACAAAATATTTTTCACCCATTCCACGTGTTTTGTTCATATCATTCCAGCCTGTATTTCGCAAATGCATCATGAAGACCTGAATTCGTTTTTGATTCATTCGTCTTGTAGTTTAACTACTGGAGGCATAGCTATTGAACACCCCTTCAGGAAAAAAATTTAAATCCAAACCTCCACTTACTATTACCTCATTTTGTTATGAAGTTTAAATGTTTAATAACATGTCAATTTGCTTCGTGAATAACTCAAAATCAGCAACTATCAGCATTAACTTTCTGTGAATATTATGTTCTATGGCAAAAACTGGAGAGTGCTGATTACGCAAAATCTGAGAGTATTAACCTTTTTTGTACACTGGGAAACACAATTAAAAGATCACTTTTTCGAACCCCGCAATTGTCTCTCATTTCGGAGCAGAAGCCTGAAATTTGGCTCGAAGGTGCCATCTACCTACCTCTGTAATGGTGCAAAAGCATGGCGGGCTGCGACGCAACGCTTGAGATCGGCGACTCTTCAGATAACACAGAAATTGATGTGAGGTGGGAAGTGGGTTAATGATGCGACACTGACACCAAATTTCATCACAATACCGCCCAAAGCCACCGTGGATTTGTCACACGACGGGAAGGTAGTCACATTCCTCCTTCCTCAAATTTCAACCCTTCTCTTGACGCCCCTGCGATTGAGTGCAGAATCGTAACGCTCAACGTTGATATCACGCTGTTTTCTTATCGGTGGCGGAGATAATTGAGACAAACTGTCGCTCATAATCGACACGAAAAGGCCGCAGGGGCTGGAATAAATGTGCGGTGAGCAAAAGGACGACGTTATTCACAAAATTTGACACTGCTGTGGTTCCTCGGACATTTCAAAAATGCTACACTACTGGCCATTAAAATTGCTACACCAAGATGAAATGAAGATGATAAACGGGTATTCATTGGACAAATACATTATACTAGACCTGACATGTAATTACATTTTCGCGCAATTTGAGTGCATAGATCCTGCGATATCAGTACACAGAACAACCACTTCTGGTCGTAATAACGGCCTTGATACGCCTGGGCATTGAGTCAAACACAGCTTGGATGGCGTGTACAAGAATAGCTGCCCATGCAGCTTCAACACGATACCATAGTTCATCAAGATTAGTGACTGGCGAATTGTGACGAGCCAGTTGCTTGGCCACCATTGACCAGACGTTTTCAATTGGTGAGAGATCTGGAGAATGTGCTGGCCAGGGCAGCAGTCGAACATTTCCTGTATCCAGAAAGGCCCTTACAGGACCAGCAACATGCGGTCTGCATTATCCTGCTGAAATGTAGGGTTTCGCAGCGTAGAGCCACGGGTCGTAACACATCTGAAATGTAACGTCCACTGTTCAAAGCGCCATCAATGCGAACAAGGGGTCACCGAGACGTGTAATCAGTAGCACCCCATACCATCACGCCGGGTGATACGCCAGTATGGCAATAACAAATACACGCTTCCAATGTTCGTTTACCGCGAAGTCGCCCAACACGGATGCGACCATCATGATGCTGTAAACGGAACCTGGATTCATCCGAAAAAAATGACGTTTTGCCATTCGTGCACCGAGGTTCGTCGTTGAGTACACTATCGCAAGCGTCGTGTCTGTGATGCAGCGTCAAGGGTAACCGCAGCCATGGTCTCCGAGCTGATAGTCCATGCTGCTGCTGCAAACGTCGTCGAACTGTTCGTGCAGATGGTTGTTGTCTTGCAAACGTCCCCATGTGTTGACTCAGGGATCGAGACGTGGCTGAACGATCCGTTACAGCCATGCGGATAAGATGCCTGTCATCTCGACTGCTAGTGATACGAGGCCGTTGGGATCCAGCACGGCGTTACGTATTACCTTCCTGAACCCACCGATTCCATATTCCGCTAACAGTCATTGGATCTCGACCAACGTGAGCAGAAATGTCGCGATACGATAAACCGCAATCGCCATAGGCTACAATCCGACCTTTATCAAAGTCGGAAACGTGATGGCACTCAATTCTCCTCCTTACATGAGGCATCAAAACAACGTTTCATCAGGCAACGCCGGTCAACTGCTGTTTGTGTATGGTTGGAAACTTTCCTCATGTCAGCACGTTGTAGGTGTCGCCACCGGCGCCAGCCTTGTGTGAATGCTCTGAAAAGCTAACCATTTGCATATCACAGCATCTTCTTCCTGTCGGTTAAATTTCGCGTCTGTAGCTCATCATCGTGGTGTAGCAATTTTAATGGCCAGTAGTGTATAAGTTCATTGGGTGCCTGTAACACCACTGAACGTGATTGCACCCTTCTGGAGTACAGCGTGGCCACAATTTTTGCTCTCGTGTACATAATGGAACCACTAGAGTCTGTTCAAAACCATTCGACGTAATCTGAAAGTGATCCGAAGCAGAAAAGGATGTTGATGCTTTCCAGCCCTCCTGTTTGGCGCCCTCCAGTGGCGTGTTCATGGGAGGGCGTGCCATTGACACGTTAATGCGCAAAATGTCAAAGGGTCCCTCTAAAACCTTCCAGTTCGGCAACACCCTCGGTGCTACCTGACCACCTTTATTGAGCAATCCCTCTATAGAGAAAACCTGCAACGAGATCATAGGCGCCTGCAGGCAACAGCCCCATGACACTCCTGCGATTGTGCACGTCTGCTAGCAGAGGCTAGAGCAGCAGTCTGTAGTTGCTGAAGACTTTGTCATGGTACTAGTACATCTTTAAAGAGCACGGATGATGTTACCGAAATAGGGTGATGGGGGGTGGGGGGTTGGAGAGCTCTTACTGGGACTCTTCTCTGTATTTTTTTTTTTAATTATTATTTGCACGTCAAGTTCCATAGGACCAAATTGCAGAGTAAATCTCCATGGTCATGGAACTTGACAAGACATGAAATTACACCATAAAAATAGTAACAGATAAAAATAAAATGCTTATGAACCCGAAAAAAGTAAAGCCATAAGTTTAAGTAAACGCGGTCAGCAACAATACAACAAGAATCAGCTTAATTTTTCAAAGAACTCCTCGACAGAACAGAAAGAGTGACCCATGAGGTAACTCTTCAGTTTGGATTTGAAAGTGCTTGGATTACGCTAAGATTTTTCAATTATACTGGTTGCTTTTTCAAAATGGATGTAGCAGTATACTGCACACCTTTTTGCACAAGAGTTAAGAAAGTACGATCCAAATGCAGGTTTGATATCTACCGAGTATTAACTGAGTGAAAGCTGCTTATTCTTTGGAATAAGCTAATATCGTTAAAAAGATATGATAGTAAGGAATTTATATACTGAGAGGCCAATGTCAAAATACCCAGACTTGTGAACGGGGGTCGACAAGAGCTTCGTGAACTTACACCACTTATTGCTCGAACCGCCTGTTTGTGAGCCAAAAATATCCTTATGGATTGGGAACAGTTACCGCAAAGTATAATACCATACAACATAAGCGAATGAAATTATGCAAAGTAGACTAATTTTCGTGTCGAACGATCACTCACTTCAGACACCGTTCGAATTGTAAAAATGGCAGTATTAAGTTTTTGAACAAGATTCTGAACGTTGGCTTTCCACGACAGTTTACTATCTATCTGAACACCTAGAAATCTGAACTGTTCAGTTTCAGTAATCATATGCCCATTCTGTGAAATTAAAACGTTAGGTTTTGTTGAATTGTGTGTTAGAATCTGTAAAAACTGAGACTTTCTGCGATTTAGCGTTAGTTTATTTCCTACAAGCCATGAAATTAGGTCATGAACTGCACTATGCGAAACCGAGCCAATGTTTCACACAACATCCTTTACTACCAAGCTAGTGTCATCAACAAACACAAATGTTTTAGAGTTACCCGTAATACTAGAGGGTATATCATTTATATAAATAAGGAACACTTATCCCTGGGGCACCCCCCCCCCCTCTTGACTGTACCCCACTCATTAGACACCACATCACAGCCATTCACAACACTGTGAATAATAACATTTTGCTGTCTGTTGCCAAAGTAAGAGATGGACCAGTTGTGAGCTACTCCCAGTATTCCGTAATGGTCCAACTTCTGGAGCAATATTTTGTGATCAACACAATAAAACGCCTTTATTAAATCAAAAAATATGCCTAGCCTTCGAAACCTTTTGTTTAACCCATCCAGTACCTCACAGAAAAAAGAGAATATGGCATTTTCATTTGTTAACCGACTTCTAAAACCGAACTGTACATTTGATTACAAATTCTATGACATAAAATGATCAATTATCCTTACGTACATAGCCTTCTCAATAACTTTAACAAACACTGATGCCATAGAAATAGGTCTAAAGTTGTCTACATTATCCCTTTCTTTCTTTTTATAAAGCGGCTTTACTACTGAGCACTTTAATTGTTCAGGAAACGACCATTCATAAAGGAAAAATTACAAATATGGTTAAATACAGGGCTGAAATGTGCAACACAGTACTTTAATATTCTGCTAGGCACTCAGTCATATCCATGACAGTCCTTAGTCTTCAGTGATTAAGTTATTGACTCAACCTCCCTCTTGTCGGTATCATAGAGGAGTGTTTCAGACATCAATCTCGGAAAGGCATTTGCCAAGAGAGTTTTGTGATTCCCTGTAGAAACTAAATTTTTATTTGATTCACCGGCAATGCTCAGAAAATGATTGTTAAATACTGTACATATATCTGATTTATTAGTAACACAAATGTTTTTACTATGAACTGACTTTATATCATCGACCTTATGCTGCTGACCAGACACTTCCTTCACAACTGACCATATGGTTTTAATTTTATTCTGTGAATTAGCTATTTTATTTGCACACTACATACTCTTTTCCTTCCTAATAACATTTTAAGCACTTTACAGTGCTGTTTGTAATGGGCTACTTGATTGTGACTACTTCAAACATTTTGATGTAATTCCCGCTTTGCTCTACATGATATCCTTATCTCACTAGTCAGCCACCTGGGCTGCCTTTTACTGCTAGTACCTCGTTTAGAATGTTCTAATGGAAAGCAACTCTCAAAGAGCATGAGAAATGTGTTAAGGAAAGCATTATATTTGTCATCTATGTTATCGGCACTATAAACATCCTGCCACTGTTGTTCCTTCACGAGGTTTAAAAAACTCTCTATTGCCGTAGGATTAACTTTTCTACATCGTTTGTAGTTGTAAGTGACATTTGTTTGAGTACAAGAACCTTTTAGTGTTAAAATTTGTGCATCATGGTCGAAAGGCCATTCACCCTTTCTCTAACAGAATGGCTATCTAGTAATGAAGAATGAATAAAAATATTGTCTATGACTGTGCGACTGTTCCCCTGCACCCTGGCTGGATAAAAACATAGTCTGCATGATCATATGAATTTATGAGATCTACCAACATCCTTTTTCTTGCACCATCACATACAACATTTTTTTATATTGAAGTCACCATACATAACTAATTTCTTGTACTTCCTATAAAGTGAATCAAGAACTATTTCTAGCTTGAGCAGAAATACTCTGAAGTTAGAGTTAGGCGACCTATAAACAACAACAATCAGAAGTTTAGTCTCACTAAATTCAACTGCCCCTGCACAACATTCAAATATCTGTTCAGTGCAGTACCGTGATACGTCTATGGACTCAAATGGAATACGTACATGGCCACTTCCCCACCCCACAAGGAACTCCTTGAAAAAACAGTCAGATAATCTGTATCCTGGTAAAGGAGGCCACTGAATTGTTAAATTATTTAAGTAGTGATCCGATATACCAATAATTTCAGAGTCAACATCTGTAAGCAGTTCACTAACTTTATCTCTAATACCTCTTACATTTTGATTAAATATGCTAATTCCTTCTCTACTTGGAAACATGACGTCCTCTGAAGGTGAGCCATTAGTTAAAGGGACTTCCTTTAAGCGGGTATACCTATCAGCTGACTTAAATCTAAAAAAGGTGCACCTCTAACACTAACTACAGGAATTTGTGCATGAGTGATCCCACCACCACCCACTACACTGTCACCCATAAGCTTTGCCAGCCTCCCCTTTCCATACCTATTGAGGTGCAGGCCATGCCTAGTGAAACCTGATCTACTGATAGACTCAACTGTCACCACTGAAATGTGACCCATGCCCTCCGCCATCAGTGGCCTCCCCAGCCCCATAGTAACGCCCCTAACGGCCGCATTAAGATGAGGCCGATCATGACGCTGGAACAATTGCACGAAATGCACATTAGTGCCACCAGTTTGAGTAGCTACCTTTACCAGGTCACCACCTACATCATATTCCCCATCTCTATCAAGACTGTTCCCTGCTTCACCCACTGTCACTACCTGATCCTCCTTCATAAAATTCCTACATAACTCCCCTATGCTGTCAGTCACCTGAGTCAATCCTGCACTAGACTTCACAATGCTGGTGACCTGGTACTCACTCCCCAACACCTCCTGCAACTGCTGCCCCACACCTCTACCGTGCGAACTACCTAGCAACAGAACCTTCTTCTTTCTGTTAGACTTTGCAATTGACCTAGGACGAAGGAACAGATTCTGCAGGTACCTTTGAGCCAAATGTCAGACTTCTGCATCGTGATGAGAGACAATTATGAGGTTTCAGAAATGTCATCCTGTAATTGTGTTGCACACCTTCTTAATGCGGATGTCAACTCTTCCTCTGACTTCACTTTGCAGCGTGGTTTCTACTGTTCCCCACGTCACGCTAAAAATGACCAGGAAGGACTACATTCTGTAGGGAAAGTGCCTAAAAGTAACAAAATATCTTCAGCAAAATCCTGTGGCGAACATTAAACGCTAACTGCAAAAACAAATACTAAGTACAAACATTGAAAAACACTTCCTTACACAGAGCATGTGGCACACATTGGTTAATCATAGCTGCTCTACATCCTCACCATGGTCTGTGTTGTTGAACTCTTGACAAATATGTGTGTTCTCAACATCCAGACATTTCACTTACGCTGCACACAAGTGTTGTCACTCTTGTTCTTCAATTGCCATCAACAGAAAAATCCCTGCTGTAATTCGTTTAGTAGCTCTTCCTGTTCTTCTGCTTGTCGTTTACATAACCCTAAAAATGGTTCAAATGGTTCTGAGTACTGTGGGACTTAAATTCTGAGGTCATCAGTCCCCTGGAACTTAGAACTACTTAAACCTAACTAACCTAAGGCAGGATTCGAACCTGCGACCGTAGCGGTCGCGTGGTTCCAGACTGTAGCGCCTAGAACCGCTCGGCCACTCCGGCCGGCTACATAACCCTAGAAAAAACTGAGTATCTGAAGGCTCGTTGTTTATTTCAACTCCTATTACAAGATGTAGCTTCAGCGTGCAAATTTTTGTACATACTATGTTTTCAATAATTTCGTCAGGGATGTATCTTTCAAAAGCACTTCTTCCATCTGTAACGTATCGTTGAGATGGCTTTAGACCAGGCAGTGTTCGTAAGCAATACTTTAGTTAGCGTTTTACGTAGTACTGTTCGTTTATTTCAAAACGTCCAACTGTTTTTAATGTAGACGTCAACACTTCCGAAATTATGCAATTCTTATAGATTGCTTGCCTCTTGTTCTGATTCCGAATTTTTGACGTCCTTTTTCACTGCACTCTTAAAGGAGCAGACAAATCTCATCGATGGTGAGATAATTTTGATTTATAACAGTAACACAATCCTTAGAAACAATCGCTTTATTTGAAAATAAATAACAGTTTAAAATTCAATGAATTTAGAGAAGCAAGAACAATATGCGAGGGGCATTCAATAATTAATGCAACACGTTTTTTTCTTGGTTAATTTCTGTCGAAAACATGCGGAAGTTGTAGTGGGACATAGTGGTTTATTCCCGCTTCGTCCGCCCCGATTGCTGAATGTTCAACGTGACGGACTGCCGTCCTAAGGGGCCCGGGTTCGATTACCGGCTTGATTGGGGATTTTCTCCTCTCAGGGACTGTGTGTTGTGCTGTCTTGATCATCATTTCATCCCCATCCGGCGCGCTGGTCGCCTAATATGGCGATGAATATAATAAGACCTGCAGCAAGGCGGCCGGACCTGCCCCGTACGGGGCCTCCCGGCCAATGTCGCCAAACGCTCATTTCATTCCATTCCCGCTTCAGCCCCTTTAGTTTCATGAAGGTCAGATAGGTGGCGGCATTATAAGCAGCCTCCAAAGTACCATCTGCAACGGAGGTGCGTACTAAGCAGGGAGTTGTCATTGAGTTTATTTTGGCGGGAAACCAGCGCATCGCAGATATTCATAGGCACTTGCAGAATGTGTGCAGAGACGTGGCAGTGAACGAAAGCGTGGTGAGTCGTTGGGCGAGACGTCTGCCATCATCGCAACAAGGTCTCGCAAACCTGTCCCATCTCCCGCGTGTCGTCCGGCTACACACAACTGTGATTCCTGCAGTGTTGGAACGTGGGGACACTCTCATTCGAGGTGATCGACGTACCAAAATCAAACACGTTCTGCACAACTCGCTGTCTCTGTTGGCAGTGCTGACACACCGTCCACCAGTTTCGGTGCTCAAAGGAGTCTGCCCGCAGGGTTTTTCGTCGCCTAACAGAAGACCATAAACGGAACAGCTTGCGCGTTACTAGGCTGATAGGGAAAGTGTTTTGTCGAACACCGTCACAGGCGATGGAACATGGATGCATCATTTCGAGACGGAAACAAATCGGCAATCCATGAAGGGGTGCCACACCACCTCTTCTCCGAAGAAAAAGCTCAAAGCCTTGCCCTCAGCCGATAAAGCCATGACAGCTCTCCCTGAGACTCTGAAGGGGCTCTTTGTTTGATGTCTTCCATCTTGGTGGAACGATCAACTCGGAACTCTGGTACAGAGACGAGTGGAGGGTCTGAATCAGAGGCTCAGACGGTTCTGCGAAGGTGTAGGCTGCAGATTCCTCGACTTGCGCCAAAGGGTGGTTGGGTTTCGGGTTCCGCTGAATAGGTCAGATGTCCACTTAGCAGGAGGTGGCTACACTGGTAGCAGGGACTGTCTGGCGTGAGCCGGCCGGTTTGGCCGAGCGGTTCTAGGTGCTTCAGTCTGGAACCGCGTGACCGCTACGGTCGCAGATTCGAATCCTGCCTCGGGCATGGATGTGTGTGATGTCCTTAGGTTAGTTAGGTGAAAGTAGTTCTAAGTTCTAGGGGACTGATGAACTTAGATGTTAAGTCCCATAGTGCTCAGAACCATTTGAACTATTTTTTTGTCTGGTGTGAAGTGGGCAGTTTTTCAGGCTAGAGGGTCTCGGGAAAACACAAGAAGGGCTTCAGTTACAAAGGGTGCAGCCCGGACACAGGAAGAACGTAGATACAGGAGCCATAGGTATAGCAATTGTAAATCGTCGTAGCTGTGTTGGGAAGGTACCAGAGCTCCAAGCGCTAATAGAAAGCACTGATGCACAAATCGTTACAGGCAGTGAAAGCTAGCTAAAGCCGGAGACAAGCTCAGCCGAATTTTTGCGAAGAACCTAACGGTGTTCCGGAAGGTTAGGCTAAACATGGTTGGCGGTGGCGTGTTTGTTGTTTATGTTGTCGCGAAATTGAAGTAGTATGGACAGAGGTCATTGTTGGTAACCAGAATAATACAATAATTGTATCCTTTTACCGACCTCCCGATTCAGATGATACAGTTGCCGAAAGGTTAAAAGAAAACTTGCGTTTGGTTTCCAACACGTACCAGACTCATACGATAATAGTTGGTGGTGACTTCTATTTACTTTCGATATCTCGACGAAAATATTTGTTTAATTCTGGAGATACGCTTAAAAACTTCGAGCAGTTAGTTCATGAGCCCACGCGAATGGTAAACGGTTGTGAAAACGCACTTGAACTCTTAGCAACAAATAATCCTGAGTTAATAACGAGCATCAAAACGGATACAGGGATTAGTGAACACAGGGCCGGCGTAGCGAAATTGAATACTGTAACCCTCCAATCCTCCAAAAATACACGAAAAATATACGTATTCAAAAGAGCACATAAAAATTCACTTGACGCCTTCCTCAGAGACAATCTCCACTCCTTCCAAATTAATAATATAAGTGTAGACCAGATGTGCCTTGAATTCAGAGAAATAGTATCGGTAACAATTGTGAGATTTATACCGAATAAATTAACAAACGACGGAGCTGATCCTCCTTGGTACACAAACTGGGTCAGAACGCTGTTGCAGAAACAACAAAACAAACATGCCAAATTTAAACAGACGCAAAATCCTCAAGATTGGCAATCATTTACAGAAGCTCGAAATTTAGCGCGAACTTCAATCCGAGATGCTTATAACAGTTTCCACAACGAAACTTTGTCTCGAAACCTGGCAGAAAATCCAAAGAGACTCTGGTCGTATGTGAAGTATGTTAGCGGCAAGAAACAATCAGTGCCTTCTTTGGGCGATAGCAGCGGAGATACTATCGAAGACAGTGCTGCCAAAGTTACTAACCACAGCCTTCCGTAGTGCCTTCACAAAAGAAGACGAAGTAAATGATCCAGAATGCGAATCCAGAACGGCTGCCAACATGAGTAACGTAGAAGTGAATATCCTCGGAGTAGTGAAGCAACTGAAATCACTTTATAAAAGCAAGACTTCTGGTCTAGACTATATACCAGTTAGGTTCCTTTCAGAGTATGCTGATGCATTAGCTCCATACTTGTCATATACAACGTTTCGCCCGACGAAAGATCCGTACCCAAAGATTGGAAATCCACTTAATTACAGGCCCATGTCATTAACGTCGATCTGCAGCAGGATTTTGGAACATATATTATGTTCGAACATTATGAATTACCTCGAAGAAAACGGTCTATTGACACACAGTCAACGTGGGTTTAGAAAACATCGTTGTAGTGAAACACAACTAGCTCTTTATTCGCATGAAGTATTGAGTGCTACTGACAAGGGCTTTCAGATCGATTCCTTATTTCTAGATTTCCGGAAGGCTTTTGACACTGTACCACACAAGCGGCTTGTAGTGAAAAAAATGATTCAAATGTCTCTAAGCACTATGGGACTTAACATCTGAGGTCATCAGTCCCCTAGACTTAGAACTACTTAAACCCAACAAACCCAAGGACATCACATACAGCCATGCCAGAGACAGGATTCGAACCTGCGACCGTAGCTGCAGCGAGGTTCCGGACTGAAGCACATAGAACCGCTCGGCCACAGCGGCCGGCGCTTGTAGTGAAATTGCGTGTTTATGGAACATCGTCTCTGTTATGTGACTGGATTTGTGATTTCCTGTCAGGGAGGTCACAGTTTATAGTAATTGACGGAAAGTCATCGAGTAAAAGAGAAGTGGTTTCTGGCGTTCCCCAAAATAGTGTTTAAGGTCCTTTGCTATTCCGTATCCACATAAACGATTTGGCAGACAGTCTGAGCAGCCGTCTTAGGTTGTTTGCAGATGACACTGTCGTTTATCGACTAATAAAGTCACGATATGATCAAAACAAATTGCAAAACTATTTAAAAAAGGTATCTGAATGGTGCGAAAATTGACAGTTGTCCTTAAATAACGAAAAATGTGAGATCATCCACATGAGTGTTAAAAGGAATTCGTTGAATTTCGGTTACACGATAAATCAGTCAAATCTGAATGCCGTAAATTCAACTAAATACCTAGGAATCGCAGTTACGAACAACTTAAATTGGAAGGAACACACAGAAAATGTTGTGGGGAAGGCTAACCAAAGACTGCGTTTTATTGGCAGGACACTTAGAAAATGTAACAGACCTACAAAGGAGACACCTGCCCGTCCTCTTATAGAATACTGCTACGCGGTGTGGGATCCTTACCAGATAGGACTGACGGAATACATGGGAAAAGTTCAAAGAAGGGCAGCACTTTGTGTGTTATCGCGAAATATGGGAGAGAGTGTCACAGAAATGATACAGGGTTTGGGCTAGACACCATTACAAGAAAGGAAATTCTAATCACCAACATTCCCCTCCGAATGCGAAAATATTTTGTTGACACCGACCTACACAGGGAGAAACGATCACAACAATAAAATAAGGGAAATCAGAGCTCGTAAGGAAGGATGTAGGTGTTCGCTCTTGCCACGTACTATACGAAATTGGAATAATAGATAATTGTGAAGGTGGTTCGATGAACCCTCTGCCAGGCACTTAAATGTTGTTTACAGTGTATCCGTGTAGATGTAGATGTAGAAGTGTAGTATGGTACCGTCAGAAAACTGGAGAAACGACTTCAGCGTGTTCCCCGCCACAAAAATGCAAACGAACTTCTCCTGCTCCATAACAATGCAAGGCCTTACACAAGCCCGCGCGCCCGAGAAGAGCTCACAAAATTTCATTGGACTGTTCTTCCTCATCCTACCTACAGTCCAGATCTCGCACCTTCCAACCGATGTCTATCTGTTTGGCCCAATGAAGGATTCACTCTGTAGGGAGCAGTACGTGGATGTTGGGAAGCTTATTGATGCAGCAAAACTATGGCTCCGACATTGACCAGTAAAGTCATACCATGCAGACGTACAAGCGCTCGCAGTCATGTGGCATAATGCTGTTGCAGTGAACGGAAATTATGTTGAAAAACAGATTTGTAGCCGAAAGAATGGGTTATAATATCGTGTATTGGAATCCTGAATAGAATCAAACTGCTTTGAGAAAAACAATATATTGCATTACTTATTGAACGCTCTTCGTGATTAATGAGAAATGGCTGATAACATTTACTTAGATAACTAATCGTGTGCTGTATTTTGTTTACCGGGTGACGCTGCTGCGAACTTTCAAACATATCAGCCAGTTACCAATGCGCCAACAACTATATTACTGCTTGTCTTAGTAGCTGACATCTCAAAAAACAGATTGGTTGGGTAAGTGTGCTTCAGATGACAGTATAAAGTGACGTATCACTTTTAATTATGAGTGATGCAGTTTATATACCAACCACTGTACTTAAATCATGACAAAAAAACCTACAGCCGTCCTTATGATTTGATTTTATTTTGTCGCCACCAGTTTCAACGTTCAACTGCCAGTTGATGGTTGGAGTGCTGACACATTATCTGCTTGTCCAGTAATGCTGGCTACTGATGGGTTATGCATGGAGATCATATCAACCTGTACCGCATCAAAAAGAGCCTGAAGATGACGCAATGAAGCGTTGAAACTGGTAGTGACAACATAAAATAAAATCATATGGACGGCTGCAGGTGTTTTTATTTTTTGTCATGGTAGTAAACGGCCGTCGTCCCAGAGACCTCCTGCTAAAAGGATGGACATACAAAAGCTGACTGTACTTAAAGGTTAAAAACGAGGTCGGTCTTCCTCTCAGCAAGCGCCACTAACGCTCATTCTACACGATCTACGGTGCCTCTGCCGAGGATGGACCTCTCACTAGCAGGACAGGACATTTTGTTGTGTTCTTTTTCTCCTCCTTCTTATACTTTGCCTTTTTCCGGTTTTTCTACGGGGTCGGAATACTTATATTGGTTGAGTCAATGTTACTGACAGTTGATAACCTAATGACCTTAGGCACAACTACCTCTGGTACAGAATCTGTGCACCCTATGTGTCTGGAGAAAATCCACGTTCAAGTATAAGACTGTTTTTCTAAATGTTTGTGTGGTGTGTATCTGAGGTGGTGCGTGGATACCAGCCCTTTATTTACGGAGCTATATTTGAAAAAACCAGATCCAGACTGGCCGGATTAACAGCACACGCTATTAGCCATCGACGTTGGTTCACTTCGTGTAGGCTAGTCTCTCCAACTACCGGATCCGGCGCGTTAATGCACTCGGCAGTTCGTGCGAATCAGGATGGAACATATTTTGCCTGTTTCTTATAATTTTCCCAGCCACAAACCATTGTCGCTACTTAATTAATCATCATCCACGCTGATTTCTACGCAGATCTATCAAAAAGTGGCCTACACTAATGGACACAACCTCTGTGGTTCGATTCGGTTTTAAGGTGGTGATACACTTACCTGCAAACTTTACTAGAATACTTGGTCAAGCACTTGACCCTGTGTAGGGTAATTCTGAGTAAGCATTTGGACTGCCAAATCTACCTGAGATGTGACCGATTTTCTTTTTCGTACATCCATCCTCAGTCTCAGATGGACAGGGGAACAACAGCTGATGAATGTGTTGTAACCTCGACCGGAATGGTCGCGAGGTGGCCGAGAAAGCGCGGAGGGACCAAACGGAGAGCAGCCCGTGAACAAACAAACGAAGGGAAAGGACGGACACGAAACAACGACGACAACACGCAAAAAACAACGGAGTGACAGAGACAACCAAACGAATCCAAGACGTCCACTAGTAATGAAAACAAAGAACGGTCAACACGCTGTCTGTTGTCGAGGAGATATGTCAAGACTCACGCAACCATTAGACTCGCTGGGTAAGCGAGAGGCAGGCGCTTAAATGCTCTATCGCGGGCGCCGCTATTGGCCGCTGGAACCACGTGTTCCACTGTGGCGCCCTCACACTCAATGCGGGCCAGGAGGCGCGCGCCGTTACAGCTTACGACGCGATGGTGCAGAGACCTCCAGGGATCTTTGACGTCCATGACGTCTGGCGGGGATTCAAATTCCACGGGGCGCGGTACCAGAGAATGTATGAGATGCAGTGATATCACTGTCAGCTGTGTGTGTGTGTGGGGGGGGGGGAGGGGGGGGGGGCTATTGCTAGGTTAAGTTCGTGTGGGAATCGGGCCCTGTATCTGACATACGTTAATTAACCGTCTTCCATAATAATGAATTAGAAATTAAATGATTACCAGGAATCACAACTAATTCTGTTTTACCATTAAAGGAAAAAATGATACGATTATTCTAGTAAAGCCTTGGCGTATCTGATAAAAAAAAGTCTAGGCTTATATACCAATAATCGTATAAATGAAATAATTGCGATCACGAAGTTGTACTGTGATTGTCTTGATGTTAGTAGAAAAGGCAGACAGCACTGAAAATGGAATGTATTGAGCCTGTGGTAAGAGATGAAAGTAAGCTGGTCTTTGGATTTGAATGCAAGTCTTCAAAGTGAAGTTTTGAAGTTCGAAATTCTATACAATGGTTTTAATGCGAGACGCATATTCTGTAAGTAGGCTGTTTATGTTTTCTCTATGTAAGTAGGCTGTTTATGTTTTCTCTATGTAAGTAGGCTGTTTATGTTTTCTTATTGGCAACGTTACGTAGCGCTCAATATGAAAATCACTGGCTGTGCTGTGTGCAGTCTGTGGCTGCTTTGCATTGTTGTAATACTCGCCATTGTAGTGTTAGGCAGCTGGCTGTGAACAGCGCGTAGCGTTGCGCAGTTGGAGGTGAGCCGCCAGCAGTGGTGGATGTGGAGAGAGAGATGGCGGAGTTTTGAAATTTGTCATGGACTGATATATTTATATATGATGATATCAAGGTAAATACATTGTTTGCTCTCTATTAATATCTTTCATTTGCTAACTACCCCTATCAGTAGTTAGTGCCTTCAGTAGTTTGAATCTTTTATTTAGCTGGCAGTAGTGGCGCTCGCTGTATTGCAGTAGCTTGAGCAGCGAAGATTTTTGTGAGGTAAGTGATTTGTGAAAGGTATAGTTTAATGTTTGTCAGGGCCATTCTTTAGTAGGGAATTTTGAAAGTCAGATTGCGTTGCGCTAAAAATATTGTGTGTCAGGTTAAGCACAGTCCTGTATAATTGTTCTAAGGGGACGTTTCATATGTCGACCCTTAGCCTAGGATACCTCACTGGAATCTTCTGATTTTTTCTTGTAGTTTGTGTATTTAGTGTAGCTTTTGTTTATTGCTAGCGCGTAAGTGTAGAGAGAATTTCCTTTGTAGTTGTAGCCTTTCATTGTTGTACAGTAAAACAGTTGTGGCATGCATGTAGATTTGCACCAAGTATTTCGCAGCTGCGCTTGCAATTAACTAGATATTATTTTCAGTGCTATGTTAATGTGTTCTCTTATTTTTGATCTTCAAATTGTGTTTTTCTGTGTTGTCGTGTGAAATACTGTGACAATAATGGCGTGTGAAAAACGTAACACTAGGCTCCAAACTAAACTGAGAAATAATAGTGATGACGAGCGTAGCTTATCAGCGCCGCCGAGTAATGAATTTACTAATGTTCAAAGTAGTAATTTGGTAACTGTGCACAGGGAAATGGAGCGGGCGTCAAACAATGGCGTGGACAGTGAAACAATTAGTGAAGAGGAAAGCATTATCGATCGACCGGTCGGCAATAGCTCGCCTCAGGAATCCGAAATGACAGGACACAATTTCGCAAATACTGTAGATTCAGGTTTTGGGTCATCACCGTTTTCTCAAATAAGTCAAGACACATTTTCTGCTTGTCAAAATGTGAATGTTGCCGGTGCAAATGCACTGCCGAAAAGCGTAGAGAAACAGATTCCAGACACTAATACATTATTATTGCAATTAATGCAACAAATGGAACAAAATCAGAGACAAACACAGCAACAGCTTCAAAAGTTAGACTCATTGGAACAAACTCTTGAACAAACGCGTGAAGATTTAACTGCTGAGTTACATAACATTGAATCGAAATGTCAAAAAGTCTGTAATGACGTAAAAACACAAATTTGTGAGCATTTCCAACCTATTTTTTTGCGTCATGAAAATGTATTAGAGAATCACGAAGCAGCCATAAAAGAACTGCAAATTATTGTTCATGAAAATCATGAGACCTTGCAAGCTAAAATTGACTCAGTTGCATCTACCGATTCGGTTACGCAACTTGCAAGAACTCAGGAAAACTTAAAGAACACAGTAGATACCCTGAAAATTGGTTCAGAAAGACACATGGAGGAAATAAGTACACTATCGGAGAAAGTAGCCGAACTTTCGGATCAGGTCACTAACTTATCTACAAAGGTAGATGATGATCTGAATGACACAAGACCCGTAGCCTTTACTGACACAGAAGAGTATGAACTAATCAGAAAATTCAAACAAAATCAGAATCAAATTAATACACAACACCAAAGAGAAATCCGGGAAGTACAAGATCAGCTGACACAGGTAATACAAGAATTACGTATTTCAGAAGACACTCGCGCTCCAACACGGGAAGAGGAACTTAGAAATACGCAAAAGCCACAAAATAATAACACAGGGCATTTCGGTAATTATGAAAGAAATTGGCAAGGTACACCGAATTTTGAGATGGAACCGCCGACACGACGTAACTATGACCGAGATGCTACTCGCCGACACGATGATTTTGACTATAAGTTGTTCATTACTACACGTAAATTCAAAACGTTTAAGAATTCTGCCAACGACATTCATCCACAAGCGTGGCTCCATCAATTCTCTCATTGTTTCCCTCCCAACTGGTCATTGGAGCACAGGTTAGAATTTATGTGTGGCTACTTAGAGAATGAACCAGGTGTAAGAATGCGATCGGTCATTCACGATTGTCACAGTGAAGGAGATTTTTATCATGCCTTCCTCTCAGCGTATTGGTCTCAAGCTACACAAGACCGTGTAAAACATAGCATCATAATGATGAAACGTTTCGAACAATCTGAATTTTCCAGTCTTGTCAAATATTTTGAAGACATGTTGCATAAGAATCAATATCTTTCAAACCCATACAGCCCCTCAGAACTCATCCGCATTTGCTTACTCAAATTGCCTGAACAATTACGACTTATTATTTTAGCAGGACGTTGCAAACATGACATTGAAGCATTTCAGGGTCTGTTACAAGAATTGGAAATTGACACTGACAATCGGGGAACGCGGAAACAGGAGCACAACAATTACAGGTCACATCTGTCACAATTCCACGATGAAAGAAATAATAACTGGACACGACAAGGCTATTCTCACAACACATATCGTGACCAAAACAGACACCACCCGTATGACAACCGTTGGCAGAGTAGTAATAATTACAGGGAAAGATCACCTCTCCGTGGTAATGATTATCACAGAGACAATAAGAGAAACAGACAATATGGGAACCAAAATAAATATTATCAAGGGAGACAGAATAACTTTAGACGCAACAGTTCAGCGCGCAGTTACGACTCAGGGAGAAATTCTCCACCACATGACCGACAAACAAGAAACTATGTAAACTACCGACAAAACGACAGACCTGAATTCCATCAGAACTGGCGAGCTTTAAACAGAGCTGGGCCCTCTCGGCAAGGCGAATTTGTGGAAGTTAGGCCTCCTAATCCCAGTAACGAC
Source organism: Schistocerca americana (assembly GCF_021461395.2). NCBI lineage: Eukaryota > Metazoa > Arthropoda > Insecta > Orthoptera > Acrididae > Schistocerca > Schistocerca americana. Next base: position 527,561,707 of record NC_060125.1, on the reverse strand, counting down.
GCGCGCCAACAAAGAAACAGACAATGACTCGCACCGCAGGCAGCCACCTGCGCCTGCTGGCTCCGAGAAAAATAACATAAGACGCTAACCTTGAGAAAAATTTTAGCGCTCCTCACCGACGTATACCACATGATAATTGCGTTGAAGTTGAAATTCTGCGTACTAGGAAGAGTAAAGGTTTACACCATATTTCACATGTAAAACCGTTTATTGAAAGATAATCTGCTTTTTAACTTTGTCTTTGCCATAAAACATTTCACTTCACGTTACTAGTATGCTTTAGAAACTGTTACCATGCAACAATGTTTGAAGTTAAATATCCAATCAAGAACCAAGAGAACTTATTTAAACAGAAATGACGAATGCATTGTTATAGTGAACAGACGTCACAGTGTTATTGTGTGTGTACATTCTTGCTTGTTAGTTGTGCGATTACGTAACGACTATAAGGCTCACATACTTAGAACATTTACCAGTACTGCTAATGAGATTTTAATGCAACATTTTGGTTTACTTGAAAATACATTCTGGGTTTAAAGTATTTTCTGTGAGATACCAGACGACACAGTGGTTAATTTATGTGACAACTACACGGTTTTATCACGGCGCTACTAATGAGTGACAATTTAAAATGTTGATTTTGCGGTGTTTCTGTTTTATATCTGCACAGTTTTTCTGTATTATTCTGGAGGGTAAAAAATTGTTTTAGTAGTAACTTTTATGGTATAGCTACAAGGAGACAGCCTTTTCTGTAGCACAACAATACGTTACAGCACAGTACTTTCTTCATCACGGCAATAAGCGTAATAAGTATGATATCTATACGCAAAGCATTTCACTTTGTTTATCATGAGGTCAGTACATTGACTTCTGCAGAACTTAGCTTTGGGGGACGATAACTACGACACTTCCACAGAGATTATCTTACAGCAAGACGCATGTTTAGCGCTACAGGACACGTATTTGAGTGATCAATTTCGTACTAAAAACATTTATTTTCAAAGATATTTGAAACACAATGATACAAAGTTTTTCCGTGATATATTTCATTCCATTGCTGTAATCTGTAACACCTGAGGGTATAATTACATTAATCCTCAGGGGGGTACATGCCTACTTTGTGTACCATGTGTGTGGCAACCACAAGGAACCCTAGCTAATATGGTATTTGCTTATACAACTTTACACATCGGTACCATATTTCTCTAACACACAAATTACACAGCTATCTGATCATTTAACTGAGAGAGACAAACATTTATTTTTACTATATCAGTGACAGATGTTTACGTAGTTACACCGTTGGATAACTTCACACTTACGAAATTGTATTTTGTCTGTACTGTGTGAACTCTTCATATTTTTTCGGAATCATTGTGATACTATGAGAGCTTTGAATGATGTATTTGGTAAGGGAGCATGATTTTAAAGTACGTTTGAGGAAGATGACACTATTGAAATGAGCAGAGAATTTTTTTTACGTTTTGAAATTATTGGAGGAAGTTACGACGATTTTAAGATTTGATTGAAGTGTTATGATATTATTACGACGACGATGTGTACTATGCTGTTGAGGTATGTTTATGATAAATAAGCTGATGCTATATGAGGAATCTGATTATGCTATGTAGCTATTATGATGAAATATTGAAGACGTGTTGATGAATATGAATATGTATATGTGTAATAAGGTAAGGAATAAGGAGTAGGGGTTAGGGACTCTGATTTATGAAAAGGTTGTTGGAAACCAAGAATCGTACTTTAAGAGTTATGAAATGTGTGTGTATATGCATGAATGTATCACAATGCCACTGAAAATTTTTTTTGGACACTTATATTTATAGGATTTTGTTTCTACAGATTTGCAACGCTAATTCTTGACCTGTGAAATATTTTTATATGAGACTGCAACGGTAGCAGAAACTGCTGTCGTAAATATTTCCGTACGAAAGTTAAGTGACCACCTGCACGTAATGCGTCGCGGGCACCCAGCTGTGTCAGACGCCTGGAGAAAAAGCCATTATTGCGAGCCCTTTTCAGCGGCACAGGTAGCACAAAAAAAAAGGGGAGGCCATTATCCTTGGAAATATTCTTACATCTGCAAACCTGATAATGACAAGTGTCTTTCTACAAGAATTGAGAGCTACTGACTTACGAAATGCCACATAGCTATTGAATGATGTTTTTATGCTTTGGTTTGCGTAATTGCTTATTTCATTTGACATCTGTTTTCCAGCTGTGTTGCAGCATTGGTTTCATAAAATAAAATTAAATGCATTTGCTAATGTGAACACTTTCTGTCAACAGATCTATTAAATAATTACTTTATGATCCACATTCTTTAAAAAAGGAGCACTTGGAAAGGAAAGAACAATAAGAAGGAACTAGTAACTGCATTCATAATTTTCTTTTCAAGTACTTGGTAACTTTTTGGTAGAATAACTTCTTGTGGTGCACCACTTTAATTACATAGACATTAAGATGTGATTATACATTTCCCTTATCTGCATTGTTATCTCTAGTGTACTATTTTTTCTGCTTGAGCTATGTCATGTTTTGATATAAGTTATTACATTTGCTGCTGCTAGCTTTGCCAATCTGTATTTTTTGTCATTGCTGCTTGTGTTAATTGTTTTGTGCTGCTGCATTGCCTCGTTCCTTAGTTTAGCATCTGAGCTCAGTAGATTTAAGTTAGCTTAAGAGGGGGTAGCCTCTAAGAGAATGAGTTGCGATGAATTGGAAGAAATGCATTGAGAAAACAGGTTTAGGTAGGATTTTCTTGGAAATAAATGATGAGGTAAGATAATGGAAAATAAAAATGAGGTAAGAAATGTGTGAACATATAAACACAGAAAGCATGCTTAGTTAGAATTTTTTTTGGTGGAAACAAAGGATGAAATAAGAGGAAAGATATATGAAGTTTTGGGTTGGACTGCAGTACCAAATGTTACACTGAAAACGAACCCTGTCCTTTCCTATTGGTGTTATCCCACTATGTGTTTGTGTACCCTTGAGTATTTGTTTTCTTCCTGTCTCTGTGTACTGTTTCATAGAATTTTTTTTCTCTTCTAATACTAAGCTATATTCACTATGAGGAGGAATACTGTTATCCTCAAATATAAGTTGCATTAATAATATGTTATTTTCTTTGTAAAGTTGTTTACAATTCTGTTCTGTTTCAATGTTCATGTGTGAAATTAATGTTTCGAAAACTATTCTCATTATTTTATGTATGTACTTATGTCACTATTTTTGTAACACTCATGTATATGTTTATTTCTATTCTTTTGTAAAGCCTGTACTACAAATGTTATCTGTATTATTATGTTTTTAATGATGTATTTTGTACCTTTGTTATTGTATTCTTATGTTATAAAATTGTAATTGTCACCAGTTCATGATATTATTAACTTGTTAGTTACATTTCACTGCACACGTTTCTGTTGGTCATAGTATATGGATAATATATGAGAAGTAGGGACTGTTAGTGTTTGCACGTGTGTTAATAACTCAGCAAGGGACTGGATAACAGCATTGCTGGTTCTAAGGACAATTTCAAAAAACTTTGTGAGTGCACAAGTGGTGGTTTATGGACTTGCTATATTCTCCGCAAGACTCTTCAGTGGTGATTGTGCACCTGCACAGTCACAACAGATGGCTGCTGGCTATCTCTACAAGGACTACAGTGGGTCTGCATCTATGATGACCCACCAACGCCATTATTTCTACAAGGACTACAGTGGGTCTGCATCTTTGATGACCCACCAATACCATTATTTCTACAAGGACTGCAGTGGGTCTGCACCTCTGGTGGCCCACCAATACCGTAATCTCTACCAGGACTATAGTGGGTCTGCTCTGTGATGACCTACCTACCAATACTCTTCAAAATTTCGACTGACTCTGCTGTGGGTTTGCTCTGTTGTGGCCCATTACCTGTATGCATATCAAGAGTCAGCACTGTCTTTCCATTGGAAGGACAACACTACTTCTTCAAGACTGCATGGAAATCCACTACTTCCGTGTGCATTTTCTTTTACTGCTCAGACTTTGAGAAAAAACACTGCTATTCTACTGTTATGTACGATTAGGACTGTCTTTATGGACTGTGAGAAAATTTTAGCTTTTGACCAACATTGTATCAATAAGTGTGTGCATTTGACATGTTTGTTATTGTAATTATGAAAAATTTTATCAAATCATTATTGGCCACTGCCCAAAAAATATTTTGTAAAATTTTTGTGGGGAGCATGGGGGCTATGTAAGTAGGCTGTTTATGTTTTCTCTATGTAAGTAGGCTGTTTATGTTTTCTCTATGTAAGTAGGCTGTTTATGTTTTCTTATTGGCAACGTTACGTAGCGCTCAATATGAAAATCACTGGCTGTGCTGTGTGCAGTCTGTGGCTGCTTTGCATTGTTGTAATACTCGCCATTGTAGTGTTAGGCAGCTGGCTGTGAACAGCGCGTAGCGTTGCGCAGTTGGAGGTGAGCCGCCAGCAGTGGTGGATGTGGAGAGAGAGATGGCGGAGTTTTGAAATTTGTCATGGACTGATATATTTATATATGATGATATCAAGGTAAATACATTGTTTGCTCTCTATTAATATCTTTCATTTGCTAACTACCCCTATCAGTAGTTAGTGCCTTCAGTAGTTTGAATCTTTTATTTAGCTGGCAGTAGTGGCGCTCGCTGTATTGCAGTAGCTTGAGCAGCGAAGATTTTTGTGAGGTAAGTGATTTGTGAAAGGTATAGTTTAATGTTTGTCAGGGCCATTCTTTAGTAGGGAATTTTGAAAGTCAGATTGCGTTGCGCTAAAAATATTGTGTGTCAGGTTAAGCACAGTCCTGTATAATTGTTCAAAGGGGACGTTTCAATTCTGACGGTTTCCGCTCAGTCTCACCACAGTAAATTGTAGGTGGAGGTTGAAGTGGCTACAGAATCAGTCATTGGAGGAACACCAAGACCTTCTCCAATGGCTAAGTGCAAATCAGCCTAAAATCTCTCCGAGTCCTCCGATTTATCCACCCTCGTCGCGTCGCAGCTCAGCAGAGGCGAAGTCAGACGATGGAGTCTCTGAGCGAAGAAAGAATAAGAAGCAGTAACTTTGTACCAAGTATTCACTAAAAGGAGAGCTCGTATTTCCACACTTTTGCTGTTTACTCTATGTCGACTGGGAGTGGAGGGGCTACCAATCTTCTGAGTGGAAAAACTTTAAAAACGTTCCTTAGAAAACGCTTCTCCCTTCCCTGGGTTGTTCTTTAGCCAGTTAACCAGTAATGCGCGTCCTACCATTTCAAATAGAAAAAAGGCACATCTCTCTCTTTCCATCTCTCTCTCTCTGTGGCCAATGTGTTGGGTCCTCATAGGCACAGTCAAGTTTCTCTGCCTAGCTTCTACTTTAGTGCCGGCCGGAGTGGCCGAGCGGTTAAAGGCGCTACAGTCTGGAACCGCACGACCGCTACGGTCGCAGGTTCGAATCCTGCCTCGGGCATGGATGTGTGTGATGTCCTTAGGTTAGTTAGGTTTAAGTAGTTCTAAGTTCTTGGGGACTTATGACCACAGCAGTTGAGTCCCATAGTACTCAGAGCCATTCTACTTTAGTCGTATTAGCCACTGCAGTTCTTATGTAGCGTAAACACTTGGTTTCTGTGAAGTTCCCACCCATTTTCAGGATAACATCTGTAGCATCAGGCGCTTTCCCGAGAAAACACAGCTTTCTACGTTTTGTGCACAATAATGCCTTCTTGGAATTCGCTAAGGACAGTCTTCCTTCTCATTCCACTTCTGGGTTGTAGAAGCAGTCGTGGCTGGGGGGCCTCACGGGACAAGTGATCTTATCTGTGTTTTGCTGTGGTGCTTCAGGCGCCCAATGGCGGCACTACAAAAGACTGTCCAGCCACTTGCGAGCAATTGACCTCTTTGTCGCTGGTGCTCCCTTCCGAGAACCGCTCAAATGGCGATGGTCTGTGCGACTCCATGGCTCTGTTGCCTCATCTCAATCTGGTTTCAAGACATGCAAATCCGAATAAAAGTGTAAATGAAGAGTAAATTACATTAGTTAGCTCCTGACAAGCACTAATATTGTTAGGTACCACATTTCTCGGTGTCAGTTAATTATTCCGATCGAATGGGTCTTTGCCTTATGATTTTACATATCTTACAGGACCGTTTCTGAAAAAAAAAAAAAAAAAAACGGTTGCATAACATTATTCATTCAAATGTGACCGGTTTCGGTTCTCCACTCCTCCGTTATCAGGCCCCTATGTACAGCAAACACGACAACAACATTTGCTATCCAAGAAATACAAGATCACAATGGCAGAAGTAACTGTTGCCATACAAACTAATGTTAATTATCGGTATACAAAACAAGCCACGGACATGAGTTCATATCGCCAGTGGGACTATGAAATCATAAAGCAACCGCAATTAATTCTGTTCTATAATAATATATTTACTGTTGAACCCCAAATGGCAACAACAATAATTACTTTACTCTGTAAGAGAAACAAGTCGTATATATTGAGTAGGTAGCAAACATGGTTCACTATTTCTCGTTCCATTGAGCCCACAGCATAGTTTACGCCAGTAAACGACATAATTAAAATGAATGCTCCATAATAGCTGCAATAAGGTAATACATTTCTTTAAATATTTTGCACAACAGGCCAGTTTCGGCCAATTGCCATTATCAATTTACGTATAGCTGGAAGTAACGACCATACTGCATCTATAGTAAATTCTTCCTGCCGTATCTTGGTAAGAAAATTACTTTTTGTGGTTACAGAACGTAAAATACGTTTGTGTCAGATATTTTCACAGTTCAGTTTTGACAGTTCAGTACTACGATGCTTTGTAAACGTTTACACAAGGTTGGCGCCGATGGCGACACTTACAACGTGCTGACACGAGGAAAGTTTCCAACCGATTTGTCATACACCAACAGCAGTTGGCCGGCGCTGCCTGGTGAAACGTTGTTGTGATGCCTCGTGTAAGGAGGAGAAATGCGTACCATCACGTTTACGACTTTGATAAAGGGCGGATTGTAGCCTATCGCGATTGCAGTTTATCGTATCGCGACATTGCTGCTCGCGTTGGTCGAGATCCAATGACTGTTAGCAGAATATGGAATCTGTGGGTTCAGGAGGGTAATACGGAACGCCGTGCTGGATCCCAACGGCCTCGTATCACTAGCAGTCGAGATGACAAGCAGCTTATTCGCATGGCTGTAACGGATCGTTCAGCCACGTCTCGATCCCAGAGTCAACACATGGGGACGTTCGCAAGACAACAACTATCTGCACGAACAGTTCGACGACGTTTGCAGCAGCATGGACTATCAGCTCGGGGACCATGGCTGCGGTTACCCTTGACGCTGCATCACAGACACGACGCCTCCGATAGTGTACTCAACGACGAACTTCGGTGCACGAATGGCAAAACGTCATTTTTTCGGATGAATCCAGGTTCCGTTTACAGCATCATGATGGTCGCATCCGTGTTGGGCGACATCGCGGTGAACGCACGTTGAAAGCGTGTATTCGTCATCGCCATACTGTCGTATCATCCGGCGTGATGGTATGGGGTGCCATTGGTTACACGTCTCGGTCACCTCTTGTTCGCATTGGCGGCACTTTTAACAGTGGACGTTACACTTTAGGTGTGTTACGACCTGTGGCTCTACCCTTCATTCGATCCCTGCGAAACCCTACATTTCAGCCAGGATAATGCACGACCGCATGTTGCAAGTCCTGTACGGGCCTTTCTGGATACAGAAAACGTTCGACTGCTGCCCTGGCCAGCACATTCTCCAGATCTCTCACCAATTGAAAACATCTGGACAATGGTGGCCGAGCAACTGGCTTGTCACAATACGCCAGTCACTACTCTTGATGAACTGTGGTATCGTGTTGAAGCTGCATGGGCAGCTGTACCTGTACACGCTATCCAAGCTCTGTTTGACGCAATGCCCAGGCGAATCAAGGCCGCTATTACGGCCGGAGGTGGTTGTTCTGGGTTCTGATTTCTCAGGATCTATGCACCCAAAATGCGTGAAAATGTAATCACATGTCAGCTCTAGTATAATATATTTGTCCAATGAATACCCGTTTATCATCTGCATTTCTTCTTGGTGTAGCAATTTTAATGGCCAGTAGTGTATATATATCCTTTGAAAGGGCACAGACGACTTCCTTCTCCATCCTTCCCAGTTCGAGATTCTGCTCCGTGTCTAATCTCGGTTTCGACAAGATGCTGTACCGTAATAAATCTTCTTTCGTCTTAACCTAAATATGACTGCTGAAGACAAGTGTCATACGTAGGGTAATTGACCGTTTGTTCAAATGGGTCTGAGCACTATGGGACTTCACATCTGAGGTCATCAGTCCCCTATAACTTAGAACTACTTAAACCTAACTAACCTAAGGACATCACACACATCCATACCCGAGGCACGATTGGAACCTGCGACCATAGCGGTCGCGCGATTCCAGACTGAAACGCCTAGAAGCGCTCGACCACACCGGCCGGCTTGCCAATTATATACTGTCATTGTCCATAGTAGTAAATTTCAGAAACGTCCTTCATCAATGCCTAGTGATTAATTTATCACAAAACAAACGTACCTGAAACGATACAACTTTACGATTTTCTGGATAGCACTCACTCCGTCCAGGGCACAGGTGTTTCGAATTGCCTCCACTGCTTTCACCCTTTTATTGTACACAAACAGAACGCAATGTCACAAATATTAGACCTTACTCAGTTTTAGACTCCGGTTTCTAATGCATAAACGACGCTCTTCATAACGTCAAAAATGAGAAATATTCAGATTTTCATGGCAGTAGCTATACTACAACTTGAACAAAATAAGACCATAGTTAAATACGCTTATACGAGTAACAGCACGCCATTAAAATCTCCACGGAGCTTGCTGAAGCGTAGTATTATATCATACGCAACGTTACATAATGTGATACTTGCTAATTGGAGCGCAGAAAAGCCCGCTGGAGATCATAGAGTATATGCCCGATGCGTCGCTATCACTTGGGCGGACGCCGGTCTGTATCAAGCGGCCGTTGGCTGATGGCGCTAAAATTGGTATTATCATGACAAGCACCCACAAGATTTTTCTATTACTAGCGGGTCAGAAGATAAACGAAACTGTTCCTGGCCTTCTGTCAGCCTGATGCTCTTAGCAGACATACGGAATACGACATAAAAAAGAAAGTAAAGGATGGATTCGATATCACGGCTTTGAATTCGCACTACATTATGTTGACTACCAGACCATGAATAGGTTATTCACAACAACATCCCAAGTGGGAGTCAACACTTCTCGAGCGGTGTACTGCGTAACCCATTATGGAAAAAACATGGCGCTAACCGATGTGAAATTCTGTGATTGGGTGACTGGGGATAGCTTATAATTGCTATGGTGTGGGCTCAATTTCCGCTTGGGGGGTACCAGTTTTTAACAGCCACAAACATACCCTCTTCGCTTCCAGTAACGCCAAGTAAGGAACGTAGGACTGTGCCGTCGTTCTAAATCAACATTAAACATGTCCATTCATTACTGACTGGAACAGAGTTGGATTAGTTTTGTCAGGCGGAAGTCGCTGCAGAAGCTCTGTCTCTAGTAAGCTTGCTTACACTAGTAATGTTATTTTAATTCACGGACCAATCGTCATGTAGGGTCATAGTACCCTCATTTCTTATTTTAAGTGACCTTGAGATTTTGAAAATAGTGGCACTGGAATGGGGTTCGAGCTTCGATTGCAATTTTTCTCTGCATTTGATCCCTTACAGATGGTACAGTCCCATCATTTCATTGTTTCCCCACGTTGCTGAAGTCCTTCAGGACTCTATAAACGGCGCGATCCTAACTACCAGTGAAAGAGGATTTGAGAGATGACATCTCTTTGTGTGGGGTCAACAACGACGATATGTACGGGGTTGGAGTCCCAGCCAACACAGATCTACTCATTGCGTTACCTCTAGCCAAACATGTGTACATCTCGCTACTGGTGAAGATGCAATGAATATTTCATGCCTATTCATAGCTATAAGACAATAACGAAAGGTGCCAGGTTCAAATCCCTGCCAGGCAAAAATCATTTGTATCGTCCTTTAGGTTCCACTGTCGCGTTATTGGTGAACATATTTAATATCTGACATCTGACTGTGCTTAGTTAACAATTCGTGTAAGTAATGGGTTCTACACTCTATACATCACCACAACTTTACTTCATGGCGTTTCATACTTTTGTCTTGTAATTTATTACATAACTTCGTCACTACTTCTCAGGGGCAATATAAGCTTCATGGGGTTTCCAGTGCAGTGCTAAACGTATCGCCATTTATTTCCAGATTTGGCCATTCTGCCTTATGAACTGATATTGGTGAAACTTCGAGATTTTTCGTCTCTTTATGCCTAGTTCAATCTCGAACAGACACGCAAGCTTTCTTTCGTTAACAATGGGTTCAAATTCGGATTACGAACAATAACTCGTCATGCAATTTAGTAAGTGTGATACGACTTCTGCAGTGCTGCTTATTACAATGAAGTTTAATTTACAAGCGTTAAGGACTGTTTTATCTCTAATAACGTGTTTTCTAATATTTGTGGTATCACAGTACTGATTTACATCTGAACTGACTGCCATAATAAGCAGTCTTCTCTAATGATCTCCTGTGGTAGCCATCGTGTATAGTCAAACGACTGTACTGCATAGTGTTTAGAGGACCTGTGATACAGCTATGCTATGTTGATTGCATATGGCCTACACATCGGAATTCAGGGGTGGCCCACGTATTGTGCCGTCGGGTGTACAAGCAAACGTCAGTTGTTAATCAAGTCAAGCAGTATAATGGAAATTGCTGGAAAAGTTTATTAGATTATAATCATAAGCAAAAGGAAGGAAGAATAGCGTTCCAATGCATTGTTATTGATGAGATCGTCAGAGACTGAACAGAAACTCATACAGCAAATAGATGGGAAAGCGCTCGGCCATGCCCTTTCAAAGCAACCATACCCCATTCACCTTAAGCGATTTAAGGAAATCTATTCTGAGCTTTCGCCACGCTTCATGACTGACTTCTATACAACATTGTACTTCAGACTTACATTTTCGGAATTTTCTTCCTCAAATTAAGGCCAATGTTTGATACTAGTATACATCTTTTGGGCAGGAATACACTCCTATCCTGTGCTAGTCTGCTTTTAATATCCTCCTTGTTTCGTCTGTCGTATGTTATTTCGCTTTCATTTCATGTACACTGTGATCCGCAATTTTGATGGCAGTTCTATCACTGATCTCATTTCTGCTACTCCTCATCACTTTCATCTTTCCTCTATTAACTCTCAGTTCACACTATGTGTTCAGCATATTGTTCATTTCGTTCAGTGTGTCTTGAAGTTCTTTATCACTTGCACTGTGGATAGCAATATCTTTAGCGAATATTATCGTTGATATTGATAGACCCTATACAAGAGGGAAAGTTAAGAAAAATTCTGAGCTCTGTGTATTTCTTTTGCGGCGGCTCCATCTCAGACCCAATTCTCTAACAGACTTCTCCAAAATCGAAACACAAGTACCGCTTATGAACAGCAGTCAGGGAACAGCCTTCTGATAGCAGACGCTGATCGAGGATTGGATTCAGGAAAGACGGAAAGGGGGGGAGGGGGGAAGGAAGGCATCGCAGTTTGTTCCATTTGTCCTCCCCCCCCCCCCCCCCCCTCTTTTGCAAATGTGATATGCTGTCGCAATCATTTTTAATGTTCAACGGATACCTACGATTTTATTGTTAACAACAATAAAAAGCATAAATCATTTTTTTGTTTTGTTTAAAGCCAACTAATGGGGTTGTCAACATAACTGTTTATTTCTCCTTTCTTTCATCCTCCACCGAAACCCTTTCATTTTCTCAGAATGAGCAATTTTCTACTCATCTGACCATTTGACAAACGTTTTCCTGTTTGTTTTATCATCCTGAAAACCTCTGAATTTATTTATTTCCAATCTAAATTTGTCTCTGCTGGCTAGGGTCTCTCACTCAAACTATCCCTTTTTGTCTTGCCTCTCCACCTATTTTCTTTGTGTTTTCCTGTGTTGGGAGAATGTGTGGATCGTAACTGTTAATCTGCCTTCCTTTATTCTCTCTAGATATCTTTTCCAGATCTCATCTGTTATTTCAGGGCAAAATGACCGTATTTTCTTATTTGGTATCAAAACCCTGTTGCAATCTTTGATCCTGACTAAACGTAATACTGTCTTTTTCTTTTCTTTTTCTTTTTTTCCGGGTTCTCTAATGCCATTTTACATGCAAATGAAAGTTGTTTCCGATCCACAGAACACTTCTGGTTTTACAACTTATTATAATACCTTTATTTAACGTCTCTAGGAAAACATTTTTTTGTACATGCTTCTTACTTCCATGTAGGCTCTTTTCATTTTTTCATTTTTTTGATGTAACTGCTTTTTTCACTTTGTTGTTGATGTTGCCACACTTGGTTTTTTAAAATTTTACTGAGTTACTTTCATTGGTCATGTGTGTCTCTTCGAAAGGTATTTATAAATCCGTTTTTCAGCTGCCCCTTCAGAAGTTCTAGTTCTACTTTGCATTCTCTAAGGTGCCATCTGTTTCCAGAATGAAATTTTCACTCTGCAGCGGAGTCTGCGCTGATATGAAACTTCCTGGCCTATTGAAACTGTGTGCCAGTCTGAGACTCGAACTCTGGACCTTTGTCTTTCGCTGGCAAGTACTCTACTGACTAAACTTTCCAAGCACGACTCCAAACGAGTTAGGAGACGAGGTACTGTAGAAATAAATTGTGAGGACAAGCTGTGAGTCGTGCTTTGGTAGCTCAGTTGGTAGAGCACTTGCCCGCGAAAGGGAATGGTCCTGTGAGTTCGAGTCTTGAGCCGGCACACAGTTTTCATCTGCCAGAAAGTTTCGTTCCAACTGTTATTAACAGATCATCTGCAAATAGTAATTTGTTTAGATCAGTGCTTCGCTGTAGGATAGCCTCCAAGAAACTGCAGTTGAGAGGAATACAGCATTTGAAAATCATACGTCCAGAAGTTTTACAAGAACATAAGTCAAACAATAGATCTAAGTATTACAATACTAACCAACTCACGATTTTGATGACGTCATAGTGTAGATGAAGCGTGCTTTCATCATTGTCCGTATTTCACTTGGTTATGTGAACCTGTAAATGAGGAGAATTTTGTTTCTCTCAACCGTGTCCTCCGGTGTTAAGGAAGTCGGTCTGTGTTTTTTTTTTTTTTTTTTTTTTTTTTTGTTGGAAGGTCCTTCTTCTTTTGTCTTACCTTATTCATCCTCCTGTGATTTGTCGGTTCTACCTGAACCTTAAGCTGGCTAGAATATTACTGGTCAGGTCGTAAGATCATCCACATGGGCAGGTCCTCACATAAGGAACTGCAACGTACTCTGTATTTAACGTAGCTTGTAATTTATAGAATTACTTGCCACTTTGTAGACTCCTAGTTAACATGATGCTCCGTTGCTCTCCAAGAGTTAACAGTGGAATTTGAAAACTGAGAAACTTAGGAATATAAACGCTATTACTCACTTACGGCCAAAGCACCACCGATATCAGGCCCATAGTACATCTGGATTTAAGTCTACATGACTACTTCTACATGACTATTCTGCAATTTGCACTTAAGTGCATGGCGGAGGGTTTATTGAGCCATTTCAGACTGTTTCTGTACCGTTCCAGTCTCGAAGAGCGACCAGGAATAACGCGTGAGCTTTGATTTCTCTTATTTTGTTGCCATGATCATTTCTCCCTGCGTAGGTTTTGGCTTTCGGGGAAGTTAGGTGACTGAAATTTCGTGGCAAGCCTTTCTTTTAATTAATGCCACTCCAGCTCACTTATCATATCCGTGAAAACCTTTCCCTTATTTCGCGTTAATACAAAACGATCTATCCTGCTCTGAACTTTTCCGATATCCTCCGTCAGTCTATCAGGTAAGGTTTCTATACTTTAAGCAGCCTCTTTAGTAGGTATGTTCCCACTTCTAAGTGTTCTGCCAATAAAACGCAGTCTCTGGTTTGCCTTTCCCACAACATTTTCTATGTGATCGCCCATATTTAACTTGTTCTTTAACTGAGTGTGACTTATCGTGTAATCAAAATTTAACGGATTCTTCTTAGTACTCATGCGGAAGACCTCATAGTTTTCATTATTTATAAATAAGTTGCCACTTTTGGCACCATACAGACATCTTGTTAAATTGTTTTACTCTTGGTCCTGATCTTCTGACGGATTCAATAGACGGTGAATGACAGCAAAAATTATACGAAGCCAAAATTAGTGTAAGGAAAGTCACGCGTGAAGCGTTCAACGAATTCGAAAGTAAAATTCTCTCTGCCGAATTGGTAGAAAATACTAAGAGATTTCGGTCTTATGTTGAAACAGGAAATGCATCTAAGCGATCTCTGCAGACACTATGTGAACGTAATGGCACTGAAACTGAGGACGACACAGAAAAGGCCGAAATATTAAACGTCTCTTCCCAGAAGAAGATCTCACCTGGTTTAGATCGTTCTACGAACGACAAAACAGATGATATCGAGATAAGGGATCATGGATAGAAAAGCAACTCAAATAGTTCAACAAAAGGAAGGCCACTGGATCTGACGGGATACCAGTACGATTCTGCGTGGAGTATGCGAAATAACTTGCCCCTCTTGTAGCAGTAATTACCGTAGGTCTCAGGAGGAGCGGAGTATTCGTGGTGACGGAAAAATAACACAGGTCATTCCCTTCTTCAAGAAGGGTGGTCGCACAGACACAGAAGTCGGTCTGTTGCAGAATTTTGGAAAATGCTTTATGCACGCGCTTCATGGCATTTCCGGAGACAGAAAGCCTCTGTAGGAATTAAGATGGGTTCCGTAAAAAACGACAGTGTGAAACCCATCTCGATGTGTTCGTCCGCGTGACTCAGAATGCGGAAGATACCGGCATCCAGGTAGATGCCATGTTCCGTGACTTCCGTGAGACATTCGGTACAGTTTCGCAGTGCCATCTACTGAACAAAGTGCGAACGAACGGAATATCAAACCAACTGTACGACCGTATTGAAAAGTTTCTAGCAAACAAAATACACAATGTTATTCTCAATGAGAGCAAGTCTTCAGAAGTAACTTTAGGAGTACCTTAAGGGACAGTTATTGGTCCACTAATTTTCAGAATATATATAACATGATTCACGAAGAAAAAACAGATTTCAGTTGTTCATTACAAATAAATTATGGGAGATAGGAAAATACTGCGGATGTCACTGGATAGACGAAGGTTCAAAATTTTATGTTCGTAGACACACTATACCATACACTCAACATCAGCACCATGCGTTGTTCTAGAAGCATCGAAATGGTAGTCCATTTCATTCCGCACACGAATCAAAGGTCCCTGTTTATTGAATTGATAGCCTCAACAGATCTATTTCTCAGCTCTTGAAAAGTAGCTGCCACAGTTGTGACAACGACTCCGTCTTTTTTGTGCCCCACAGAAAACATATCGCAATGTGTGAAGTCGGGTGACCAGGGAGGCCGAAAGCAACGAACAGTATCTTGTTTTCCACCTCTTCCAATCCAAGGTTGTGGGATGGTGTTGTTAAGATAATGCTGCACCTCAAGGTGAAGGTGAGAGGGAGGCCGTCATTCATAAAAATGATACCACGGGAATCTTCGTGAAGTTGAGTCCAGGTATGACATTACTATCAGTTTCCTCCGCAAAAAAGGAAGGTCAGTGAACTTTGTGAACAGAAATGGCACAAAACACATTCAGTTTCAGTGAGACATTTTCATGTTCGACAACGACGCCAGGATTTTGTAATCCCTAAATTCTTAAATATGGTGGTTTATTTCACCCGGTAGATGGAACGGCGATTCTTCCGTGATTATGAGTCGTTCGGAAAATTTGTCCTCTGGCTTATCATAGAGAAATGAAATTCTAAACTCGTACCTTCTGTCGTGGTCGCTGGGACGCAGTTGCTGCAGTAACTGCAATTTATAAGGCTTCATATGAGAGCATTGTTTCAAAACACGATAGACCATTGTCAGAGAAAGTTAAAATGGACTTGTGGAACTCATTTCGGCTACGCTCGACATTTTCATCAGACGTGGATGGCCGACCAGTGCTCTTCCCTTTGCATATGCAACCACCTTCCAAGAATTGTTCATACCAGTCATAGATCTGCATGTGCAGAAACGGCTTCTTGCTGAAACGATGGCGGAATGCACATTTTGCTTAAACAACTGACTGACTTCGCCCAAATTCCTATACACAAAATAATTTCTCTTCTGGTGGAGTCGCCAAGTTGCTACAATTAAACGACAGCGCTGCTACGTCAGAAATTTGAACCTTCCCCTATCCAGTGATATGTGGAATGTATTTCTATCTGTTATACACTATGTGGTCAAACGTATCCGAACACCTGCCTGACTTAAAAGTTCGTGGCGCCCTCCATCGGTAATGCTGGAATTCAACATGGTGTTGGCCCACCCTTAGCATTGATCACAGCCTCCACTCTCGCAGGCATACCTTCAGTCAGGTACTGTAAGGTTTCTTGGGGAATGGCAGCGCATTCTTCACGGAGTGCTGCACTGAAGACAGGTATCGATGTCGGTCGGTGAAGCCTGGCATGAAATCGGCGTTCCAAAACATCTAAAGGTGTTCTATAAGATTCAGATGAGGATTCTGTGCAGGCCAGTCCATTACAAGGATGTTATTGTCGTGTAACCAATCCGCCACAGGCCGTACATTATGAACAGGTGCTCGATTGTGTTGAAAGATGCAGTCGCCATCACCGAATTGCTCTTCAACAGTGGGAAGCAAGAAGGTGCATAAAATATCAGGGTAGGCTTGTGCTGTGATAGTGCCACGCAAAACAACAAGGGGTGCAATCCCCCTCCATGAAAAACACCACCGCCTCCGAATTTTACTGTTGGCGCTACACACGGTGGCAGATGACGTTCGCTGGCCGGAGTGGCCGTGCGGTTCTAGGCGCTACAGTCTGGAGCCGAGCGACCGCTACGGTCGCAGGTTTGAATCCTGCCTCGGGCATGGGTGTGTGTGTGATATCCTTAGGTTAGCTAGGTTTAATTAGTTCTAAGTTCTAGGCGACTGATGACCTCAGAAGTTAAGTCGCATAGTGCTCAGAGCCATTTGAACCATTTAGATGACGTTCACTAGCTATTCGCCATATCCGCACACTGGAATCGGATCGCCAAGTAGTGAACGGTGATTCGTCACTCCACACAACATTTTTCCACTGTTCAATCGTCCAATCTTTACGCTCCTTACACCAAGCGAGGCGTCGTTTGGTATTTATCGGCGTGATGTGTGGCTTATGAGCAGCCGCTCGACCATGAAATCCACGTTTTATCACCTCCCGCCTAATTGTCATAGTACTTGCAGTGGATCCTGATGCAGTTTGGAATTCCTGTGTGATGGTCTGGATAGATGTCTGCCTACTACATATTACGAACCTCTTCAACTCTCTGCAGTCCTGTCAGTCAACAGGTATGGTTTTGGGCAGTATGTGCCCTTCACATTTCCTCTTCATTATCATATAGGAAACAGTGGACCTAGGGATGTTTAAGAGCGTGGAAATCTCGCGTACACACGTATGACGCAAGTGACACCCAACCACCTGACCACGTTCGAAGTGCGTGAGCTCCTCGGAGCCCCCCATTCTGCTCTCTCACCATATCTAATAACTACTGAGGTCGCTGATGGTACCTGGCAGTAGATGGCAGTACAATGCACCTGTTTTGAAAAATATGTATTTTAGGGGTGTCCGGATACTTTTGATCACATAGTGTAGTTCGTCTGTAATAAAAAGTTAAAATCTGTTCTTTGTTTCTGAGTCACCCGTTATAAATGAAACAGTAGACAACGTCGGAAGTTCCATGAGGCTGTTTTCGGATGTTGCGGATGTATACTGAAGAGTCGCAACGCTAGAAAATTGTAGCGAAATGCAGGTGGATCTGCAGAGAATTAACGCTTGGTGAAGGATGGCAGTTGACCCTTAGCATAAGAAAATATACCGAACTGTGTACACATAGACTGTAAGACACATAATAGGGTTAGGTTGCAGAAGAATCACAGGAAGCAGATACTTCCACAAAATATCTTGGAGTATGCAGACGGAGCGATTTAATGTGGAACGACCAAATAAAACTAATCGCAGGAAAGGCATTTGGCAGGAAGATTCATTGGAAGAATCGCCAGGAAATGTAACCTGTCAACAGGGGAAGTAACACTCAAAATCCTATTTCGACGAATACTTGTATATTGTTCTTCAGTATGTAAACTGTACCCGCCAAAATTCGCAGAGAAAATACCGAAGATCCGAAGAAGTGCAGAGCGTTTCTTTACAGGTTCATTTAGTAAGCACGGAACCGTCACGGAGATTATATGGTTCAAATGGCTCAGAGCACTATGGGACTTAACATCTATGGTCATCAGTCCCCTAGAACTTAGAACTACTTAAACCTAACTAACCTAAGGACAGCACACAACACCCAGTCATCACGAGGCATGGAGATTATAAACCAACTCTATAAGAGAAGGGTTCTGCATCACGTTATGGTTCACTGTTAACTTTCCGAGTGTGCACCTTCCTAGAAAAGTGTACAAATATATTTCTCCCTTCTACGTATATCTCGCGAAAAGAACATGAAGATAAAATTAGAAGTATTAGAGTCCACACCTAAGCATGCCGTCAGTTGTACTTCCCGTGAATCATTCGCGCCTGGAACAGAAAAGCTGGTATGACAGGGTTACGGTCTACCAAAACTACGGTACGGTAGCTCTGGTTGTTGTTGTTTAGGTCTTCAGTCCGAAGAGTGGTTCGATGCAGCTCTCCATGCTACCCTATCGTGCGCAAGCCTTCTCAGCTTCAAATAACTACTGAAAGCTATATCCCTCTGAATCTATTTACTATATTCCTCTCTTGGTCTCCCCCTAGGATTTTATCCCCCCCCCCCTTCCCGCCAATATTATATTCGTGATCTCCTGACGCCTTAGAATGAGCTCTGTCATCTGATACCTTCTTCTGGTCAGGTGAAGCCACAAATTTCTATTCTCATAAATTCATTTCAGTACCTCTTCATTAGTTACGTGACCTACCCATCTAATCCGTAGCATTCTTCTGTGGCACGAAACGTATATTCTCTTTTTGTCCATTTTCCATTTCCATACACGTCTACACTCCATTCAAACGCCTACAGGAAAGACTTTCTAACACTTAAATCTAAATTTGATGTTAAGAAATTTCTCTCCTTCAGAAACGCTACCCTTGCCATTGACAGTCTACATTTTATATCCTCTCTACTTCGCCCATCATCAGTTATTTCCTACCCTATTAAATTCTCAACCTCTACCCTATTTGGGTAGAAAAATAACGGATGATGGCCGAAGTAGAGAGGATATAGAATACTCGTTTTCTACTTAAAATACCTAATTTCCTAATGTGATTCGCTCTACAATCACCTGACTTAATTCGACTACAATTCATTATCCTTGTCTTGCTTTTGTTGACTTTCATCTTATATCCTCCTTTCAAGAAACTGTCCATTCCGTTTAACGGATCTTCCAAGTCCTTTGCTGTCTCTGACAAAATTACAATGTCGTCGGCACACGTCATAGTTTTTATTTCTTCTCCCTGAATTTTAGTTCCTACTCCAAATGTTTCTTTGGTTCTCTTTAATGCTTGCTCAGTGTACAGATTGAATAGCGACGGGCTACAGCCCTGTCTCAATCCCTTCTCAACCACTGCTTCCGTTTCATGCCCCATCGACTGTTATAGCTGCCATCTGTTTTCTGTCCAAGTAAACAGCCTCTCGTTCGCTATTTTTTTCTACCTTCAGATTTTCAGAGATATTATTCCAGTCAATACTGTCAAAAGTTTTCTCTAAGTCCATAAACGATATACCAGGTGTAGGAGTATGAAACCGAAATTTGATTGCAATAATAACACGTCTGTTGTTTGAAACTGATAAACAATATTTTAGTCAGAATAATCTCCATTGCTATTAGGTCTACAACTTTGCTTCTGCCATTTTGCAATAGACGGCAGTAGCGGCAAGTGGGGTTCAGGTGGTTGGTCTTAGGTATAATACAATAAGCTTAGGCATCTGTAAACATAATGCCATAAAAATATTAGTCGATTTGTGATTGCATCATAAGGTTATTCTCAATTAAGTACCCCGCCATTTGCAGGACGTTTTAATTTTCTGCTTCAACATGAAGAAATCTGCGGCTGTGGCTTTTAAAACGATGGGTAAGACCAATGGTGAGGGAACGATCAG
The DNA here is from genome assembly GCF_021461395.2 of Schistocerca americana. NCBI lineage: Eukaryota > Metazoa > Arthropoda > Insecta > Orthoptera > Acrididae > Schistocerca > Schistocerca americana. The sequence continues at coordinate 527,541,354 of NC_060125.1, read as the reverse complement.
TGGAAGAACGTGCAGAGAATGTTTTCAACGCCTTAAAAACAGTGATTTTGATGCCGAAGACCGGCATTGCATGGGAAAACAGAACGTTTTCGTAGCTACTGAAACAGACGAAGACAGTCACAGGACGTCATTATCGAAAGCAATTGATGCGTTCGAGCCCAGCACTGAAACACAAACGGCCACAATACAGCGATAGACACGTAAAGGTAATTTTGCAGCAGGTCAGTGTTCGACCCCATGTCGCAAAACCTGTAAAAACATATATGGAAACATTGGAATGAGAAGTCCTATCCCTTCCACCGTATTCTCCATAGGTTTCTCTCTCTGACTACCACCTTTTTCGATCAGTGGCATACAGTCTGGCTGACCAGCACTTCCGCTCTTATGAACAAGTGCAAAATTGAATCGATTCATGGATCCCCACAAAAGACGCCAGTTCTTCCGCCACGGAATTCGTAAGCTATCCGAAAGATGGGAGAAAGTAGTGACCAGCGATGGGCAATACTATGAACCATAATTTTTTTTTACGTTTTTCACAATAAAGCCCCGAACTTCGAGAAAAAACGGCGGAAGCAAAGTTGTAGACGTAGTATTTATAAATTTCTCCCACCTCTACGGCAGGCTATGAATGCCACGCCAGAAAAACAGTTCTTTTTTTGAAGCGAACCAATCAGCGAGCCATTTTCGTGCATTTTCATACGAATTGAGGCGTTGTTCAGCGAGAGGGTGTCCCAGTGATGCAAATCGATGATAATCTGGCGGAGAATAAGCCACATGTCTTAGTATTTCCCAACTGAACGCCTCGATCGCTTCCCTGACGCGTTTTGCTGTGTGTGATGGGGCGTTATCGTGGAGCAGTATGACTCTGTGTTGCCTTTTTCCATATTCCTATCGTTTTTCACGTAATGCTCGATTTAAATCGATCCTTTTCTGTTGGTTGCGATCAGTGTTAACGGTTTTACAAGGTTTTAGCAGCTCATAATAACATGACACCCTTCTGATCCCACCAAACACAGAGCATTGTCTTCCTTCCAAAGCGATTTGGTCTTCCAGTGGATGTCAATGGTTTGTCTGGATTCATCCATGATTTATGACGCTTAGGATTCTCAAAATATATCAATTATTCATCACCTGTCACTATACGATGGAGAAGCGACTTTATTTTGTATCTGTCGAGCAGCATTTCACAAGTGGCCTCTGTATTTGTTTGCTGTCTTCCATTCAGTTCATGCGTAACTCATTTTCGCACTTTCTGCACCTTTACCAGAGTTTTCAACTGAGGAGAAACGGCTTTCAGCGCCACATTCAGTTGTTCCTCGAGTTCCTGTTGAGTTTCAGTATCATCTTCATCCAATAAGCCCTACAATTCGTTGTCTTCAAACTTTTTCGCTAGTTTCCCGTGCTCGTCGTTTCTCACGTTAAAATCACCACTTTTGAATTTTTGGAACCACTCGAAACACTGTGTTTTCCCAAGAGCATGGTCGCCGAAAGCTTCGACAAGCATTCGATGCGATTCTGCAGCAGTTCTCTTCAAATGATAACAGGAAATCAATGCTGTCCGCAAATCGTAGTTCGTAAGCACAAAACTCCGCATGTTTACGGGTTTAAAACAAATACCAATGCATGGAACTTCGGTTACTGTGTGTTGACATTCGTCGTCAGCCGTTACAGGAAGCAGATGGCACTGCAGACGCAGTCGCACGGGCCCTACACTGACGGCTAGCACCATCCATAGGAAAATTCCGAGTTCATACTTCTGCACCTGATACACGTGCGTTTGCCTTTCTTTAACTGTCCTCTAAAGTAAGTCGCAGGTCGCAGGGTCACCATCGTTTCGCTTGCTCCTACATTTCTTCGAATTTTGAATGATCTTCTCCGAGGTCGGCTTCTACCAATTTTTTCGACTTTTCTATAAATAATCCGTATTATTATTTTGCAGCCATGACGTATTAAGCTGATTGTTCGATAGTATTCACACCTGTGAGCACCTTCTTTCTTTGGAATTGGAAGTTTTACATTCTTCTTGAAGTCCGACGGTATTTCGCCTGTTTCATACAGTCTGCACAACAGACGAAATAATTTTGTCATTGATGGCTCTCCCAAGGCATTAATAATTCTGACACTATGTCGTCTACTCCCGAGGCCTTGTTTGGACTTAGGTCATATTCTTCTCACAGTACCATATCTCTTACCTCATCCTCATCTACGTCCTCTTCCCTTTCGATAAGTTCATCTTCTTTGCAGAAACCCTTTATGTACTTCTTCCACCTCTAAGCTTTCCCTTCATTGCTCAGGACTCGTTTCCCATCTGAATTCTAGATATTCATAGAGCAGTTTCTCTTTTCCGCAAAGACCTCTTTAATTTTCCTGTAGGTGGTTTGTGTCTTTCCCGTAGTGAAATATTCTTCTAAATCCCAACATTTGTCCTGTAGTCATTCCTGCTTAGATATTTTGCACTTTCTATCAGTCTCATTTTTTAGACATTTGTATTATATTTACCTGGTTCATTTGCTGCATTTTTAAGTTTTCTCCTTTTATCAACTGAATTCAATACCTCCTGTGTTATCAAAAGGTTTCTAATAGGCATGGTCCTTTTATCTACACTCCTGGAAATTGAAATAAGAACACCGTGAATTCATTGTCCCAGGAAGGGGAAACTTTATTGACACATTCCTGGGGTCAGATACATCACATGATCACACTGACAGAACCACAGGCACATAGACACAGGCAACAGAGCATGCACAATGTCGGCACTAGTACAGTGTATATCCACCTTTCGCAGCAATGCAGGCTGCTATTCTCCCATGGAGACGATCGTAGAGATGCTGGATGTAGTCCTGTGGAACGGCTTGCCATGCCATTTCCACCTGGCGCCTCAGTTGGACCAGCGTTCGTGCTGGACGTGCAGACCGCGTGAGACGACGCTTCATCCAGTCCCAAACATGCTCAATGGGGGACAGATCCGGAGATCTTGCTGGCCAGGGTAGTTGACTTACACCTTCTAGAGCACGTTGGGTGGCACGGGATACATGCGGACGTGCATTGTCCTGTTGGAACAGCAAGTTCCCTTGCCGGTCTAGGAATGGTAGAACGATGGGTTCGATGACGGTTTGGATGTACCGTGCACTATTCAGTGTCCCCTCGACGATCACCAGTGGTGTACGGCCAGTGTAGGAGATCGCTCCCCACACCATGATGCCGGGTGTTGGCCCTGTGTGCCTCGGTCGTATGCAGTCCTGATTGTGGCGCTCACCTGCACGGCGCCAAACACGCATACGACCATCATTGGCACCAAGGCAGAAGCGACTCTCATCGCTGAAGACGACACGTCTCCATTCGTCCCTCCATTCACGCCTGTCGCGACACCACTGGAGGCGGGCTGCACGATGTTGGGGCGTGAGCGGAAGACGGCCTAACGGTGTGCGGGACCGTAGCCCAGCTTCATGGAGACGGTTGCGAATGGTCCTCGCCGATACCCCAGGAGCAACAGTGTCCCTAATTTGCTGGGAAGTGGCGGTGTGGTCCCCTACGGCACTGCGTAGGATCCTACGGTCTTGGCGTGCATCCGTGCGTCGCTGCGGTCCGGTCCCAGGTCGACGGGCACGTGCACCTTCCGCCGACCACTGGCGACAACATCGACGTACTGTGGAGACCTCACGCCCCACGTGTTGAGCAATTCGGCGGTACGTCCACCCGGCCTCCCGCATGCCCACTATACGCCCTCGCTCAAAGTCCGTCAACTGCACATACGGTTCACGTCCACGCTGTCGCGGCATGCTACCAGTGTTAAAGACTGCGATGGAGCTCCGTATGCCACGGCAAACTGGCTGACACTGACGGCGGCGGTGCACAAATGCTGCGCAGCTAGCGCCATTCGACGGCCAACACCGCGGTTCCTGGTGTGTCCGCTGTGCCGTGCGTGTGATCATTGCTTGTACAGCCCTCTCGCAGTGTCCGGAGCAAGTATGGTGGGTCTGACACACCGGTGTCAATGTGTTCTTTTTTCCATTTCCAGGAGTGTATTTGATCCTCTGCTGACTTCAGTATTTCATCTCTTGCGGCTACCCTTTCGTCTTCTACTTTGTTCCTTTCCCCTTTTCTATAATCATCTGTTGCCAAATGCTTCCTGTGAAGCTTCCAACAACCTCTCATTCTTTCAACTTATCTAGGTCCCATATCCTTAATTTCATACGTTTTTTTGTAATTTCATCAGCTTTGATCAACAGTTCTTAACTAATACATTGTGGACCGAGTCCACATCTGTCCCTAGAAATGTCTTACAGTTTAAAATCTGGTTCCAAAATCTCTGTCGTACCATTGTATAATCAGTCTGAAACCTTCTGGTCTCTCCAGGTCTCTTCCACGTATACAACCTTCTTCCACGATTCTTAAATCAGGTGTTTGCAATGATTAAATTATGCTCTGTGGCAAATTCTGCCAGGCGTCTTCCTGTTTCATTCCTTTCCCCCGGCCCGTTTTTCCCTACCATTTTCTCTTCTTCTCCTATCGAATTCCAGTCCCCCATCCCAATTAAATTTTCGTCTCCCTTAATTACCTGAATAATTTCTTTCATCTCACTGTGCATTTCTTCAATCTCTTCATCATCAGCGGAGCTATTTAACATATAAACTTGCACTACTGTGGTGGATGTGGGTTTCGTGTCTATCTTGGCTACAATAATGCTTTCACTTTACTGTTATAGTAGTTTACTCGAATTTCTATTTCCTTATTCGTTATTAAACATAATACTGCATTGAAATTGTATTTATAAACTTGTGTTCACCTGACCAGAAGTCCTGATCCCCCTGCCATCGAACTTCACTAATTCCCACTATGTCTAACTTCAACCTATTCATTTCCGTTTTTAAATTTTCTAACTTACTTGCACGATTAAGGGATCCAGCATTCCACGCCAGTTTTAATTCTCCTGATGATGACATTCTCCTGAGTAGTACCCGCCTGGAGATCTGAATGAGTGGCTGTTTTATCTCCGGAATATTTTACCCAAGAGGATGGCGTCATCATTTAAACACGCAGTAGAGCTGCAAGTCCTCGAGAAAGCTTACGGCAGTAGTTGACCCTTGCTTGCAACCGTTCGCAATGCCAGCATAGCACGGCCGTTTTGGTTGATACTACAAGGCCAAATCAGTCAATTATCCAGACCATAGCTCCTTAAACTACTACAAACTCTGCTGTCCCTCTTCACGAACCACACATTTGTGTGGCCTCTCCACAGATACCTACACTACAGTGCGGCTAGTTATAGTACCCTACCTAAATGGTACCCTACATAAATGATCTAGTAAATGATAGAATTACTGGTAGCGCTGGTAGAATTGACAGGAAAAGAAAAATAAATGAATATGGAAGAGAGAAACTGGAAGCCAGCGACTTCTCTCTCTCTCTGTCTCTCCTTTTTTTCTTTCTTTCTTTTCTCTTTTCTTTCTTTCTCTTTTTTCTTTTTCATTTTACACGTAGTTTGAAGCGCGCATCATTCAGTGATAGTCCATTGTGTATTTTACATCGTTACAGAATATAAATTGCATTTTATAAGTAATAAAAATTGGTTGATCGCATAACTTTTGCACTTTTATGTAACCAAAACAATTACTTTTGATGCAAATACAGTTAACATGCACAAGCAAAAATATATACAATTGTTGTTTATATTTTGTACTCAGCATAACGTACAGCATCGTGATTAAAGGCAATGTCTTCTTTTATGATTGATAAATGTGAGAGTTGTTCATGAACAACAGAAACATGTTTCATGTAAGTTCGCGGAAGTATTGAAGCGATGTTTAATATCTTTTGGTTTCGTGGGTTTTTTTAATTTCAGCTTCTTATTGAGGAAATTAAACGCGCTGTATGGTAAATCTATATTGCTTTCTTTATTTTTACCACAAAATCCATGTGTCTAACGTTACAAATCAACAATTTTCAAATAAACCTGAATTAAGCGTTAACAATTGCAATTTATCTATAAATACTGTTTATTCTTAAGTAACAGACAAGAGAGTAACTACGAGGAACAAAAATGTTTCGTTGGTTACCCGACCCTTCACACATCCTCCCTCAGTGCCTAGACGGTTCACTGCTTCCGGTTTTTATTGGGAGCTAGCGAGGCTCTGATTGCACGTGTAAAGAAAACGATAGTTATGAGATAATGCCCGCAATGGTATGCAACACACGTAACACACAGGTAACACGTGTACGACCTTTACTGACCAAAGCTACAAGTAAAACTGCCGTTGTCTATGGTAGACTGTGGTAGTTTAACAACTCCAGTGACAGTGGTACACAGAACACCCTCCGCTACATACCACAAAGTGGCTTTCGAATATAGATATAGTTGTATATGTAGGTGTGTTTGTAGATGTAGAAGAGGCCCACTCAGATTGTCTCCTAAACCGTTTACATAAATAAGGAACAGCAGAGCGCCTACAACACTTCCTTTGGGAATGCCATATACAAGGTGTGATTCAGAAGTTTCAAGACTGATTCATTTCTGAGTAGGACCAGTTCCGCCGGTTGGGGTAAGTAGTGGGGGATCTCAGGGAACGAACTGACGTTGCGGCAGTTGCCTCCAGAACCCTGGAGAGTGCGCATTGCTTGTAGCGTGAGTGCGTGTCATTGACCTCGGTCGAAAAGTGGGAGAGGCGGAAATGGTGCAGCACTTGGAGCAGCGTTATGCGATTAAGTTTTGCGTGCAACTGAACAAAATCGTCACGGAGACTCTCGATGTGATTCAAGAGGCCTTTAAGGAAGAAGCCATGTCCCGTGCAATGGTTTTCATATGGCACAAACATTTCAAAGATGGCCGTGGGAATGTTGAAGACGACGGCCGCTCTGGCCGAACGGATCAAAGTGTTGAGAGACTGCGGGAACTTTTAAACAATGACCGCCGTCTTAGTGTGAGTGCTCCGCCACTTGAAGGATCGAGTTCGCCGCTTCCGTCTGGCGATCATGAGCGAATGGATTCTCCACCACGACAATGCGCTCGCTCACCGTCGCGCGCCGCCGCCGAAGTTTTGGTCAAGTTCAACGTGACAACACTGCCGCAGCCACCCTACAGCCCCGACTTGGCTCCAAGTGACTTTTTCCTCTTCCCCCGAATCAAGACAGGCTGAAAGGGAAGCGATTCGACTCCATCGACGCCATCCAGCAGGCTTCGACGAGAGCCCTTGACAGCATGACACCCGAGGCCTTCCAGAAGAGCTACGAACAGTGGAAGATGCGCTGGCAGCGCTGTGTTGATGCTAAAGGATCATATTTTGAAGAATTTTAGTCCGCTGTAATTAAATGTCCAATAAATTTCTAGTTCTAAGTCTTGAGACTTTTGAATCACACCCTGTACCTATTCTGTTTTACTCGGTTACATTCCGTCAGTTAGCACGAAATATGACGCTTCTGGCTTGAAATCACTAATCGAGTAGCACAACTGAGATGGCACTCCATAGACATGCAGTTTGATTAGAAGCCGCTCGTGAAGAACGTTGACAAAAGTCTTCTGGAAATCCAGAAATATGGAATAAATTTGAGATCCCCTGTCCATAGCAACTTTTACTGCATGTGAATAAAGAGCTAGTTGTGTTTGAGTCAGCGTTGACTATGTGACAGTAGATCATTTTCCTCGAGGTAGTTCATAATGTTCGGATATAGACCCTCCTAAGGGAACTAGCGAGCTCCTGTTTAATTTCAATGCTACGAATACGTACGCAGAGGTGGTAGGATCCACAGGACCCAAAAAGTTTAAGATTTTGTTGGACACAGCGGCGCAAGTATCAGTGGTTACTAAGAATATAATGGGACGAAGGAAGTTAGACCCAAAACAGTATAGGTCGCGTGGAGCGGGGGATAAGGAGGTCACGCCTTTGGGGTCGGTGACAATTGACTTTCGAATAGAGAAATCCCGATGTAATGCATGCATGGAGGTAGTACCATTGGTAAGCGAGGGCTATGACTTGATCCTAGGAGTAGATTTCTTGCATGAACATCATGCAAAAATTGACCTTGGACAACGAACTGTGGAACTTGGTGGAGTGTTATTTCAGCTAGGGGAAACTGTTGTCAATGCAGAGCTGTCGTGAGGGGCGCTCAACGTCATGAACAAACCAACTGAACCGCGTACATTAGCATTAATGCTTAATTCGCATGAATGTGCGTCCAGTGGCACTGGGAAGTCCCATTCGGGTAAGTGTGGAGTCGAATCTACCTGTGCGTACAGTATGTGTTATTGAACCATTGGAGGATAATGAAGTTTTGGGTTCACTGGGTTGTTTTGTGAAACGAAGTGTTGTAAACGCGCAGGAGGGGAACGTGAATAATTTTAGCGCTGTAGACGCGAATTTGAGGAAAGGAGTTTTAGTAGCAAATTTGGATGTGCCAGATGACGAAGACTGGTGTTCGAGAGGTAGACGAAGCGATCAATCACTAACTGCCGATAGAACTGCGTTGCGTGAGAAAATTAAGCATTTGAAAGGAGAAGAAAGGGAGCATATGGAAGAGTTATTGTGGAAATTTAAGGATTCGTTTTTTCCACAAGGGCCATTACCACCAACTCCATTAGTTCAACATATGGTACCAACATGGAATGAAGTACCTGTTTACCATAAACCATATAGAATACCGAGGTATTTGCTAAGAAATACAGGTTCTGTTGTGACTACCGAGACCTCAATAATAAGACAGTAACTGACGCATAACCCATTCCAAACATATCGGAGGCTTTGGATCACTTAGGACAGTGCCAGTACTTTTCTACGATGAATTTGACAAGTGGTGATCATCAGTTAGAGATGGCTCCAGAGGATCGTCCAAAAACTGCTTTCTCCACTGCTGGAGGCCATTACCGGTACTTTAGAATGCCATTCGGTTTGAACAACGCTCCAGCAACCTTTCAGAGGTTGCTAGGCAGTGTATTGAGGCGTTTGAAACCACGGCAGTGTCTGGTCTATTTGGATGACATTGTAGTGTTTTGGAGTAGTATGCAGCAACATAGACAGCGTTTAAGGGAAGTCTTTAAGAAGTTAAGAGCAGCTCGTTTGACGTTGAGCCTGGAGAAGTGCATTTTTACATTAGAAGAAGTAAAACATTTGGTTCATATTATCAGTAAGAACGGAGTGCGAACAGATCCGGGGTTGGTACAGGTTGTAAGGGATTTTCGGGAACCGAGGACAGTTAAGGAAGTGCAGTCATTCATTGGAATCTGCAATTTCTGTCGAAAGTTACTGAAGGGTTTTGCAGATTTAGCACAGCCGTTGACGCGATTGTTACGGAAGGGTGTGAAATTTGAGTGGACAGAAGAGTGCCAGAAAGCGTTTGACAAACAAAAAGAAGTGTTAACATCAATTCCGGTTCTTGTGTTTCCATATTTTGAAAAGGGGTTTATACTAGCATGCGATGCATCGAATCTAGCATTGGGGTGTGTTCTTAGCGAGGAAATTGATGGGAAAGAACATCCTATAGCCTATGCGTCTAGGCAGTTGAATGCAGCAGAGAGGAATTACTCAACAACAGAGTGGGAGATGCTAGCGCAATCTATGGAATCACATATTTTAGATGTTATTTATATGGGAGAAGATTTCGGGTAGTGACAGATCATGCTGCGTTGAAGTGTTTGTTGGGGTTGAAGGATCCGTCTACTAGACTCACTAGATGGGCTGTGAGACTCAGTGAATTTGACTACGAGGTGGTGCACAAGCCTGGGAAGAAGCACGGTAATGCGGATGCACCAAGTAGGAAGGTGGCAAAAGTAGAAGTCATAGGTTATGACCTAGCAGTATGGCAAGAATTACAGGACGCCGACAACGATTGTAAATTGTATTGGACACAGCCACAATTTAATATGTACAACGGTCTTCTGTGCAGGGAAACGAAGTTAGGGCCAAGGGTAGTAGTGCCAGCGAAGTTGAGGGATGAGGTTTTAAAGGAAGCTCATGATCACGTGTTATCTGTTCATGGAGGACGTAGAGCGACGAATAGGAGAGTGGCGGAGAGGTATTAGTGGAGAGGTAGAAAAGTAGATAAAGCAGATGTGGATCAGTATGTCAAGAATTGTATACCATGTACGCAGAGAGCAGATTTGAGTTGGTAACAGATACAGCTACAACGATTACCGGAAGCAACATGTCCATTCTCTTTGCTGGAGATCGATGTCTTAGGACCTTTCAATCGAACACCATCGGGGAACAGATTGGTCTTGCAATAATAGAGGTGGTGCCTATGCCAAATAAACTCTCAGCAATGGTCGCACAAGCGTTAGTAAACAACTGGATTTTGAAGTTTGGTGTACCGGAGACAGTAGTTACTGACCAAGGGACCAACTTCATTTCAGATTTAATGAAGGAACTGTGTAAATTGTTGAACGTAAAGAAGTTGAGGACGAGTGCATTGCAACCACAGGCGAACGGAAGGGCAGAATGGGTACACAGAACAAATGGGAAGATGATGAGTTTTTATGTGGCTTCTCATCACCATCAGTGGGACTAGTATTTGAGGCATATGGTATGTGCATACAATGCACAAATACCGGTTTCTCTCCATATGAGGTAGTGTACGGGCGAAAAATGCCGTCACCGTTTGATTTAGTGAAGCTACAGAAAGGAAGGACCGATGAATCTGTACATCAACTCGCAGGGACAATTCAGGATGTTTGTAAACGGGTACAAAAGGCGAATACGAAGGCTTTGGAAGGGCAGGAAGACGCAGTGAAGCGGAAAGGAAGTTTACCGCAATATAGAGCGGGGCAATGGGTCATGCTGTCCAGCACCTACACACAAAAACGGAAAACGAAGAAGTTCCTCAAGACGTATCAGCGACCATACCAAGTTGTTAAAACCACATCCCTCGTTAATGTTAAGCTTCAGCTGCCAACTAGAACAACGATAGTACACATTGGGCGGTGACGACCATTTAAGGGTTGCCCGGATGTGATTCCAGGCATGTCACAGGAAGGAAAGAGGAAGAAAGAGAGAGTGATGAGAGGTGCTAAGCACAGAGAAAACCAGGAAGATAGAGTACAGCATGAAGTACCATATTCTTTGCGATCCAGAAAGTAGTAGAGTACTTGTAGTTTTTTTTTTGTTTTTGTTTTGGTGTCATGTGTCATTGGGTTTGTGCAGAGTAATTAGGCATTGTATTTTCATATGTTGCATGTATTTTCGAATATAGCCTGCTGCGGACAGCAGTCCTTTTGAAGAGTGAGGAAGGGTCACTGAAAAGGGAAGTGTAGCATCTGACGTTTGTGGAGTGTTGTTGGAGGAGAAATCAAACGCAGTTCCGGAGAAATAAATGCGTCGGAGTAAATTTTGAGGCAAAACCGTAATAAATATGTGTTGATCGATGTCAGAGTCGTACGATTTCCTGTTTAAATTTTTTGTTATCGACAGTGCTGGGTCAGGAAAGTTGTGTTTATTGCACCGGTTCATATAATGTAAATTTAAGGATAAAAGTAGTCACACAATTGGTGTTAGGTTTGGATCAACAATAGTGAATGTTGGAAGTAAATCTATGAAGCTACAAAGATGGGACACGTGCACAGTGCAGTTATTTTTAGCTAGGGGGAGAGGAATAGACTGTCCAAGGGACTTCGTCGAGCCAAAATTGAGCTTCCAACGGGTTGGGATGCATTGGATCTTTTCCACCTACGAGAATTTGGTAGTAGTAGCAAGTTGTTTTGAGCGGGGAGTGTTTGCAGAAGCGAAACGTATAGAGCTCGAAGGGAGTGGAATTTTAATTAATGGGACTAAGTGTAACATAATAGGACCAACCTTCCACCTGCCAGCGTCAATTTCAGGAGTCACGCAACTGAAAGTTACGCAGCCACAGCTGTACTGGCCAGAAGTCATTTTAGAGTTTTTGCCAAGGCAGAATCTGACCTTGTTAAATCAAACTATGGAGCCAGGTGTGTTGAGATCCGTAAACCAGTTCATTTTAGAGCAAGAGGGCGCAATCAGCCGACCAGCTTGTTCAACATGTTGCTCAGTACAGGGAAAGACAATGGCAAATGACGATCATTTTGAGTACCTCTGTGTCAGGTGTCATCGCAGCCTTAACTTTGTTATGTGTTGTTTTCTTTCTGATCAGGTGGAGAGTTAACTCCAAAAGGGCACCAGTGGATTGGATACCGAGGGCGTGAGACGAGTAGGTAAGGGGTTGATGGAGCAGTGATCGTCCAGTAAGGAATTTTCACGTTTTGTTTCACGTCATGATTTTAAGGGGCACTAGGCCACATGTAAGTTTTCTGATAGTAAGTAAATATGCCATAGATGCTGACCCAAGTAAGTTAAGAGGTAGTTAGGGGTCGTCCTGGAGACCAGGTTGTAACACGCATGGAAGTACAAATGGGTGGGGTCCTTTTTAAACTGTTTGTCGTTTCGTGACCGTTGTTTTTCTTGACCGTGCTTCCTGTCCACACCACGTACCTGATAATCCCGCGGTGGTCGTACTGTTCTGCTCCACACTGCTGCTGGCTTGCCTGAAATTATTCATCGAAATATGCAAGCGAATAAGGGGAGCCACTCAACGTTAAAACACAACACTGTTCGACGTCTGGTATGAACAACTATATTCTGAGACGATTAAAGGAAAATCGCAGGTTGCACTGTTTACATCCGAATTTAGAAGTGTTATCCCAATTAATGGATGATTAACAGTCCACAAAATATCATTTAGACGAGCATACGCGTAACCGACACGACGCGGGTGATTGTTGATGATGCGGAAGCCGAATGATCGAACGAAAGTTCTTACGCTCGCCACACATACAAAAACCTGGTAATAGTCCTCCTTGTCACTAGTAACGATATAACACTGTTCGTAAAGTTAATTTTTCAGTTCTCAATTCTCAATTGTACGAGCGTGCGCGTAACCGTCGCGGCGCGGTTGATTGTTGATAATGCGGAAACGCGATGAACGAACGCACGTCCTCACGCTCGCTACAAGACACTGGCACTTGACTGCACTCTTTTATGGTAACTAATTTGTACTGATTCACATTGGTTCATTCGGGGAGACCGAACACGGCGCGAATGATCGATGCTGTGCGACACGCAACGAGAGGATACATAAATATGTTATCGACGGCACTGCTCAATTTTTCATTACTTCTTGACACACTTTCCTCTGAATCACTTCCATATTTCATCACTTTACTGTAACTGCACTTGTAACAACACTTCAACATGAATACAAAAAAAAAGCCTCTCACATGCAGAGCTACACCACTACACAACATAACAGTACCGTGTCCCGCGCTTGACTCTCTATAGACGCGGCTGCCCGCAAAGATACTCCACAACTAAGCCAACGATATGACAATACTCTTACATTCCCGCACGAAAAAGTTTTCGAATTGTCGAAGAGAATATCAAAAAATCTAGATAATTCCCTCCTGAAGGGTGTTAAGGGGTGGGGGGTATATTGCCCCATCCCACAGGTATATACCATTGCCACATTATGGACCAGACATGAGTTACACATAATCATGGAAACATAAAGAACAGTTGTCAAATATGCAAAATTTTTACATAATAAACGAACCCTACCTACAGTGCAACCTGTATAGCAAAACACAGTTACAGTACAATGGATAAAGTCCCTGAAATAGAAAAGTTTACAAATACAAAAGGTTAGACATGATACACAGATGCCTGAAAGAAGTAGATAAAAAAAATTGTAGGAAAACCCACGCGTTCCACTGCTACTCCAACTAATCCAACTACTCCAAGTAGACAATATCACTGGTGGCACTATTAGGCAAAAAAAAAAAAAGAAAAGAAAAGAACAACAACCCTTAAGAACCTCCATCAGCACCAGGCCGTCAGAACCCAGTAAAAAAAAAAAAAAAAAAAAAAAAAAAAAAAAAAAAAAAAAAAAAAAAACTATTTCACTACTCACAACACTGTGTCACAAGGGAGCGTTCTTTGCATTGAAAGGGGTGGGGAGTGACTGTAGCGTCGATGCTGCGCCGAACGGCAAATGTGCAGTATAGTCGTTAGCTCATCACTCTCGCCTCGCGGTAACCCGTCCATTGGTGTACATGAAACAGGATAGTGACGGTCTCAGTGTTGTCCTAGCAATGCCTATCCAACTTACTCATAGTCCGTTACTACTACAGTAAACATTACGATGGTCTACATGACATAATAAACACATACGCTATTAAGAAGAAAAACATATGGATGTCCACTAACTTAAATTTGGTAGCTAAGTGAATGGTACAAAAATTAATAGCAAATCATTAAGCAAGAGTAGTAAGAAACTTTTAAATGAAAACTTTTGGATAGCACACCTATAAACACTAGACACTAGTAATCACTCAACCATAACACTGTGTGGGCAAGAAGAAATGTAATACATATAATCTAGGTTAAACTGATAGAAGTGAAAAGAAAGAAAAAAAATTGTATATGGCAGTAACACATCCTAGTTAAATCTCACTCGATTAGACTGTCCTCATGAAACCTCACAATAATGAGAAATTAACGTCTGTACTTATGAACAATAGCAGTTGACATATATACAGATTCAGACACGTCACAATATACCACTCAGTCATTAATCTTGCTCACTATGGTATAGTTTAATGTTTTCCACTTGGCGTTTTCCCACGTGGCATTAGGTATGCTGTTGATTGCACCCTCAAAAATATGTGATATACGCCTTCCACTTGCTATGTTTCCAGTATCGCACCTGGTCATCCGATGCATCATGCCTTGCATTCTGATATCCGTAGACGCCATGGTCGCCTCTGTGACCACCATGGCCAGAGAAACCACCATAATGTCTCCTGTAATTACTATTTTACCAATGTCGTCCACTATGTCTATTGTCGAGGTTTGAATGGGTATCTGCATTGGGTTCATCGTTCCCTGATACTCTTCTATCATCTTCTCCTCCTCCTGTTCCTAGTGACTCATACAACATGTCTAATTGTCCTGAGGCCGACTTCATTGCCTCTTTGTCATCTCTATAGATTGCTAACAACGTATCCTGAACTCCAGTTGGTTGTTTACTTATCATCAGGGACAATATTGCTTCTGTCATCACTGGTTCACCTAAATACAAGCTCCTTTCGCAATAATCTTGAAGAAACTTCTTCAAGTTCTGGACACGCCCTCTCTCAAACATTCTACCTTGGTATAGACTGTTATGTAGTTCATTTTGCTTCCGTCGTGACCAATATTGTTGCAAAAATTCCTTTCCAAATTCAGCAAAGGTTGTACACTTATGTCCTATTCTCATACCCTAGGTACCAGCTTCACCTTCCAATCTTGCTGCAACGAAGCGTACCTTTCTTTGCTCATTCCATAATTCAGGCAACACGCCCTTAAATTGATCTAAGAAATCCTTAGGATGCCACCTCCCATTTGGTTCGAAGTTCTTAAAATTCCCTATTCCAAGGAAGACCTTATCATTTCGTATACCAGTTAAGCTGCCTCCCGCAATGTTTCCATTACGTAAAAGTGATTTCACCTGGTTCTCCACCTGCTGACCAACCTGCTCCTTAGTCTTTCCCACCTCACTGTACACCTCTTCTATTCGCCGTGCATAAGCATCCTGGTTTAGCGCAACAGCCGTCATCCTGTGTTTACAGTGTCTCACTTCCTCACTTAGTTGTTCGAAATGCCCGTCGTAAACCTCAACCTTTTTAGTAAGTTCTTCCTTCACTTCTTTGACTTCCGATTCTACTTTTTCAAAACGTTTAGTATTGCCTGAAACGTTCTCCTAAAACCGAACGGTGAGCTGATCTATCCTCTGATGACTTGACTCAGCCAGTTTCCTTAGAGCCTCATTAGTCTCGTCGATCCTTTTACTGAGTGGTTCATTTATCTGCTCTACCGACTGCTTAATATCTTCTTTTTGGCATATAATGTCTTCCCTCTGGCGCTTAATGTCTTCTTTTAATTGTTTATTATCGTGTAATAACGTTTTGAACATGTCAACAATAGACATGTCAGACCTAAATCTATACTCATCCCGTCTAGGCGTTTCCATGATTGGTGACGACACTGCATTAGGACTTCCCATCTCTATTGATATATTACTGTCACCTATACCGGAATCCGACACTCCACTACTCCTTGCTTCTGTTTTCGTCTCCACCTGATTACTTTCGCCTAAAGAGTCTGCTTTCACCTCCCTGTCTACTGCAGATGCGCGAACCTCATTAGTTGCCATATTGAACCACAGATAAGTCAATCAAGCGAGCAATAAACAAATCACAACAACACACAATGGATGGCAATAACCACAACCAAACTATAACGCCGTAAACATTCAACGCTGTAATTCGTGCTCCGAAGCACACATAACATACAAGATCACGTAAAAGAAAAAAAAAAAAAAAGGTAACATAAATATAGTTCTGCAATTTTATTAACTGTTGCTAAAAAATTAGACTACTAAGTAAGCAGGATCTGACAGCGACATTTACTTTACTATACGATCGGCAAGTAAGCAATGTCTCGTAATTTTGGTTATACAAAAGAATTTAAAAGTGTCACTGTTTGTAATTACGTAATTGTAGAATGCAATCTGCACTGCCAGTTAATTACTCTCGTTGCTTCAGTTGCGTGAGGTAACGTTGTGATACGCGACTTACTTTGCGTAGTCTTGTGGCTCAGTAGTCGCGACTGTTGCGCAGCGCCGACTCAGTTGCGGCGTTGGTTGACGCCGTCTGGCTGTCAGCAATGCACCCTCTCCGCAAAGACTGGTAAAATTTGCTGCGTCGCTCTTGGGCACCGCTCACATCATACACGGTGACGGCTGTCAAAAAGTTTTCACTTTCGCCCTTAGGTGCCACTAGCGTCGTCTTCCATAATGGCTGCCAAATAACTGTTCCCTTTCGCACATAGATGTCGCTATCGTCGTCAAAAGCGCACCACCATGGAGTATGTTCCCTTCGTAGCATTAGCTCTTTGCACTGTCATGGATCGGACGAGTATATACACTGTGTCGCAAGTTCTTTTACGTACAGATCCCAAAGCTCACGTGACGTCACTCAATAATATAAACTAACAATCAGTGTTTGTACACAAATGGTTCACTCTCCTAATAAATTATACGGCACTTCTTATCCGAAAATTGCAAGTCCTGAATACACGTCACCATGTAACACGCCCGGAAGTACAAATGGGTGGGGTCCTTTTTAAACTGTTTGTCGTTTCGTGACCGTTGTTTTTCTTGACCGTGCGCCCTGTCCACACCACGTACCTGATAATCCCGCGGCGGTCGTACTGTTCTGCTTGACACTGCTGTTGGCTTGCCTGAAATTATTTATCGAAATATGCAAGCGAATAAGGGGAGCCACTCAACGTTAAAACACAACACTGTTCGACGTCTGGTATGAACAACTATATTCTGAAACGATTAAAGGAAAATCGCAGGTTGCACTGTTTACATCCGAATTTAGAAGTGTTATCCCAATTAATGGATGATTAACAGTCCACAAAATATCATTTAGACGAGCATACGCGTAACCGACACGACGCGGGTGATTGTTGATGATGCGGAAGCCGAATGATCGAACGAAAGTTCTTACGCTCGTCACACATACAAAAACCTGGTAATAGTCCTCCTTGTCACTAGTAACGATATAACACTGTTCGTAAAGTTAATTTTTCAGTTCTCAGTTCTCAATTGTACGAGCGTACGCGTAACCGTCGCGGCGCGGTTGATTGTTGATAATGCGGAAACGCGATGATCGAACGCACGTCCTCACGCTCGCTACAAGACACTGGCACTTGACTGCACTCTTTTATGGTAACTAATTTTTACTGATTCACATTGGTTCATTCGGGGAGACCGAACACGGCGCGAATGATCGATGCTGTGCGACACGCAACGAGAGGAAACATAAATACGTTATCGACGGCACTGCTCAATTTTTCATTACTTCTTGACACACTTTCCTCTGAATCACTTCCATATTTCATCACTTTACTGTAACTGCACTTGTACCAACACTTCAACACGAATACAAAAAAAAAAAAAGCCTCTCACATGCAGAGCTACACACTACACAACATAACAGTACCGTGTCCCGCGCTCGACTCTCTACATACGCGGCTGCCCGCAAAGATACTCCACAACTAAGCCAGCGATATGACAATACGCTTATGAGGTCTTTCTGAAGAGGGGAATAATGTAGCGGAACCATCGCTTAGGACAGGAAAAGTTAGTTTTGTGTGACATTCTGAGCACAAATTACAGCCAGGTTCAGGCTGGATTGCATTGAGTTACGCATACCAACAGTTGCGAAGTGGAACAGAGGCCACAGGGCCGTCAAATTCCTGAAAGAGTATACGTGGCTGATTTGCATATTGCCAGTCGCAGGCAGAAGGGAGCCACTAGCCAACCTAGCATGTTACGAGAACATGACGCGAAGCAGTGCTCTTGGCAAAACAGAGGCGCACAGCCGAGTATAAATAGGTGCCGTTTTCTAACGACATTCATTCAAGTGTGGCAGCTCTCCTGGACGGCAGGGCATGTCACACCACCGCTACACACAGCAGCAGATGGGCGCCAGCATTCCAGTCCACAGCGAGTTGTTGGTTCTAGTCCCTGAGGCCAACACAGGGTGTGTCGCTAGCCAGCCAGCGGTGGGCCACTTCACAGCTACCACGGGGGCAGTCGTCCTGGCTTACAACTCGCGCCGGAGGCATTCCGAGGAGAGGACCGCATATTCAGACTCCAGATCGTGGGCGCTTGTTGTTTCTGCGATCTCAGCCATGCTGGCGAGAAGAAGCAGCAGCTCGGCACCTGCAGCTTACACCAAGCAGCGCTTTGTCGGCACGGATGCGGACCGCTGAGCCATCTGTCTGTGCATTCTGCAGCTGTCCGAGGGTGGCACTACACAGCATTGTGTTGCACCGGCCGCTGGGGTGCTTCCTCAGCATTGCGGGGCCCTGTGATGCAGACCAATAGGAACGAGAGCACTGTAGTTGGAAACAATAAATCACTGGAAAGTTCTTGCCAAGTTTTAATACCGTGCCTTCTACCTCTCCCACTACTTTCGGTCATCCTGATACATTTGGCGTCTGATGCCACTGCCCATCGAAAAAGTCTGTAGTTAGTGGAAGAACACAGTAGATAATGAGGTTTTGCGTAATAATCATATGGAAAAATACTTTCCTCTTTGTGTGCTATCATTTGCCACATCTCTGCGATATATCAAACTGTTTATGAAATATGAGGAATGTTGTGGATATTCAACTCTGGCTTTAACGCTGGCTTGGGGCGATCACAAATTAGTGTGCTACGTCAGATCAATTTTCTTGACATTGGTGACAGATAGACCTCCACCAAAGCCTACAGGAAAATTCTGTATGTTATGTAAATTTCATACACAACAACTTATGTTGTAATGTGCGCCAAACGCAAAATCATAGTGACTCCTGTTTTTCAATGCAAACTTTTTCGACTATCGCGCTGTGTCTTACTTCTACATAAATATCAATATAACTGTGACCATTAACAAAAGGATGGGCACTTCATAATGAACCTGACATATAAAGCTACAAGTAAAGCAAAAATGAAATTTTTTTTACTGAATACTTTCTGTAAAATCGTTATTGAAAGATTTCAGGGCGTGCACCTCGATTTCAGGGCGTGCACCTGCCTAAAGGTGGCAGGCAGTGTCGGCCTCCCCTTCCAAACAAAAGAATGAACTCGCCCAGCACTTTGAACGAAAATTGATCACTGCACATCGGCCACCATATCCCATACAGACTATGCAGGTAGTCCTGTTGACGATGCTACAGATACTGAGATCTGACTTCATCTGATAAGGAAGACTAGCAGTTTTTACCACTTCAGATAGCTCCCATAAAACGAGATAATCTCTTGTGATCCAAAGTGACACACATGAATAGTACTGAGGTGAACAACCACCTGCAGTTGGCTGCACACTGTGCTGTTCATGTCATCCAGAAGCATCCACTCCACATCTAGAATGACTCCCAGCGGGTATGCACACAGATTGCACACTGGGCTTCTCCTCTTTGGCAGTCACATCCCTAAGAGACCCACTTACGCTCCTATACTTGTCAAACAGAGTGGAGGAGACAGCAAACCTACCCACGGCACTTAATGTATAACCTCCGAATAGTTCCAAATCGTCTTAAGTCAAGAAAGAACTTTATCCAAAGTACAGTACCACTACAAAGTTATCTGAGAACTGCCACATATCATTGTGGTTGGACTCTCTGAAAAATACAAAGCTGCACCCCAAAGAGGACATCACACAGGGCAGCTATTACAGTTTAGTACATGGAAGGCACTGAATAGATTAAGAACAGTAGTTGCAAAATGTAAAGTAAGTGTGGTTAAGTGGAGCTACTCTGAAGATGACCAGTGTAAATGTGGAGAAACACAGACACTGAACATTTGCTCATGTGCCAAGGATGGAGGTTGCTGGTACAGTGAAAGATCTACCTTTATGTGAGACAAGGCTATTAGGGGGCAGGATATTTTTTCGGCTCGGTATTAATCAGCATCTGTTTCCCTCAGGCACTTTTTGTCTTGAATATGTTTTACGATTTTGAAGTATACTTTCTATCTTACAAGTACTTTGAACAAAACAATTGGCACAAAATTTTCTAAAATGCTTCCTCAAATTCAGGTACTATTGAATCCCATAATACACACGTGAAAACACCAAATTTTTATCAGATATCTGCGATTTGGTCCGTTTCCAATCCTCCCTTCGCACAGCGATCATCCAGACACCTTTCCGAGTTGGGTTGATAGGAAGTCTGAAGCCAAATGACAGAAATAAGACCATTATAGTAAAATTAAACAGCACCACCAAAAATTATGTATATAAAATAAAATATCGCTTGAACTATTCCTCTTACGTACAAAATTTCTGCAGCGAAGTTAAAATAAACATGGCTACATGTGGGCGAGCATTATCCTGCAACAGAAAAATGTCGTTCCTCAACGTTCATTGGTATCTGGACTTGATGGCGCGCTCCAATATTGCTAAGTTTGCACGTACTGCTGTGCAGTAATTTTGGCGCCATGTTCCAGAAAGCCAATGAGCCGCGTGCACTTGCAGTCAGAGGAAAAGGTCATCATGACTTTCCTGGAGCTAGCGCGCCTGTTATTTCGACTAATCTGCAGAAGTTTCACTGGGAAGCCCTTACAAATCCTCCATACAGTCATTTTTTCTCCCCATGCGATTTCCATATTTTCGGAGTCCTGAAGGGGAACATTCCTGGCCGTCAACTTACTTCACACAAAGATTGCGCACTTGGGTACAATTATTGTATGTATTGTATTGTATGTTAACCGAGGACCTACAAACGACGGAGAGGCTCCGTCCCCACTGCAGCCGCAGTGGTCCACAACCCCACAACGACTACCGCAGTCCATTTCACCCCTCCGCCACCCCACACCGAACCCAGGGTTATTGTGTGGTTCGGCCCCCGGTGGATCCCCCAGGGAACGTCTCACACCAGATGAGTGCTACCCCTATGTTTGCGTGTTAGAGTAATGGTGGTGTATGCGCATGTAGAGAACTTGTATGCGCAGCAATCGCCGACATAGTGTAACTGAGGCGGAATAAGGGGAACCAGCGAGCATTCGCCGAGGCAGATAGAAAACCGTCTAAAAACCATCCACAGACTGGCCATTTCACCGGACCTCGACACAAATCCGCCGGGCGAATTCGTGCTGGGGACCAGGCGCTCCTTCCCGCCCGGAAAGCCGTGCATTAGACCGTACGGCCAACTGGGCGGGCCCTGGGAACAATCATACTTCAGTAAGCAACCACATATATTTTTCCATGAGGCATTGACCGTTTTGTGTCACAGGAGGGCAAAAGCACACTGTAAGACAAGACACCACAAAGGAATTACCTAAGACAAGACACCACAAAGGTATTACCCGAATGGGACGGAAATCGGTAGATGTAATGTTCATGTACAAACAAACAAATGATTACAATTTCAGTAAAATTGGATGATTTCTTCAAGAGAAATAGCTTCACGGTTTGAGGAAGTCAATTACGCTTTGGTCCACACCAGGCCCTTAGGCCAGCAGTTATTCTATACGGTAATGATTAACAGATTTTTTAATGTTCTTCTAAAAGATGTCTTGCCAAATTCTGTCAAATTGGCGAACCACAAAGACATGTAGTAGAAACACTCAACGTGTGCAGGCAGGTGTTATCTTGCTGAAATGTAAGCTCAGGATAGCTTGCCATGAAGAGCAACAAAACGGGACGTAGAATATCGTCGACGTTCCGCTGTGCTGTAAGGATGCAGCGGATGGCAAACAAAGGGATCCTTCTACGAAAATAAATGGCATCCCAGACCATCATTCCTGGCTGTTGTCCATATGGCAGGCGATAGTCTGGTTGGTAACCCACTGCTATCTGGGGCGCCTCCAGATACGTCCTCTGTCTGGAATCTGATTGACTAGAGTATTATCGTCTTCAGCGTCGATTTCCGATTCGAATTGAGCGCCGATGACCGGCAAAGACGTGTACTTAGAGCCCACATACGGCCGTGGGACACCGATCTGACTGTTGCCCATCATACAGCCCGACAACCAGGAGTGATGGTCTGGAGTGCCACTTATTTCATAGCAGGACCGCTATGGTTGACATCCGCTGCAAACTTACAGTACTGCGGTAAGTCGACGATATTCTACGCCTGTTTTGTTGCCCTTCATGGCAAGCCATCCTGGGTATACATTTCAGCAAGATAATGCCCTCTCCCACGCAGCGAGAGTTTCTGCTAGTATTCGTGCTTGCCAAACCCTACCTTGGCCAGGAAGGACCTTCTAACGATCTTGGAATTTTGACGATCTAACGCGCCAACTGAACGGAATTTAGCACCAACGACCTTTGTTGAAATTAATACAATTATAGACATTCTAGAAAACAAATTTTCGTGTAGAGCAGAAGGAATGTCAAACAGAATTCTGAAAAGTTGTCCTAAGTTGATAAGTAATGTCCTTTGTGATGTATGCAATGCATCACTGGCACAGGGAATTTTTTCAGAGAGTTTAAGATATGCAATTGTTAAACCACTTCATAAGAAAGATGACAAGGCAGACTTATACAATTGTCGCCCAAGTTTTCGAAAATATTCGAAAAGGTAAGATACTCAAAAGTAGTCGCACACTTAAGTGGAAACAATTTTAGTTTCCATATCACAGTTTGGATTCCAGTAGGTTTCCCTCATTGAGAATGCTAGTTATACATTCACTTATCACATAGTACAAGACTTAAATAATAATATATCACTAACTAGTATTTTTGTGATCTTTCCAAGGCTTTTGACTATGTAGGTCATATTACTCTATTAGAAAAAACTTAAGTTTTATGGAACGGATGACCTTATGAACAACTAATCTGAATCATACTTGAGAAACAGAATGCAGAAGTTTTTGCTCAATAACTCAGACATTATCAGAAACATAAAAAATTTTTGTGCTTGTAGGGTAGAGAGAGAGAGAGAGAGAGAGAGAGAGAGAGAGAGAGAGAGAGACCACAAAGGGAGGCCACAGGGTTCAATTTTGGGTCCACTCTTATTCCTTATATCTGTGCATGACCTTCCACTTAACATTCAACAAACAAAAATGGTACTTCTAGCAGACAATACTAGTATTATAATAAAACCCATCAGAGAGAAGCAGCAGAAGAGTTTGCAAGTGATATTTTCCACGGAATTACTAAGTGGTTCTCTGGAAATGTGCTCTCCCTAAATTAAAAAGAAACGCATTACATTCAATTTTCACCAACAAATAGAGTCATAGCAACAACAATTGATATAGCACATGTGCAGGAGTCAGTAAACAGGGTAGAATGCTCCAAATTTTTGGGTGTACATATTAATGAATACTTGAACTGGCAGAAGCACATTGTTGATCTTCTCAAAAATTTAAGTTCATCTACTTTAGCTCTTCATGTAGCTGCTAGTCTTGGAAACAAACGTATCAGTCTTCTGACCTATTTTGGCATATTTCCACTCAATAATGTCTTATAAAATAATTTTCTGGGATAGCTCATCACTTAGAAAGAAATGACTGGCTGTACGAAAGCGAGCAGTAAGTATAGTATGTGGTGTTCACCTAAGGATATCATGTAGGTAGCTATTCAAGGAGTTGGGCATTTAAAATGAGACATCACAACACATGTATTCTTTAATGAATTTCGTCATAAATAATCCAGTGCAGTTTCAGATAAACAGTGATGTCCATACCTACAACACTTGACGGAAAAGTGATCTTTAGTACCCATTGCTAAAACTGACAGCAGGTCCGAAAGGAGTTCAGTATGAAACAACAAAAAGTTTGGTCATTTGCCATAACATAAATTGTCCCAAAGGGTTGCAAAATGTGTTTTAAATCTGATTTAAAATCATTTATCCTGGACAATTTATTCTACTCCAGTGATGGATTTCTATTTAAAATCTGGTAGTAATTAAACAATAAAAAATTAATAATTGAAACTTTATAAATAATTAAGCGTAGTTGCACTAAAAATAATGTGCTCATTAATGTTAACGCTATTATATGTAGCCTGTTATATTTCTCTTTCCACACAATTTCGTTCAAATAATCTTTGGAATGTGTAACTAAGTAATTAATTATCCTTTAGAAGGACATCCAACAACTCAGTCAACGCCAAACCTAATAACTGCTTGCATAGGGAGCAGAGATGGACCAACGCCTTATTGACTTTCTCAATTTGTGAAGCTCTTTGTCTTGAATAAATCATCCAATCTTTCTGAAATTATAATAATTTGTTTGTCTGTACGTGTTCAGCACGTTACCGAGTTCTGTTCCATTCGGATATTTCTTCGTGGTACGACGTTTTTCTTCTTTTTTTGTGTTGGAATGTACTACAATTTTAGCGATTACTTTTGATATAATAAAGTTTACTTATTTTTTAGGGTCCCGTGCCGCAATCGGTAAAAACGGGACCCTTGTAGTATCTATAGGATCGCTTTCCTGTCTGTCTATACGACTGTTAAAAATGCCTTTTCTTAGGAACGGGTAGACGTATCAAGTTGAAATTAATGTCACATACTAAGATCTATGATTTCTTGGTGGTGTAAGAAATTGAAGCTTCTAAGTCATTGCAACAAAAGCTACGGTCGTTAGGTAACATATTTTGATTCACGGAAAATCACTAATCAAAACCTACTGCTTACCTCCCGTATGCCTAGAATCATGAAATTAGGTAAATAGCAAGGTTTCACAGTACAACAAAATGAAAAATTCCGAAAACTGTGAATCTGTAATTGTTGTTGTTGTTGTGGTCTTCAGTCCAGAGACTGGCTTGATGCAGCTCTCCATGCTACTCTATCATGTGCAAGCTTCTTCATCTCCCAGTACCTACTGCATCCTACATCCTTCTGAATCTGTTTAGTTTATTCACCTCTTGGTCTCCCTCTACGATTTTTACCCTCCACGCTGCCCTCCAATACTAAACTGGTGATCCCTTGATGCTTCAGAATATGTCCTACCAATCAATCCCTTCTTCTAGTCAAATTGTGCCACAAATTCCTCTTCTCCCCAATTCTATATAGTACCTCCTAATTAGTTATGTGATCTACCCATCTAATCTTCAGCATCCTTCTGTAGCACCACATTTCGAAAGCTTCTATTTTCTTTTTGTCTAAACTATTTATCGTCCACGTTTCACTTCCATACATGGCTACACTCCATACAAATACTTTCAGAAAAGACTTCCTGACACTTAAATCTATACTCGATGTTAACAAGTTTCTCTTCTTCAGAAACGCTTTTCTTCCCATTGCCAGTCTACATTTTATATCCTCTCTACTTCGACCATCATTAGTTATTTTGTTCCCCAAATTGCAAAACTCATTTATTACTTCAAGTGTCTCATTTCCTAATCTAATACCCTAAGCATCATATGATTTAATTCGACTACATTCCATTATCCTCGTTTTGCTTTTGCTGTTGTCCATCTTATATTCTCCTTTCAAGACACTGTCAATTCCGTTTGGCTGCTCTTCCGGGTCCTTTCCTGCCTCTGACAGAACTACAATGTCATCGGCGAACCTCAAAGCTTTTATTTCTTCTCCCTGAATTTTAATTCCTATTCCGAATTTTTCTTCTGTTTCCTTGACTGCTTGCTCAATATACTGATTGAATAACATCGGGGATAGGCTACAACCCTGTCTCACTCCCTTCCCAACCACTGCTTCCCTTTCATGCCCCTCGACTCTTACAACTGCCATCTGGTTTCTGTACAAATTGTACATGGCCTTTCGCTCCCTGTATTTTCCCCCTGCCACCTTCAGAATTTGAAAGAGAGTATTCCAGTCAACATTGTCAAAAGCTATCTCTAAGTCTAAAAATACTAGAAACGTGGGTTTGCCTTTCCTTAATCTATTTTCCAAAATAAGTCGTAGGGTCAGTATTTCCTCGCGTGTTCCAACATTTCTACGGAATCCAAACTGATCTTCCCCGAGGTCGGCTTCTACCAGTTTTTCCATTCGTCTGTAAAGAACTCGTGTCAGTATTTTTTGCAACCGTGGCTTATTAAACTGATAGTTCGGTAATTTTCACGTCTGTCGACCCCTGCTTTCTTTGGGATTGGAATTATTATAATCCTCTTGAAGTCTGAGGGTATTTCGCCTGTCTCATACATCTTGCTCACAAGATGGTAGAGTTTTGTCAGGGCTGGCTCTCCCAAGGCTATCAGTAGTTCTAATGGAATGTTGTCTACTCCCGGGGCCTTGTTTCGACTTAGGTCTTTCAGTGCTCTGTCAAACTCTTCACGCAGTATCATATCTCCCATTTCATCTTCCATTTCCATAATATTGTTCTCAAGGACATCGGCCTTGTATAGACCCTCTATATACTCCTTCCACCTTTCTGCTTACCCTTATTTGCTTAGAACTGGCTTTCCATCTGAGCTCTTGATATTCATGCAGTTGGTTATCTTTTCTCCAAAGGTCTCTTTAATTTTCCTGTAGGCAGTATCTATCTTACCCCTAGTGATATACGCCTCTACATCCTTACATTTGTCCTCTAGCTATCGCTGCTTAGCCATTTTGCACTTCCTGTCAATCTCATTTTTGAGATGTTTGTATTCCTTTTTGCCTGCTTCATTTACTGCATTTTTGTATTTTCTCCTTTCATCAATTAAATTCAGTATCTCTACTGTTACCCAAGGATTTATATTAGCCCTCTTCTTTTTACCTACTTGATCCTTTTGTAACCTCCCCCTCACTTACCGACCTTAATGACAGTGAAAAATGAAACCGCGTGTACCTAATGGGAGTTTTGGAAAAGCAATCGTCACCGAAGTTAACCTGTCGGTAAAGAGGGAGGAAAGAGTTACATCTAAATGAAAGGAAAAATGCAAATGAAACTGGTGGAAATTAATTTTGAAAAGGGGTAAAGTTAATAAAGAAAGTAAATGTGCGGCCGTTACGTTAACAATTAACTAGCGGTAATTAGATATTTGAGATTTGGGGGAAATCACGGTCGCCAGTCCTAAGGACAATTACTATAGTAACTGAAAAAGAAAGGTTATTACACATATAATTAACACTAGAAGCGTGGCAACTGAAGGTTGACACGTGTAGTGTGAAAACTGAAAGTCTGTCAGAAGTAATAAATTTCGCTACACTCTGACTTAATTTAGCAAAAGAATTAATAACACCGGAAAATCGAAAGTTAATTTAGTGACTGAAGTTAATAGTGAGCTTTCTTTCTGAAGCACATCGAAATCCAGTAAAATACGGTTAGTCTTGGACTACCTCAACAATCATTTCAAAAGCTACTTGAATCTACGCAATTTAGAAAGAAGAGATTTATCTTTGAACTTGAATTAAATGATTCTGAACAATTAACAATAGTAAAATTTAGTACGTACCAAGCTGAGCTGCAGTCACAGGTAAGCTAAAATACGGTAACAAAGCTCGCACTCTTAATTCGTGCTTGTGTAATCTGAATATTGTAGCCAGCTCTGAGACTTTAACTGAACTTTGAAATTAAAGCAGTGAAATGGAATTATGCTGGCGTTTGAATTTCAACGACACTCGGGTTCATTTCGGAAAAGGAAGGGACCCTGCTTGGCAATGAAATTGGGACAATGAGCAACAAAGGTTCATGCTAAGTTGCTGTAATTTTGCGAGACAAATGGAACAATTTGAAAAGCTGAGGTCTGCCATACAGTTCTGAAACTTTACGTGCTTTTAGTCTTCCTTGTTGGTTGATTGAAGGTTTGAAGCCGTCGATCGAGGAGGTGGCGACAGTCACTCATTGTCGGCCGTCGCTGTTGCAGAAGCTGGATGTTGGCGCGCCTTCTTCTCGACACGGTCACCAGGCGAAACGGGCTCTTGATGTGCGCCAGCTAATGCTTCCCGTCCGCGACACCATGTCAGAAACTATCATCGCGAGTCGAGCGCAATTACATGCTGCCAAACCCCGAAAGCGCGGCAACTCGCGGGAGCGTCACACAACACCTGCTCCACTCGCTACTCCCGCCAGACTCTCACTGTTCTGCCCGCGCTCCACGCGGCAGAGTTAACACTACCAAAGATCCTACACACTTTGATTCTTCACACGACCTATCGACGTAATCGTTCGATAGCAGTTTTCCCTAGGCAAGACCCAGCGTAAAAATACAAATAATATTTACGAAACAAACCAATTATACATCGACATAAATGCATAAATATACAAATAGTAAAACAATTACAATATACAAAGAGACAGAAATGTCATATCTTGAGGTAACAAAACAAGGAAAAAAATAATAGTACAATAGATGGAAATAGGAGGATATGCATTTCCGGCGTTACACGTGCCCCACATTGTCTGAGGATGTTCGTGTAACGTAAACAGACTCAGAAAATGTCCCAAAAAAGAAACAGCGGAAATGCATATGCTCAAAACATCAAAAAAATTTAGCATTCGTCTAATTAACCATAAACCAATTTGTAGACAATAATAATTGAGTGGAGAAACTCCTAATCTTATTCCACTCTGTCATCTTGCACAAAATAAAACAGGTTGACAACATATCAAAATTCATAGAAAACATAGAAAACGGTTTAGCTATTCCAAAATCATTAAAATTCGTAACACTATAAGAAATGGAATACTATTTGCAAAATTGATCAGAGTACATGGTCATAAAAAACAGGTATATCAAAATACGCAAACTAATAATTAATTACATAGAATACACATATTTATGTAACCTTTTCATAATTAATATTCTCGTCATGTCCAATTAACGCTAAACAAGAAAATAATATACAGCAGATAAAATAAAACATAAATATTGACAGCAGAATCCTTTCACATCAGCTGTCCGGGAAGAAAAGCAACTCCACATTCCGTACTCGCGAGTACAAAGGATGCCGACAGCGGCACAAGAGCCAACAGCGGCACAAGAGCCGACAGCGGCTCGCCTCGCCAGTATTGTTGCGCCCGCGTGTGCGGCACGCTTGATCTCACTCGCCCTTATGACGGCGTTTCCAGAACGTCCGTTTCACTGAATTCTTTAGGAAAAACTCACTCCCGAGTAATCTCAAGGAGTCCCTTAATACTATCACAGTGGATAACTCAACACTGTCCATCATCACACGCATGTACTAGCCTGAAACTTAAAACAGCGTCTAAGTACATCGGCAATGACTAGTAAATCACATATTTATGAAATCTTACAGCTATTTACAAAATCATATTTACATTCCTTAATCTACTGTGACTCAGCTGAAAACTTAAACTAGCAGCTTGGATTTTTCAGTTGATTAGATCATGATTAAATTGATTAAAATTAAATTGATTAATCAAAATTAATTACTTATTAATTACAACTTCTTTAATGACCTTGGTCAGTCAAAAGCATGGCAATCTAGCAAATCGTTAAATCTTACACTCTATTTTACATACTGTATAAATTACCCATTGTGTGGTATTAATCGATCCTAGGTTGGAACAATTTCAAGTCTACAATATTCCGTAAGCATTTGTGTGAGGCATACCAATGACTTTATATGGTCCATTATAAACAAACTTAAATTTAGAGTTTTCATGGTCTATCTCGCTCGATTTCTCATGAGCTTTTACAAGTACTAAGTCTCCGATTGCAAACTTAGCAAAACGCGCTTTAGCGTCATGACGACGTATGCGAGCATCGGCTTTTAGCTTCATTACTTCTCGCAAACGATCTTTTTTCACACCAATACTAATGTTAATCCGTGGAGGGAATTTGATTATCTCTTCCAGTTCACTTTCTACACTTTTGTCAATGCCGAAATTCCTCATGTTATGGCAGTTCAAACTCATTCCTACGTCAATGTCATCCGGCCAGTTAACAATGTGTATAGGCTGGTATTGCCTATGCACACCGTCTCCTGCCTCGTCAAAACTAACTATCATTGTTTTATCTAGTGACATACATGTCAAAGTTTTGCTTTCGCAGTTAATCACTGCATGGTACTTTAATAGCCAATCTAACCCGATAATTACTTCCGTAGTTAAGTCTGGCACGACGACAAACTCTTGTTCAAATCGTGCCCCACATATCTCGAAGTTGACAAAAGTCTGTTTTGTGACCGGTTTACTGGCCTTCCCAGTAGCACCGATAATTTTCACCCCTGTTACTGGCATAACTACGATGCCAGGTCTGTCTTTCAGTAACTGAAATATTTTTCCAGATACAGCACTCAATTCTGCACCGGTGTCAATCAACACGTTTAGTTGTAGGCCGTGCATATTAGCAGACACTACTATCTGTCTACACTTGTCCTCGACTGTTTCTTTATTTTCCCATAGTAAATCCTTGTCTATATCCAGGTCATTCCAGAATAAACCATCCGGCTTTGATCCTAAATCCGGTTTATCTGGCGGCTTTTTCAGCCTCTGTTTACATACAGTTTTAATTTCAACACGTTTGTCCTGAGGCTTAGTCTGTAGCTTCGCCTCCAATACCGAAACCTTTTCCTGTAACTCGTCAACTAGTGAGTGTTGCTTTGCTATCAATTCACTAATTGTCACCTTCGTTGATTCCACTTTGGTCAGATTGATCTCATCTGCCAATCTACCTGGAGAAATGTGCCCAGTAGTATCTGCAATTACTTCCTCTAGATCTGCGCAACCCACACTGTTATCGTCTGACCGTATAACGTCAGCTCTAAACTCATACACACTGTAATCTACGTGGTTTCCTACCAATCGTGTCCGGCTATCACTAAAATTTTCGTAATCTTTCTCCTTAATACTCTCGCAATGTTTAAACTGGATGTTCGCGTCGGATGGGTCGGCTACTTCTACCACTACAACTTTCGGTAAAGTCTGCCGGTTAGGGCCAGAGCTTTCCGTTACTACTTCAACATTCAACTCTTGCGGGACGAAACACGACGCATCTTGCTCGTGCTCCCCATTAACATAAACTATTTCTAGTAAAGTTTGCCGATTAGGGCCAGAACTTTCTATCATTTCACAAACACTATCTTCCTGCGGGACGAGACGCGGAAAATC
The DNA here is from genome assembly GCF_021461395.2 of Schistocerca americana. NCBI lineage: Eukaryota > Metazoa > Arthropoda > Insecta > Orthoptera > Acrididae > Schistocerca > Schistocerca americana. Next base: position 527,509,857 of record NC_060125.1, on the reverse strand, counting down.
CTTCACGCGCTCCCCATAAACGCTTCTCCCATACAGACCCCTATAATCTCTTAGTTCGTCGTGTAAGCGACCGAACTGCCTTAACCAGACCTCTTCCCTCTCTGCATCCCCTCGCTCGATGACGGACGTGTTATCCGACATCTGATCTTCTCTCAACAATTGCGAATCATTCTTAAACTCAATCTCCAGTTCCGCTGTGGGTATTACAGCTGCCACTTTATAATCGATTTCCGGAACACTACTTAAATTGTTCTCACTGACAGTGAAGGTATTTTCTACTGCCGTGTATACAGTTGATCTACTACTTGTGGGCGCACTCCTTTCTCCTAACACTGGCACACTCTCTCGCCGTTGATTATTCCACACGAAATTTCCATAACGACGACACCTGGGTTTTCTCCTGTTATTGGGCCGCCAAAATTTCTCCACGCCCGGTCGGCCCCTCACCGGCGCGGCTAATGGTTTCCCTGTCTCGTCCCAGCAGATACGCTCCCCGGATACTGCTGAGGCGGCTGGTCACACCCTCTGGCGTTATTACTATTCTGCGCAGCCCGTATCACGCTAGTATGATACTGGTTTTCGTCATTCCGGTTATTATTTGCATTGTACCGATTGTTATTACGGTCCGAACCATTATTGTCATTGCTGCGGTATGCATTATTCCCATGGTTATCGTTGTTATGGTTGGGGTGGTACCCGTTGTTGTTACCACGGCCTCTACCACTGTCGCGATTATTGCGCCAATTGTCCTCGTCCTCAACTCTTTCCAGGAAATCATTGATTGTCCTGTAATTGCTTCCTACGTAGCGTTTTGTATCATCTGGAAGCTTCTTGTAGAGTTCCCAGACTATTTCGGATTCCGTGCGGCGATCACGCAAATATTCCAACTTGCGGATCCAGCCCTCACAAAACTCCCTCATCGAACCGCGCGAATTCGCATCGAAAGGCCTCGATACGACAAATTCGCGCCAGACACTTTGCTGCTTTTGCTCTGACCAGTATTCAGCCAGAAACAAATTTTTAAACTCGTCAAAAGTCAGGTTCGTAATGTTGAGGTTTAAGCCCCAACGCTTGGCATCACCAGCCAGCACATCAATAACCGCATTAATTTTTCTCTCATTAGTCCATGATCTGGGTAAAACTCTTTCACAATTCTTAATGAAATCTGTCGCGTGTATACCGCCTTTTTTCAAGGGGTCGAACCGCTCCTCTTTCGTCAACAATTCCGAACTATGTGCACAGATTGGCACATAGCTCTGTTTTTCATCAAATTTCTTTTCTAATTCCGACACTCTCGTAATTACTTGGCAAGTGGTTGTCGCAAGCGTTTCCACTTCCCTCTTTTTCTCTTCTCAGGTATTAGCCTGCTCCCTCACTTTAGTGTCTACTTCGGACACTAAAGCCTTTAAAGTTTCCACCTTCTGTTGATCCTCTTTTTTCACTAATTGAATTTGTTCCGTCACCTTATTCTCGATGATCGGAGCAACTGCTTCTCCTACACTTTTCTCGATTCTGCTAATTTCGGAATCAAAGCGAGTATTTATGCTCGCAATTTCCGCCTGAACGCCTATCATTTCCTGTTTAAGATTACCGATTTCGGTATTAATTACAACAATATCTTCTTTGATTTTATCAACTTTTGTATTAACAACTCCAACATTGTGGTTAACAACATTAATAGCTTTGTTCTGATTGTCTAGCTTTCGTTCAATTTTTTCAGACTGAGCTTCTTGCTTGGCAGACAGAGCTATAATTTCTGCCGATTGACTCTTGATTTCATTAATCAAAGCATTCAATAAATCAGTTAAATTCCCAGAGACTACCGGTTTTACTTCCGTAGCTGGTTCCTCTATACATGTTCCTCCGTATTCATCATCAAGGGGTACAGATTTGATTTTCGCTTCCGATTCCGAAACATTTTCTAAAGTTTGGAATTCCATTTCTGCTCTTTGTTGCGTTTCGGCGGTCGCGTCTTTCATGCTAGCCGCCTGCCCCTGAACAATGGGAACCGCCGTGCGCGTTTCCCACTGTTCGACCGATTGTTCCGTATCCAAGTCTACCAAATTTTGGTAATTGTTGCCTTCACTCATTTTAATAATTTTCAATATAAATGCCAAATCTCAAATATAATTAGATTTACTCCCACTACTTAATGTCGCTGACGTAACGACCTGTTCGTAACCAATACTTTGTTACGAGATTTGCACCATACAAAATTCGTGTCCAGAACAACCTCAAAACTGAAGATTGTCCTGTCACCAGGTCGCCACGTGTAACCTCCCCCTCACTTACCGACCTTAATGACAGTGAAAAATGAAACCACGTGTACCTAATGGGAGTTTTGGAAAAGCAATCGTCACCGAAGTTAACCTGTCGGTAAAGAGGGAGGAAAGAGTTACATCTAAATGAAAGGAAAAATGCAAATGAAACTGGTGGAAATTAATTTTGAAAAGGGGTAAAGTTAATAAAGAAAGTAAATGTGCGGCCGTTACGTTAACAATTAACTAGCGGTAATTAGATATTTGAGATTTGGGGGAAATCACGGTCGCCAGTCCTAAGGACAATTACTATAGTAACTGAAAAAGAAAGGTTATTACACATATAATTAACACTAGAAGCGTGGCAACTGAAGGTTGACACGTGTAGTGTGAAAACTGAAAGTCTGTCAGAAGTAATAAATTTCGCTACACTCTGACTTAATTTAGCAAAAGAATTAATAACACCGGAAAATCGAAAGTTAATTTAGTGACTGAAGTTAACAGTGAGCTTTCTTTCTGAAGCACATCGAAATCCAGTAAAATACGGTTAGTCTTGGACTACCTCAACAATCATTTCAAAAGCTACTTGAATCTACGCAATTTAGAAAGAAGAGATTTATCTTTGAACTTGAATTAAATGATTCTGAACAATTAACAATAGTAAAATTTAGTACGTACCAAGCTGAGCTGCAGTCACAGGTAAGCTAAAATACGGTAACAAAGCTCGCACTCTTAATTCGTGCTTGTGTAATCTGAATATTGTAGCCAGCTCTGAGACTTTAACTGAACTTTGAAATTAAAGCAGTGAAATGGAATTATGCTGGCGTTTGAATTTCAACGACACTCGGGTTCATTTCGGAAAAGGAAGGGACCCTGCTTGGCAATGAAATTGGGACAATGAGCAACAAAGGTTCATGCTAAGTTGCTGTAATTTTGCGAGACAAATGGAACAATTTGAAAAGCTGAGGTCTGCCATACAGTTCTGAAACTTTACGTGCTTTTAGTCTTCCTTGTTGGTTGATTGAAGGTTTGAAGCCGTCGATCGAGGAGGTGGCGACAGTCACTCATTGTCGGCCGTCGCTGTTGCAGAAGCTGGATGTTGGCGCGCCTTCTTCTCGACACGGTCACCAGGCGAAACGGGCTCTTGATGTGCGCCAGCTAATGCTTCCCGTCCGCGACACCATGTCAGAAACTATCATCGCGAGTCGAGCGCAATTACATGCTGCCAAACCCCGAAAGCGCGGCAACTCGCGGGAGCGTCACACAACACCTGCTCCACTCGCTACTCCCGCCAGACTCTCACTGTTCTGCCCGCGCTCCACGCGGCAGAGTTAACACTACCAAAGATCCTACACACTTTGATTCTTCACACGACCTATCGACGTAATCGTTCGATAGCAGTTTTCCCTAGGCAAGACCCAGCGTAAAAATACAAATAATATTTACGAAACAAACCAATTATACATCGACATAAATGCATAAATATACAAATAGTAAAACAATTACAATATACAAAGAGACAGAAATGTCATATCTTGAGGTAACAAAACAAGGAAAAAAATAATAGTACAATAGATGGAAATAGGAGGATATGCATTTCCGGCGTTACACTCTGCTACCTTCACTATTTCATCTCTCAAAGCTACCTATTCTTCTTCTACTGTATTTGTTTCCCCCATTCTTGTCAGTCGTTCCCTAATGCTCTCCCTGAAACTCTCTACAACCTCTGGTTCTGTCAGTTTATCCAGGTCCCATCTCCTTAAATTCCCACCTTTTTGCAGTTTCTTTAGTTTTAATCTACAGTTCATAACCAATAGATTGTGGTCAGAGTCCACATCTGCCCCTGGAAATGCCTTACAATTTAAAACCTGGTTCTTAAATCTCTGTCTTACCATTATATAATCTATCTGAAACCTGCCAGTATCCTCAGGCTTCTTCCATGTATAAAACCTTCTTTTATGAGTCTTGAACCAAGTGTTAGCTATGATTACGTTATGCTCTGTGCAAAATTCTTCCATGCGGCTTCCTCTTTCATTCCTTACCTCCATTCCATATTCACCTACAACGTTTCCTTCTCTTCCCTTTCCTACTATCGAATTCCAGTCACCCATGAGTATCAAATTTTCGTCTCTCTTCAGTATCTGAATAATTTCTTTTATCTCATCATACATTTCATCAATCTCTTCGTCATCTGCGGAGCTAGTTGGCATATAACCTTGTACTACTGTGGTAGGCGTGGGTTTCATATCTATCTCGGCCACAATAATGCGTTCACTTCGCTGTTTGTAGTAGCTTACACGCATTCCTATTTTTTCATTCATTGTTAAGCCTATTCCTGCATTACCCCTACTTGATTTTGTATTTATAACCCTGCACTCACGTGACCAGAAGTCTTGTTCCTCCCGCCACCGAACTTCAGTAATTCCCACTATATCCAACTTTAATCTATCCATTTTCCTTTTTAAATTTTCTAACCTACCTGCCCGATTAAGGGATATGACATTCCACACTCCGACCCGTAGAACGCCAGTTTTCTTTCCCCTGATAACGACGTCATCCTGAGTAGTCCCCGCCCGGAGATCCGAATGGGGGACTATTTTATCTCCGGAATATTTTACCCAAGAGGATGCCATCATCATTTAACCATACAGTAAAACTGCATGGCCTCGGGAAAAACTACAGCTGTAGTTTCCCCCTGCTTTCAGCCGTTCGCAGTACCAGCACAGCAAGGCCGCAATTATGTTACATGAAAGAAAGTTTGTTATCAGAGTGACTGTCTGACCGTCCATCTGATAAGACCCATTTTCCTCAGGAAAAGGTTGAAGTATGAAGTAGAAATTTATGGCACATGCTAGGAGCTGTGGTGTCTTGGCGTTGTAATAAACGTTAGCTTCTAAGTCAATGGAATCAAAAGGTACGGCTATTTCTGTCATCTATTATGATGGTCGCAAAGTCACTCATCAAAAGCTATAGAGTACTTCCTGTTGATCAACAATGACGTAAAAATAAAGGAAAAAAATTCGAAAACTGCTAATTTATAATTATATCACACGAAAAAAATATTTCTTTTGTGATTTGTTATCCGACGTCAAACTTGAAATTAAAACGAAGTCTGCGAATGTGTCTTTCACACACAATTTGAAACACCACATCTACGTGCAGTAATCGCTCCTGGTTATTTAATGACGGATAAATTCCGAAACGCGTCATATGAGCAATAAAGTCATTCCTTGTCTGTTGTTTGGATTTTACCATTGCGACCCAGTCAGCCTGAATGCAGATCTGATTATTAGAAGAATAGTCGCCTGCCCCCTGCATGATATATATTTTTGAAATTAAAACATTCTCGAAAATCTTGGGAGCGCTGGGACCGATATCTTGTCAGTATCAATGTTGATTACAGACAAAAAACGGTCGACATGCTCGAACTGTCTACGTACATAATTAAGTCTGTACGATATCCTTTCTACGTGAGTACTACACGCAGCTGGCCAATTTTATGATAGTCGCAAACTCACTCATCAACACCTATAGAACTCAACTTCCTGTTGACCTAGAATCATGAAATTTGGCAAGAAACAAGGTTTTACAGTGTTGTATTGTACTGTATTGTAAGCGGAGATCTAAGAAACGACGGAGAGGCTCCGACCCCGCCGCAGCCGCAGTGGTCCACAAACCCACGACAACTACCGCAGTTCACGTCACCCCTCCGCCGCCCCACACCGATCCCAGGGTTATTGTGCTGTTCGGCCCCCGGTGGATCCCCCCCAGGGAACGTCTCACACCAGACGAATGTAGCCCCTACGTTTGCGTGGCAGAGTAATGGTGGTGTACGCGTGCGTGGAGAACTTGTTTGCGCAGCAATCGCCGACATAGTGTAACTGAGGCGGAATAGAGGGAACCAGCCCGCATTCGCCGAGGCAGATGGAAAACCGCCTAAAAACCATCCACAGACTGGCCGGTTCACTGGACCTCGACACAAATCCGCCGGGCGGATTCGTGCCGGGGACCAGGCGCTCCTTCTCGCCCGGAAAGGTTGTACAGTACAAGTGTGAAAAAAAAAAAAATCCGAAAATTGATAATTTCTAATTACACGGCCGTTTGTGAAAAGTACAACACCGAGGAGAAATTACCCAAATAGCGTCACAGTTGGTGGCAGTGGCGACGGGTGTGCAAGCAATACGTGACCAGTTTTGCAGCGAGATGGGGTACATGTAGGCCGAGCAGAGTCCTCTCGTGTCGGTCCGACAGTGTCGGTGTTGCGCCTAGTGTAGTCGGTGCAGAGCTGTCACACAAGGTGGAAACAATACAGTGAGTGTCAGTATGCCTCGTCGACGTCAAAGGGAACCATAACGGCATGTGAGCGAGTTCGAACGGGGCAGAATGATCCGGTCTGCGGGAAACGGGGTTGTCATACCGTGACATTTCGGCTCGAACGGGGCATGCTGCCACGACACTGATGCTTATGTGGAAGCAGTGGATACAGGAAGGTCCTACGCAGCGACGAGCGGGAATTGGATCACGGAACATGACCACAGCACGGGATGACCGTCATCTAGTCCGCATGGCCATTATGGTCTGTACAGCGACATCCACAGTGTTGCCTCGTCGCTGGAGGACTGCAATAGGTGTGAACTTGTCTGCATCGACAGTTCGTCGCCGTCTGCTGCAGGTTGAACTGGTTGCACGCATGCCATTACGTCGGCTTCCATTGTCCAGAAACCATAAGCTCCTCCAACTGCAATGGTCACGTGAGCGCCGTCACTGGGGTGCTAGGTGGCAACATGTATTCTTTTTGGATGAGTCCCCCTTCAACGTCTCCTACAGTGATCGCCGCATACGTGTCCGATGGTACTCTGGAGGGCTACATTGTGGGGCGGCATAGCGGACAAACACCAGCTGTGATGGTTTGGGGCGCCATGGTTACAACAACCGATCTCGCCACGCACATACTGCGGACATTTTGAACAGTAACCGGTACCTAACGGAGGCTGTGGAGCCTGAGGTATTCCCCCTGCTTCAGGAATCTCCACAGGCCACATTTCAACATGACAATGCCCGGCCACATATTGCGAGGAATGAACAGGCCTTCTTCGAAGAGCGACAGGTTCCATGGCTTCCCTGGCATGCACATTCGCTAGACATGTCGCCCATCGAACATATCCAGGTATGGTTGGTCGACACCTGGTGCGCCACGGTCCTCCAGCAACTGGTGTCACGGATTTGTGGGCTCGGATACAAACTGCGTGGAGGGAAATCCCTAAGGAACGTATTCAGAACCTTATTGATTCAATACCACGGCGTATAGCAGCTCTAATTGCACCGCATCGTGGCCACACGACATACTGAATAGTAAGGTTCAAAGGACATGTACAGATTTGAAAAGGTATTCATTTGTTACCTTTTATGTACCTAAAATGTATTAATTTAATTGAATTCATGCGTTTCCTTCTTGGTGTTGCAATTTTCACAAACGGTTGTGAATATCACAGCAAAAGAATTTGTTTGTCATTTTTATCCGGCTATCTGTGTCTCCCTCTGTTAAGACCCCTTTTTCTCAGGAATTGCAATAGCAAATGTTACACTACACAAAAAATTTAAACTTAACACTTAAAATTAAAACATTCTGGAAAGACCTGGAATTCCCGGTCCAATATCTTGCCAGTATCGATATCAATAACAGGAAAAATCGTAGAGAGTCTCTATTCCTAATAGGGATGGATTATCGATATATTATTCCTAATGAAGTACGTACGGATCCTTCAGATGGCGAGTCCAACTCGCACTTGACCAATTTTCCATTATACACCCAATAATTGATACAAGGTACTCTAATATTCCCCTACAAACTCATAGGACTTGTGGATGGGATTGAGCAGCTAAAGTTTTGAATTGGAACCATGTCCGGAAACGCACCGTTTCCATGCTGTAGCTATTTGAAAACATGTTTACTGGGTAGATATCCAACGGGGTAGTCATGGTGGGGTTGTGTTCTCAATTCTCGAAACAGTCACGTCTGGACAGACTAAAACTCACATGACACACATGTCCAGGAATTCCAACACAGATTTGATATCAATGTGTGGGCAGGTATCTGGATGGTCATGTGACTGGGCTGTGCATGTTTCCACCCAAGCTCATGGGAACCATCTACCCATCCTTCCTGCAACAAGAGTTGGGCGCGCTGTTGGATGCTGTGTCATTGAACGTTCGTCAGGGCATGTGGTTTCAGCACGATGGTGCATCCGCTCACTTATGACGTCATGTTTGGGAACAGGTGGATCACTGATGCGGACACAGATGAATAGGCCGAGGTGGTCCCATCGCATGGCCTTCACGATTACAGTATTTGATTACATTGGACTTTTTCCTCTGGGTCGAATGAAGAGTTTGGTTTATGAGACTCCTGCAGAGGAAGAAGAAGATCTGGTGGTACAAGTTATGGTCGCTGCAGGACAGACTGCAGACACACCAGGCGTGATAGAGCCCCTGTACCATAACATCATTCGTAGGTACAATCTGTGTATCGAACATGGTGGTCACTGTTCCGGCGTAACATCAAGCTCCGGCAGGTTGGCCTGGAATGTTGCAGAAGGGAAACTGTGAGACGATGTCAGCCAATAGTACGCTGACTAGGACGGCACCACGACAGGAACGGCCCCTATACGAAGAGCTGTAGAAGACGAGCCGTCATCCAAACGCTTTAGCCGTGACTTACGTTTTGCTTGCAATGGAATTGCATTTACCAAAGAACATTGATTATTTGCATGTCGCCAGTTGGTTTCGACACCTCTTTGTGAAAACGGAAAGTTAAGTATCGTCACATTAATAAACTGTAATAAACTCTATTAATAAGATTTGCTTGAATTGTTGTCTAGCTATTCGAGAAAACAGCTTCCTATACACCTTATACTAGATTACTGGACAGGGTATGACAGTCACCATATCAAATGTTATTTCTACTGGATCAGAATGCTAACCCTCCATTGAAAAGGACAAAAACGCTTTAAGTGTAACTGTAAACAACACTGTTATTCAAAACTGATTAAGTTTTCTTTTTGTTTCTTTGGTTATTAATGAGTGGCATTGTAAAATAGGTGATGTACTGGCTCACGCCTAATAAATTATTTGTAAAAGTGGCCGCGTAACCTGTATGTTTTCAAATGGGGGTAGCACAGAAATGGTAAGAGGGTCACTCCAAAAGAAATGCACACTACTTTTGTAAAAATACAGTTTTCATTCTGCATGTGTGAAAGTTTTACAGCGTATAGATACATCCTTCCCGCTTGTTTTCAAACTTAGTTCAACCTGTTCCCGTGAGTGGCGCCGTCACAGCATGTCTTCAAGATGGCTGCTACACGTTCGTCAGAAGCAACATGCTGTCATAGAATTCCTGTGCTGTGAAAACGAGACAGTGGGAAACATCCACAAGAGGTTGAAAAAGGTGTATGGAGATGCTGTTGTCGATCACAGTACAATTAGTCGGTGGGCAAGCAGGTTACGTGATGAAAGAGGGCACGGTAATATTGAGGATTGTCCTCGCAGCGGTAGGCCTCGTACTGCACACACTCCAGACAATGTGCAGAGAGTTAACGAATTGGTGACTGCTGACAGACTCATCACAGTGAACGATTTGTCACGCTATGTTGGGATAGGGGAAGGAAGTGTTCGCAGAATACTGAAAGTGCTGGTGTTATAAAAGGTTTGTGCCAGGTGGGTTCCCAGGATGTTGACAGTGGCTCACAAAGAAACAAGAAAAACGGTTTTCTTGGAAGAATTGTGACAGGTGATGAAACATGGCTCCATCATTTTTCACCAGAGACGAAGAGGCAATCAACAGAGTGGTATCATACAAATTCACTCAAGAAAAAAAAAATTCAAAAACATACCTTCTGTTGGAAAAGTTATGGCTACGGTGTTTTCCGATTCCGAAGGACTCTTGCCTGTGGACATCATGCCAAGTGGAACCACCATAAATTCTGATGTATACGTGACGACACTTAAGAAACATCAAGCTCGACTGAGTCGTGTTCGATCACGTCGGCAAAAGCAGGGTGTTTTGCTGTTGCACGACAATGCACGGCCACATGTCAGTCAAAAAACCGTGGAAGCGATCACAAAACTTGGATGGACAACACTGAAACACCCGCCTTACAGTCCTGATCTGGCTCCGTGTGACTATCATCTCTTTGGGAAACTGAAAGACTGTCTTCGTGGAACAAGGTTTGAAGATGATGACTCCTTGTGCACGCTGCTAAACAGTGGCTCCAACAGGTTGGTCCAGAATTTTACCGTGTGGGTATACAGGCGCTGGTTCCAAGATAGCGTAAAGAGGTTGAGAGGGATGGAAATTATGTGGAGAAATGAAAATATTGTTCCTAAAGGATGTATCTACACACTGTAAAACTTTCTAACATGTAGAGTAAAAGATGGATTAAAAAAAAATTGTGTGCATTTCTTTTGGAGTGACCCTCATACGTTTCTGGACATGATATCCAATCCAAAACACTGGGTGATCAAAAAGTCAGTATAAATTTGAAAACTTAATAAACCACGGAATAATGTAGATAGAGAGGTAAAAATTGACACACATGCTTGGAATGACATGGGGCTTGATTAGAACCAAAGAAAAAACAAATTTCACAAAATGTCCGACAGATCTCGTGCACGCGTCGTTTGGTGATGATCGTGTGCTCAGACGCCACTTTCGTCATGCTTGGCCTCCCAGGTCCCCAGACCTCAGTCCGTGCGATTATTGGCTTTGGGGATACCTGAAGTCGCAAGTGTATCGTGATCGACCGACATCTCTAGCGATGCTGAAAGACAACATCCGACGCCAATGCCTCACCATAACTCCGGAGATGCTTTACAGTGCTGTTCACAACATTATTCCTCGACTACAGCTATTGTTGACGAATGATGGTGGACATATTGAGCATTTCCTGTAAAGAACATCATCTTTGCTTTGTCTTACTTTGTTATGCTAATTATTGGTCTTCTGATCAGATGAAGCGCCATCTGTCGGACATTTTTTGAACTTTTGTATTTTTTTGGTTATAATAAAACCCCATGTCATTCCAAGCATGTGTGTCAATTTTTACCTCTCTATCTACATGATTCCGTGATTTATTCAGTTTTCAAATTTATACTGACTTTTTGATCACCCGGTGTTATCTACTCAGTCCCGTCTACAACTCCTAGAAAGTTGTAAGGGGATTTTAGAGCACCCTCTACATCAGTGCAATCAGAAACTACTACATAATTTAATAATTTTGTAAAAAAATCGAATTTTAGATTATTCAGAAGTCTCCTGTGTACTCAAATCTTCAGAGTTTTACAAGAAGAAAATCTAGGTGAGGTTTCCTAGAAACAAAAATAAAACGCTTTTTACTGAAATGTATCTCTGACGAAGGAGCCGTTAACCACGGATTTGCGCCACGCAGGAAGGTAGGTAGTTTTACTGTGGGGTGGGGGTTGGGCGGAGGGGAGGAAGGGGTGGGGAGGTGCCGAAGCTTTGGCAGTTCTGCCAGAGGCGCGCGGTCACCTCAGCACGGTTGTACTCGCGTGCCCTGCAGTGACCAGGAGGCGTCATTTCTCACCAGTTTTGTCGCGGAGGGATACGCACGCCACGAGGCGTGCCCGTGCTGGTTTGCCGCCAAGGTCACGAGCCGGCGGGCTGCCGAGGTGCTGTGCGGCGCGCCGCGAGCGGCCGAAGCCAGTGCTGCGCGGAACATCGGCCGAGCTGGAGGCAGGCGCGGACGCAGCGGAAGCGGCGGCGGGGGCGGCGCAGGCGGAGGCGGCGATGCCGCGCTTCTGGAGGCGGCGGCCGGCGCTGGCGCTCGCAGGTACTCACCGCGGACAGAGGCCCGCAAACCAGCCCGCTGCGGCAGCCGCGGGTGTTCAACTTTGCTTGCTGCAACGCCGCACACGGTGCAACTTTTGCGCAATCGTCGGCACCTTGGCGACCACACGCTTGCCGGAAGGCGTCGTCTCTATCCGGTTCATCACTCATCGGTGGTTTGGTCAACAACACATTTGTTAGAAAGAATGTGAATGGTGTTCTTTTTCGTCGGTGCTGAATTCGAGAACGAAATAAGCTTTATTCTTTCGAGTTATATTTTTTTTTATGAAAGTCTACCCTCCGTCTATCGAAATCCTTGAAAACGCTGCGTATTGGTTACTCTCCTGTAGCCTAATGCAAATTTTCTGCATAATTAACTGTTGGAAAATAATCGAAATACGTACAAGGAAGTATCACCACGCTCGATCCTCAGTTCAGAAATCTGTCTCCAGGAAGTGTATGTGGTTTGGCAGCACTGTCGATGAGCCGTGATTGAACACGGAGAACCGCGTTGCGTTTGTTGTCACTTGCATCTCGGAACTGAGAATGCTGACAGTTGTTGGAAGTGCCTGTTTGTTCTTCTAAGCTGGTAAAAGTTTGTGGTATGTGTTTTGTGTTAGTTCATAAGAAGAAATGTTCGTTCCTGCGTAAACAAAACAAATTGTTTTTGTTATATCTGTGGAGAGTTACGTCTCAACAGTCAAAAAGAAAACTTAACGCTCTCGTAAAGGAATGCTACAAACTTTATATCGGTTGTGAGATTGGCGATCAGGGCGATAATCTGGTCACCCACATAAGATGTTCGTCATGTACTACACTCCTGACAGGTTAGTTTAAAGGACTATGTATGCGTACTTGTTATGTTCCCATGATTTTCTGGGAGCCACCGGACAACACATTCGACTGTTATTTTTGTCTGACAGAAATAGATAGATCGCCTCCAAAACAAACAAAACTGTGCAATTCACCATCTTATACATGGGCTGCATGTCACAGTGAAGAATTGTCAATTACAGTGCATCCTGAGAATGTGGCGGTCAGTAGCTGATCATTAAGGCGTCTTCCAGGATAATCTTGGAGCCATTAGTGACGAACATGGAGCACCGTTTCAGCAAGATCTTTCACAAATGGAAAACCGTTATCCAGGTAACTGGAAAACAGCAATATTGTCTGACTTAAGCTCGACCTTACGAATCGACGTTCCTGAATAAAAGTATCGCTTTACTTAGCTTTGATCCAATGTTACTCACTTCTTCGAATACTTTGTTTGCTGAAAGATTTCATTGTTATTTGCATTTGGAAGTCTTGTCCGAGAACGTTTCATTTTGTTAATTAAAGTGCACTTAATCACGTGGGTCCTGTGTGGGCTGTAATTATCGTATGACAGCAAAACTTGGTAGACATGCTAATGAGTTAATGCGGAACCGATTTAAGCAGGAAATAAATTAATTCCCCTTTTGGTCACCAGGTGCAAATCTTCCACTCTACAGCGTCTCAGCTCTTATTGAAGAAGCTGTGTATGTAGTGGTTAAAAATAAAATTATCACTATACTTTTCTCATTTGTTTGATCTTTTCTGCCCATGTCCTGTCTCTAATAGGTTACATATGAAAGCATTTCTATGCCTCTTTCTTGCATTCTCAAAGCCATATCTGCACCTGGTGGCCAAAATTGGAACTAATTTTTTTCCAGCGTAATCTGTTTAGCAGCAAATCGATCACAGCCCACACTGAACCTCTGTGAACAGCGACACTTTTAATTATAACCGCTCAGTATAATATGTAGGCAACCATAAACATTTACATAACCAATGTTACGAATGTTTTAAATCAGATATGGATTGGGGCGAATTATCTTCCAGAAACAGTGCATAATCTTGAAACTGAAAAAAGATTTCGTGGTTTGTAATGACACATTTCACCACATGATTCGAAGAGTACTGTAGCGGCGCTGGTGTTCGATACGCGCAGAGAAAAACGCTGAAAACGTTGCGGACTAGTCCAGTATGCGTTGTGAGTGTGGACATACGCTTACCGGCAGCGCATTACCGAGGGGGTGGCGAAACAGCCACCTGCCAATGACGCACGCACAGAGGGTTCGCAAGCGCTGGGGAGGGAGAAAAAAACGAAGAGGAATCCATCATCACTTCACCATACAGTAGAGCTGCATAGCCTTCACGTAAAAATATGGTAGCTTTAGTTTATCCTTGCTTTCAGTATTTGCAGTATCAATATACAAAGGCTGCGTTACAAAGCCGATCGGTCAGTCATTCAGACTGCTGCTCCTGCTAATATAGTGCATTAACTTCAAGTTGGCCCATCAGCTGCCTATTGTTGATTGGGTAGAAATCGGATCTATGGTAGGTTTATCAAGTAGTAGTTCTTTTATTTTAATATCTCCATATGAGAGTTAGTAATTCCTGCCCACCTCCTTTTACACATTATAGTAATAGGAATTCTTCTACAGAACAGAAATGAATGTCACGGACAAACATTTTTGGTTTGTTTTCAAATTTTACTTTGCTATCTGTCAGACACTTCATACCCTGGATAGGTTATCAAAATTTCTTGTGGCAGCGTTGTGTATCCCACTTTGCGCTAAATACAACCTTAATGTGAAGTAATGGATGTCATTTTCTCCGTCTAGTATTGTAATTGTTTACATCGTTGTTCCTTTTGAACTGCAATGGATTATTTACAAAAAATTTCGTGAGGGAATAAATATACTGTGAAGCAGTAGTCAGACTGCCAAACTCTTTTAATAGATGTCTACAAGATGATCGTGGATGAATGCCACGTATTGTTCTTACAGCACGTTCTTGCGCAATGAAGACTTTCTTTCTTAAAGATGAGTTACCCCAGAACATTATTCCATATGACATTACTAAATGAAAATATGCAAAATATGTCACCTTTCTGATTGTTCGGTAAATCTTCCCAAGATTTACGATGATTATAAGTGTAGCAGTGGCTGAATTAAGTTGTTTAATGAGTTCCAAAATAAGGTTTTCCCAGTTTAAATTCTCATCAATATTAACACTTAATAATTTTGAAGTTTTCACTGCACTTATTATTCCTCACCATGTGTTACAATTCGTATTAGTGTAGTATCCCTAGATGTGCATAACTGAATATGTTGTGCCTTTTTAAAATTTTGGTTGAGCCCATTCGCAGAAAACGAGTCAATGATACTTTTAAGAGCATTGTTTACTATTTGTTTCTGCACATATGCTTGGATTGATTACAATACTTGTGTCATATGCGAAAAGAACTATTTCTGCCTGTTGTATATTAGACGGTAGATCGTTTACGTATGTGAGGAACACTTTGTTAAACGTTTTAGCGATGAAGCAGAGAACGTACTGTGAAGGTCTGTACCAAGATAATGATGTGAGCGGGGTGAAAAAGTATAAGGAGCAATAAGGAGATATACCATAAGGGTGTACGGGATGTAAACGATAACTGGTTACAACGTACCATAATGGTGTAGCTGACCTAGAGACGGACAGTTTGATATTGTACACGTGCGGTCTGTCACGCCGAGAAACAACCTCAAAATAGCCTACAAAAGCAACAGAAAGTTAATTTAAACTTCCCCGTGCAGGTGATGAAAGAAAAAAAACACTTTTACAAGCGTTTTGCAAAGGCCAATTACGTTTACAATACGATCCAAACAAAGGTGACTATATTTCTAGCGATCGAAGCTGGGACCAATTTTATGACTGCTCACTGCTCGGGGTGCAACAATGCTCCGTAACTGTTATACATAGCTAAACCTTACAACGAAATGAACAGTAAGCACCAAATGATAATATAACAAACGTAATCTAAAAATAGGCACATTCGTAGTTATTGTATAACTATAATACACTTGAATCCTGAAAGTTAGTAAACGGGACAACACTTCCAGAAGTGGACAACACTTGCTTAGGTGTCTATACAAAGTTTTTAACACTTAGTTATTTGTACCGCCATACTTCTGTGATGAATGCATTTGATTCAGCAAATGTTTGTTTCCATTTAAGTTTAAGAAGTGATAGAATTCAGAACAACTGTATTTCAAATTAAGTTTCACCATTAGTGTCATATTCGATACTTCTACATTCATTTTACTTTTGTCGGTTTTCTACATCGTATTCATCAAAGAAAGGCAAGCCTGACTGCTGCATTTCTACCTGGAAGATATAACACAAACTCTATAATCTTAGAAATATTTTAATAAGATATATGTTTGGATGTTAAGTGCTGGAACATTTGTAGCAAACATATATCACTGGAAGTTGCTCACTCACAGAAAGTTCCGCACCTAAAGACTGGAAAGTTGCTCAAGTCACACCAATACCCAAAAAGGGAAATAGGAGTAATCCGCTGAATTACAGGCCCATATCTCTAACGTCGATTTGCAGTAGAGTTTTGGAACTTATACTGTATTCGAACATTGTGAAGTACCTCGAAGAAAACGATTTACTGACTCATACTCAGCACGGATTCAGAAAATACCGTTCTTGCGGAACACAACTAGCGTATTATACTCATGAAGTAATGAGTGCTATCGACATGGGATGTCAAATTGACTCCATATTTTTAGATTTTCAGGAGGCTTTCGACTCCGTTCCTCACAAGCGTCTTGTAACCAAACTCTGTGGCTATGGAATATCGCCTTAGTTGTGCGACTGGATTCGTGATTTCAAGATCACAGTTCTTAGTAATAGACGGAAAGTCATTGAGTAAAACGGAAATAATATACGGCGTTCCCCAAGAAAGTGTTATAGGCCTTCTATTGTTCCCGATCTATATTAACGACATAGGAGACAATCTGAGTAGCCCTTTTAGATTGTTTGCAGATGATGCTGTCATTTACCGTCTTGTAAAGTCATCAGATGACCAAAATGAACTTGCAGAATGTTTTAGATAAGATATCCGTGTGGTGCTAAAAGTGGAAATTGACCCTGAATAAAGAAAAATGTTAAGTTATTCACATGAGTACTAAAAGAAATCAGCTAAATTTCGATTACGCGATACGTCACACAAATCTGAAGGCTGTAAATTCAACTAAATACTTAGGGATTACAATTATAAATAACCTAAATTGGAACGACCACATAGATAATGTTGTGGGTAGAGCAAACCAAAGACTGCGATTCGTTGGCAGAACAGTTAGAAGGTGCAACAGATCTACTAAAGGGACTGCTTACACTACACTTGTCCGCCGTATTCTGGAGTATTGCTGTGCGGTGTGGGATCCGTATCAGATGGGACTGATGGAAGATATTGAAAAAGTTCAAAGAAGAGAGGCTCGTTTTATATTATCGTGAAATAGGGGAGATAGTGCCACAGACATGATACGTGAATTGGAGTGGCGATCATTAAAACAAAGGCGGTTTTCATTGCGACTGTATCTTCTCATGAAATTTCAATCACCAGTTTTCTCCTCCGATTGCGAAAGCATGCTGTTGGCATCCACCTATATAGGGAGAAATGATCATCACGATAAAATAAGAGAAATCAGGGCTCGAACAGAAACATTTAGGTGCTCGTTTTTCACGCGCGCCGTTCGAGAGTGGAACGGTAGAGACACAGCTTGAAGGAATGGTTCACTGAACTCTCTGCCAGGCACTTTATTGCGAATAGCAGAGTAATCACGTAGATGTAGATGTAGATGTTTTTTCTATGAAATGTGAAACTATTTCCTAACATGAAACTTTTTCTTTGTAGTTGGCCTAATAAGCATTTGATATTGGTAGTGCATGAATTATGTTCTCTCGTGTTATTTATGTTAATGAGGTAGATAAAAATGACAATTTTTGTTACAAATGCTGCAATATTAGAAAGGCCTATTTCGTTTTATCAAGCAGGTTCGGAAATATCGTAGATCCGGGGCTGACACAGTAGTTTCGTAGTAAGAAGGTCAGTCAAACAAGACGATTTAATTGTTAATTTAATGCTGTTGAAATTCACGATATTCTTAGGTACCATTTACAGAAACGTTCATTTTACATTTTGTAAGTGCACGAACAAGGGGTTTTTAATGTTCGAGATCGACTTCAACGAAAATCCCGCACAGCGCTCATGCCCTGTGGCTTATATAGCTTTTGTAGCCCGCTTTGAGGCCGTTCTCCAGTTTGATAGACCGCTCAAGTGTCCCACATCAATTCGTACTCGTCGACTTCACCTACGTCACTGTGGTACGTTGTAAACAGTTTTCATTTACACTCTGCTGGTATTATGTCTGTGTGCTAGAATTTTCTTCTATAACACACACTTCATAATGACGCTACGCACAAAGCAAGCGAGGCACAGTACAATGTGCCCATCAGCTGATGACAACCCTCTCCCACATCGATCGCGCGTTGCTTTTTATTGATTTTTTCCTCAGTTGAGGGGGCACTATTTAAAAGATGCAACAAAGCCACAAATTTGAAGGTACAGCAATGAAATTTTGCACCTTGCTTTACGTGAAAATAACACATTTACTATTAAGTTCCTTGGATTATGCATATTTAATTCTTTTATGGAATTTAAAAACTTTTTCAGAAACTATTCAAGATTTTTCTTCAAAATTTTCCCTGATTAATCTGTTTGCGTATAGTAAACTTCTCTCATGAGGTTTCTTTCAATGTATCGAATACGAGAATTTTAATAATTTTTCATTATAATTCTGTAAGTATAATATAAAATTCTGCAAAATTCCAAGCACTTTGCCCAGTATCTCAGTTTACACTCACAATTCCAAAATTTACTCTCGAGACAACATTTACTGGGTTTATGGAAATAAGTGTACAGAATTCCATAGTTTAAGCCGTCACACATTCTGAGAAAAAGGTATAGCAACTTCAAAAACGATAATTTTTAGGAAATGGAGTTTAAAGCGCAACCGAACGTTTTTTCTCACGTCACCTCCTCAGAAGCCCTCATATTCGTACTCGGAGTCCTATTTCCTCACAAGGCTTCTTTCGGCCTTCTTTCCTCTGCCAGGTCTTCAACTGACTTTTCAGCTGCGGAGAGTCGGTGTAAACCTATTTTCTTCAAGATGTCTTGAGTGAAATTTCCTGTCTTAAAACTCATTCTCACTAATACCTTCTTACTCCCTACGTTCCCATCATTCAATACAAGAAGTGCATCATAAGCGCCAATTTTGACAACTGTAGCAGGTATAAATATGGTTTTAGGGCATAGTTTGCATATAAGTGGATTTAGAGACTCATCTGGATTCTGGGTTTTGCCATGAACACACTTGTTTAGAACTTCAGGATTGGCGAGAGACCTGTACGTGGCCTTGACAACATCCAGGATACTATATGGAAGCCTCTCCTTGCGAATGTGGGGCTTGTTATCCCTCTGAGCCTGTAGGTGTTTACACCAGCTGTTGTGACACAGATGATGAATGGGATGTTCATTTGTTGACACCATGTGGAAGTATGTAGCCCATACTGCACTTTTCAAGTTACTTCCACTGTATAGGTCTGTCTGATAGCCTTGTCATCTCCGTCAGTAGCGCTAGGCAAAACAAGAACTGCTTCTTCATAAACAAATCAACTGGTTTGTTATTGTTTCTAAGATACGGTACAGTCATAGACGGTCAATAAAACCAGACAACATACATCACAACCCTTTAGATGCATCCCACGCAAATTTGATGAAAGTAATGCAGGGAATGGTTGTTCACCGAGCTAGTATTGAAGTGTTGTTTCAATAAGTGGGCGTGGCAAGAATGCTGCATGACACATTCAATTATTTTTAACGAACTTTGCATGTAATTTCATTATTGAAACTTTGGGAACTTATTGTTCATGAGTTCTGCTAATAAATAAAAAATAAATTGAAAACTGACATTTTCAGTCAATTTCATGAACGTCTTCCTGTAAACACGTTTAAGGTTAATCTAGTAAAAAACTGACTAATTGACTATTAATAAACGACTGAAAATAGCCAACTAACTATTTCTGTTTAAAACAGGTATTCCGCCTTTTAAGGCAAAATTTCTGGTTAAATGTAACGCCCAGTTTGGGTTTTCTATTTTTGAACCTGACAACTCTAGTAGGAAGGCGTGATGCCAACAGTGAACTTGTATTGCCCACTAAAAGCATATTCAAAACCACCACAAACCACTACATTTTTTCGCATATTTAAAAAAACTATTTGATTTTTATTTTCTTTAAGTGTATGGTATGTTGAGCAACCAAGAAATGAGACAGTTCACTTTACCCTTTGTGTTTAAAGCTGACTTAGTGTTACGAAATGTATCACGGCGAACTTTCTTAAGAGAAAATGAACAGCTCGAGATCATCGTCTTCTTCGACGTAAGGTTAAACATCAGAGCCGAAGGTAGTATCGGATGAAGTACATCCAGCTGCTTATTTCCTGTAATTGCTGCAGTCTGCTTCAGCACTTCTGCTGTCAGTTCATAATTGTGGCAACATTAGAGTCGACAAACTTCAAATGGTTCAAATGGCTCTGAGCACTATGGGACTTAACATCTGAGGTCATCAGTCCTCTAGACTTAGAACCACTTAAACCTAACTAATCTAAGGACATCACACACATCCATGCCCAAAGCAGGATTCGAACCTGCGACCGTAGCAGCAGCGCGGTTCTAGACTGAAGCGCCTAGAACCGCTCGGCCACAACGGCCGGCAGAGTCGACAAAGTAGCATACTGTAGATTGCAATTACTAAGTGTAGACGACAGTAATTTTGCTAGTAGCTTTTGTCAGCTAAGGTCGTACCCGTGTTACTTGTTTGTTAGATGGGTTGCATACCATTAGGCGTTACCTCAAAGCGATCTCACTAGCTCCTCCCTAAAAATCGGAAGCGATGAACCGTCTAGAAACTGAGTCAGGCTATATAAAGGGTCGGGTAACCTACGATCACTTTTGTTCCTCATAGCTATCCTCCTGCCCGTTACTTAAGGATAAACAGTATTGACAGCAAGGCTACAATTGTTAATGCTTAGTTCATGTTTCATTCGAAAATTGTTACTTTGTAACGTGAAACAGATGGATTTTGTAGTAAAATAAAGAAAACAATACAGATTTATCACATAGTGCCAGAAAACGCAATTTCCTCAAAAAAAGCTAAAATGAAAAACCGCTAAACAAAAATATTTCAAACATCGCTTAAATACTTCTTCGAACTCTCAATTTTGTTTCAAAAAACAAAGACAAGTCGTCGGTTCCCAGTTTCTCTCTCATACATGCATTGGTGTTTCTTTCCTTACCAGTGCTGGTAGTACTACCGGTAATCTTACTACTTACTGTCATTTAACTACTGTACCGAAACCACCCAATCATAGAGCGCAACTGTAGTCAACATTGATTCTTCATTCTCACTCCCGCTCAGATCGACAAAAATGAATTCATCATTTCGGATCTCTTCCTATATCTCGCTTTGGTTTTAATAATGTTCATCTGGCAAAAATGTCTTCCCGCTTCCGCATTCAACCATGCTAACACTAGTCGCGACAATGCAAACGTTGCCAGTTAGGGAAGTGGAGTGATGTCACTTGTATCCCTATATTCAAGCACTTCACAACAGAAATTAACAGTGTCTGTGGTTTCGGATTATTTGACAACAGTTATATTTTGCCACTAAAAATCAATTTTTGTGTATTCTGCCAGGGTCATTATTATGTGATACAAGTAGAGGATTCAATGGTTCCTCAACGTCTAGAAGAGCTTTCCACGCTAAAAGAAGTGAAATTCTCCTCAGAATTTTGTTGCTGTCTGGAAATCATGGCAACAAACTAGATCATGGCAGACAAACTAGATGCATCTCTGACGTTAGGCGTGTTCTAGGTGTAAGTGTGTATGTTTATCAGCCTTTCTTTTGGTTTCATAGCCTAGTTATTGTTTAGGATCTAAGTGCTTTTGCTTCTAAATTTAAATTTTTTGCACAGGATATGTGGGGACGACAACAACTTTAATTAATGGCTATTACCACAACGATGTCGTTCAACAGCTTGCGCGGATCTCCGTGTAGGATTCAAAACATTTATTAACCATTTGCAAATTCGAAAGAATGGGTTTCGGAAATACTGAATACGCCAAAGTGTATTCATCAGCAAACATTGCATGAAGCATTTCTGCATTGTAACACTTGTTTTTTATTAGCATTATTTCAAAGAGTGTCCTAAGCTCAACTACTGGTCTGTAATTCTATTTACCAAAGACCCTATGGACAGCCACTGCGTATCACATGCACGCGGAAATTTGAGGGGTTCTGCTGCTTCCCTGATTGTCTTGTAAATTTCGTGAAACAACTATTGACGAGTTGAAGAACGCAAAAATCAGTTGTGCGATTCCCTAAGTAGGATGTCATGATTTCGTGACGGCGCTTAATTCGCAGCAGAAGCAGTACGTTGAACCGAATGGCATACATATTTTATAAGGATCAAATGCGGAATGTCTGTTTTACAAAACTGAGACAAAACCATTGTTTAACACCTAACATTACATCCGTATTGTCTGTGCATATACCCTGCAGTTGTTGAAACCTAAATGGAATTCTTGAAGCGTGTCTTTAATTACTGTCACAATAGACTGTGCATTAATTAAATGCTGGACGTCGGCCAGTTTCAAAACCTTTGAAATTATCACATTGTTTGCAGCACTGTAATTTATTATTATTATTATCATTCCTAAATATTTGGTCACGCTTATGTCTGTTGCTTCAGCAACTAGAATGCTGTACATGCTTTCATCAGTATCTTGCTCCAGATTTACCACAGAATAGGGCCGTAGTGCATGTTTTCTACTAAACATTGTTCTATCTGAAGCTTTCTGGAAACATCACTGTCTGTGAATTTACTCTTACACAGATAACTTAAGTGATCAGATGACATGATCGCACAGTGGTTAGAAACAAATAATGCAAGGGAGCCCTCAGATTGATTCTCTTCTAAAGATTCTTTCACTGTTTTGAAAGGTATTTTTGTTCGTCTTACACTGCAGCATTTTGTGTTTTTTGTGTCACGGTGGCTTAATATATCGGCATAACGCGCTAACGAACTACTCCGAAAAACTTTAATAAGTGCGCTTATGTCACAGCCTTCAATTCGTTCTAGCCAGTCTGCAACTTTACCATCACGCAGACGTTCAGTACGAAATTTGTAGATATTCTGTGCCTTTACTTTTCCCGAGTTTAGCACTAAAAAAATATTTCTGACGTAAAGAAAACACCACATTAAACCGCGACTACAGGTATGCACTATGCATACAGTTGCAGGTTTATCAATACTAGAGCGTATAATAAATTGGGCACGTAACAATACGGGAACTAAGACAGAATACCGGAACTACACCCTGAAGAGCCAAACAAAGTGGTACACCTGCCTGATATCGTGTAGGACCCCGCGAGCACGCCGAAGTGCCGCAACACATGTGGCATGGACTCGACTAATGTCTGAAGTAGGCTGGAATTGACACCATGAATACTGCAGAGCTGTCCATAAATCCTTAAGAGTAGGAGGGGGTGGAGATCTCTTCCGAACAGCGCGTTGCAAGGCATCCAAGATATGCACAATAATGTTCATGTCTGGTGAGTTTGGTGAGCAGCGGAAGTGTTTAAACTCAGAAGAGTATTCCTGGAGCCACTCTGTAGTAGTTCTGGACGTGTGGGGTGTCGCGCTGTCCTGCTGGAATTGCCCAAGTCCGTGGGAATGCACAACGGTCATGAATCGATGCAGGTGGTCAGGCAGGATGCTTACGTACGTGTCACCTGTCAGAGTCGTGTCTAGACATATCAGGGGTCCCGTATCACTCCACCTGCACACGCCCCACACCATTGCAGAGTCTCCACCAGCCTGAACAGTCCCCTGCTGACATGGAGGGTCCATCGATGAATGACATTGTCTCCATATTCGTGCACGTCCATCCACTCGAACAATTTGACATGAGACTCGTCCGACCAGGCCACATGTTTCCAGTCATCAAGAGTCAGTGTTGACGGGCCCAAGCGAGGCGTAAAACTTTATGTCGTGCAGTCATCAAGGGTACACGAGTCGGCCTTCGGCTTCGAAAGCCCGTATCGATGATGTTTCGTTGAATGGTTCGCACGCTGACACTTGTTGATGGTCGAGCATTGAAATCTGCAACCATTTGCGGAAGAGTTGCACTTATGTCACGTTGAACGATTCTCTTCAGTCGTCGTTGGTCCCGTTCTTGCAGGATCTTTTTCCGGCCGCAGCGATGTCAGAGATTTGATGTTTTACCGGATTCCTGATATTCACGATACACTCGTGAAATGGTCGTACGGGAAAATCCCCACTTCATCGCCACCTCGGAGATGCTGTCTCTCGTCGCTCGTGCGCATGCTATGACACCACGTTCAAACAATCTTAAATCTTGATAACCTGCCATTGTATCAGCAATAACCAATCTAACAACTGCACCAGACACTTCTTGTCTTTACGGCCGCTCGGGATTAGCCGAGCGGTCTGGGGCGCTGCAGTCATGGACTGTGCGGCTGGTCCCGGCGGAGGTTCGAGTCCTCCCTCGGGCATGGTTGTGTGTGTTTGTCCTTAGGATAATTTGGGTTAAGTATTGTGTAAGCTTAGGGACTGATGACCTTAGTAGTCAAGTCGCATAAGATTTCACACACATTTGAGCATTTTTTTTTTCTTATATACGCGTTTCCGATCGCAGTAGCGTCTTCTGCCTGTTTATATATCTCTGTATTTGAATACGCATGCATTTACCAGTTTCTTTGGCGCTTCAGTGTAAGTGTTTAGGTGATATGAATTTCAGAGCTACTAGACGTTAGCTAATTAAATAGTTCTGTTTGCTGTAGGCTGAATGTGTCAAGTGATTTTTTAAAATAATTTTACCATAAAACATCCAAATATTTTCAAAATCCACCAAAATTATCACTTGCCACTAGATGCATAATTTTCACTCAAGGATAGTCATTTGTTTTTGGCTGCAGCCAACGTTAGTTAGCTGACAGTACTGTGTGAGTTAGTAATTGTTGTCAGCTGTGTCAAAGCCTTGTGTGTCACTCTGTTTCGTGCTGTCCTCTTTCCCGGCTGTGAGTATAAGTGACTGTTGCAGTTAGGATCTTTATTAAGCGCGTCAGTACAAATAACGATTTCAGTTCTGGTTACGAACAACATTTAAGCGATGAACTACAGGTTAAGGTGGCTACACTGAGGAGCCAGGCGGGGCTTCGTCTTTGATGTTGGCTGTACATAAAGATTGTGCACAGAGAGTTAATAATATTAATGGAACAGCCTAAAAGTTACATTTTGTTTAGTCCACAGCTCGTGGTCGTGCGGTAGCGTTCTTGCTTCCCACGCCCTGGGCCCCGGGTTCGATTCCCGGCGGGGTCAGGGATTTTCTCTGCCTTGTGATGACTGGGTGTTGTGTGATGTCCTTAGGTTAGTTAGGTTTAAGTAGTTCTAAGTTCTAGGGGACTGATGACCATAGATGTTAAGTCCCATAGTGCTCAGAGCCATTTGAACATTTTGTTTTGGAACTGTGAGAATGCATAGCTGAGTTGCTTTTGACACACGAAAATCATCTAACGTTGGAACAAAATCGAATGTCTTCAATAAAAATACTCGTACAGCTATGTATTTTATAATGAAGTTTCTACGGTTTCTCAATAGTGTTCCGCGAAAAGAACGTCGCCTTCCCTGCGTGGATCTCCATTTGAGTTCACGAAGTGTGTCTGTAGCACTCGTTTGATGATCGAGTCTACCAGTAACATATATAGCAGCACGGTTTCGAATTGCTTTAATATCTTCCATTAAACCGGCCTGGTCGTGACCCCAAACACTCTAGAAATACTCGAGAGTAAGTCGCACTAGTGTTCTGTAAGTGGTCTCCATATCCGATGAGCCACGCTCTCTTACAATGCCCCCTATAAACCGAAGTCGACCATTCGCCTTCACTACTACCTTCCTTACGTGCTCTTTACATTTCATATCGCCTTGCAGCATTACGCCGAAATATTCAGTCGACGTGGTTGTATCAATAATCACACTATTAGTGATGTATTCGAACATTACAGGACTGTTTTTCCGACTCATTTTTCATTATATTACATTTTTCCTCATATGGAGTCACTTGCCGTTCATTATACCAACTAGAAATTTTGTCTAACTCGTATTAATCTACGGTCACTTGTCGACGACATCTTCCTGTATACCACAGCATCATCAGCAGACACAGATTCCTGTCTCGCCCTGTCGGTCAGATCATTAAACTAAAAATGACAAATGAAATCTTATGTTGAAATCGTTACATACAATAACACATGAGTCATGAAGTTTCATTTGCAATTGTATTCTAATTAAGCATACCTGAAACTTTATTTAACAATTTTCTTTTACCCACAATCTTAATTTAAGTTCCAGTTATGCAAATATTAGATGACAAGTGCAAATTCATCTTAATTTTTGATATTTTGTTAAATGTAATGATATCCTCTCAAAATTTTATGTGTCATTTTTAATTAAATGTAACATAATAAAAGAAAACTCTCCCTTGTAAATCTCATATTTTTCGTCATTCAGCCATCTTCCATATCAGTTATATACCAGGAAATGCAGAGCCTTTAAAGAGTCGAACCCGGGAGTTTAAAACTGCTTCAGACTTCTGATAATAATATGTACAAAAGAGTTAATGTATTAAGCATTTGACGTTAAGTTCGTAACCGAGAGAATATTTAAAAACGGTTTGAAATAATTTTTAAAGTTTGTTGGAAGTCACTGAATGCTCTCAGCATCAAACCAGATGAGCTCCGTTTTAAGCAACAGCGGATTTTTTTCACTCATCTGAAAGTTTGTGATATCAAATCTTCTGAACCATATGTCGTACATGATATAATTTTGCAGGTTCATCCATTGAAATATATTGTCACTGTGTGCTATATGTGTTACGAATACCATTAGTAGTAAAGAAGAAATAAAATCTCGTGCATGATGCGACAGTTTTAGTATACGCTACGTGATCAAAAGTATCCGGACACCTCGCTGAAAATGAATTACAAGTTCGTGGCGCCCTCCATCGGTCATGCTGGAATTCAATATGGTGTTGACCCACCCTTACTATTGATGACAGCTACCACTCTCTCAGACATATGTTCAATGAGGTGCTGGAAGGTTCCTTGGGGAACGTCAGCCCATTCTTCACGGAGTGCTGCACTGAGGAGAGGTATCGATGTCTGTCGGTGAGGCCTGGCACGAAGTCGGCGATCCAAAACATTCAAAAGTGTTCTATAGGATTCAGGTCAGGACTCTGTGCGGGCCAGTCCATTACAGGGATGTTATTGTCGTGTAACACTCCGCCATAGGGAGTGCATTATGAACAGGTGCTCGACAGTGTTGAAAGATGCAATCGCCGTCCCCGAATTGCTCTTCAACAGTGGGAGGCAAGAAGGTGCTTAAAACATCAATGTAGGGCTGTGCTGTGATAGTGCCACGCAAAACAGCAAGGTGTGCAATTCCCCTCCATGAAAAACACGAACACACCATAACAACACCGCCTCCGAATTTTATTGTTGGCACTACACGCGCTGGCAGCTGACGTTCACCGGGTATTCGCCATTCCGCGGTGGTCTAGCGGTTCTAGGCGCGCAGTCCGGAACCGCGCGACTGCTACGGTCGCAGGTTCGAATCCTGTCTCGGGCATGGATGTGCGTGATGTCCTTAGGTCAGTTAGGTTTAAGTAGTTCTAAGTTCTAGGGGACTGATGACCACAGATGTTAAGTCCCATAGTGCTCAGAACCATTTGAACCATTTTTTATTCGCCATACCCAGACCCTGCCATCGGATCGCCACATTGTGTACCGTGATTCGTCACTCCACACAACGTTTTTCCACTGTTCAATCGCCCAATGTATACGCTCCTTACACCAAGCGAGGCATCGTTTGGCATTTAGCGGTGTGATGTGTGGCTTATGAGCAGCCGCTCGACCATGAAAGCCAAGTTTTCCCACCTCCCGCCTAACTGCCATAGTACTTGCAGTAGATCCTAATGCAGTTTGGAATTCTTGTGTGATGGTCTGGATAGACGTCTGCCTATTACACATTACGAACCTCTTCAACTGTCGGCGATCTCTGTGTGTCAACAGACGAGGTCGGCATGTACGCCCATGTGCTGCAGGTGTCCCTTCACGTTTCCACTTCACTATCACATCGGAAACAGTGGACTTAGGGATGTTTAGGAGCGTGGAAATCTCACGTACAGACGTATGACACAAGTGACACCCAATCACCTGACCACGTTCGAAGTCCATGAGTTCCGCGAAGCGCCCCATTCTGTTCTCTTAGGATGCCTAATGACTACTGACGTCGCTAATATGGAGTACCTGACAGTATGTGGTAGCACAATACATCTAATATGAAAAAGTTTGTTTTCAGGGGTGTCCGGATACTTTTGACCAAATAGTGTATGAGCAACGAAAATGTAGTAAGCGATAAATTTGTTCCTCATTATTTAGTGGGGAATGCCAGTGAGAAAATATTTTGAACAGGTTAAGTTTCCTGGAAGTCGCTAAGCGCCACCATTACCAAGGACTGTATGAATCCAGCCTGTAATTGGCGCTAGATCAGTTACGCTTCCTCAAGAAATATATACAGTTTATAACAATAATACTTGTCTTATTGTATTTAACATAAGATTATACCCCAATAGCTCAGCGTCCATCGCTTTGCTCGTGTAGACTGTGTAGCCTGCAGAGAATTTTATTATGTAATCGAATTTTTACGATGTTCATAAATTGTAAACTTTCTAAAGTCTTCACGCTAATTAAGGCCATATAAGCATGGTCTTTTCCGAATCTCCTGCCGACCAAAAAGCGATTCTAGTAGCTGGAGACCAAATTTTTTGTTAATCTTGTCTTGTAAGTTCTTGGTTCAAATGGTTCAAATGGCTCTGAGCACTATGGGACTTGACACGTGAGGTCATCAGTCCCCTAGACTTAGAACTACTTAAACCTAACTAACCTAAGAAAGCTCTGTCTCAGAATGCCGTTTCGTTTGAATTCCACACTGCTGATGTTATCGGATCGTCCCGTCATTCCGATGTAAACCTCGCCACAAGTTTATGCCGACGCTGTGAGTGGCTATTGTATTGCTCTGGGCGATCTGAGGCACTCACTGAATTTTTAGGTCGGTCTGTATGCTGTCTTGATGATATGGGTCGGTGTGTGTACCGTCTGGGTGACGGGAGGGCAACAGGGTGCACGCAATTGAGTTCAACCCGGCCCGCGGAAAAATTCGTGGGAGAGCGAGGCGCTCGAATTCAAATCCACCTGTGATGCATTTTCGGATATTCGCCAGTCTGTTGTTCGCATTTTTCCAGATTGGCTTCTGTATAACACATGCGATATACACTTAAGAGCCAAAGAAACTGGTACACCTGCCTAATATCGTGTAGAGCCACCGCGAGCACGCAAAGGGGCCGCAACACGACGTGGCATGGACTCTACTAATGCCTGAAGTAGTGCTGGAGGGAACTGACACCATGAATCCTGCAGGGCTGTCCATAAATCCGTAAGAGTGCGGGTGGGTGGAGATCTCTTTTGAACAGCAAGGTATTCCAGATTTGCTCAATAATGGTCATGTCTGCGGAGATTGGTGGCTAGTGGTAGTGTTTAAACTTAGAAGAATGTGCCCTGGAGGAACTCTGTAGCAATTCTGGACGTGTGGGGTGTCGCATTGTCTTGTTGTAATTGCCCAAGTTCATCGGAAAGCACAATTGACACGAACGGATGCAGTGATCAGACAGGATGCTTACGTACGTGTCACCTGTAAGAGTCGTATCTAAATGGATGAGGGATCCCATATCACTCCAACTGCACATGAACCACACCATTATAGAGCCTCCACCAGCTTGAACAGTCCCCTGCTGACTTGCAGGGTCCATGGATTCATGACATTGTCTCCATACCCGTACACGTCCATCCGATCGATACAATTTGAAACGAGACTCTTCCGACCAGGCAACATGTTTCCAGTCATCAACAGTCCAATGCCGGGGTCGGCGGGCCCAGGCGAGGCGTAAAGCTTTGTGCCGTGCAGTCATCAAGGGTACAGGACTGGGCCATCGGCTCGGAAAGCCCATAATGATGATGTTTCGTTGAATGAATCGCACGCTGACACTTGTTGATGGCCCAGTATTGAAATCTGCATCAATTAGCGGAACGATTGCAGTTCTGTCAAGTTGAACGATACTCTTCAATCATCGTTAGTTCCGTTTTTGCAGGATCTTTTTCCGGCCGCAGCGATGTCGGAGATGTGTTGTTTCACCGGACTCCTGATATTCACGGTTGTTGTTGTTGTGGTCTTCAGTCCTGAGACTGGTTTGATGCAGCTCTCCATGCTACCCTATCCTGTGCAAGGTTCTTCATCTCCCAGTACTTACTGCAACCTACATCCTTCTGAATCTGCTTAGTGTATTCATCTCTTGGTCTCCCTCTACGATTTTTACGCTCCACGCTGCCCTCCAGCGCTAAATTTCTGATCCCTCGATGCCTCAGAACATGTCCTACCAACCGGTCCGTTCTTCTTGTCAAGTTGTGCCACAAACTTCTCTTCTCTCCAATTCTATGCAATACCTCCTCATTAGTTATGTGATCTACCCATCTAATCTTTAGCATTTTTCTGTAGCACCACATTTCGAAACCTTCTATTCTCTTCTTGTCCAAACTATTTATCGTCCATGTTTCACTTCCATACATGGCTACACTCCATACAAATACTTTCAGAAACGACTTCCTGACACTTAAATCTATACTCGATGTTACCAAATTTCTCTTCTTCAGATAACCTCGAGTTTGGTCTCCTCCCCCAAACAACCCAACCAATCCTAATAACTAAACCATAACCTTTTCTTCAGAAACGCTTTCCTTGCCATTGCCAGTCTACATTTTATATCTTCTCTACTTCGATCATCATCAGTTATTTTGCTCCCCAAATAGCAAAACTCCTTTACTACTACTCACGGTACACTCGTGAAATGGTCTTCCTGGAAAATCCCACTTCATTGCTACCTCGGAGATGCTGCGTCCCATCGTTCGTGCGCAGACTATATCACCACGTTCAAACTCACTTAAATCTTGATAACATGCCATTGTAGCAGCATTAACTGGTCTAGCGACTGCGCCAGACACTTGTTTTTTTATATAGGCGTTGCCAACTGCAGTGCCGTATTCTGCCTGTTTATATATCTCTGTATATGAATACGAATGCCTATACCGGTTTCTTTGGAGCTTCAGTGCATGTTAAGCTCAAGCGGTTTACACTTTCAAACTTTTTAAAACGAAGAATGAAATAATGGCTTAATGTATTTAGTGCTACAGAAACAATCCATACCTATCCGATCAATCATCAATAGCATATTTGGACAAATATTTAAAAAATTCTTGCTAATAATGTCCATGGATATTAACTTACTAAAGTTCAAAACTCGAATGACCAGCCTGTGACAAAAAATCCCAAAGTTATTCTTGATTGCTTGTCAACTGGAACTGCCTACCTCAAGTAGTACTTTCTTTTTATTATTCCATGCATTAACTTGGTAAGTAATTCTTGTCCATTGTGGACGTAATAATATACGGAAACTGTTGAAACTGAAGGAAATTTATAATTCATTACTGTCAGTTCCACATGAAAGTGTACACCATAATTTTAAATGTAAACTCCGTAGCGACATCTCTGGTCTTGTATCTGTACTCAATGCGCTTTTACACAGTCTATAGATAAACAGTGCAAGAACTGAATGTTTTGATTTGTCGATTATAGTTTTGGCTATTTGCACTTATTTACAACCAATTTAAACGCTGAAAAAATGTTCAGTATTAATGAAAAATGCCTTCTGAGATCCGATAGGAAGCTATTTGGTTAGAACGAGGCAGACTGGGTGTTACAAGAGGATAATGATCCGAAACATAGCAGCTGTCACTCTACACCTTGAAAACAAGAGAATGGGGCGTCCACAACGGATTGACCTGCAATGTCTCCAGATGCAAATCGTAAATGTTTGGTCATATATTAAGATGAAGCTTAAAGGAAAGCCAATATACACTTTGAAGCAGTTGTCATATAAAATCAGAACGATATGGAAATCGTTACCGACAGAGTATGCAGAAAATATCGTTAGAAGCATGCCATAAAGATGCCAAGCTATAACCGATACTGGGAGCGATTGAATTTATTATTAGGTGATCGTGCAATTAGTAATAACATGTATTTTCATGTAAATATGTATTTATGATAGTGTCTTCTATTTCATAACGGCGTACATTATCTTGTGGAACTGACTGTAGCTGCAACCAGTTGCTTTTGTAGGCACTTATTTTTCCTCGCTGACATTTCAAGATGCCTGTCATCCCATCTTCAGTTGTTTACATTTGTTTACGTGTTGTGAACATTGTTTCTTTACTAACGGCGCTGCAGAATTTTGCAACGGAAGTTTTTAAGACAGCTATTGTTAGACGTCGTACTTAAAGAAACAGTGTTCACAACAAGTAAATAAATGTAACCATTCCGAAGATGGGGTGAACATAAAATGAATGCACTCAGCAAAAGGAGTGTGTTGAGCCTAATCAGTTGGCTGCACATGTCGGAAAAGGGGTGCCATTCATAAATGTTAACTTCGCGGACGCTATAGTTTGTTTTTTATACGGTAGGAGAGCTGCTGTCACGTCACGTGACTTGACGAGGCGGACCGCGAGCTTAAGACAGTAGGTATGTGAATTAGCCCCACGGGTCACCGAAGTTTGCCCATGTCTGAGTTATACGAACAAGAGATGCGTTGTGTACTGACTGACACCCTTTTGCAGGCGAAAACTGGTGTCCAAAATTGTGTTTATTTCGCCACAAAACAGTATAAGTAGGCGCTAGAAAAGTAGAAATAATGTAAAGAATACAGAACGTTATCAACTGCAACATGCGTAACTATAGTCAAAAAAATGTTCTTCCTTTTTTTCCAACTTAACGGATTTGCAGCCGGCCGCTGTGACCGAACGGTTCTAGACGCTTCAGTCCGGAACCACGCTGCTGCTACGGTCGCAGACTCGAATCCTGCCTTGGGCATGGATGTGTAGTATGTCCTCAGGTTAGTTACGTTTAAGTAGTTTTAAGTCTAGGAGACTGATGACCTCAGATGTTAAGTCACATAGTGCTTAGAGCCATTTGAACCATTTTAACGGATTTGCAGACACGTTCTGACAAGTGGCTAAGGTGCTCACTATGTGGTGTGACCGCTTCTGGCACCAATATAGGCCTACGCTCCCCGGTTACTAAAGTGAGGGATCACACTTTATTAATAATTATAGTACAAGGTAATATATCCAGTTACAGTTACATTTTCAGCAAGTACACCAAGTCCTTTCATCAATACATGAATTTTTTCATCATCACTAACTGTTCTACAGCCAGCCGTAGTGGCCGAGCGGTTCTAGGCGCTACAGTCTGGAACCGCGCGATCGCTACTGTCGCAGGTTCGAATCCTGCCTAGGGCATGTATGTGTGTGATGTCCTTAGGTTAGTTAGGTTTAAGTAGTTCTAAGTTCTAGGGGACTGATGCCCACAGCAGTTAAGTCCCATAGTGCTTAGAGCCAGTTGAACCAGTTGAACTGTTCTACAGGAGTGTGTACACAGTGTAAATGGCATGTTACTATAAACATATCTAGGTCTAATTTGTGTCTTTAGATCAATACCACAATGCCACGTCTTGTAGGCGATGACATCTCGATCGGCGAAAGATTCAAGACCAGGAAGGGACGCGTTTTCACAACAAACGATGACAAGGGTAAACGAACCACTACCAGAATTTCCAGTAGCGACATCCAGAGTAAAATTAACCCTGCAACCTAATCACGGTCACTCGTCTCCTATATAAGCGGGCAGTGCACTCCAGCGGAACCATTCCGCTGTGAGCTCTATCTGCAACAGCATTGAAGCACTATGCCTCGTCGACGTGTGTATCGTCAACGCCGACACCGCATGCCTGTCTACAAACATATTATTAGCCCCGAGAATAATTGTGCTTTGAACTGTGCTATGAATAATGTCATCAATATCATGTTGAGTCAATAACGCCCGTTCTCCCTTTGACCTGCTCACAAGTCTTGGAGAGCGGTTGGTGGATGCTGACGTGATGCACCCCGTCTTCCTAGTGCATCAGTGTATCCCAGACATGCTCTATGGGATTCAAATCGTGAGAGCGAGCAGGCCACGCCATGCGTGAAATGTCTTCCGTTTCCAAAAAAACATCTATGAGGTCGAGTATTATCGTCCATCAGTACGAAGTCTGGACCCACAATACCTCATAACAACAGCACATGACAGCCCAAGATCTCCTCATTGCACCTGACAGCAGTTAAATCTTGCTGATTCACCCGTACAATTTCATGAAGGGGTGTACGAGTGGTCAGTGGCCGAGCGCTTCTAGGCGCTACAGTATGGAACCGCGCGACCGCTACGGTCGCAGGTTCGAATCCTGCCTCAGGCAAGGATGTGTGTGATGTCCTTAGGTTAGTTAGGTTTAAGTAGTTCTAAGTTCTAGGGGACTGATGACCTCAGATGTTAAGTCCCATAGTGCTCAGAGCCATTTGAACCATTTGTTCTAGTGGTCGGCATAATCCCTGCCCTCACCATTAGGGTTCCTCCTAGATGTCGGTCCCTTTCTACAATGTTTGGGTCCAGAAATCTTGTTCCACGTGCCCTCCAGCTGAGAATGCGTAGAGAATCACCCTCCAGACCAAATCGAGACTCATCTGTAAAACGAACATTGTCCTACTGTACGAGCGTTCGACCGTTGATGGCTCCAGCAACAAAGGCCTCTGTGCTGAAGCCTTCTGTACACAGTTTGCCTCGGTAAAACACGTCTAGTGGATGCTGCGAGGTCAGATGCCAGTTACAGTGCAGTAGTAAGGCGGTACCGTTGTGTCCTCACAGCCAAATAATGGCCCACAGTTTCTGATGTGACACGCGATCTGCCCTGTCCTGGTCTCTGAGATACAGTCTCGATCTCTATAAATTGTAGCCTCATCGGAGGAACAACAGAACAATTTACATTAAGCCATCGGGCCACATCAATCTGTGACTCTCAAATTCAAATGGTTCAAATAGCTCTGAGCACTATGGGACTTAATTGCTGAGGTCATCAGTCCCCTAGAACTTAGAACTACTTAAACCTAACTAACCTAATGGCATTACACACATCCATGCCCGAGGCAGGATTCGAACCTGCGGCCGTAGCGGTCGCGTGGCTCCAGACTGTAGCGCCTAGAACCGCTCGGCCACTCGGCCGGCCTGTGACTCTCCTACTTCCATTCTTCCATGACCCTCCACAGCAGAGAGTCTTAGGGCGTGTTCTCTGTGCCATGCTGCATCGTCTGTGACGGTGCACACAGCGACTGTGTATATGGGACTGCCCTGCAAACACTACCCCGCTTGACAGATGCCCTGACGTCATTGCTGGCGTGGTTTTCTGTTGATTGGAATGCCATCTGCCGTGCAAAACACGATCTTAATGACATCTGTTGACAGTTTGTATGATTATATCGTGAATTAGACACAGGACGGGGAAATAGCAAATGGTTCAAATGGCTCTGAGCACTATGGGATTTAACATCTGTGGTCATCAGTCCCCTAGATTTAGAACTACTTAAACCTAACTAACCTAAGGATATCACACACATACATGCCCGAGGCAGGATTCGAACCTGCGACTGCAGCGGTCACGCGGTTCCAGACCGAAGCGCCAGAACCGCACGGCCACACCGGCCGGCGGGAAATAGCAGTTTGTTGCTTTAATTTTGGACGTCAGTGTAGTAGATCTTCTCACAAACAATACTAAAATGGTGTTTCCGAATGAGAAAAAAAAATGGTTCAAATGGCTCTGAGCACTATGGGACTCAACTGCTGTGGTCATAAGTCCCCTAGAACTTAGAACTACTTAAACCTAACTAACCTAAGGACAGCACACAACACCCAGCCATCACGAGGCAGAGAAAATCCCTGACCCCGCCGGGAATCGAGACCGGGAACCCGGGCGTGGGAAGCGAGAACGCTTCCGCACGACCACGAGATGCGGGCCTTCCGAATGAGAACCCCACTGCGTAATCTTTGCTTATTTACCGAACGATAGTGCTACTCCTAACCATTCTGTGTGGCTGCGCTGAAATCCTAATCATTAACATGTAGAAGCCTGTAGCACAGTTCAAGCCAGTTTGACATGTGTTTCATGCCGGCTTGTTGGTGCTGCAATATTAGTGGACAGTACGTTAGACGTACAAGAGTGTACAAAATGTGGAGGCGATGATAATTATCTTCAGCGTCAGGTGGTTCGAGTCGTCATTACCGAGCGATTATACCCGTATAAGAAAAAGGAAGCACGTCAGAAGGGTTTCGCTACCAGTGCAGCGAAAATGGAAAAGCTACGTTGATGTCTACACCTGTCTTACTGATACATCTATTACAAAAGCTAAAATACGAATAAAATGTTTTAAAACATAGTAACGTAAATAACCCCCCCCCCCCCCCCCCATGAACCATGGACCTTGCCGTTGGTGGGGAGGCTTGCGTGCCTCAGCGATACAGATGGCCGTACCGTAGGTGCAACCACAACGGAGGGGTATCTGTTGAGAGGCCAGACAAACATGTGGTTCCTGAAGAGGGGCAGCAGCCTTTTCAATAGTTGCAGGGGCAACAGTCTGGATGATTGACTGATCTGGCCTTGTAACAATAACCAAAACAGCTTTGCTGTTCTGGTACTGCGAACGGCTGAAAGCAAGGGGAAACTACAGCCGTAATTTTTCCCGAGGACATGCAGCTTTACTGTATGATTAAATGATGATGGCGTCCTCTTGGGTAAAATATTCCGGAGGTAAAATAGTCCCCCATTCGGATCTCCGGGCGGGGACTACTCAAGAGGACGTCGTTATCAGGAGAAAGAAAACTGGCGTTCTACGGATCGGAGCGTGGAATGTCAAATCCCTTAATCGGTCAGGTAGGTTAGAAAATTTAAAAAGGGAAATGGATAGGTTAAAGTTAGATATAGTGGGAATTAGTGAAGTTCGGTGGCAGGACGAACAAGACTTTTGGTCAGGTGATTACAGGGTTATAAATACAAAATCAAATAGGGGTAATGCAAGAGTAGGTTTAATAATGAATAAAAAAATAGGAGTGCGGGTTAGCTACTACAAACAGCATAGTGAGCGCATTATTGTGGACAAGATAGACACAAAGCCCATGCCTACTACAGTAGTACAAGTTTATATGCCAACTAGCTCTGCAGATGATGAAGAAATAGATGAAATGTATGATGAGATAAAAGAAATTATTCAGGTAGTGAAGGGAGACGAAAATTTAATAGTCATGGGTGACTGGAATTCGTCAGTAGGAAAAGGGAGAGAAGGAAACATAGTAGGCGGATATGGATTGGGGGAAAGGAATGAAAGAGGAAGCCGCCTTGTAGAATTTTGCACAGAGCATAACTTAATCATAGCTAAGACTTGGTTCAAGAATCATAAAAGAAGGTTGTATACCTGGAAGAATCCTGGAGATACTAAAAGGTATCAGATAGATTATATAATGGTAAGACAGAGATTTAGGAACCAGGTTTTAAACTGTAAGACATTTGCAGGGGCAGATGTGGATTCTGACCACAATCTATTGGTTATGAACTGCAGATTGAAACTGAAGAAACTGCAAAAAGGTGGGAATTTAAGGAGATGGGACCTGGATAAACTGAAAGAACCAGAGGTTGTAGAGAGTTTCAGGGAGAGCATAAGGGAACAATTGACAGGAATGGGGGAAAGAAATACAGTAGAAGAAGAATGGGCAGCTCTGAGGGATGAAGTAGTTAAGGCAGCAGACGATAAAGTAGGTAAAAAGACAAGGGCTAATGGAAATCCTTGGGTAACAGAAGAAATATTGAATTTAATTGATGAAAGGAGAAAATATAAAAAAGCAGTAAATGAGGCAGGCAAAAAGGAATACAAACGTCTCAAAAATGATATCGACAGGAAGTGCAAAATGGCTAAGCAGGGATGGCTAGAGGACAAATGTAAGGATGTAGAGGCTTGTCTCACTAGGGATAAGATAGATACTGCCTACAGGAAAATTAAAGAGACCTTCGGAGAGAAGAGAACCACTTGTATGAATATCAAGAGCTCAGATGGCAACCCAGTTCTAAGCAAAGAAGGGAAGGCAGAAAGGTGGAAGGAGTATATAGAGGGTTTATACAAGGGCGATGTACTTGAGGACAATATTATGGAAATGAAACAGGATGTAGATGAAGATGAAATGGGAGATACGATACTGCGTGAAGAGTTTGACAGACCACTGAAAGACCTGAATCGAAACAAGGCCCCGGGAGTAGACAACATTCCATTAGAACTACTGATGGCCTTGGGAGAGCCATTCATGACAAAACTCTACCATCTTGTGAGGAAGATGTATGAGACAGGCGAAATACCCTCAGACTTCAAGAAGAATATAATAATTCCAATCCCAAAGAAAGTAGGTGTTGACAGATGTGAAAATTACCGAACTATCAGTTTAATAAGTCACAGCTGTAAAATACTAACGCGAATTCTTTACAGACGAATGGAAAAACTGCTAGAAGCCGACCTCGGGGAAGATCAGTTTGGATTTCGTAGAAATGTTGGAACACGTGAGGCAATACTAACCTTAAGACTTATCTTAGAAGAAAGATTAAGAAAAGGCAAACCTACGTTTCTAGCATTTGTAGACTTAGAGAAAGCTTTTGACAATGTTAACTGGAATACTCTCTTTCAAATTCTGAAGGTGGCAGGGGTAAAATACAGGGAGCGAAAGGCTATTTACAATTTGTACAGAAACCAGATGGCAGTTATAAGAGTCGAGGGGCATGAAAGGGAAGCAGTGGTTGGGAAAGGAGTGAGACAGGGTTGTAGCCTCTCCCCGATGTTATTCAATCTGTATATTGAGCAAGCAGTAAAGGAAACAAAAGAAAAATTCGGAGTAGGTATTAAAATTCATGGAGAAGAAGTAAAAACTTTGAGGTTCGCCGATGACATTGTAATTCTGTCAGAGACAGCAAAGGACTTGGAAGAGCAGTTGAACGGAATGGACAGTGTCTTGAAAGGAGGATATAAGATGAACATCAACAAAAGCAAAACGAGGATAATGGAATGTAGTCAAATTAAATCAGGTGATGCTGATGGAATTCGATTAGGAAATGAGACACTTAAAGTAGTAAAGGAGTTTTGCTATTTAGGGAGCAAAATAACTGATGATGGTCGAAGTAGAGAGGATATAAAATGTAGACTGGCAATGGGAAGGAAAGCGTTTCTGAAGAAGAGAAATTTGTTAACATCGAGTATAGATTTAAGCGTCAGGAAGTCGTTTCTGAAAGTATTTGTATGGAAGTGAAACATGGACGATAACTAGTTTGGACAAGAAGAGAATAGAAGCTTTCGAAATGTGGTGCTACAGAAGAATGCTGAAGATAAGGTGGGTAGATCACGTAACTAATGAGGAGGTATTGAATAGAATTGGGGAGAAGAGAAGTTTGTGGCACAACTTGACTAGAAGAAGGGATCGGTTGGTAGGACATGTTTTGAGGCATCAAGGGATCACAAATTTAGCATTGGAGGGCACCGTGGAGGGTAAAAATCTTAGAGGGAGACCAAGAGATGAATACACTAAGCAGATTCAGAAGGATGTAGGTTGCAGTAGGTACTGGGAGATGAAGGAGCTTGCACAGGATAGAGTAGCATGGAGAGCTGCATCAAACCATTCTCAGGACTGAAGACCACAACAACAACGTAAATAATGGTTATAACGTTTTGCAGTACTGTTATTTGACACTCAGGGTTAACTAAGATGTCTGTTTTCATTAAAATATTTAAAAACTGCTTAATTAGGTTATAATACAACGATTCTAATGTCGTATAGTAAAGAACATCTAGTGATACAAAACGTATGATTTCGTGAAGATTTATGCGTTCACAAAAATTTTAGTCAGCTTGCTCAATGAGTCTATAATAAAGTGATTCTAATATCATACAAAAGACCTGAAGTGATATAAAACATGCCAACATCGCATCTACAGCTTCAACTCTGTGGTGTGTGGCGCAGGGTGCTTTTGTGTACAGCTGTCACCGCTCCTCTATCCTGTTTCATTCGCAAATAGTGCACAGGAACAACTTCTTCGTGTGTGTTCGAGAATCTCTAATATTAACTACACCATAGTTTCGCTTTATGTATGTAGGTTGAAGCAACATGTTGTTTTACTCTTCGATAAAGGTATTCTCTCTGAATTTTAGCAGAATACCACGCCTTAACTCATCGCCTTCTTGTAGCGTTTGCTGCTGAAGTTGGACGAGTATCTTTGCTGCTAGACAAACCAGTGACGGAACGCACTGCTCTTCTCTGTATCTTCTCTGTTTCCTTTATCGTTCCTAGCCGGTAATGGTCACAGACTATGAATCAATACTCAAGTACAAATCGAAGGTGAGTCTTGTAAGCTACACCATTCGTAGATAAACTACAATTCCCGAGGATTCTTCCAACGAATCTCAGTCTGCCACCTGCGTTTTCTGTGATCAGTTATACAGGACGGCTCATAAAATACTGCATACGTCACCAGATAGGCAGCCCAACTCACATCATCTGCCCTTGTTAAGGATTATGTAAGATGGATTAAGGATTATGTGAGACGCATGAATACACTGCCGAAAAAAAACTATAATTCTCAAGGACTGTGTTCAGTGGCACTAGGATATAATATGTATATACCGAGGGGCTGTATTGTTAGCGGTTCATTTGTCACAGTCATTGGCGATCAGATGGCTCTCTCAAGGCCTGTCTGTGCGCCCTCTGTAGGCGTAACTGTGCTGAGTTTAGAGATGAACAGTGGTTGCAACATTCATTCCAGGATAAAATCATGCTCTACTAACGTGTACGTACCGCTGATGAAGAACTCGAGCCATTTCAACAGAGTCGCATTGTTGGCCTGCGGGAAGTTGGATACACGCATTGACAGGTGAAAAATTATCTTAATAAATAAAAAAGATAAAAAAGATCATGCGATTGTGCTCCTGTGTCTTTACTTTTGTATTGTTTCTTTCTGAATATATAGTCCCTCTATTAATGTAAGCTGTTGCATGCCAGAAGATCCCATATGTGCATAAGTTAACCTCAACGTTTACAGCTAAGAACTAAATCTGCCTGCGAGAATTGGAAGCAAATTTGACAGCGAGACTGTAAATGAAACCCACCCATTCTGGGCCAACACTGTCTGTAACAAAAAAGTGACTTTGAACTTTAATGATGATAATTAAACCCAGCACTGTTAACTGACTCTGCGAAATTGGAAACTCGTATCTCCTGTATTTGGATTACCTTTGTCGCAATGGAACACGCCGTGCAGCTACTCTCGTAGAAAAAGACGCCTGTCAATTTCTGAGCTGCTACTAACCACAGGGAATCGCTGTAGTCCAATGCAGTATCTTAAATACATGCAATGCAAATTTGGCCCTCATAAAAGTTGTCTCTCATAAAAAAGAATTTTCACCTAAGCTAAATAATGAAGTGGAATAATCTGAGTTACTCTTCAGACAAAAATTCTTCTCAAGGAACTGTATTAAATAGATTCATCCGAAAAAATTTTCTTGGCACTATTCCATTAACAAAAATTCACCATTGAAGGCTTAGTAAGCAATGAGAAAATATATCATTACAAATTACAATTATCTAAGAACAAAACTGCACAAATACAAAAATGTAACTCAACATGAAAATTTATTGCACATAAAAGTCCTCATACTAATGATTAAATTCTTTTCG
Organism: Schistocerca americana; assembly: GCF_021461395.2. Taxonomy (NCBI): domain Eukaryota; kingdom Metazoa; phylum Arthropoda; class Insecta; order Orthoptera; family Acrididae; genus Schistocerca; species Schistocerca americana. The sequence continues at coordinate 527,467,976 of NC_060125.1, read as the reverse complement.
AATCCATTCAAGAAATTCCTGACTCGGATGTTTGTGTCGAATCAAGAATGCCTTACTAAATGCTGCCACAATAAAGTAAAATATGTTCATTCGTTACCTTACATCTCTAGAGTTAAAAGGTTTTTGCTTTTCACATTTAACCAAATATAACATTGATGATGATAATTTATGGCAATGTTTGCCGACAAGATAAAGAATGCAACCTTTAACACTAGATTGCGTACTCACGGCAGTTCTCCTTGGCCGTTTTTTGGTACGACTTGGAAAGAGAGAAAAATTAATGAATGATCGCCGATGCGTCGGTTCTCGATTGTGTTCAGGAGACGTACAGATTGATTGCGCGAAAATAGTTTCTCAAATGACCTCTTAACCTGGATTGCTTTCACGCAATCAGACTCTTCAATGAAATTACCTAAGGGATCTATTTTAATAATTTAAAAAAATTGGAAATGAATCCAAAACAGTGAAATTTCGTAAAAAAATGTTGTCAGATCGGAAATTGAACACATTAATGGTCTCCCAAATACAATCGAGACACCGCGATAAAGAGCGAACCTGTAACAAAGTTCGTTTAAACATAAACATTATTTGTGGTTTATTTAAAGAAAAGAATAAGCATAGATTTCCTGTACAGTGAAGCATCAATATATTCTCAAAGAACAAACTATAAACATCAACAAATTTACAATGAATACAAAACTTACATCTTTATGTTTTTCTCATACATGGAGCAGTTCAACAATCGCTGCTTTTGTATGTGTGATATTTTGTAAAAATTATATGTCCTGGCGTGCGCGTAAGTGTTTTTTTATCGTCATAAGGTTTAAAAAAGCGTATTTTTTTTCTTGGTGATAACGTGGTTTTTTACACTAAATGAAATATAACTTGTAGCGGTGCTACACAACACGTCTTAACAAGTCGGCGACCAAACGTCAAAGGTAACGAAGTACATGTTAACATATCGGCGACCAGAAGTACAACTAACTATAAAGACTCTAGAATTTTCCTAACAAATGATAAATTGTTCTTTCTTCTGTTTCGCAGCTTCTTGCTATCAAGCGCTGCGGCAACGATTTTAAATATCTGCGCCCAGCGAGTCATAGTGTTTAAAAGTACCTTTTAAACGCTGGCCGCGCGTCTTGGCATAGGCGCACGTTATAAACAGATTTCGTCTTTACTCTCGCGTTGTCATGCTTAGTATCTTTACAAACTACAGCTAGTCTTCTCAAAATATTATCTATCTTAGTAAACCCATCCTATTCATTGCGTAATGACAGTATTCCTTTTGTAATAATAATATCATCTTCGATCAGATCAATAAAGCGATTCCCAGGAGCACCATGTTCTGCATCCTTCCTGCACAAGCTCACTGCTACGACACCACGCTACAGTTCCCTATCTCCTCTCTCCATAATCGACACTTAATTCCTGCACATAACTAGTCTTCGAGCAGTGCATCGTCTCTGCAAGACTGCGCACACATTAGTAAGTGATACAAATAAGACAATCAAAAACAAGAAAATTACCTATAAAAATACGAGGGCTATTACGAAAATAAGATCCGATCGATAGAGAAATGGGAACCACTGTGAAAATCAAAAATGTGTTATTTAGAACACCTTCCAGCTACTTCTCTACGAATTCGCCGCTCAGACTTAGACATTTGTCGTAGCGTTTTACCAACTTTTCAATACCCTCGTCATAGAAGGCAGCCGCCTGCGCTTTGTGCCAATTCTCTACGCTGGTCTACAGCTCGTTGTCTGTGCCAGAACGTTGTCTTCGTAGACAGCGGTTCATGTGAGCAGAGATGAAAAACAGAGAGAGGTAAGTCCGGGGTGTATGGTGGGCGAGAAAAGACTTCCCATCGAAAACGCTGCAGAAGTGCCTTCGTTGCCCCTGCGGTGTGCTGCCGAGAATTGTCATGAAGAAGGAAGCCCATGACAGTTGTGTAATGTGGGCTGCATTACATCAGACGAAATATCTCACCAGCCCCTCAAACTTGGCGGGAGACACTATTGTTCTAGGCATCTTTACGTATTCACTGTGCGCTCAGAACTGAAAAGAGCGACATGACGCGATCGACGGGCATACTAGAGTCACTGTCCAACACGTCTGTGCAAAGCTTGATCGGATTTTCACCATGGTTTCCATTTCGCACTCCACCGGACCTTTCTTTCCGAATAACCATCGTATATATACACACACACCTTTCAAGGTTGCTGCAAATGTCCTGCACGGTGTATCGGTGATGTGTCACTACTTTCAACAGTGGTCTGCGGGACATTCGCACACCTGTAAACCAGGTTCTAGACGCCCCGTGGTACACACACACAAATAAAGATCGATACATTGTAGGAGCAGCAGTGGCCGACAGAATTATGTAAGTTGGGTTGCCTATCTTACGGTGCACGAAATACACTGACGGAAAAAATGTATCACTCTCAAGGACTGTGTTCAGTGGCATTAGGCACCCAGGGAAAAAATGTAAGCATATGTTGCAACTTATGTGCCACTAAGGACCACTGGGAATCGTCTTCTTGCACTAACACTAACATTACGTATGCCTCTGGCCAGGCTAATGTTGACGCCACGACTCCGCCAAGCGCGACTACATTGTTGTGAAAGACTCGATTGGAGAGTGGAATGACCCTTTTCGTCTTCGGTGATGAGAGAAGGTCCTGTCTGTATTCGAGAGATGAACGTACACGTGTACGGCATATACCCCCAAGTGCATTCTTCCACAACACACAGGTCCCAATCAACGCTGCGTCGTGTGGGGGTCCATCAGTTACAAGTCGCTGCCACATTTGGCGTTTCTGCAGGATAAAGTAACCAGTGCCCGCTACGTTGCACGGGTTGTTTGTTATTCCCATGCTGCTGTTATTTCTTCGGCAGGAAGGTGATACTGTTTTTCAGCAGGACAACGCAAGTCCATATATGCTACTGCCACACAAGGTGCTCTTCGTGATGTACAACTGCCCTGGCCAGCAAAAAAATGGTTCAAATGGTTCTGAGGAGTATGGGACTTAACATCTGAGGTCATCAGTTCCCTAGAACTTAGAACTACTTAAACCTAACTAACCTAAGGACATCACAAACGTCCATGCCCGAGGCAGGATTCGAACCTGCGACCGTAGCGGTCGCGCGGTTACAGCCTGGTCAGCAAAATTAGCAGATCTCTCGCGAAATAAAAACGAATGGGACATGGTGAAGCAGGAACTTACTCGTCCTCCAGAGTCTACAAGAACCATTGCCGAATTGCAACAAAAACTGCAAAGTAGTTGGGACACTCTACCGCAGGATGCCGTTCGGCACCTTTATGATCGTGCATGAGAGAATACGCACTTGCATTGCCGCCAGTGGAGGGGGGATATACTGTGTACTGACGCGACTGTTTGCGCACTCATTACAATCACCTGTGTCTCATTTGGACAGAATTTGTTATCATATGCTCCTACAATGATGAGCTACCTTTTACATCACTCGACTTAAAAACGGCCTTGTCCTTGAGCGTGTTGCATTTTTTCGGCGTCTTTCCGACTACTTTTGCGCAATAAGTCAGTTTTTTTTTATGTTGAGGACCAACTGTCAACCTGTATATGAAGCGTCAATGCTCTGCAGGTCTTCGTGACATTAACTACAGTTTTCTAACCATCCTTTTTTCTGTGGCAACAGAGTTATACGTGACTCTCACTTAGAAAATGATGTCTACATGAATTTTCTGTTATTTCTGTTTAACGCTTCAATAGTTCCAAGTATCGAAGCTAAGCTGAAACAACAACTTATATCCCATCTATCCGTGTAAAAAGGCTCTCTTGATGAGTAAAAGGTCTCATGGGATAGGAGAGTCACTTTTAAAATAACTTAAGCGTCTCCTGTAGACGCAGATTAAAGAGCCGACCTTGGTTTCATTGAGATCTAGCTCGACAGATGGAGGACATGTAACTTGCAAGATTGGTGGGGGACAAATATCTGGGTGTGACTCAAATGGAATGATCAGATTACACAAGTAACGGGTAAGGCGAACTCTAGGTTGCGGTTTATTGGTAGAATCCTGAAGCGATGCAGTCCTTCAACAAAGGAAATAGCTTGCAATACGTTAGTTCGTCCAGTCTTGGAGTATTGTTCGTCTACATGGGACCCTTACCAGTTGGGTCTGATTCAGGAGATTGAGAAGGTCCAAAGAAGAGCGGCAAGATTCGTGACTGGTACATTCATCCATCGCGAGAGCGTTACAAATCTCATAGAGTGTTCGAAGTGGGACACACTCGCAGATAGACGACGCGCTAAACAGAAGGGGCTGCTCACTAAATTCCGAAATCCGATCTTCACCGAGGATGTGGAGCATATATTATTACCACCAACTTTCAAATCGCGCAATATCACCATTCAAAAATAAGGGAAATAAGAACTCGTACTGAGTCGCTCAGACAGTCGTTTTTCTCTCGCGCGATCCACAAGTGGAACGGCGGGGGGGATATATGACTTTGGCGCGTATTGTGCCCTCCGCCACACACCGCTTGGTGAAAAGCGGAGTATATATGTAGATGTAGAAGTTACGAAATTTTCTTTGCTGTCACAAACTTTTCAGATCGTGGTAGGGAGAAGGTTTTAATGTGTCAAGCAGAGACTGGCTCATGCTCTATTTACGATACGTAATCGAACGGCCGTATATATATTTTATACACTCATTTTTTTACCTTCTCCCTTTGTGTGTAATGTTTTGCATTTTAAAACAATTTAGGAACGTCGGCCAAGTGAGATTTGTTATGTGTATGTGCATGTAAATATATGTTAAGATAAACCTAGAAATAAGAAGTCTTACCTGAGTCGACCAGACGTAGTCAAATACCGACGCAGATGACCGCAGCATCCTGCGTCCTGAAACGCAACAACGAAATATAACAAAAGCTACCACGCATTCTCATTTCAGTAGATGGCTTCATACGAGTCTCTGCACTGTGCATGCTTCACAGTGGCACGATACAAGCAAGACTTGATCGGGTATGCAGACGGTATCGATTTTGTCATTGGAAGTATCACATCTTGTATCTCAACAGCGGGGCGTGTGACAAGAGTTAAAATACAATTCCGTGCCACTGGCTCTGATGCTACTGCCTCACGTGGATGAATATTCCTGTTCTTTTTCAAACACGGAAAACCTTTCCATTTGAAATATATAGATATTAAAATATGTCTGACTCTCATACAGCCAGTTTATTCTACCATTTGACATATATTTGTACATAGCTTTCTACCTACACCAGGTTGTTTTTTACATTTGCTGCAGTGTACCGAATTTCTTAATACGTTGCTGATCGTATCCCGACACACTTTATTGTATTCGTGTAGACGAGCAGTTTCGACATTTATATCTTTTATTGAATTATTTAGTAATCAATGACAATGGCTAAAGAATGAAATATGTCAAATAGTCTTGAATCTATACTGCACAGATGTGAGAAACAGTATAAAATACATTCTTACGTCACCAAAAAGCTGATATTATGTCATACAGTATTCCGGTACTAGTTTCGCAGCCTTTAACAATTTAAAGTCGTATAAAGCACGTGGTTTATACCACTGTTACAGACTGCGAAATGGTAAGTCATATCTAAACTAGTATCAGAACAGACTATGACAATCGCAGCTTTTTGAGGTGTACTAATGTCTTTGAAACATACAGTTTGCTTTTTCCTGAAGGACTTAATCTAAAAATGATAAGTGCGGTAGATATTGCCAAAAATACACACACCGTTCATGTGTTGCCGTCGTCACAACTTTATGCATACGGCAGACATTTTCCGCGATAATTTGTCGTCTATAATGTGCTCTCTTCTGAACTCGCGAATAAAATGTCTCGAACTCGTGATTACTAACACAACAATTTTCAAAACCCGGGGACAATATGTGTTACGAGCCAATTAGTACCTTCACACTTGTGACTTGCATTCACCGACATTAGCGTGCCTGAAGTTGGAGTGACGATGCAGGGTACTTTAAATACATTAATTTCGATAACAGAATACACCTGCGAGTTGAGTAACCACATTTTTCTCTCGCAACTTTTTTTTTGTTAGTAGAGGGCGACACGCAGTGCCGTATCGTGATGACGAGCCGGGCTTTCAGGGGGAGTAGGAAATGTGAAAGCAGCGAAACGAGACGAAGAAGCGCTGTCTGGAAACACGCTGATCGCAGACCACAATCGTAAAGATCTGCCAACAAGGAACTAATCAAACAACCCATGAGAGAGTAGGCAACCATCACTACATTTAATGACAAGCGATGATAATCCACCATGGGGATTTCAAAGAATTTTCTTGCGGAAACCACCGTGATTGCGAGAAAAAACGATGTGTTTAGACTGTTTCCGTGTACACAGCTGTGGAATTAGCATTATGTGTGAAGAATGGTTTACGCTGCTGCGAATGGAACCGAACACAAACCAACGAGCATTCGTCGTAGACAATTCGACAGTGCACACTATCATTCGTTTGTACCTGTGAACAACCGATTACAATTAAAAGGAAACGAAAGAGAACATGGGGTATCGAGCATAGCCTATGAAAGCTGCGTAATTGTTTTTTGGCGCTAATAATGGGAACGCAGTATGAGACACTGTATAGTTACAGCCACAATTCAAAACTCTCATATTCTGAGAGGATAATTTTGTATGGCGAGTGCATAAAGTGACGCAGAAAGAAAAATGTCGGTATCTGAATTCGTACGCAGGCGTGAAATGCATGGAGGTAGTGCACTCAACAACTTTCCTTGGAATTTTTCAAAAACTTTTCACACAAGCCGGTTTGCACTTTTTGCTGGGTTCGCATTACAACTGAGGTGGAAGTTTAAAAGCGAACACTAGTCACCGACGACTAAGATAACATAACACTCTTGTTATAACGACTAGAAGCATTTACGTTAGCGATTGTTTCATTTCAGTAACTGGAATATCTCAGATAGCTCCTGATGTCTGTAATAACAAATGGAAAGCGCTTCGAAAATTTTATTAAAGTGCGACCAGTCACACTGACTACTTGATAAAATCTGCTACATGGCTTGTCAGAGGGCAGATTGAGTGAACCCGAATGCACCATTTTTATTTATTATCAAAAATCTCTAAAAGGCCACACACTCACACACACACACACACACACACACACACACATACACACACAAACACACACACACACACACACACACACACACACACACACACACGCCGGCAGGAGTGGCCGTGCGGTTCTAGGCGCTACAGTCTGGAGCCGAGAGGCCGCTACGGTCGCAGGTTCGAATCCTGCCTCGGGCATGGATGTGTGTGATGTCCTTAGGTTAGTTAGGTTTAATTAGTTCTAAGATCTAGGCGACTGATGACCTCAAAAGTTAAGTCGCATAGTTCTCAGAGCCATTTGAACCATTTGAACACACAAACACACACACACACACACACACACACACACACACACACACGCGCGCGCGCGCGCACGCACACACACAAACGCTATACACGAGCGATTTACTAAGCACTTTCATCCTGTATTTCGAATGCCACTCTCGTAAAGGTCTGCTGTGAAAAATGGACTGATATTTTAATAACAATGCAGTTGGTCGTTTATCTACTAATACCAGCAAAAAATATATAAAAATAGGAATTGTAGTGAATTAAAACTGTTTTGAAACTCTTTTCTTAGACTGTGTTATGGAACACATTATAAATTCTTTGTTATTACTTTTCAAGACTAAACTGTCCAAACCAAAATTATTCATATACTGCGACTTTACTTTACCAGTCTAGCCCATTTATCTATACTATAAAATTTCCTACGTACAGCTGCTCACAAATTATTGTTTTATTTTTGTTTTATAACCTACTCGCCTGTCATTAACATATCGTTTCGGCATCATCAGCAACTACGTCGCTTTTAGGAATATAGCCACATAAAATTCTATTTGATTCTCAATCTGGATGGACCCATAGTTTGACACTGACTGCTTGTAGTGAAATTGCGTGTTTATGAAATATCGTCTCAGTTATGTGACTGGATTGGTGATTACCTTTCAGAGTGGTCACAGTTCGTAGTAACTGACGGATGGTCGTCGGGTAAAACAGAAGTGATTTCTGCCGTTCGCCAAGGTAGTGTCATATATCCTTAGCTGTTCCTTATCGCCGGCCGGTGTGGCCGAGCGGTTCTAGGCGTTTCAGTCTGGAACCGCGCAACCGCTACGGTCACAGGTTCGAATCCTGTCTCGGGCATGGATGTGTGTGATGTCCTTAGGTTAGTTAGGTTTAAGTAGCTCTAAGTTGTAGGGGACTGATGACCTCAGATGTTAAGTCCCGTAGTGCTCAGAGCCATTTGAACTATTTGTTCCTTATCTATATAACCTATTTGGGAGACAATCTGAGCAGCCGTCTTAGGTTGTTTGCAGATGACGCTGACGTTTATCGACTAGTAAAGTCATCAAAGGATCAGAACACATTGCAAAACGATTTAGAAAAGATATCTGTACGGTGCAAAAATTGGCAATTGACCCTAAATAACGAATGTTAGAGGTCATCCACGTGAGTGCTAAAAGGAATCCGTTAAACCTCGGCGGCACGATATATCAGTCGAAACTAAAGGCCGTAAATTCAACTAAATACCTAGTAATTACAATTACGGACAACGTAAATTTTAAGGAACACATAGAAAATGTTGTGTGGAAGGCTAACTAAAGACTGCGTTTTATTGGCAGGAAAATGTAACAGACCTGTTAAGGAGACTGCTTACATTACGCTTGTCTTCCTTTTTTAAAATATTGCTGCGCGGTGTGGGAACCTTACCAGATAGGATTGACGGAGTACACCGAGAAAGTACACAGAAGGGCAACACGTTTTGTATTATCGTGAAGTAGGGGACAGAGTGTCACTGAAATGACACAGGATTTCGGATGAATATCATTAAAAAAAAAGGCGTTTTTCGTTGCAGAGGAATCTTCTCACGAAATTTCAATCACCAACTTTCTCCTCCGAATGCAAAAATATTTTGTCGACGCCGACCTACATAGGCAGCAACGATCATCATAATAAAATAAGGGATATTAGAGCTCGTACGGAAAGATATAGGTGTTCGTTTTTTCAGTGCGCTGTACGAGATTAGAACAACAGAGAATTATTGTGAAAGTGGTTCGATTAGCCCTCTACCAGGCACTTAAATGTGATTTGCTGAGTATCCATGTAGACGTACATGTAGCTGTAGATGTACTGTAGTAGTATCTTAAAAAATGGCGCCATACGATATTATCGGACGATAATCTGTCCGCGTTCTAGGGGTTTAGGGATGGTGTCTTTGACTAGTAATCAGAACGCCCTGGGTCCCGTTTTCGAACCTCACTACTGCTTAAATCCTGCAAAAAAGTCGTCAGCAAAGGTGACCGAAGACTTACGGCATGAGAAGTCACCCTTGTTCTGTCAACGGCCCATTCAAAGACGGGGGAGGAGCCGACATAGGTTCAGGGCACTTTCTTGCTCTTGGTGTAGGAAACTGCCCCTCAAAAGCGGAAAATCAGCAATGATCTACGGTATGAGGCCGAAGAAGGCAAGAGAAACCACTGCGTTAAAGACACGTAATTTGTATCCACAGGACATGTGGCCTATAACTGAAAAAGTGCCATGATGTTCTCTCCAGTGGCAAAAGATTACGGAGTAGTCTCCCATTCGGATCTGCGTGAGGGGACTGCCAAGGAGGAATTGACCATGACAAAAGATTCAGTAACCATCGAAAGGGTAACGTTTAAACGAATTGTGGCGTGGCACTAGTTTGAACGTGGTAACGAAGCTTGAAAATCTGAAAAGGGAAATGCTAAGGCTGAATCTAGACACAGAGGGGCTCAATGGAGTGAAAGAGAAAGAAGACAGGGGTTTCTGGTCAGATGAGTACGGGGTAATACCAGCAGCAGCAGAAAATGGATCAAATCACCGAATTTAAGAGCTGTTTGGCTGAGCTAGAACTTGGATGGGTGACCATCCGGTCCACCGGGCTCTGTTAGCAAACGGGGTGTATTCAGCACTTGTGAGGCAAACTAAGGAGATACTTGATTGAGAAGTCGCGGCTCCGGTCTCGTAAACAGACCGGGAGAGCGGTGTGCTGACGACATGATGCTCCATACCCGCATCCAGTGATGCCTGTGGGCTAAGGATGACACGGCGGCCGGTCGGTACCGTTGGGCCTTCATTGCCTGTTCGGCCGGAGTTTAGTTTTAGCAGAGAATGGTGTAATGGGTGTAGGATTCGTTATTAATAGGAAGATAAGACAGACAGTGAGTTATTGTGAACAGTTCAGAATCGACAGCAAACCAACATCGACAACAATACTTCAGGTAGACGTGCCGATGTCCCAAATATTGGAAATACAGGAAAGCTAAGGCGAAATAGCTGCATGAAATATATGAAGAAATCGGAAAAGAAATGGTTCTCGGAAGGAATGACTCAGCGTGCGGGAAAGTGAATACAACCTCCTTTGTTGAAATTAAATAATAGGATGGTAACATTAAGAACGCAATGGGAATTCCATTGTTAAACGCAGAGGAGAAAGCGGATTGATGCAGACAATACAATGAAGGTCTGTATGAGGAGGAGGACGACTTCTCTAATGAGGTTGTGGAAGAAGAAGCTGGAGTTGATAGGAAAGAGATAGGGCATCCAGTATTAGAACTGAAAAGACTTTGGAAGACTTAAGACAAAGTAATGCAGAAGGGACAGATAGAATTAAGTTGTAATTTCTAAAATCATAGGAGAGGTGGCAACACAACGACTATTCACGTTGGTGTGTAGAGTATATACCATCAGACATTGGTAAAAACATCATCCACACAATAGATGGACGATCAATTTGGTTTAGAAAAGGTGAATACGTCAGAGAGGCGTCTCTGACGTTGCTGTTGATAATAGAAACAAGACAAGAAAAATCAAAAAACGTTCATAGGGTTTGTCGACCTGGAAAAAGTGTTTTCAATTGGTGCAAGATGTTCGAAATTCTGAGAAAAATAGGGGTAAGCTACAGGAAAAGACGGGTAATATACAACATGTACAAGAGCTAAGAGGGAATAATAAAAGTGGTGCACCAAGAGCGAAGTGGTCGGGTGTAAGACAGGGATGTAGTCTTTCGCCCCTAACGTTCAATCTATACATCGAAGAAGCAATGACGGAAAAAAGGAAAGGTTCAAGAGTGGTACTGAAATTCAAGATGTAAGGATATGAAGAATGAGATTCATTTATGACACTGCTAACCTGAGTGAAAGTGAAAAAGGATTACAGGATCTGTTGAATTAAAGGAACAGTCTAATAAGTGCAGAATATTGTTTGAGAGTAAATCGAAAAAAGAGGAAAGTGATAAGGAATAGCAGAAATGAGAACAGTGAAAAACCTATCAGAATTGGGGATGAAAAGGAGAGAAATTCTTGCTAGGCCACATGAGACCAGTCGGAAGACGGATGATTGAAAAAATAAATAAATAAATAAACGTACCTTAACAGATTAAGAGTATACATCTCCTGAGCAGCTGAAAACCAATCACCTGCTTCGAACAGCATTCTTCCCAGTGTACTATCCGAGATCCCCACATAGTCTGATTCAAAATTTTGCTTTTTCATGTGCCTTTGTCCCGCATCTAGGCGGGGTCGGCATGGTTACTATTGGATCTGGCATGGTAGTTTAATCTGTGATTGATGCCCTTCCTGTCGCGACCCTGCTACCCTCCAGGACGGTGTACGCATACCCCGACTGCCTGCGTGTAGTGGTAGCCATGTGAAAGTGAATGAACGTTTTCTAAATGTTTGAGAATCGGAAAATTGAAGCAGGACTTGGTGGGATGTGGGAAACCACCCAAAGAAACACATCTTGTCTGGAGGGCTCCCCATCCCTCGTCGTTCTATCCGCATCCAGGCCTGGCGCCCCTTCTTAACACGCACCGCTATCCAGGCGGGTTTCCGGATCAGAATCTTGCTGATGAAATATATCTGTCTCTGCTTCCCATTCGAGGTCGTTACACAGCGCAAGACTGAAACTTTCAAGCATTCTTTCACGCGTTCTCGAATGGCTTCATTCAGAACGAACTCGCTTCGCACTGGATTCGTAATCATGAGATCGTCGGTTCAAATCCCCGTCTAGCCATCCGCATTTGAGTTTCCGCGGATTCTCTAAACCGCTCACGGGGAACATGCTTCATCTGAAAGAGACACGGCCTATTTCTGCCACCAACATTGTCCACCCGAGCTTATCTTCCATCTTTATCTTGTCGGCGATGGAATGGTGAACCCCAATTCCGTTTTACTTTATCAGGATGGCTTCAGTAGGAAGAGACTGCGGATACCAGGTGGAGGTCAGTGGCCGAATACGGACGCAGTATTAAATGAGGCACATTGTTTCCAAACAGCAAACACAATCCTAAGAAATACAAAATGCTACACCAAAACAAGTTATACTAGGCTCTTTTATTTGTTTAATAGTTCATAAGTGAATCTAACGATAACTATGGTTAAAGGAAATTATGTCAATGCTTTACAGGAGTATATCCTTTTGCCACATCTTTGAGACGAACGCCAAAATTTACTGGATTCTGTTTTCTTTTTTTTTTTTTTGTTTATTTATTTATAACTCTATCTGCCAACAGCTAGTTGCACAAATATTATTTCTCTGCGACGTGCTTACTTGAAAAGTTTAACTGTTAATTGTACTTTCTTGTGCACTATGTCTGTTGTTGTTGATGTCTTCGATTCGGTCCGTAGCTCGTGGTCTATGCTGCCTCTGGATCACGGGGGCCCGGAATCGATTCGCGGCCGGGTCGGGAATTTTCTCTGCACGCAGACTGGGTGTTTGTGTTGTCCTCATCATTTCATCATCATCATTAGTGATAGTGGCTAGATTGGACTGTGTAAAAACTGGGACGTTGATGACCGCGCAGATGAGCGCCCCACAAACCAAACATCATCATCATCTTCAATTCGAAGAACAGTTTCATGTAGCCCTCTGCGCCAGTCTACGTGAAGCAAGCTGCTTCATATCTGCGTTACTGCTGTAACATACATCCATTTTAGCCTGCTTACTGTCACATTTATGGAATATTCCGTCGGTACTTGGAGGAACATAGACATAATACCTGAAATAAACGTTATTGACGTTCGACAATAGTATTTGTTTTATAGTAGGCTTTGAACTGTTTTTCAGCTTTTTAGACCATCAGTCTGATGATGGCCTAAGAAGCTGGAAGTCAGTTCAGAACGTACTATAAAATAAACATTATTGTGGAATGTCAATACTGTGTATTTGAGTTCTTAATACTGCTTACTCTATTCAATCCTTGATCTCCCTGTGCAATTTTTATCCCTTCCTTCCCCCCTTCCCTCCATTAGGAAATTGACGATTCCTCGATTCCGCAGTACGTGTCCTGTCAACCGACGCCTTCCTTTGATCAAGATCAGCCATAAATTTCTTTTTCCTCAGTTCGATAAAGGACTTCCTCTTTCGTTATTCGATCTACCCATCTGATCTTCAGCAGCCTTCTGTAGCACCACATTCAAGGACCTTCTGTTGCGGCCTTATCTGAATTGTTTATCGTCCGCGTTTCACGTACGTATAAGGCTACACGTCAGAAGCACACTTCCTTGCATGCGGCGTCCAAGTTTTTACGACATGCTCATTAGGCAAATTATTCGCTGAAAACCTCGTTACAGAGCGAACAAAAGCTGGCAGTACAATCAGATGAAGTGCAGTGCGTCTGACACGCATACGGCACGACTGGAGGGGACCGCCTATCTATCGAACTTGTGTCTTTCACCAGAGCCACGCGTCCTGTGTGTGTGTGTGTCTGCGTGCTGTTTGGCACGTGACAATTCCCCTAGGAAAACTCAAGTTGACAGCAAAGCAGGCGCCTACGTTAGCTTTATGTACCTGTCTGCCATACGACAGTCCATGTTGAGCGATGGTTCTCTCTAATAACAAGTGAAGTAAAGTACCTTCCATTACGGAAATTAAATGCTAGGTATATTTACGACACTTTTCGAAGAGTGACGGGTAATATAATATTCTCGAGTGGCTGTTACATCCATTTACGTCTGGCAGTTATATTTGAACAAATACGTCTGTCTCACAATTTCATATAACGTCAGCCCTTAGCAAGTACTTCACCGATATTATCTGGATCCCAGCTCACAGGCCTATTGTAAACACAGCCACATCATTTAGCCATACGGGCAGCAAGGCCGGATTACAGGAGTTGCCTTAGAGCAGGCCTTCCAGTTTTCCGACAAGTTCTAGAGGCTGGTGACGCCGCTGGATGGAGGAGAATTTCCCTCCCTCCCCGCTACTCCCACCCCCAGAAAATATTGCACCTTACTATTCTGTGGAGCACACTTAAATTTGGGCAACATTTTGGAACTCCAATGATTTTTACTTTATACACTCCTGGAAATTGAAATAAGAACACCGTGAATTCATTGTCCCAGGAAGGGGAAACTTTATTGACACATTCCTGGGGTCAGATACATCACATGATCACACTGACAGAACCACAGGCACACAGACACAGGCAACAGAGCATGCACAATGTCGGCACTAGTACAGTGTATATCCACCTTTCGCAGCAATGCAGGCTGCTATTCTCCCATGGAGACGATCGTAGAGATGCTGGATGTAGTCCTGTGGAACGGCTTGCCGTGCCATTTCCACCTGGCGCCTCAGTTGGACCAGCGTTCGTGCTGGACGTGCAGACCGCGTGAGACGACGCTTCATCCAGTCCCAAACATGCTCAATGGGGGACAGATCCGGAGATCTTGCTGGCCAGGGTAGTTGACTTACACCTTCTAGAGCACGTTGGGTGGCACGGGATACATGCGGACGTGCATTGTTCTGTTGGAACAGCAAGTTCCCTTGCCGGTCTAGGAATGGTAGAACGATGGGTTCGATGACGGTTTGGATGTACCGTGCACTATTCAGTGTCCCCTCGACGATCACCAATGGTGTACGGCCAGTGTAGGAGATCGCTCCCCACACCATGATGCCGGGTGTTGGCCCTGTGTGCCTCGGTCGTATGCAGTCCTGATTGTGGCGCTCACCTGCACGGCGCCAAACACGCATACGACCATCATTGGCACCAAGGCAGAAGCGACTCTCATCGCTGAAGACGACACGTCTCCATTCGTCCCTCCATTCACGCCTGTCGCGACACCACTGGAGGCGGGCTGCACGATGTTGGGGCGTGAGCGGAAGACGGCCTAATGGTGTGCGGGACCGTAGCCCAGCTTCATGGAGACGGTTGCGAATGGTCCTCGCCGATACCCCAGGAGCAACAGTGTCCCTAATTTGCTGGGAAGTGGCGGTGCGGTCCCCTACGGCACTGCGTAGGATCCTACGGTCTTGGCGTGCATCCGTGCGTCGCTGCGGTCCGGTCCCAGGTCGACGGGCACGTGCACCTTCCGCCGACCACTGGCGACAACATCGATGTACTGTGGAGACCTCACGCCCCACGTGTTGAGCAATTCGGCGGTACGTCCACACGGCCTCCCGCATGCCCACTATACGCCCTCGCTCAAAGTCCGTCAACTGCACATACGGTTCACGTCCACGCTGTCGCGGCATGCTACCAGTGTTAAAGACTGCGATGGAGCTCCGTATGCCACGGCAAACTGGCTGACACTGACGGCGGCGGTGCACAAATGCTGCGCAGCTAGCGCCATTCGACGGCCAACACCGCGGTTCCTGGTGTGTCCGTTGTGCCGTGCGTGTGATCATTGCTTGTACAGCCCTCTCGCAGTGTCCGGAGCAAGTATGGTGGGTCTGACACACCGGTGTCAATGTGTTCTTTTTTCCATTTCCAGGAGTGTATAATAATAAATATTAACAGTCTGAATACCAGTTTCTGTATTTCTGTTGGTGGTAACCAGTTTCCGTTATATTCATCTACATGACAACTTTGCAATTCACAATTATGTGCCTGGCAGAACGTTCATCGAACCACCTTCATGCTATTTCTCTTCTGTTCCACTCTCGAAAAAGGCGCGGGATAAACGAACACATAAATTATTTATTACAATTTATTACAATGATCATTTCTCCCTATGTAGAAAGGAACCAACAAAATATTTTCTGACTCTGAGGAGAAATTTGATGATCGAAATTCATGAGAAAATTCTGCCGCAGCGATGACACGCCTTTGTTTTAATGATTGCCACCCCAATTACCTAATCATAACAGTGGCACTCTCTTCCCTATTTCGCGATAGTACAAACCGAGCAGCCCTTCTTTGAATCCTCTCGATATCCTCCGTCAGTCCTATCCGATGTGCATCCAACACTGCTCAGCAGTACTCCAGAAGACGATGGACAAGCGTAGAGTAGGCAGTCTCTTTAACAGAACTTGCATCCTCTAAGTGTTCTGCCAATAAACCTCAGTCTTTGATTCACCTCTCCCACAACATTATGCGTGAACGTTCCAATTAAAATTATTCGTAACTGTAATCCCTAAGTATTTAGTTGAATTTATAGGCATTAGATTTGTGTGATTTATCGTGTAACCGAAATTTGGCGGATTTCTTTTATGCGGATGACTTCCCACTTTTGATTATTTAGAATGAACTGCCACTTTTCGCATCCTACAGACAACCTGTCTAAATCATTTTGGAATTCATTTCGATCATCCGATGACTTTACGGGGCGGTAAGTGATAGCATCATCTGAAAACAACTAAGAGGGCTGCTGAGATCAGGAATAGCAGAGCGTCTGCAACACTTTCTTGGAGAACGCCAGAAATCACTTGTTGTAGTCGATGACTTCCCGTCAGTTACTTCGAACAGTAACCTTTCTGACACGAAATCACGAATCCGGCCACACAACTCAGCTGATACTTCGTAGTATAGCGTTATATATCTTTCTTTTGTTTACCTCCAGCGAACAAAAATGCGATGTGAAACTGATTTAAGAAAAAACAGCGTAACAATAAGCCACTGTGTGACGTACACTGAATACCGATTTCGATTAACGATTGTGTTAGCAACGTTGAACAATTTGTCGTATAAGCGTTCATCGCTTATAGTCAGTAACTGGTTTTCGGAGCTCTCTGTTGTCTAGCTTTCGACTCCTCAGATATAGACTAAGTATCACTATCTGAATAAAAATTAGCGTTCTTGTTAAATTGTATTTCAAGAAACTTATTTAAAAATTCATCTCCGTTGTTCCCTCAGGGATATTAATTGCATATATTTATAATTAACGGCAACATAAATGGTTGGCACCGGATTGTATTAGTGGTTGAAACGAACCTGTGGCAGTCACGCACTATCATTAAGCGTTTTCTG
Source organism: Schistocerca americana (assembly GCF_021461395.2). Classification (NCBI taxonomy): domain Eukaryota; kingdom Metazoa; phylum Arthropoda; class Insecta; order Orthoptera; family Acrididae; genus Schistocerca; species Schistocerca americana. The sequence goes on along the minus strand of NC_060125.1, from coordinate 527,450,652 downwards.
TTATTTCACAAAGAACCTGCCTTCATTCTAAACAAAGTTCGATTATATTTCAATTAATATATCAGTTTTAGATAACCAAAATAACCTACGCGATCAAATGCCACAAAGCAGTGACGGGAGCCGACATTGCTCCCATAAATGCTATGGAAAAAACGTTTATAAAAGTCCACCTTAAGTAAATATCTCAGTTTGACATTAATCCATCGCTCTTGAAGTGCACCTACTTGATAAGACAGATTCTAAAGGAGAATGCTTTACATAAATTTTCATTCTACTCGGTCGCATTATTTAAAGACGAGTTTTAAAGTTACTAGTAAATGTTAGTAAGAAGGCACGCTTCAGTGGGCAGGAAAATTGATTAGATGAGGTATTACCAAGATTCTTTTCGTACAGTAGTATAGAAATGGGTCATAATAGCAGATGGGAGATCATTAGCAACGTCGAGTCATAAGCATAAAATAACCTTAGTAACAGATATAAAATACGGTTTACCCAGACCACGGAGCAAACCGGTGCTCGAAGCTTCTGTGTGCTACGAAAAGGCAGCCATAGCCAACTGACTAGCCAGCGAGGGCTACGAGTTACAACACAGAGGCTCCGCCCATCGTCCCCTGACTGAGCTGTACATAAAATGATTAAAACCTACACATATAATACAACAGCAATATATAAGGAAACGTCTTATTGTATTTGTAGACCCAAAAGATTGTTGATTACACCATGTTATTTTCGTGTCGCTAATTGTAACTGTTCAAAAAAGACGAAAGCAACAGCCAGAATGCCAAATGTCCACTTTGTCCGTCTCCAGCGAGTAAATTGCAGTCGTCAAGGGCTCTTTTGAAAGGGATATAAAATACTCATCTGAGGTGGTAGCCCCTCTTGGTTCGAATCAAGATGATTTCAAGTCAAAAATGTTTGTACATACTGGAATATGTGGCAGTCTGAGTGTGCCAAATAAAGTACAGTGTGCCAAACTTCAGTATTAAATACATTTTACGTTGTCTTGATATTGTGATTCTAATCCAGATTTTCTGTACTAAAATTTCTGTTGCATTAATTCATTTGTAAGGCAGATTCAATGAATACTTGACGTCGAATTTAGTTGAACACCACATGGGCAAATTACTGCCGCCATCTGAAAAGCAAAGTTTATAAATACGCAACTATACTCATTTAAATTGTGTTTTGTAATCTTTGTAATTTAAAGACTGACTGTGATTTTAAGAGGGTGAAGGAAAGAAACTAAAGGCAATATCTCCCACACTAACGTCACCTGTCAGCTAGAACTTACATCAATGTAAAACTTTTTGACCCCGATTAGGTAAAGGTTTCACTGATACTGACACTGGACCTTGTCTTGGAAGTTCCACGTTTTGGTGCGTAAACTTTTAAAATTTCTTAACTTTTCAGTATTTCATCTTTTGTAGCTTCATAACGTAAAACCTACCTCTCTTTCTTTACTTTTTTTAAAATTTTGATTGCAGATCCGTTGATGAAAGTTCCCGAAACGTCGTAATAAATTAAGATAATGCACATTATATTCACAATGATCGTGGACTCATACAGAAAAATTAATTTCTTTATTAATAAACATGCATGTCACATTAATGCACATAATTCTAGATGATGATAAAGTTTTAAAACTCCGAAACGCATCGTGGAAATAAATAAGACCATCGAGTATCTCCATTTCTAAGTTTTGGTAGTAGGCTTACCGTAAGAACTGAGTTTTCACAATCCACATCAGTACTTTGGATGAACTAATGAACGAATTCCAGACGAAATCTGGTGTTGTGCATAGTCACATGTAACAACTAGCAATGGGTAATCTCGACAGCAGAATACACGAAGGTATCTTGAAAAAGTGTCACATACAGAACGAAATTGTCGAAAAATGACAATTAAAGAAAGGCAAAAATGTGACGCAGGAGATGGCAGTGGTGTCGTTTTATTATTCAAATATTATAATCGGTTTCAGGTGAATTTGGCAATTTTCATAGTAAAAAATTAAGTACAGGGTAACTGTTGCTACCACCATCGACAGGTGGTGGTCGGCGTCGTTACAGCTTGTTAAAACGACGCACGCCAACTGTCACCGATGGTATCAACAGTCCTGTATTTTACTTTTAACTTTGAAAATTGTTTATTTCGGCCAAAGCCGAATGAAATGTTGAAATGAAAAGATGATCTAGACTTTCTTTCATAAAAAGATAATTAGCCAATGATTTCTCTCGCTTACAAGGAGACCGGGCCTTACCTTCATCACCGTTTTCGTCCAACTTGTTATTTGCGGGACTTGGTTAAAAATGAGAAATAACGGAAGTTGGAGTTCCAGATGACCAAACGTCTAGAAAAAATAATTTTTTGGCGCGGGTCGGGCGAGACATAGGCCATTTATGTTAGCGTAGTTCCCAGACAGTGGTTGGCGCACGAAGAAAAGTATAAAACGGTAATACGGGGATCGTGACGTCGACTCCCTATGCGAACACCTTTTTTCTATTTTGTTTTCAATTTTTACCGTACTTACACTGCGAATAAACTGAAATGATTCTCAGTATACTCTGTATTTGCTAATATTTTGTTTTGTCGTTGCGGACTTCAGTTCGAAGATATTTTCATGTTTTCGTTGTGGTGTTCAGTCCGAAGACTGGTTTAATTCAGCTCTGCATGCACTCTATCCTGTGCAAGCCTCTTTGTCTGCGAATAACCACTGCAACCTACATCCTTCTGAATCTCGTCTCTTGGTCTCCCTCTACGATTCTTAACCCCCATACTTCACTCAGGTACGGTACTAAAGTGGTGATTCCCAGATGTTTCAGAATGTGTCCTATCAACCAATTCCTTCTTTTAGTCAAGTTGTGGCACAAATTTCTTGTCTCTCAAATTCTACTCAGTACCTCCTCAATAGTTACATGATCTACTCACTTAAACTTCAGCATTCTTCTGTATATCTCCACAAATGAAAGGAAAATTTGAGTTTAAAACGACTTTCCAAGAATGGGCTGTAATTAAAGTGACCGATCAAAGAGGTAAGTCGATAACTCTCGACGTCATATATACTAAAATATTTATGTTCGTGTGTTGTTTAGCGAGTTTGCCAGTACCAATTGACTTACAACTGAGCTCTGGATTACTGAGGGGCAGAAGTAGTTCTCGTGAAACTGGAGTATGTGAACAAAGTAATCAACTTGTATATACCGCAGTCTTCTACTCGTCTAAACCTTTCTGGGAAATTATTACCTAGAGTCTACGTAAGGATACAACAGAGTACTGCCTCCTTTGGAGCGAGGGTTCGAAAGACGCGGAAAAATATAAGAATTTCGTCATAACTTCAACAAAATTTAATAAACTTACAAAGGCGTAATACAAAAAATTTGACTGGTGTGATGACGTCCTATGTGCAGGAGAACAAACTTCTTCTGTTAACTGATTCGTGGGGAGGACAAACAAATCCACAATCATAAGCAAGATATTTCACGATGAACGATTGCCATCACGTAGTATTAAACTGATTCCCTCCAAAAGCACTACGCTAGTGCAACTCTGCAATGTCTGTTTTTATTGTGAGTTAAAGAATTTGATTAAGAAGCTTCAAAACTACTCTAATCTCATCGAGACAGAAAAAGAAATCAGATCCCGAGAACAATGCACTAAAAAACATTCCATTGTACGTCATCATCTATCCTTGGCAATATTCGGCAACATAATGCGTTACGCAGAGTTTGCCGCCAAACTGTGCGAGTAGAAAGAACCTTTTATCAGTGTAAACCAGGTTGGTTTTTCTGTAGAAATTTTAAAACAACCATGTAACCGTAAAACTGCTGTGTTTGTTAAGTGTCCAAGATAGCGAGAAAATTACTGCTTCCCCTGTTTTTACGATGAATATCATCCTAACACGTGTAAATCATCACTTGTAAAATAAAAAAAAGTATTTAATTTTACGTACGAAGCTTTCGTGTATGGCTTGCAGTCCCTTCCTAGAAATTTACTTGCAATCCCAAATTTTCCTTTACATGCCTTTGAATGAAAATGTTAATAAATACAATATATTGAGAGTTATTTCGGTTTATAAGCAACATAAAAAACTGTAAATTAGAAAGGAGAAAAAGTTTACACATAGGGACTCGACGCCCCGACCCTCGGATTACCACTCTGTACTCTTTCCCTGGGCCAGTTGCCTCCTGGAGTCTACACTAAGATGAATGGTTCATGCCTCGCTCTACACATGTCAGAGATGCTATTTTTTTTCTGTACACTTGGCCATCTGGATTCGCACTTCTACCATTTTCATGTCTGGCCGAGCCCTGCATATACCACAAATTTGGACGAAATCGGTGAAGAGTTGGCGCGGTCCCCTTTTTAAAGACAATACCTATTTGTATCATTTTCTGCCAACAACATATTTCTGTTAATATGATGTAAAATTGTCCAGAAGTTCCCTCTTCCTTTCGTATCACACTAACAGGGGCTGCACTGGAATGATAGACTCATACTTACATATTAGTTTCTGTGGTGTACCGTGCAATCAGTACACGTACGCATAAGCAGCCCTGCAATGACAATGACCAACATCTCGCAGCTTTTGAAGTTTTTACACGTGTTACGTCTTCCGCTACGACGTAGAACGTTCCTACAGAAGAGCGCAGATGCGCCATTGGTGTTATAGAGGTCGCTTTACAGAACCGGTTTCCTGCAGCTGCCACCTCCAAGTTCGCCGACGTAATCCGCAGGAAGTTCCAACCTCATTTTGCACGCTCCCTGCACTCAGTAGGCAGGATGTTCCAGTTACTGAGACCAGCGCTTTTACATCTGGTGCTCAGCTGAGCATATCGCGAGAAGCTTTGGACCGATGTGTCAACTGTGCACTGTAAGAAAAATTTTCGAAAATAGCGCGAGCTGGGAAAAAAAAGAAAATGGAAGCCACGATTCATCAGAAATCCATTGCTAGGATATTTTTATTTTTTTAAATTCGAAGGAGATGATCGAATAAGTGCTGTCTTAACTTCAATGTTAAATTAAAATGCTTCACATCTGTTTTATTTTCCGTGCTCGTATGACCGTGATTGTTTTTTTAGAACAGACGAGAGTTGTAGAGATCGAAGTCGCAGTAACGCAACCGCCATTGGAGGACGATCGAAGAGGGAGCAGAAAAACAAATGCTCTATGTCGTATTGCTGCTGGTATTTAAAGTAAAACAAATATAATCATCATTTGGATATCTTCGTTGCTGCAAATTTTGGAATTCATAGCCCTCCATGCTTCTCTGTCCTCTCCTTTCCTCTTTATTCTCTGGTACCCTCCTTGCGGTGTAACGATGTCGTGCAACATCTGATCTCCTCTACTGTTCCCTCTCTTCCCAGAAACAAAGCATTCAATTGCCTCTACTAAAAGCCAGTCTCGTCTCAAATTATGTCCTATCCACAATGAAATTTTCACTCTGCGATGGAGAGTGCGCTGGTATGAGACTTTCTGGAAGATTAAAACTGTATGGCGGATCGAGGCACGAACTCGGGACCTGGCGGTATTAGCGAAAGTAAAACTGTGAGAACGAGTCCTGTGTTGTGCTTTGGTAGCTCAGCCGGGCGTATATTTTCCACCAACCAGAACGAACGCCGTTAAAGGCACGGTCCTTTACTACGTATTTCGTGATGGACACAAAGGTCCGCACTGATGACATATGCTGCTTTCAACCACCACCCGAAGTACGGGACCCACTTCGCCAGTTATTTATGTTCGTATTTGCGGGCGCTACTGCTCATTGGGGCGTTCCGGGTATGAGACGCTGTCTCTGAAGATGAGTCCTGGAGCATATTGATCCCTTATGGACATTACAGGGGTAACCCCTACCAACAGTCGAGAACACAACTCGGAGCTTCGCTACGGCAGCTGTGAGATCTTTTGTTAATAAAACAAATAAATAAAAATAGATAAACCTGCTAAATCCCCTCCTTGATCGTAGAGCAAGTTGCATGGGCATGGCGGCGGGATCGCCAGGCCTCGGGGGTCAATTCCTACCCTACCCGTCGTCCTGCTCCCGTAGCGGTTCCTCAGATTTAAAAAAAAAAAAAAGAAAAGAAAAAAATGTCGGTAGAGCACTTGCCAGCGAAAGGCAAAGGTCGCGTATTCGAGTCCCCGTCTGGCACACAATTTTAATCTGCCAGAAAGTTTCACGCCCCATCCAGTTTAGCTTCCTGCTCTTCATCGTCAGCAACATCCTCCGGTGTTCAACTGCTCTCACATAGGAAGCTCCCCCCTCAGATTTAGTGGTAAGATGGACCAGTGGACATCCCGACAAAAACTGGACACAGATGAATCGCGAAAACATGAAGAAGGTATCTGAACCGCGTAAAAGGAAGCGAAACAGAAAGAGCAAACAGTCCAAGCTGAAGATGTGCAACGTCGAGCGTGCATGAGGAGCCACGCCTCGTGGTTGTGTGGTCACGGTTTCGGATTGCGAAGGGGGTATCCGTGTGGAAATCTCCCTGGTGCCCCATACATCTTTTTTCCACAAAATTATGAACTGTCCGCCCGGTCAGTGGCGTGTCTGTTCGCTGTATTCAAATTTGTGTCTGCGACGTGGTGCAACGTCCGCTTGCAACAACAAGGTGTAAGGAAGGGAGCTCCAGGCGTGCGCACCTCTTATTTGTTCTACACAAGTACCACACGTTATGACCCTTGCGCTCCGTTCTTGAAGTTTGGACTCTTGAATTCCTTTGTTGTGACATAGTTCGCACCCGATTATTTCTTGTTTTCGTTTCAGTGAGAGGTCTTAGCGGTATCTCCCCTGCTGCCACTATTTATCACATTTACACTACTGGCCATTAAAATTGCTACACCACGAAGATGACGTGCTACAGACGCGAAATTTAACCGACAGGAAGAAGATTCTGTGATATGCAAATGATTAGCTTTTCAGAGCATTCACACAAGGTTGGCACCGGTGGCGACATCTACAACGTGCTGACATGAGGAAAGTTTCCATCCGATTTCTCATACACAAACAGCAGTTGACTGGCGTTGCCTGGTGAAACGTTGTTGTGATGCCACGTGGAAGGAAGAGAAATGCGTACCATCACGTTTCCGACTTTGATAAAGGCCGGGTTGTAGCCTATCACGATTGCGGTTTATCGTATCGCGACATTGCTGATCGCGTTGGTCGAGATCCAATGACTGTTAGCAGACTATGGAATCGGTGGGTTCAGGAGGGTAGTACGGAAAGCCGTGCTAGATCCCAACGGCCTCGTATCACTATCAGTCGATATGACAGGCATCTTAACCGCATGACTGTAACGAAGCCCTGAGTCAACAGATGGGGACGTTTACAAGACAACAACCACCTGCACGAACAGTTGGACATCGTTTGCAGCAGCATGGACTATCAGCTCGGAGACCATGGCTGCGGTTACCCCTCACACTGCATCACAGACAGGAGCGCCTGCGATGGTGTACTCAACGACGAAACTGGGGGCACGAATGGCAAAACGATTTTTTTCGGATGAATCCAGGTTCTGTTTACTGCATCATGACTGTCGCATCCGTGTTTGGCGACATCGTGATGAACGCACATTGTGCGTGTATTCGTCATGGCCATACTGGCGTATCACCCGGCGTGATGGTATGGGGTGCCATTGGTTACACGTCTCGGTCACCTCTTGTTCGCATTGACGGCACTTTGAACAGTGGACGTTACGTTTCAGATGTGTTTCGATCCCGTTACTCTACCCTTCATTCGATCTCTGAGAAACCCTACATTTCAACACGATAATGCACGACCGCATGTTGCAGGTCCTGTACGGGCCTTTCTGGATAAAGGAAATGTTCGACTGCTGCCCTGGCCAGCACTTTCTCCAGGTCTCTCACCAGTTGAAAACGTCTGGTCAATGGTGCCGAGCAACTGGCTCGTCACAATACGCCAGTCACTACTCCTGATGAACTGTGGTATCGTGTCGAAGCTGCATGGGCAACTGTACCTGTACACGCCCTAAGCTGTGTGTGATTCAATGCCCAGGCGTATCAAGGCCGTTCTTACGGCCAGAGGTCGTTGTTCTGGGTACTGATTTCTCAGGATCTATGCACCCTACTTGCGTGATATTTAATCACTTGTCAGTTCTAGTATAATATATTTGTCCAATGAATACCCGTTTATCATCTGCATTTCTTCTTGGTGTAGCAATTTTAATGGCCAGTAGTGTACTTGCGACGGCAGTATACCCTTACCACATGACTCACATTGTATAACCAATGTATAGAATGACAATCGCCAAGACTGCAGAAAAAGAACAGACTCCTCAGTGACCGGACGGAAATTTCATAATTTTGTGGAAAAGAAATGGGGCACGAGGGAGATTTGAACACGGTTCAACTGCTTTGTAGTCCAACATTGTGACCACACAACCGCAACGCCGCATTCTGCCAGTTCACTCGACGTTACACATCTTGATCTTGAACCGTTCACTCTTTCTATTTTGCTTCTTTTTTCACAGTCCAGCACACATTCTTCCGTTTTCATACTTGATCCGTTATCAGTTTTTAACGGGCTATCGACTGGACCATTTTACTAGTAAGTATGATGGGTTGCGATAGGGAGTTTCCCTTGTTCCCACCTCCTCATCATTAGCCACCACTTTGTAAGTTCATCTGATCTTGTCCATTAAACACCATATCCACATCTAAAGAAGTTCAATTCTGTTCTCGTCTTGCTTTCTCCATATAAGTCCTCGCATTTCACGTCACTTTCTTAATTCCATGTTCAGAGCACAAGGTAAGCGTCTTCTCTGCTTTTGAAATACCTGCAGTACTGGCCATTAAAATTGCTACACGAAGAAGAAATGCAGATGATAAACGGGTAATCATTGGACAAATATATTATACTAGAACTGACATGAGATTACATTTTCACGCTATTTGGGTGCATAGATCCTGAGAAATCAGTACCCAGAACTACCACCTCTGGCCGTAAACGGCCTTGATATGCGTGGGCATTAAGTCAAACAGAGCTTGGATGGCGCATACAGGTACGGCTGCCCATGAAGCTTCAACACGATGCCACAGTTCATCAAGACTAGGGACTGGCGTATTGTGACGAGCCAGTTGCTTGGCCACCATTGACCAGACGTTTTCAATTGGTGAGAGATCTGGAGAATGTGCTGGCCAGGGCAGCAGCGAACATTTTCTGTATACAGAAAGGCCCGTACAGGACCTGCAACATGCGGTCCTGCATTTTCGCAGGGATCGAATGAAGGGTAGAGCCACGGGTCGTAACACATCTGAAATGTAACGTCCACTGTTCAAAGTGCCGTCAATGCGAACAAGAGGTGACCGAGACGTGTAACCAATTGCACCCCATACCATCATGCCGGGTGATACGCCAGTATGGCAATAACAAATACACGCTTCCAATGTTCGTTTACCGCGATGTCGCCAAACACGGATGCGACCATCAAGATGCTGTACACAGAACCTGGATTCATTCGAAGAAATGACGTTTTGCCATTCGTGCACCCAGGTTCGTCGTTCAGTACACCATCGCACGCGCTCCTGTCTGTGATGCAGCGTCAAGTGTAACCGCAGTCATGGTCTCCGAACTGATAGTCCATGGTGCTGCAAACGTCGTCGAACTGTTCGTGCAGATGGTTGTTGTCTTGCAAACGTCCCTATCTGTTGACTCAGGGATCGAGACTTGGCTGCTCGATCCGTTACAGCCATGCGGATAACATGCCTGTCATCTCGGCTGCTAGTGACACGAGGCCGTTGGGATCCAGCACGACTTTCCGTATTACCCTCCTGAACCCAGCGATTCCATATGCTGCTAACAGTCATTGGATCTCGACCAACGCGAACAGCAATGTCGCGGTACGATAAACCTTTAACAAAGTCGGAAACGTGATGGTACGCATTTCCCCTCCTTACACGAGGCATCACAACAAAGTTTCACCAGGCAACGCCTATAAACTGCTATTTGTGTATGAGAAATCGGTTTGAAACTTTCCTCATGTCAGCACGTTGTAGGTGTCGCCACCGGTGCCAACCTTGTGTGAATGCTCTGAAAAGCTAATCATTTGCATATCACAGCATCTTCTTCCTGTCGGTTAAATTTCGCGTCTGTAGCACGTCATCTTCGTGGTGTAGCAATTTTAATGGCCAGTAGTGTATTTCGACAGTGCTATTCTGGCTTTGATGTCCCGTTTACAAAGCATATCTTTCCTAGTCCTAATTCTTGAATACTCTCACCTTTTCTATAGTTCCTGACTCTAACTTATACTTCGCTCTTGTTTTCTCCAAGCTTATAATCATGCCTTTAGTTGTCTTTTCATTTATTGTCATAACGTATGCAACACAGGCTTGATTCAGGTCATTTAGATTTGGTATCAATGTCTCTTCGTGTTCTACAAGAATCACGATGTCACCCGCAAATCTTATGCATTCTATTTTTCGTCCATCTATACTGACGCCTCTTTTCGCATTAATCAGTCTTCCCTCCTTCCACTTTACTCAATACCCAAAAACGAAAGTTGGAGTAATCCGCTGAATGAGAGGCCCATATCACTAACGTCGATTTACAGCAGGGTTTTGGAACATATACTGTGTTCGAACATTTCGAAGTACCTCGAAGAAAACGACTTATTGCACATACTCAGAAAATATCGTTCTTGTGAAACACAACTAACTCTTTATATTTATTAAGTAATGAGTAGCCGGCCGCTGTGACCGAGCGGTTCTAGGCGCTTCAGTCCGAAACCGCGCTACTGCTACGGTCGCAGGTTCGAATCCTGCCTGGGGCATGGATGTGTGTGGTGTCCTTGGGTTAGTTATGTTTAAGTAGTTCTAAGTCTAGGGGACTGATGACCTCAGATGTTAAGTCCTATAGTGCATAGAGCCACCTGAATCGTT